>NC_138031.1:85530296-86130296 GCF_964106645.2 Podarcis pityusensis | reverse complement strand
ATGCTGCCTCCGTGAAAACTAGGGCCAAGTATCCTATGACAAATAAGTGTTCATTCACATCTTTCAACCAATAACCTCTTTCCACTACATACCCAACTGCCCACCAGTAAGCTGATACTGAGATTCTCATTGCTACAAGACTTATTTTTTTTAAAGTAATAATGAATTTACTTAACCCTTTTATTGGCTGAGTTATTTTGGCTGTTGGTATATTTTAGCATGATGAAATGAGGAGATTTAATGGTGAGGGGACACTGGGAAGAAATTTACAAGCAATTGTATTGTAAGATTGGTTGCATAATGCTCGTTGTAATTTGCAATCTTCATCTGCTATTGAACTACAGCAGCAACACACAAACGGGGTGGGGGGGTATTTTTTATTTTAATGAGATTTCCAGTGTAAGGTAGGAGTAGAATTTTGAACCCCAGAGAAGGTGTCGTGTGTTGCCTTCTCCCTGTAATATGAATGAAAACAGCTTCAGCCGAAGGTGTGTTCTTCTAGGTAGTTCCACACTGCTACAATGGGTGCCACACTGGAAGTGTGACTGCAAGTTTATTTACTCCTCTGTCACATGACTGTAAGCTGTTTTGATTCCAGTGCTCTTTGGTGACATGTCGCTTGTATTTTTCTATTAAAAATATGCTGTCATGGTTGGAGTTGTAAACACACTACAGTGGCAAGAATTGATGCATTTGGGGGACATTTTATGAGGCATGTGGGGGTTTTTTTGTTGCTGTTCCTGTAAGGAAAACAATGAATGGTAACTAGCTGAAATTTGGGGAAGTTTTTTGTGTGACCATTTCTGACAATGTCCTAGAAGGACTATCCTGAAGTTCTACTAATGTGTGAATTGGACAATGAAAAGTATGCTGGGAGGATGCTTGGATTCCCACAAAATTGTTTGACGTTTAAGAGCAAGTGGGAATTATTTAGAGATTATTGGAACACCAGACAAAAATAGTGCTAACAGTAGTTACTTTTCATTATTGTAAATGCAAGTGGTAAATCCTCTTGATCACATTAATAAAATGCACATCTGTTTGTTTTGGGCTTTCAATGTTTTTTCTGTTACAAAAAGAAAATATTTAAAAGAATAATGCACACACGTAGAGATTTTTGTACTATGGATACAAGGCACATTGCAGATAATGTAATATATTGTACTCTTAATAGTTATTAAACATAATTTGTTTTATAAATAGTGCAACTTGTTTTAGTCCAGGTCCTAAGGGAAACCTTGTTGACTCTTTCCATACAGAATAGGAAACATATTCAACAGTAGATCTTTACCTTTCCTATTATATATATAGTGTCGGCAGCAGAGAGCAGCAGCAAGTTAATTGTTTCAGAGGGCAATGAATTTAGCCAACATTCATCTTAGGTATCTTAAGGGCACATCGTCTATGCTGGTGATGAAAGTTGCAATGAAAAGATTTTGTCCCATCCTTTCCAACATGAACGTAAGGAAAAGTGTGTTGCAGATCCTCCACTGTGAGGACTATGCATGCCATGGGTTTATTTGCATAATTCTTGCCTTCTGAAAAAGGGGGACATTTCCTTAAAGAAGGCATCATACATAAAATACTTGTCTCACATGTCCCTTCTTGTGTATGATGTAGGGGGGAAATCAGCACCGTCTCCCACTCTGTGTTGCTGATTGTTTGTATGAAGAGAACTATGCATGGTAGAACAGCAATCATCATGGGATGACAGGTGTTCCATGAGGACAGAAGTGAATACACAGTGGTATAATTGATGTGGCCAGGCTCTGCCTGGCAGGAGTCTGGCTGTGAGGAGACTTTCCATCCCACCTTGAGCAAATATCCCACAATAGTCCATCCACCAACTATAGAGAATACAGTAGTTGTTTGCTGACAGCTCAAGTAAAATCCAGCTCGTGAGCTTTCCCTGGGAAATAGTATTCTGCCTAATTTTCACCAGGTTGCTTCTTTTTAAACCACAAATTGCTGAAGAGATGTCAAGAACTGAATTTAAGACTAGAAAACAGAGAAACAGAGAGAACTGAAACTGACAGGTCTGCACTTTCCTAATACATACTTTTTATGTTCTCAGAAAAACTCTTGAGTTGTTCGGGTTGGGGATTTCAAGGAAAGCTAAAAAAAAGAAAGTAAGAACGGCTTTTGAATTGAACCAACTGGATACTACCATTTGTCTACCTATGGAAACCTTTCCAATTTAGAAGATGTAGAAAATATATATTCCTCACCCACAACTACTGCCCTCAAATTGTAGCAAAAACATATCATCTCTTCTTGACAGGAGATTACTGGATGATCACATTAAGCATCATATAAAAATATCTTGCAAAACAAATGCAGTATTGATTTCTTTTTCAAGCCCAAGGCATTGCAAAGTAGCACATGATTTAACAAAATATAACTATATTTTAAAATATTACACTGGAAGTTGCCTTTGAGCACCTCTCTAATCAGTAGTAGAGAAAGGCTCCGCCTGTTGAAGTAAACAATACAGGGCTAAATGGAAAATAAATATGAACTAGTATAAGGCCCATCCCTATTTTCCTATTCACAAATATATTTTGTTTAAATGTACTGGCTGAAAACACATCACTGTGTGGGTCAACGTAAAATTATCACAAGCTGAACCTCTGACGGGAATACATATTAAAAATTCACTTGTGATAATTTCCTAATATTATTTAGATTTTTTTAATGCACATTAAACATGGAAGAAAGAAGTTTGGAACTCTGGTCTCATTGACCCGCATACTGAAAAGAGCTCTTAATGGAGTGAATAAGTATAAGGTCTGATCAACAATCCATTGGGGGGGGGGGGTACAACTTGAAAACAATGGTAAAGGGTAAATTAAAAGCAGTTCTCTACATTAGAAATTATATACTATGTACCATTATTGAAATGGCAAATACAGTTCCCCATGTGGACTCAGAGTGTCACTGTTGGACAACGTGGGAGCAGCCATGGCTCAGCATTTCTGAGACTCTTGGAGCAGTCTCTCTCTCTCTTAACACATCAGCTGAGCAGAAAGGAAAAGCTTTTATTTTAAAAGCTGTGCAAGAAAGGAAAACTCTCAGTTTCCCAAGAATCAGCTCAAAAGAACAGTATTGGTACTATCTCACTTAAGTGTACTGGGACTCTTGCAAACTATACTGAAAGAAGGAAGAAATCAGGAAATGCAATGGATGTGATGGAAGTAAAGCAAGCAGAGAGAACAAGGGAGATCACCAAGAGGCAAGTACTGTTTTTGTTCATATTCTGGTCTGTGTTCTGCTGCCAGGTAGTGTCTGAGAAGGTTCAGTATTCGGTTCCAGAGGAAGCAGAGCAGGGCTCCTTTGTGGGGAACCTTGTTAAAGATCTGGGGTTGGATGTCAGAGAGCTGTCAAAGCGCAAGCTTGGTATTTCTTCAGAAAAACAATTCTTTGATTTGAATGAACAAAGTGGCAACCTGTATGTGAATGAGAGGATAGACCGGGAAGAGATTTGTGGTAAATCATCTACTTGTGTCCTCAAATTAGAAGTTGTGGCACACAATCCTTTGAATATTTTCCACGTAAATATTTTTATCCAGGACATCAATGATAATGCCCCACATTTCCAGAATGAAAATATTGAGCTTAAATTTAGTGAATCTACTCTGCCGGGAACTCGATTTACTCTTGGAAATGCTGAAGATGATGATATCGGAATGAACTCCCTCCAGAATTATCAGTTGAGCTCAACTCCATATTTCAAACTAGAAATTCAAGCTGGCGATGATGGTGCCAAATATGCAGAATTAATATTACAGAAACAACTGGACAGGGAAAAAGAACAGATGCATAACATGGTCCTTACAGCCATGGATGGTGGAGAACCTCCAAAAACCGGAACAGCCAAAATATTGGTAACAGTTATTGATATTAATGACAATGCCCCTGTTTTCACCCAGGCAATCTATAAAGTGAGCCTGAAGGAGAGTGCACCCAAAGGAACCTCTGTGCTTCAAGTCAAAGCATCTGACAGTGATGAAGGGTCATATGCTGAGATCACTTACACTTTCAGTGACATCCCAAAAACAGCCAAACAGAAGTTTCATCTGGATCCCAGAGACGGAACAATTACACTCATAGAAAGTGTTGATTTTGAAGAAATTCAATATTATGTGATGATAATTCAGGCAAGTGATGGAGGAGGGTTGGCGTCACATTGCAAAGTGGAGATTGAGGTTCTTGATGAGAATGACAATGCACCGGATGTGATCCTTACATCCGTGTCCAGCCCAGTTCCAGAAGATATCACATCTGGAGCTGTGATTGCTCTCATTAAAGTTCAGGACAGGGATTCTGGGGATAATGGAGAAGTCACCTGTCAACTGAAGGAACTTGTACCTTTCCAGATAGTTTCATCTTCAGATAATTATTTCAAGCTCCTCATAGATGGTGCCCTTGACAGAGAAAGGACTCCAGAGTATAATATTACAATCACAGCCACAGACAAAGGCACCCCTCCACTCTCCACACACAAATCCATATCAATACAGATCTCAGATATCAATGATAACCCACCAGCCTTTGAAAAATCTTCCTACACTGCTTACATTCCAGAGAACAACCCATCTGGAGCTTCAATTTTCCACATCAAAGCCTCTGACCCAGATCTGGATCGCAATGCCAGAATCACTTACTCCATCCTTAACAGCAACATCAAGGACCTGCCTCTCTCCTCCTATTTCTCCATTAACTCTGAGACTGGGATCATCTATGCCCAACGCTCCTTTGACTATGAGCAATTCAGAGAGTTTCAGATTCAAGTGAAGGCCCAAGATGGAGGTTCTCCACCACTCAATAGCAGTGCCACAGTGACAGTATGTGTTTTGGATCGAAATGATAACGCTCCGCAGATCCTGTACCCCTCACAATCAACCGAGGGCTCCCCTTTCTTTGAGATGGTGCCTCGGTCAGCTGAGTCGGGTTATCTGGTGACGAAGGTGGTGGCTGTGGACTCCGATTCGGGACACAATGCCTGGCTCTCCTTCCATCTCCTGCAGGCCACAGAGCCCTCACTCTTCAGCATTGGCTCCCACACAGGAGAGGTGCAAACAGTCCGAGCATTACTTGAGAGAGATGCAGTGAAGCAGAGGCTGGTCATCCTGGTGAAGGACAATGGGCATCCTCCTCTCTCAGCCACCACAACTTTGAGCCTGGTGTTTGCTGAGAACTTCCAGGAGGCTCTTCCAGAAATGAACTCCCAACCAAATGACTCAGAGTATCAGTCTGATCTACAGTTTTATTTGGTATTGGCCTTGACCTTGGTGTCCTTCCTGTTCCTGGTGACGGTGATTCTGACCATTCTGATGAAGCTTCGAAGGTCAAGGAGTCCCACTTTCCTTCAGTGCTTTATTCCTGACCCCCATTCAAAGGCTGGTGCCATATTCCCACCCAATTATGAGGACGGAACTTTGCCTTATTCCTACCAGGTCTGTCTGTCCTCTGAATCCAGGAGGAATGAGTTGACATTCCTGCAGCCCACTGTCCAAATAGCAGAGAACATCCTTTGCAATGGCAACCCTGACATTTCCTTGATGGTCAGTGGAGGCAATTTAATTTCTGAAAAGGAAAATGACAGCACGGTGAGTTATATTTCATGTTCCTTATAGGGAATTTGGTGTTGTCACTTGTTTGAGAGTTTATTTGTAAAGAGTGGATGTTATCAAACTGGCACTCCAGACAATTCATGCCATGTCACCAGGGAAGTAGGTATGGGGTAGTACTGAGCTGCTACTGCTGCAGATCAAGCTAATGGAATGGGCCTTCTAGCAGTTGTTGAAGGGCAAAATTGCAAGTTGGGGGGAGCCTCAGTTAGAATTATGCAGATGCACATTTGCATGCTGACTTACGGTGAGAATCTCGGACCACAGGATGGCATAGCATGTTTGAGTGGAGACAGTGCTTATCCTTCCTTCCTTCCTTCCTTCCTTCCTTCCTTCCTTCCTTCCTTCATAGTAAGACTAAGATTGAATATGTAGCTATTTTAATGTTCTGTCTTAAAAACCCCCAGAAAAACAGACATCAAAAAATATTACAGTGTATATTCTTCAAGAAGTTTGAAAATTTTCTATTTATTGGCCAACTTCTCCTTATTATTAAACTAAATATTAGGGAGTTTGTGGGGAGTTTTTTATGTGTCGTGGGGAAGGAAATAGCGGGTTGAACATCTTTTGTTGACAGTCTGCCAGCAGGGATAATTACATGGTGATTGATGATAGCCAGACATAAGTCTTGGTTCCCATATTCATTTTGGAAAAAAGAGTGAACAAGAGATTAATCTCTGGTGCTTTGAAAAAGCTGTTTTCTGTGTTCAAGAGACCAAGAAGCAGTCAGCTCCTAGGAACTTGGATGGGGGTTAAGCAACTTGAGAGCTGAGGAATTTACATCTTGCGCCAAAGCCATGAAAGAGCCGTGATGGGTATGGGATCTGCAAAAGCCTCCCTTTCTTAATTATTTTTGGGACAGTTATAATTTATAACCGAGGGAGATTTGTCCATCAGCTGGTGATAATTTACATTCAATGTGTGAGCTGCTTTTTGGCTTCAAGAAGAAGGGAAGGGAAATTGAACATTAAAGGGTTGAAGGCAGAACAAAATGCCTATTTTGTGGTTTGAGATAAGAAAGTTTTATACGAACAATGGAGATCTGTGTTTTTGTATTTTTCAGATTGAGCATATATAAATGTTCTACATTGTTAAACTGTTATATTATTAAAAATGAATAAAAATAATATTTAAAAATGACAACCATAATTTAAAGCACACAGAAAGTTTAAATCACAGCAGAATAGATTAAAACAAATTAAAACTCATACACAGTTGGGTCTGATTGGAAAAGCACAGTGTATGTTATGGTGAAGCATTGATGGAAGCTGTCAGTTGTAAAACACTCCTCAGGTCCTGTGACTGGTTATTCCTGGTTGCAGAATGAATAGAGCTCATGCACAGCCTTTGTTTGATCAATGAGTGGAGCAAGCAGTCTGTCTCTCATGGAATCATAGAGTTGCAAGGGACCCAAGGGTCATCTGGTCCAACCCCCTGCAATGCAGGAATCTCAGCTAGAGCATCCATGGCAGATGGCCATCCAACCTCTGCTAAAAAAAACCTCCAAGGAAGGAGAGTCCACAACTTCCCAAAGGAGACTGTCCCAATATATCACAAAAGATTAATGAAGCACTCCTAAATTCTCCAACATGTTACCTCATCCTTTCTAAAACAACTTAGCACAAGATTGTTCAAGATCATGCTTGTTCTCATATCAATTCATCTGTTCACCAAGATCTTCAGTGGAGGCATTCCTGGTGGTCTCATTACCTGTATCAGTACATACTCTGGAATCATGAGGATGGCATTCTCTGTGGTGGAACAGTCTGCCCTTTTGAATTCAATAGTAATGTACAGTGCAGTGTTTTCATCAACATTTAAAGACGTATCTATGTGACCAAGTATTTGCTGGCCATTGGTGTTCAACTCCACTAAGTTGCTGACAACAGTATTATATACTGTACTTTATTATGCGTATTATTGCATTGAACTGGTGCTTATATGGTCTTAAATTAATATTATACACAACCTAGATACTCTTTGAGTGTGGGACAGGGACTATATAATTATTTTAAATAAATAAATAAATAAATAAAATGCATCAATCCCCCATCTCCAAAAGCATATACTAGAAAGACAAAACACAGGCAATGAGCAATAGGGAAAAACAGTGGTCCCTGTACTGACCTATATACCGACCCAAATATGTGTGCATCATGAACCCAAAATCTCCTTCCCCCTTTGCTTAACAGTCAGAACAGCTAAGAGCATTTGCAATGTATGATTAGAAATTATGACCAGTTGGAACAGTTGTGGCCAACAGTATGGATGTAGGTGAGTGTGCATGTGGCTAGTATTTCTACCCTATACCATCTCCAGTCATGCTTCCATGCTGTAGTAACATAGGTGACAAATGTCTATTGAGTCATAAGACTAATTTTTAAAGAAACTTTTATGGCATTGCTTAGTGGACTGGATGCTTGATTTTCTGTCTTCTGGGGGAAAGCATTCAGCAAATTCAGTATAGCAGTTTTAGGAGTCCTGCTGATTTTGTAGAACAAGAAGCAGAAGAGCATCAAGATCTCCAAGAAAGATGACTGAGAACCATCTACCCCTGCTTGTCATACATGAGCGCATAAACTGCCATTGAAAGTTATCCTCCTACAGTAGTGACATGCATGGTGGTGGGCAGCTGGTAAATTCACCCCCCACCCCCACGCACAGTTGCCTACCTGGATGGGGCAGCAGTGAGGCTGGAGTCATGTGCTTTTAACTGTGGGAACATCTAGCATGGCTGCTGGTGCACCTGCCCAGCCCCAACCACACAGTTGTGTCAGCCCAGCCCTGACCAGGTAAGTCCCAGCAACAACACTAGTGTTGGAGGGTCACTCCACAGCTCCACCCCATTGCATGTGCCACCAATCTCTTCCTGCTTCTTTTTATCTCTGTAATGTGAAGTGGTGTGGTAATAATAATTGGCTTTAATAGCATTCGTCTTGGCTTTATTTTCTTCTAGGCACAATGTGAGCAATAAATTAAGGAGGACATGGCCTTCTTTGCACTTTACAGTCATACTTGGTTTTTATAGAGCACTTTGGTGCAGAAAATGGTTGATATACATTCCCTTGTAACTCTTCAATAACCCAGAAAGATAGATCAGCATTATTTTCCTCATGTTGTGGATGAGATGGAGAGAGGATGCATTTAGATGTGGCAAGTATTGCATTAGTTTTCCTGACTAGAACGCTAGTGCTTCTATTCTGTTTTCCAGTGATCCTTTCACACTGCAGTACCAGTTGTGTTATGTGTTTATTTTTGACCAATATATCAGCATATCAATATATGAGCAATATATCGTGTTCCACTAAATTTCATTCACACCAGTGTGTGTGGTGTGATGCAACAATGAACATCATTGGATAACAATGCCACTATTCCACTCATAGCTGTGCATGTATTCATTCCTCCATGTATACGGCCCCAAATTTCATCACTTTACTCCTGCTATTTTCCGGTTTAAGGGAGCAGCAAATGGATTTTTTCTGCTATTAAATAACATGGAAATGAAGTGGCTTTCATGCCATGTGAAAACTTGAATATGATGCAGAAATTAATAGTTAGGGAAACATCAGGAAAATGGAGGAAACTGCTGTGTGAACTCAACCAGAGAGAGAGGAGGAAGGGAGTCTTGCCCAAGGACAACTAATGAGCTCATGGTTGAAGTTTGATTTGAACTGGGGCATTCATGATGTGCATCTCCTACCCAGTACAGCCTTATTTGAACAATCTCCTCAAGTGTAAGCAAAGAAAACATGATGGTGCAAAATTCTAAATCATGTGTGGGGCCCCTACAAGTAGAGTAAGCTCCCCACCTCACACCTTGGTCCTCAAATTCATGGAGGGATCTAGATTGTGTACAGATGAAATGCTGGACAGGAAAGAACTAAGAAGCACTCCATATTTCTCCTCGGGTGTTTGCTCATGTACGGACAGTGTATGCCCAAGTAGGGCTTATGTAACACGTTCCTAAAAATAAAAATTCAATTTGAAGATGAACAGCCTAGAGATGTGAATTTACAAATAGGAGCTGAGAGGAGTGAAGTGCCAGAGGTAACAAGGATGTACTGTGGTTTACTAGTGTTGTTTCTCCATCAAGAAAAAATCTATTGAATATTTCCTTAGAAAAGCCAGCCGAAAACATTGCTGAGAAAGATCCATAACATTTATTCCAGAATTTCCAGTAATGGGGTAGGGCAGGAACCCTAAACACACTTGTCTTTCCTGCTCCTTTTCAATTTGATTACAGCAACAAAAGTTGTCACTCTTATTTATCCTTAGTGGGTAAATTCTAAGGGAAAAGAATAAAGTTATCCTAGCTATAGCTGCAGTAGTACAGTGAAATGGTGTTTATTTAATTTTCAAAAGTGAAGTTTTTGCAGTTTGGGCTTGATCCTCTGGGTGTCACTGTTCACCAGAATGGAGGAGAAATGAGAAATCCTGCCCAATTGAAGTTGCCTTTCCGTTAAACATAAGCACAAAATATCTGAAGGAACAAGCTGCTTGTCAGTGTAAAGAAGAAATGGAAGTGCATTTTTCTTAAAAAAATTGGATACAGCATCATTTGAACCAGAACATAAGAGCCTTTCACCTGCTGCAAGGATGGAAGGAACTCAGAGGCTGTGGAATTGCAGAAAGGGAATCTTCCAGTGCCTTTTCATGATGTTTTCTTGGAAGGCAGTTTCTGGGCAGATCCACTACTCCATTCCAGAAGAGTTGCACAAAGGCTCTTCCGTGGGGAATGTTGCAAAGGACCTGGGAATGGATGGCAAGCAGCTCCCAGACCATGGACTCCGCATTGTTTACCCTGTAGGTATGATTCAGTACTTTTCTTTGAATGCCAACAATGGCCATTTGCAAATATCTGAGAGAATAGATAGAGAGAAAATCTGCAGAGAGGCAGAGAAATGTATGTTAAAGTTTCAGGTTCTTGTTGAAAGCAAACTGAAGCTTTATGGAATTGAAGTGGAAATTACAGATATAAATGATAATGCTCCCCACTTCCCTCTATGGGAACAGGAGCTGAAAATCAGTGAGGCATCTATACCTGGATTCCAGATCCCTCTACCCAAAGCTCAAGATCCAGATTGGGGGATAAATTCCGTGCAGAGCTATCAACTCACAGGCAGTAGCCATTTTGCTTTGCATGTGCAAACAGAAGAAAATGGTGCCAGACTTGTTGAACTTGTGTTGGAAAAGTCACTGGACAGAGAGGAAGAATCAGCTTACGATTTCCTTCTCACAGCTACTGATGGAGGTGATCCTATCAGGTCTGGCACATTACAAATCCACATTGTTGTTATTGATGCAAATGACAATGCACCAGTTTTCAGCCAACCTCTCTATGAAGTGAGTATCAATGAGAATATTCCCAAGTGGTCCATACTTTTGACAGTGAGAGCAACTGATATGGATGAAGGAATCAATGGAGACATTAAATACTCTTTCCAAGAAATTACAAAGCAAGACACCCAAATGTTTCTGTTAAATTCCACAACAGGTGAAATCATCCTTATTGGGAATCTTGATTATGAGGAATCATCTTTATATGCATTTGAGATACAAGCCAAAGATGGAGGAGGCCTGAGTGACAGATCAAAAGTTGTGATATCAGTTACGGATCTGAATGACAATGCACCTGAATTATCAGTTACCTTTGCCACCAACACCATACTTGAAAGCTCACCGTCCCAATCGGTAATTGCCATTTTAAATGTCCAAGACCGAGATTCAGGAATCAATGGGGAAATCACATGTTCAATCCCTAGCAACCTCCCTTTCCAGCTAAAGAAGTCCATGGATAAATTTTACAGTTTGGTGACTGATGGTGCCCTTGACAGGGAACAGGTGTCAGTCTTCAATATTACTGTCACAGTTACTGACCATGGAGTCCCCCCTCTTTCTGCAGTCACAGTTATCACACTTCATGTTTTAGACACAAATGACAACCCACCCCTCTTTGAAAAAACAGACTATACTTTCTATTTTGTTGAGAATAACCAAAGAGGAGCGATGGTCTCTTCTATAAGAGCAAATGATCTTGACTGGGAAGAAAATGCCAGAATAACATATTCCATCACTGATGACCAAAGAAGTGACTCCCGCCTCTCCTCCTACCTCTCCATTAACTCTGAGACGGGGGTTATATATGCTCTGACCTCCTTTGATTATGAAGACTTTCGAGACATTAGATTCCGTGTAAAGGCTCAGGATGGAGGTTCTCCACCACTCAGCTCCAATGTCTCAGTGACTCTCTTCATCCTGGACCAGAATGACAATGCTCCCCAAATCCTGTACCCCTCCCCTCCCACTGATGGTTCCACAGGGATAGAGCTGGCCCCTCGCTCCTCTGAGCCAGGCTACCTGGTCACTAAGGTGGTGGCCGTGGATGTGGACTCTGGCCAGAATGCCTGGCTCTCCTACCAGCTGATCAAGGCCACCGAGCCGGGGCTCTTCACTCTGGGGCTCCACACGGGAGAGATCAGGACGGCCCGCTTCTTTCTGGAGAAAGATGCTCTCAAGCAAAGCCTGGTGGTTTTAGTGAAGGACAATGGGCAGCCACCTCTCTCTGCTTCAGCCACTCTGACTGTGGTGCTGGCTGACACCATCCCTGCAATCCTCTCAGACCTTAGCAGCATCTCAGCTCCTGTAGAGCCTTCGTCAGACCTCACCTTCTACCTGGTTCTTGCAGTGGCTTTTGTCTCCTGCTTGTTCCTCATCTTCCTCCTTGTGTTACTGGCCATCAAGTTGCACAGGTGGAGAAATTCTCAGCTGCTTGAGTCAGGGAGTGTGAATTTCAGTGGGGCTCCTATCTCACAGTTTGTGGGGATTGACGGAGTCCGAGCATTTCTGCACTCCTACTGCCAGGAGGTTTCTCTCACTACAGACTCTAGAAAGGCAAATTATTCCAATACTCTGAGCAATAAAGAAGCTTGTGAAGCGAAGGATCCAATCCTACCTGGTGAAGATTTAAACTTGAACAATGAAGGCTTAATCGTAGTCCAGGTGAGCAAACAATATTAGATTAACGTAATTTTTTGTTTTCTTAATATTAGAATATATTTCCTGTCTGCCTCTGCTTTCTCATTATATTCAGAACTATGTCAGTCTTCTTTCTATTACTTTCAGCTCCCCCCTCTTTTAGTTTTTACTTTATATGTGATCCTTCTGTGAAGTATCTTCTTTCAACAAATCTTTATCTTGATGCATCAGATAATCTGTCTTTGTCTCTTACTTTGGACTGCTGGTGGAGGCTCACAGGATGTTGTGCACATCTATAAAAAAACATAGTTCACTACATATTGAAACTATCATGTTTAGGAGATGTATAGGAGAAGGCTAGGCTCATCCTATTTTCATGTGCAGTAGGTGAGTTCCTGTGAGATTGATTCTAATTTGTTTAGCTTTGAATGTTGTATTTGGATTTTATTTCATATTTTTATTACACTTCCAAATAGTGGGTGGTTTAAAAAATCTGTATCAATAAATAAGTATATAAATGCGAGCCCTCACTCGCCTTGGTGCTGATAAGTTTTAGTCATGCCGCCTCAATGAAAACCAGGGCCTAATATCCTATGACAAGTTCTTATCCCCATCTTTCCACCAATAACTTCTTTCCACTACATACCCAACTGCCCACCAATAAGCTGATACTGAGATTCTCATTGCCACAAGACTTCTTTTTTTAAGAAAAATAATAATGAATTTACTAAACTCTTTTATTGGCTGAGATATTTTGGCTGTTTGTATATTTTAGTATGATAAAATGAGAAGATTCAATGGTGAGGGGACTCTGTAAATATATTTACAAGCAATTGTATTGTAAGATTGGTTGCATAATGCTCCTTTGTAACTTGCAACCTTCATCCGCTATTGAACTACAGCAGCAACAAACAAATGGTTTGGGGGTTTGTATTTTCTACTCTATTGAGATTTCTAGTGTAAGGTAGAGGTAGAATTTTGAACCCAGGATAAGGTGTCATGTGTTGCCTTCTCTGTAAAATGAATGGAAACAGCTTCAGCGGATGGTGTGTTCTTCTAGGTAGTTCCACACTCCTACAATGGGTACATCAATGGAAATGTGAGTGCAAGTTTATTTACTCCTTTGTAATGTAACTGTAAGCTGGTTTGATTCCAGAGCTCTTTGGTGAAATTTTGCTGGCATTTTTCTATTTTAAAAAATGCTATCATTGCTGGAGTTGTAAACACCCTACAATTGCAAAAATTGATGCAGTTTATGAGGCATGTGGGGGTTTTTTGTTCCTGTAAGGAAACAATGAATGGTAACGTGCTGAAATTTGGGGGAGTTGTTTGGGTGACCATATCTGGCAATGTCCTTGAAGGACTATCCTGAAGTTCTACTAATGTGTGAATTGGACAATGCAAAGTATGCTGAGAGGATGCTTGGATTCCCACAAAATTGTTTGATATTTAAGAGAAAGTGGGAATTATTTAGGGAATACAGTATTTGAACACCAGACAAAAATAGTGCTAAAAAAAGTTGCTTTTCCTTATTGTAAATACAAGTGGCAAATCCTCTTGATAACATTAATGAAATGCACACATCACTGTGTGGGTCAACCTAAAATTATCACAAGCTGAACCTCTGACGGGAATACGTATTAAAAATTCACTTGTGATAATTTCTTAATATTGTTTAGATTTTTTTAATGCACATTAAACATGGAAGAAAGAAGTTTGGAACTCTGGTCTCATTGACCCGCATACTGAAAAAAGCTCTTTATGGAGTGAATAACTATAAGGTCTGATCAATAATCCATTGAGGGGGGTACAACTTGAAAACAATGGTAAAGGGTAAATCAAAAGCAGTTCTCTACATTAGAAATTATATACTATGTACCATTATTGAAATGGCAAATACAGTTCCCCATGTGGACTCAGAGTGTCACTGTTGGACAACGTGGGAGCAGCCATGGCTCAGCATTTCTGAGACTTTTGGAGCAGTCTTTCTCTCTCTTAACACTTCAGCTGAGCAGAAAGGAAAAGCTTTTATTTTAAAAGCTGCTCAAGAAAGGAAAGCTCTCAGTTTCCCAAGAATCAGCTCAAAAGAACGGTATTGGTACTATCTCACATTAGTGTACTGGGAGTCTTGCAAACTATACTGAAAGAAGGAAGAAATCAGGAAATGCAATGGATGTCATGGAAGTAAAGCAAGCAGAGAGAACAAGGGAGATCACCAAGAGGCAAGTACTGTTTCTGTTCATATTCTGGTCTGTGTTCTGCTGCCAGGTAGTGTCTGAGAAGGTTCAGTATTCAGTTCCAGAGGAAGCAGAGCAGGGCTCCTTTGTGGGGAACCTTGTTAAAGATCTGGGGTTGGATGTCAGAGAGCTGTCAAAGCGCAAGCTTGGTATTTCTTCAGAAAAGCAATTCTTTGATCTGAATGAACAAAATGGTAACCTGTATGTGAATGAGAGAATAGACCGGGAAGAGATTTGTGGTAAATCATCTACTTGTGTCCTCAAATTAGAAGTTGTGGCACACAATCCTTTGAATATTTTCCACGTAAATATTTTTATCCAGGACATCAATGATAATGCTCCACATTTTCAGAATGAAAATATTGAGCTTAAATTTAGTGAATCTACTCTGCCAGGAACTCGATTTGCTCTTGGAAATGCTGAAGATGATGATATCGGAATGAACTCCCTCCAGAATTATCAGCTGAGCTCAACTCCATATTTCAAACTAGAAATTAAAGCTGGCAATGATGGTGGCAAATATGCAGAATTAACATTGCAGAAACAACTGGACAGGGAAAAGGAACAGATGCACCACATGGTCCTTACAGCCATGGATGGCGGAGAACCTCCAAAAACCGGAACAGCCAAAATATTGGTAACAGTTATTGATATTAATGACAATGCCCCTGTTTTCACCCAGGCAATCTATAAAGTGAGCCTGAAGGAGAGTGCACCCAAAGGAACCTTTGTGCTTCAAGTCAAAGCATCTGACAGTGATGAAGGGTCAAATGCTGAGATCACTTATACTTTCAGTGACATCCCAAAAACAGCCAAGCAGAAGTTTCATCTGGATCCCAGAGACGGAACAGTTACACTCATAGAAAGTGTTGATTTTGAAGAAAGTCAATATTATGTGATGATAATTCAGGCAAGTGATGGAGGAGGCTTGGCGGCACATTGCAATGTGGAGATTGAGGTTCTTGATGAGAATGACAATGCTCCAGATGTGATCCTTACCTCCGTGTCCAGCCCAGTTCCAGAAGATGTCACATCTGGAGCTGTGATTGCTCTCATTAAAGTTCAGGACAGGGATTCTGGGGATAATGGAGAAGTCACCTGTCACCTGAAGGAACTTGTACCATTCCTGATAGTCTCATCTTCAGATCATTACTTCAAGCTTCTCATAGATGGTGCCCTTGACAGAGAAAGGACTCCCGAGTATAATATTACAATCATAGCCTCAGACAAAGGCACACCTCCACTCTCCACACACAAAACCATATCAATACAGATCTCAGATATCAATGATAACCCACCAGCCTTTGAAAAATCTTCCTACACTGCCTACGTTCCAGAGAACAACCCATCTGGAGCTTCAATTTTCCACGTCAAGGCCTCTGACCCAGATCTGGATCGCAATGCCAGAATCACTTACTCCATCCTTCACAGCAACATCAACGACCTGCCTCTCTCCTCCTATGTCTCCATTAACTCTGAGACTGGAATCATCTATGCCCAACGCTCCTTTGACTATGAGCAATTCAGGGAGTTTCAGATTCAAGTGAAGGCCCAAGATGGAGGTTCTCCACCACTCAATAGCAGTGCCACAGTGACAGTATGTGTTTTGGACCGAAATGATAACGCTCCGCAGATCCTGTACCCCTCACAATCAACCGAGGGCTCCACTTTCTTTGAGATGGTGCCTCGGTCAGCTGAGTCGGGTTATCTGGTGACGAAGGTGGTGGCCGTGGACTCTGATTCGGGACACAATGCCTGGCTCTCCTTCCATCTCCTGCAGGCCACAGAGCCCTCACTCTTCAGCATTGGCTCCCACACAGGAGAGGTGCAAACAGTCCGAGCATTACTTGAGAGAGATGCAGTGAAGCAGAGGCTGGTCATCCTGGTGAAGGACAATGGGCATCCTCCTCTCTCAGCCACCACAACTTTGAGCCTGGTGTTTGCTGAGAACTTCCAGGAGGCTCTTCCAGAAATGAACTCCCAACCAAATGACTCAGAGTATCAGTCTGATCTACAGTTTTATTTGGTATTGGCCTTGACCTTGGTGTCCTTTCTGTTCCTGGTGACGGTGATTCTGACCATTCTGATGAAGCTTCGAAGGTCAAGGAACCCCACTTTCCTTCAGTGCTTTATTCCTGACCCCCATTCAAAGGCTGGTGCCATATTCCCACCCAATTATGAGGACGGAACTTTGCCTTATTCCTACCAGGTCTGTCTGTCCTCTGAATCCAGGAGGAATGAGTTGACATTCCTGCAGCCCACTGTCCAAATAGCAGAGAACAGCCTTTGCAATGGCAACCCTGACATTTCCTTGATGGTCAGCGGAGGCAATTTAATTTCTGAAAAGGAAAATGACAGCACGGTGAGTTATATTTCATGTTCCTTATAGGGAATTTGGTGTTGTCACTTGTTTGAGAGTATATTTGTAAAGAGTGGATGTTATCAAACTGGCACTCCAGACAATTCATGCCATGTCACCAGGGAAGTAGGTATGGGGTAGTACTGAGCTGCTACTGCTGCAGATCAAGCTAATGGAATGGGCCTTCTAGCAGTTGTTGAAGGGCAAAATTGCAAGTTGGGGGGAGCCTCAGTTAGAATTATGCAGATGCACATTTGCATGCTGACTTAGGGTGAGAATCTCGGACCACAGGATGACATAGCATGTTTGAGTGGAGACAGTGCTTATCCTTCCTTCCTTCCTTCCTTCCTTCCTTCCTTCCTTCCTTCCTTCTTTCCTTCCTTCGTAGTATGACTAAAATTGAATATGTAGCTATTTTAATGTTCTGTCTTAAAAACCCCCAGAAAAACAGACATCAAAAAATACTACATTGTATATTCTTCAAGAAGTTTGAAAATTTTCTATTTATTGGCCAACTTCTCCTTATTTTTAAAGTAAATATTAGGAAGTTTGTGGGGAGTTTTTTATGTGTTGTGGGGAAAGAAATAGTGCATTGAGTATCTTTTGTTGGCGGTCTGCCAACAGAGATAATTACATGGTGATTGATGATAGCCAGACATAAGTCTTGGTTCCCATATTCATTTTGGAAAAAAGAGTGAACAAGAGATTAATCCCTGGTGCTTTGAAAAAGCTGTTTTCTGTGTTCAAGAGACCAAGAAGCAGTCTGATCCTAGGAACTCGGATGGGGGTTAAGTGACTTGAGCTCTCAGCTCTGAGGAATTTACATCTTGCCCCAAAGCCTTGAAAGAACTGTGATGGGTATGGGATCTGCAAAAGCCTCCCTTTCTTAATTATTTTTGGGACAGTTATAATTTATAACCGAGGGAGATTTGTCCATCAGCTGGTGATAATTTACATTCAGTGGGTGAGCTGCTTTTTGGCTTCAAGAAGAAGGGAAGGGAAATTGAACATTAAAGGGCTGAAGGCAGAACAAAAAGGCTGTTTTGTGGTTTGAGACAAGAAAGTTTTAAACGAACAATGGAGATCTGTATATTTGTATTTTTCAGATTGAGCTTATATAAATGTTCTACATTGTTAAACTCTTATATTATTAAAAATGAATATAAATAATATTTAAAAATACAACCATAATTTAAAGCACACAGAAAGTTTAAAACACAACAGAATAGATTAAAACAAATTAAAACTCATACACAGTTGGGTCTGATTGGAAAAGCCCAATGTATGTTATGGTGAAGCATTGATGGAAGCTGTCAGTTGTAAAACACTCCTCAGGTCCTGTGACTGGTTATTCCTGGTTGCAGAATGAATAGAGCTCATGCACAACCTTTGTTTGATGAATGAGTGGGGCAAGTTATCTGTCTCTCATGGAATCATAGAGTTGCAAGGGACCCAAGGGTCATCTGGTCCAACCCCCTGCAATGCAGGAATCTCAGCTAGAGCATCCATGGCAGATGGCCATCCAACCTCTGCTAAAAAAAACCTCCAAGGAAGGAGAGTCCACAACTTCCCAAAGGAGACTGTCCCAATATATCACAAAAGATTAATGAAGCACTCCTAAATTCTCCAACATGTTACCTCATCCTTTCTAAAACAACTTAGCACAAGATTGTTCAAGATAATCATAGAATCATAGAATCATAGAGTTGGAAGAGACCACAAGGGCCATCGAGTCCAACTCCCTGCCAAGCAGGAAACACCATCAGAGCACTCCTGACATATGGTTGTCAAGCCTCTGCTTAAAGACCTCCAAAGAAGGAGACTCCTCCACACATGATATGATTGTTCCCATATCATTTCATCTGTTCACCAAGATCTTCAGTGGAGATATTCCTGGTGGTCTCATTACCTGCATCAGTACATGTTCTGGCAACCATGAGGATGGCATTCTCTGTAGCGGAACAGTCTGCCCTTTTGAATTCAATAGTAATGTACAGTGCAGTGTTTTCATCAACATTTAAAGACGTATCTATGTGACCAAGTATTTGCTGGCCATTGGTGTTCAACTCCACTAAATTGCTGACAACAGTATTATATACTGTACTTTATTATGCATTTTATTGCATTGAACTGGTGCTTATATGTGATATTATACACAACCTAGATATTCTTTGAGTGTGGGACAGGGACTATATAATTATTTTAAATAAATTTAAAAATTCCCCACCTCCAAAAACCATATACTAGAAAGACAAAACACAGGCAATGAGCAATAGGGAAAAACAGTGGTCCCTGTATTGACTTATATGCTGACCCAAATATGTCTGCATCATGAACCCAAAATCTCCTTCCCCCTTTGCTTAACAGTCAGAACAGCTAAGAGCATTTGCAATGTATGATTAGAAATTATGACCAGTTGGAAGAGTTGTGGTCATCAGTATGTATGTAGGTGAGTGTGCATGAGGCTAGTATTTCTACCTATACCATCGCCAGTCATGCTTCCATGCTGTAGTAACATAGGTGACAAATGATTATTGAGTCATAACATTGTTAGATGCCCTCTCACCTCTTTGGCTGGGAATGCTTTCCCATGGAAAGACAATCTTTCAAGGACATACAAGCTGCACACCCCTGTATTTGCTGCTTCATATACATTCATGCTGGATCATGCCTAATGTGTCAAAAAGTTTGTTGCCAGTGCATATTCTGTAGTGAGAGATGAAGACTAATTTTGAAAGAAACTTTTATGGCATTGCTTGGTGGATCGGATGCTTGATTTTCTGTCTTCTGGGGGAAAGCATTGAGCAAATTCAGTATAGCAGTTTTAGTAGTCCTGCTGATTATGTGCAACAAGAAGCAGAAGAGCATCAAGGTCTCCAAGAAAGATGACTGAAAACCATCTACCTCTACTGTTTAACAGGTCATCACATGCTAGTTTTTAATAATGCTTGTTCTGAGCTTGACAACTGATTGTCACACATAAGCTCATAAGCTGCCATTGAAAGTTACCCACCTGCAGTAGTGACATGCATGGTGATGGACAGCTGGTGAATTCACTCCACCCCCTTACACTGTTGCCTACCTGGATGGGGCAGCAGTGAGGCTGGAGTCATGTGCTTTTAACTGTGGGAACATATAGCACGGCTGCTGGTGCACCTGCACAGCCCCAACCACACAGTTGTGTCAGCCCAGCCCTGACCAGGTAAGTCCCAGCAACAACACTAGTGTTGGAGGGTGGCTCCACAGCTCCACCCCATTGCATGTGCCACCAATCTCTTCCTGCTTCTTTTTATCTCTGTAATGTGAAGTGGTGTAGTAATAATAATTGGCTTTAATAGCATTCGTCTTGGCTTTATTTTCTTCTAGGCACAATGTGAGCAATAAATTAAGGAGAGGAGTGAAGTGCCAGAGGTAGTAAAGATGTACTGGTGGTTTACTAGTGGTGTTTCTCCATCAAGAAAAAAAATCTATTGAATATTTCCTTAGAAAAGCCAGCCGAAAACATTGCTGAGAAAGATCCATAACATTTATTCCAGAATTTCCAGTAATGGGGTAGGGCAGGAACCCTAAACACCCTTGTCTTTTCTCCTGCTTTTCAATTACAGCAACAAAAGTCCTCACTCTTATTTAGCCTGACTGGGTAAATTCTAAGGGAAAAGAGTAAAGTTATCCTAGCTATAGCTGCAAATAATAGCAGTAGTACAGTGAAATGGTGTTTATTTAATTTTCAAAAGTGGTTTTTGCAGTTTGGGCTTGATCCTCTGGGTGTCACTGTTCACCAGAATGGAGGAGAAATGAGAAATCCTGCCCAGTCGAAGTTGCCTTTCCGTTAAACACAAGCACAAAATATCTGAAGGAACAAGCTGCTTGTCAGTGTAAAGAAGAAGCAGAAGTGCATTTTTCTTTAAAAAAATTGGATACAGCATCATTTGAACCAGAACATAAGAGCCTTTAACCTGCTGCAAGCATGGAAGGAACTCAGAGGCTGTGGAATTGCAGAAAGGGAATCTTCCAGTGCCTTTTCATGATGTTTTCTTGGAAGGCAGTTTCTGGGCAGATCCACTACTCCATTCCAGAAGAGTTGCACAAAGGCTCTTCCGTGGGGAATGTTGCAAAGGACCTGGGAATGGATGGCAAGCAGCTCCCAGACCATGGACTCCGCATTGTTTACCCTGTAGGTATGATTCAGTACTTTTCTTTGAATGCCAACAATGGCCATTTGCAAATATCTGAGAGAATAGATAGAGAGGAAATTTGTGGAGAGGCAGAGAAATGTATGTTGAAGTTTCAGGTTCTTGTTGAAAGCAAATTGAAGCTTTATGGAATTGAAGTGGAAATTACGGATATAAATGATAATGCTCCCCACTTCCCTCTATGGGAACAGGAGCTGGAAATCAATGAGGCATCTATGCCTGGATTCCAGATCCCTCTACCCAAAGCTCAAGATCCAGATTGGGGGATAAATTCAGTGCAGAGCTATCAACTCACAGGCAGCAGCCATTTTTCTTTGCATGTGCAAACAGAAGAAAATGGTGTCAGACTTGCTGAACTTGTGTTGGAAAAATCACTGGACAGAGAGGAACAATCAGCTTACGATTTGCTCCTCATAGCTACTGATGGAGGTGATCCCATCAGATCTGGCACATTAGAAATCCGCATTGTTGTTATTGATGCAAATGACAATGCACCAGTTTTCAGCCAACCTCTCTATGAAGTGAGTGTCAATGAGAATATCCCCAAGTGGTCCACAGTTTTGACAGCGAGAGCCACTGATATGGATGAAGGAATCAATGGAGACATTAGATACTCTTTCCAACAAATCACAAAGAAGGACTCCCAAATGTTTCTGTTAAATTCCACAACTGGTGAAATCATCCTTATTGGGAATCTTGATTATGAGGAATCATCTTTATATGCATTTGAGATACAAGCCAAAGATGGAGGAGGCCTGAGTGACAGATCAAAAGTTGTGATATCAATTACGGATCTGAATGACAATGCACCCGAATTATCAGTTAACTTTGCCACCAACACCATACTTGAAAGTTCACCATCCCAAACGGTAATTGCCATATTAAATGTCCAAGACAGAGATTCAGGAATCAATGGGGAAATCACATGTTCAATCCCTAGCAACCTCCCTTTCCAGCTAAAGAAGTCCATGGATAACTTTTACAGTTTGGTGACTGATGGTGCCCTTGACAGGGAACAGGTGTCAGTCTTCAATATTACTGTCACTGTTACTGACCATGGAGTCCCCCCTCTTTCTGCAGTCACAGTTATCACACTTCATGTTTTAGACACAAATGACAACCCACCCCTCTTTGAAAAAACAGACTATACTTTCTATTTTGTTGAGAATAACCAAAGAGGAGCCATGGTCTCTTCCTTAAGAGCAAATGATCTTGACTGGGAAGAAAATGCCAGAATAACATATTCCATCACTGATGACCAAAGAAGTGACTCCCGCCTCTCCTCCTACCTCTCCATTAACTCTGAGACGGGGGTTATATATGCTCTGACCTCCTTTGATTATGAAGACTTTCGAGACATTCGGTTCCGTGTAAAGGCTCAGGATGGAGGTTCTCCACCACTCAGCTCCAACGTCTCAGTGACTCTCTTCATCCTGGACCAGAATGACAATGCTCCCCAAATCCTGTACCCCTCCCCTCCCACCGACGGCTCCACAGGGATAGAGCTGGCCCCTCGCTCCTCTGAGCCAGGCTACCTGGTCACTAAGGTGGTGGCCGTGGATGCGGACTCTGGCCAGAATGCCTGGCTCTCCTACCAGCTGATCAAGGCCACCGAGCCAGGGCTCTTCACTCTGGGGCTCCACACGGGAGAGATCAGGACGGCCCGCTTCTTTCTGGAGAAAGATGCCCTCAAGCAAAGCCTGGTGGTTTTAGTGAAGGACAATGGGCAGCCACCTCTCTCTGCTTCAGCCACTCTGACTGTGGTGCTGGCTGACACCATCCCTGCAATCCTCTCAGACCTTAGCAGCATCTCAGCTCCTGTAGAGCCTCCGTCTGACCTCACCTTCTACCTGGTCCTTGCAGTGGCTTTTGTCTCCTGCTTGTTCCTCATCTTCCTCCTTGTGTTACTGGCCATCAAGTTGCACAGGTGGAGAAATTCTCAGCTGCTTGAGTCGGGGAGTGTGAATTTCAGTGGGGCTCCTATCTCACAGTTTGTGGGGATCGATGGAGTCCGAGCATTTCTGCACTCCTACTGCCAGGAGGTTTCTCTCACTACAGACTCTAGAAAGGCAAATTATTCCAATACTCTGAGCAATAAAGAGGCTTGTGAGGCAAAGGATCCAATCCTACCTGGTGAAGATTTAAACTTGAACAATGAAGGCTTAATCATAGTCCAGGTGAGCAAATAATTTTAGATTAACATGATTTTTTGTTTGCTAATATCAGAATATATTTCTCGTCTGCCTCTGCTTTTTCATTATATTCACAACTATGTCAGTCTTCTTTCTATTACTTTCAGTTCCCCCTTCTTTTAGTTATTACTTTATATGTGATCCTTCTGTGAAGTATCTTCTTTCAACAAATCTTTATCTTAATGCATCAGATGATCTGTCTTTGTCTCTTACTTTGGACTGCTGGTGGAGGCTCACAGAATCTTGTGCACATCTATAAAAAAACATAGTTCACTACATATTGAAACTATCATGTAAAGGAGATAGGGAGAAGGCTAGGCTCATCCTATTTTCATGTGAGTTCCTGATTTAATGCATTCTTAATTGTTTTAACTTAGTATGTTGTATTTGGCTTTTATTTCATATTTTTAGTACACTTCCAAATAGTGGGTGGTTTAAAAAACCTCTATCAATAAATAAGTATATAAATGTGAGCCCTCACCTGCCTTGCTACTGGTAAGTTGTAGTTATGCTGCCTCCATGAAAACTAGGGCCAAGTATCCTATGACAAATAAGTGTTCATTCCCATCTTTCAACCAATAACCTCTTTCCACTACATACCCAACTGCCCACCAGTAAGCTAATACTGAGATTCTCATTGCTACAAGACTTCTTTTTTAAAAAGTAATAATGAATTTACTTAACCCTTTTATTGGCTGAGTTATTTTGGCTGTTGGTATATTTTAGCATGATAAAATGAGGAGATTTAATGGTGAGGGGACACTGGGAAGAAATTTACAAGCAATTGTATTGTAAGATTGGTTGCATAATGCTCGTTGTAATTTGCAATCTTCATCCGCTATTGAACTACAGCAGCAACACACAAACGGGGTTGGGGGGGTATTTTCTATTTTAATGAGATTTCCAGTGTAAGGTAGGAGTAGAATTTTGAACCCCAGAGAAGGTGTCGTGTGTTGCCTTCTCCCTGCAATATGAATGAAAACAGCTTCAGCCAAAGGTGTGTTCTTCTAGGTAGTTCCACACTGCTACAATGGGTGCCACACTGGAAGTGTGACTGCAAGTTTATTTAGTCCTCTGTCACATGACTGTAAGCTGTTTTGATTCCAGTGCTCTTTGGTGACATGTCGCTTGTATTTCTCTATTAAAAATATGCTGTCATGGTTGGAGTTGTAAACACACTACAGTGGCAAGAATTGATGCATTTGGGGGACATTTTATGAGGCATGTGGGGGTTTTTTGTTCCCATAAAGAAAACAATGAATGGTAACTTGCTGAAATTTGGGGAAGTTGTTTGGGTGACCATTTCTGACAATGTCCTAGAAGAACTATCCTGAAGTTCTACTAATGTGTGAATTGGACAATGAAAAGTATGCTGGGAGGATGTGGGTCAACCCAGCTGAACCTCTGATGGGAATATGTATTAAAAAATCACGTGTGATAGTTTTTTAATATTATTTAGATTTTTTTAATGCACATTAAACATGGAAGAAAGAAATTTGGAACTGTGGTCTCGTTGACCTGCATACAGAAAAGAGTTCTTAATGGAGTGAATAACTATGAGGTCTGATCAATAATCCATTGAGGGGGGTACAACTTGAAAACAATGGTAAAGGGATAAATTAAAAGCAGTTCTCTACATTAGAAATTATATACTATGTACCATTATTGAAATGGCAAATACAGTTCCCCATGTGGACTCAGAGTGTCACTGTTGGACAACGTGGGAGCAGCCATGGCTCAGCATTTCTGAGACTCTTGGAGCAGTCTCTCTCTCTCTTAACGCATCAGCTGAGCAGAAAGGAAAAGCTTTTATTTTAAAAGCTGCTCAAGAAAGGAAAGCTCTCAGTTTCCCAAGAATCAGCTCAAAAGAACGGTATTGGTACTATCTCACATTAGTGTACTGGGAGTCTTGCAAACTATACTGAAAGAAGGAAGAAATCAGGAAATGCAATGGATGTGATGGAAGTAAAGCAGGCAAAGAGAACAAGGAAGATCACCAAGAGGCAAGTACTGTTTCTGTTCATATTCTGGTCTGTGTTCTGCTGCCAGGTAGTGTCTGAGAAGGTTCAGTATTCAGTTCCAGAGGAAGCAGAGCAGGGCTCCTTTGTGGGGAACCTTGCTAAAGATCTGGGGTTGGATGTCAGAGAGCTGTCAAAGCGCAAGCTTGGTATTTCTTCAGAAAAGCAATTCTTTGAATTGAATGAACAAAATGGCAACCTGTATGTGAATGAGAGGATAGATCGGGAAGAGATTTGTGGTAAATCATCTACTTGTGTCCTCAAATTAGAAGTTGTAGCACAAAATCCTTTGAATATTTTCCACGTAAATATTTTTATCCAGGACATTAATGACAATGCCCCATATTTCCGGAATGAAAATGTTGAGCTTAAATTTAGTGAATCTACTCTGCCAGGAACTCGATTTGCTCTTGGAAATGCTGAAGATGATGATATTGGAATAAACTCCCTCCAGAATTATCAGTTGAGCTCAACTCCATATTTCAAACTAGAAATTCAAAACAGCAATGATGGTGGCAAATATGCAGAGTTAATATTGCAGAAACAACTGGACAGGGAAAAGGAACACACGCACCACATGGTCCTTACAGCCATGGATGGTGGAGAACCTCCAAAAACCGGAACAGCCAAAATATTGGTAACAGTTATTGATATTAATGACAATGCTCCTGTTTTCACCCAGACAATCTATAAAGTGAGCCTGAAGGAGAGTGCACCCAAAGGAACTTCTGTGCTTCAAGTCAAAGCATCTGACAGTGATGAAGGGTCATATGCTGAGATCACTTATACATTCAGTGACATCTCAAAAACAGCTGAGCAGAAATTTCATCTGGATCCCAGAGATGGAACCATTGCACTCATAGAAAGTGTTGATTTTGAAGAGAGTCAATATTATGTGATGATAATTCAGGCAAGTGATGGAGGAGGATTGGCAGCACATTGCAAAGTGGAGGTTGAGGTTCTTGATGAGAATGACAATGCTCCAGATGTGATCCTTACATCCGTGTCCAGCCCAGTTCCAGAAGATGTCACTACTGGAGCTGTGATTGCTCTCATTAAAGTTCAGGACAGGGATTCTGGGGATAATGGAGAAGTCACCTGTCACCTGAAGGAACTTGTACCTTTCCTGATAGTCTCATCTTCAGACAATTATTTCAAGCTCCTCATAGATGGTGCCCTTGACAGAGAAAGGACTCCAGAGTATAATATTACAATCACAGCCACAGACAAAGGTTCACCTCCACTCTCCACACACAAAACCATATCAATACAGATTTCAGATATCAATGATAACCCACCAGCCTTTGAAAAAACTTCCTACACTGCCTATGTTCCAGAGAACAATCCATCTGGAGCTTCAATTTTCCACATCAAGGCCTCTGACCCAGATCTGGATCGCAATGCCAGAATCACTTACTCCATCCTTCACAGCAACATCAAGGATCTGCCTCTCTCCTCCTATGTCTCCATTAACTCTGAGACCGGGATCATCTATGCCCAACGCTCCTTTGACTATGAGCAGTTCAGGGAGTTTCAGATTCAAGTGAAGGCCCAAGATGGAGGTTCTCCACCACTCAATAGCAGTGCCACAGTGACCGTATGTGTTTTGGATCGAAATGATAACGCTCCGCAGATCCTGTACCCCTCACAATCAACCGAGGGCTCCCCTTTCTTTGAGATGGTGCCTCGGTCAGCTGAGTCGGGTTATCTGGTGACGAAGGTGGTGGCCGTGGACTCTGATTCGGGACACAATGCCTGGCTCTCCTTCCATCTCCTGCAGGCCACAGAGCCCTCACTCTTCAGCATTGGCTCCCACACAGGAGAGGTGCAAACAGTCCGAGCATTACTTGAGAGAGATGCAGTGAAGCAGAGGCTGGTCATCCTGGTGAAGGACAATGGGCATCCTCCTCTCTCAGCCACCACAACTTTGAGCCTGGTGTTTGCTGAGAACTTCCAGGAGGCTCTTCCAGAAATGAACTCCCAACCAAATGACTCAGAGTATCAGTCTGATCTACAGTTTTATTTGGTATTGGCCTTGACCTTGGTGTCCTTTCTGTTCCTGGTGACGGTGATTCTGACCATTCTGATGAAGCTTCGAAGGTCAAGGAACCCCACTTTCCTTCAGTGCTTTATTCCTGACCCCCATTCAAAGGCTGGTGCCATATTCCCACCCAATTATGAGGACGGAACTTTGCCTTATTCCTACCAGGTCTGTCTGTCCTCTGAATCCAGGAGGAATGAGCTGACATTCCTGCAGCCCACTGTCCAAATAGCAGAGAACATCCTTTGCAATGGCAGCTCTGACATTTCTTTGATGGTCAGTGGAGGTAATTTAATTCCTGAAAAGGAGAATACTGACATGGTGAGTTCTTTCTTCTGCACTATATAGTAAGCTGACTTATCCAATAAGTTTATTTTATTGAATTTACTTGCTGTTATTGTGAGTTTAAGAATATTATATTTCAAGCAAGCAAGGATCATTCTGTAATAACAGATGCTGTCAAATCACAGTATGTCATACACCAGTGGGGTTTTTTTGTAGAGTTTTTCTATTCACCTCTGTTGGTTTCCTCTACTATGTTTGAGTAGCCGTTTATGGCTCATATATTTAGGAGAAGTGAAGGTGAGTGATTACCAGATAACAGAATGAATATTCTTTATTTAGAAAATATAGTGTTTACATATCCTTTTTTAAATTTAATATATGCTGTAAGTGGTACATATGTTTATATGAATTCACTTCCAATAGAAATAATTCAAATTTTAATTATACGATATACATTGTCCCATACAGAACAATGAAATTGAAAAACTACATAAAACATTCAAAAACCTCTAAAAACTCTGAAACCCCATTTTAAAATACAATACACTATGCTATACTATACTATACTATACTATACTATACTATACTATACTATAAAATACACTATAATATAAAATACACTATACTATAGAGACCCCTTATGCTGCGTTTAGAACCAGAATTGCATTTGCGTAGAAACTGTTTCTCAGGTGGCTAGTCCTGGCCTTTATAACCCTATACCTTCTTCCAGAAGGCAGAAGCTGAAAGAGATAATTTCTGGGGTGCGTACTATCCTGCGCTATCTCTGCCGCTTTCTTATGGCACCTGGCAGTATAGATTTGATTTAAGGTGGGAAGAGTGCACCCAATTATTCTCTCCGCAGTCTTTACAACCCTGGATAGCATTGTTTTTTCCCTGGCCATGCAGCTCCCAAACCACACGCACAGACCATAAATTAATACGCTCTCCACAGTGCAATGGTAAAAAGCCATCAACAGGTCCTTTGAGAGATTGTTTTTCTGGAGGATTCTCAGAAAATGTAACCTCTGCTGTGCTCTCTTTATCAGGTCTTTGCTGTTTTCTCCCCAGGTTAGGTCGTCTCTCAACTCCATTCCCAGAAATCGAAACACCGAGACCTGTTCCACACACTTCCCCTCAATAATAAGTCGCTGAATATTCAGTTTACATTTCCTAAAGTCCACAATGATCTCTTATCATTGTGGGCCCTGCCACACAGAACATGTAGGAATGATTATTTTGTCCTACACTGTGCACAGAGCTTCTCTGGCAGGTCTCTGGCACAAGGGGATCTTTGGCAGTGGACCTCCCTCTCTGTCAACCCAGAAAGTTTCACAGAATCCTAAAGCTCCTCCCTCCTAGGGGAGCATAAGATTGTCCTCTTAGTTACTGTTTGGCCACATGCTGTGATTTAATGTACTATGATGCTGTTGGTATTGTGAGCAGTTTTAAAGTCAGGCAGCAGTCAATCTCTCAATAACTTCTAACTTGAGGAATGGGGGGTGGGGGAATGTGGTGAAACTATTTTATTAAAATGAAGAAATTTCAAGCTGACTGTATTTATAGAAAATATAAATTATTTACTATTTTTATATAGTGCTATCTATGTTTTTGTAAATTGCTTAGAAATTTTCACAATTAAGTGGTATATAAATCCTGCAAAATAAGAATAAATGTAAAACATGTGTATGACACTCTACAAACAAAAGGTATGACAGGTGCCAAAATCAAATAAAAGGATTGCATTCTATGTAAGCAATATGCTTGTAAAGTTGAAAACGAAACCTAATTTGAAATAAGAAAAGTGGGCAATTAACTTTCATTGTTCCATCATACTGGAGGACAGAATTTAACACACTTCTGAAGTAGACACATTTGAATGCTTGTGAATTGATTCTGCAGTGTAAGACGGAATGAATCTAACCAGTGCTATTCACGCAAGTCTTGACAGTTTTTGATGTCTTCCTTTAGATACATTTAATTTAATTTTTTGTTCTGTGGATTGTGAATGGGACTAATGTACTCTACTCTATATACTTTAATTTATTTGGTAAGAGCATGAGTAGTTCTGCACGTCCGAAGGAGGTTTGGATTTTGTGCTTCTGATGCACCCCGTCACTCAGATGACAAGCTTTCTTTTAAAAAAAACCCTGATAGGAGTATCATAAACAGTTTATGATACGGCATGAGCAAGGGGCAGGGTAGGCATGGACTGGAATGACTGTTCAGCTAAAAAAAGGTCAAACTTTCCATTGGATGTGCCTTTGGAAACACTAATAGTTGCTCTTAGAATTGTAGCCAAGATGCAGGCCCACTGATGATAATTTTTTATATATAAAAGGAGTGCTTTCTTTTCTGGGGATACTCAAGTGTATGCAGTACCGGCACCTTTTTATTGTCAAATGTTAAAAGTGTGGCACTTATTGTAACAACTTCATGGTGAGTACCAACACCTTTCCCCCCCATAATAACTTATAATAACTAGATGATTATATGTTTTTAACTTCATGCTTGAGATCCGCCGTTACACCGTTTGGGCCTCCCAACAGCCACTCTGAGGAGGTCAGATTTAAAGCTCAAGAAAATGCTCAGCCAACTTCAGTTTGTTTTTGGAATTCAGCTTTGAGAAGCACCCTAAATAAATGAAAGATTATTCACACTTACCTAGGAGCAAGTCCCGTTGAATTCCCCCTCTTGCTGAAGGGAAGGGCATCTTTGCCCACATGTAAATGAAGATGAGACGGTTTAGACTAGGCCCAAGCTCTGTCTTGTGGGGAAGCCTTCTTTGGATCTGGCTGAAGTAGGCTGTTGGACAGACTTCCTCCCAGTCCCGTCAGAGAGTCCATCCACCTAGGATTAGCTGGTAAGTCTTTTGGGTGGCCAGGAGGCATGTCCCTATTTTCATCGGAGAAATGTTGGAAGGTACATAATCATTTGATCAGATTGATCACAGTGGAAGGATTTTTGTTACCTGCATGGCACTGCCTTAACTGTGGGGCAGATGCTTCGATTAGGTCGGTTTGGTACTGTGGTATACCGAACTGATTATAGCAAGTTGTAATGTGCAACTACAGAATAAGGGAGGGAAGAAACTGAAGTGTTCCATGAAAGAAAGCTTACTGGAGACACTCACTAAGGAAATGAAGGAACCATGGGTCCTGAGTGGAGGAGGTTTTGATCCCAGATGTTTAATGGCCTGTGACAACCAATGGCCATTAATCTTCTGATCCACAAATGGGCAGCAAATGGATCAGCCTTAGGACCAAACCAAAGATCGAAGTCGGAGTGGAGCTGCCTAAAGGAGGCAGACAAGGCAAGATGGACTCTCCTTTCAGTTTAGAAGAAGGTACCTACACCGCTGGCCACATGACCCGGAAGCTGTCTGCGGACAAATGCTGGCTCCCTTGGCCAATAAAGCGAGATGAGCGCCGCAACCCCAGAGTCGGTCATGACTGGACCTAATGGTCAGGGGTCCGTTTACCTTTTTTACCTACACTGCTGGGGTGAATGTGATATACAGTTGTAGCCTTTCTTTAAATTGACATTCGATTCTTTACATTTACTTTCTTGGTTGAAGAGGGACAACTTAAATCGGTTAATGAATATCAGCTGACACAACAATTCCACTTCTCTGAAAATAATAAAGACACTTCAGTGTGAAGACTTAAGAACCTGGGGCACCAAATGGGAATGCAGAGGTGTCTGAGAAACAGATGCAAGTTGGAGAGAGAAAGGAGTCTTGAGGAATCCTATATGATCCTACCTGAGTACTGACATCTGCTTCTGAGGCACTCCTCTGAATGCCCTCATCTTCAGAGAATAGGTGAGCTGTGACAGAAGAGAAAGGCACAAATCTTTGAAGACTTGCATATATGTGCCAAATTAAGACTTAATTTTATGAAGCTTTTTATTTAATTGCTCACCACTTCTAATTGCTCCAATGCCCCCACGCCCCAAAAAGAAAAATCACTCTTGTTAAGGTAGAGGGAATGGAAATTTCACCAAAGTGTTTAGGGAAGTTTTCATTTACCTTACCTAACTTTATGAGGTAGTTGAAGGTTCTCGCCCCCTTTTTTCTTGCTTTTTCACATTTTTTTAAAAAATTGCACACTGCTAGCAGTAGTGCAAGGCTCTCTTTGCCACTTCCCATCAGCTGCACTTCCTGGAATGCCTTGGGGAGGTGATCCTACATCATTTCATGTATCACCTATGGCACTGCAGGAAGTGTAGCCGGAGGGAATTGTCACAACGCACTCTCCCGTTTCTTGTAGGAGGCACTTCTTGGAATGCCTTGGGAATGGCACAACACTATGTTGCATTCCATCACTCCCAAAAAATGCAGCCGCTGAGAAGCTGTAGAGAGAGAGCCTCACACCACCGTGACCAGTGTGGGGTTGTTGTTTTAAGTTCAAAAACAAGAATAAAAAGAGAAAACCCTAGGCCTCCTAAGTGTAAGATAATCAGCAATCCCCTTCCCCCATCAATGCAAATGCAAATAATTTTCTCCCATTTTTAATATAGCAACAGACGCTAATTTGTTAGTCCGCTATAATGTTGGCACCATCTGAGGACACCTGAACCTTAGAAAACAACATCACCATTCATATATATTACTGTACACCTTGCACACAGAACTGTTTGTCCTGGAAAATAATGGTAATTGAATAGCAGCAATATAGTCCTATTACGTTGAATCAAATAACCTCTGCATAAGCAGCAGGAAAAAAAATCATGATGAAAAGCAGAATGATTGCAACTCTAGTGTGAAGCACCTGCATTTTCTCACTGTGACTCTGGGTGTCGCTGTTCACCAATCCAGCAGACTAACACATGGAGCGATCCAGCCTGCCCATTCTTGCAGATAGGCTGGGATGGAACTGACAGTTCAGGGAACAAAATGATGCAGGTTTTGCTTTAAAAATAAAAAAGGACAGATAAAAGCTATTTGAACAAGAACTAGTAGTATTCTTTTTCGTGGAAGGAAATGGAAGAAAAACAGAGGCCTTGGAGTTACAAAGAAATACTCATACAATGCCTTGTAATGGTGAATATTTGGAAGGCAGTTTCTGGACAGATCCACTACTCCATTCCAGAGGAGATGCAGAAAAGCTCATTTGTGGGGAATATTGCAAAGGACTTGGGGATAGATCGGAAGCAGCTTTTGGACCATGGACTCCGCATTGTAACTAGTACAGGTATGATTCAGTATTTTGAACTGAATTTCAATACTGGCCATTTACAAACCTCTGAGAGAATAGACAGAGAGAAAATCTGTGGAAGGGCAGAAATGTGCATCTTAAAGTTTCAAGTTATTGCTGAGAGCAACTTAAAGCTTTATGTTGTTGAAGTAGAAATCATGGATATAAATGATAATGCTCCCTTCTTTCTGTTGAATGGATGGGAACTAAAAATCAGTGAAATGTCTACACCTGGGTCCCACTTCCCTCTTCCTGAAGCTCAGGATCCGGATCTGGGGATAAATTCAATACAGAGCTACCAACTCACAGGCAGTAGCCATTTTTCTTTGCATGTAAAAACAGGACAGAACGGTGTCAGACGTGCTGAGTTGTTATTGGAGAAACTTCTGGACAGGGAAGAGCAACCAGATTATGATCTACTCCTCACAGCTTCTGATGGAGGTGATCCCATCAGGTCTGGCACAGTACAAATCCACATCATTGTTCTTGATGCAAATGACAATGCACCTGTTTTCAGTCAACCTCTTTATGAAGTGAGTGTCAATGAGAATATTCCCAAGGGGTCCACACTTTCTACAGTGAGAGCGACTGATATGGATGAAGGAATCAATGGAGATATAAAATACTCTATCCAACAAATCACAAAAAGGGACTCCCAAATGTTTCTGTTAAATTCCACAACTGGCGAAATCATCCTTACTGGGAATCTTGATTTTGAGGAATCATCCTTATATGAATTTGAGGTGCAAGCCATGGATGGGGGCGGTCTAAGTGACAGATCAAAGGTTGTGATCCTTGTTACAGACTTGAATGACAACACACCTGAAATAACAATAACTTTTGAACTCAACTCTGTCCCTGAGAATTCACGAACTGGAACTGTCATTGCCATTTTAAATGTCCAAGACAAAGATTCAGGAGTCAATGGGGAGGTTATGTGTTCAATTCCCAATAGCCTTCCTTTCCAACTAAAGAAAACAATGGACAATTTTTACACTTTAGTGACAGACAGAGCCCTTGATAGGGAACAAGTGGCGACCTATGATATCCCTGTTACAGCAACTGATAATGGGACTCCAACATTATCAACCTCTGCAATTATTTCACTGCAGCTGTTAGACACAAATGACAACCCCCCACTCTTTTTACAGTCAGCCTACACCTCTTATCTCCTAGAAAATAATGCAAGAGGTGCCTCAGTCTTTTCTCTGAAAGCAAGTGATGCAGACTGGGAAGAGAATTCCAGAATAGTATATTCCATCACTGAAAGTCAGATCAGCACATCCCCTCTCTCCTCATACCTCTCCATTAATTCTGAAACTGGGGTTGTTTATGCCTTGACCTCCTTTGATTATGAAGAGTTTCAGGAAATTAAGTTCCTAGTCAAGGCCCAGGACGGAGGTTCTCCACCACTCAGCTCCAACGTCTCAGTGACTCTCTTCATCCTGGACCAGAATGACAACGCTCCCCAAATCCTGTACCCCTCCCCTCCCACTGATGGCTCCACAGGGATAGAGCTGGCCCCTCGCTCCTCTGAGCCAGGCTACCTGGTCACTAAGGTGGTGGCCGTGGATGCGGACTCTGGCCAGAATGCCTGGCTCTCCTACCAGCTGATCAAGGCCACTGAGCCAGGGCTCTTCACTCTGGGGCTCCACACGGGAGAGATCAGGACGGCCCGCTTCTTTCTGGAGAAAGATGCTCTCAAGCAAAGCCTGGTGGTTTTAGTGAAGGACAATGGGCAGCCTCCAATGTCGGCATCAGTCACTGTCACTGTGGTCTTGGCAGACAGCATCCCTGACATGCTGACTGATCTGAGCAGCGTCCCAGTATCTGAAGACCCACAGTCCGATCTCACCTTCTACTTGGTGACTGCAGTGGCTTTTGTCTCCTGCTTGTTCCTCGCCTTCCTCCTTGTGTTACTGGCACTCAAACTTCGCAGGTGGAAAAATTCTCAGCTATGTGACAATGGAAGTGTGCATTTTGATGGTGCTCCCATCTCTCAATTTGTGGGGATTGATGGAGTCCGGGCATTTCTTCAGTCTTATTGCCATGAGGTTTCACTTACTTCAGGCTCTCGAAAAAGCCAGATATTTTTCCCAATTGGAAGCTGTACCAATACTCTCACACCACAACAGGCTCCTGATAAGCCAGGCCCTTTGTTAGTTATAGGTGATTCTAACACAGTTACGGAGGAGGCAGCAATTCATCAGGTGAGTACATAAATGTCAAGACTTTGGTTTCCTTTATTCAATATTCAGTATTCTATTATTGCATGACAAAACCTAGAGAAAGCCTGCTTATGCTTTTTATAACAAATATTTAAAGAGATATGGTATTTTGGGGTCCATACATAATGAAGCAATTACTTTATTGTTTCAAATAAATACTGTATTTCAATTTAGGACATATTTTAAATAAATCATCTTAGGATAAGTCTAGTGGCAGCCACCTCTCTCTCTTTGAGCCACTGTGACTATGTTGCTGGCTGACACCATCCCTGCCACCCTTTCAGATCTGAGCAGCACCGTAGCTCCTTCTGATCCTTATCCTACCTGGTTATTGGAGTGGGCTTTGTTTCATGTTCTTAACTTTCCTCTTGTGTTATTTGCACTCAAGGTTCACATCTGCAGAAATTCCTAATAACTGTTACTGTCTCACAGTTCTCAGAGATCTATCTAATCCATGCCTTTCTTCAGTCTTACTGCCTGATATGCTTGTACAAAGCTTACGTGGAGGTCATACAATGTCTAGGGTTGGGCATTACCAGCTTTTCAACATAGCCATGTATCACCAACCAGACATTGTGATATAGTGATACATTGCCATGTTGAAAAGCGGAGCGAGGGACAAGCTGCATTAGGCCTAGCCATGTGAGGCACTGGGGTGAAACTGCCTCCGTATATATGGTGAAGGTGCCATATATACCACCAGGTGAAGATACCATTGTGCTCTGGCTCTCAAACCCGTCCTGGGCGATGTATCAATACATTGGCCAGTCCTAACAACGTCTCTTCTTTATTGAGCATCTGATTTTGCATTCAGGTTTGTTACCTTTTGTGATGGCTCTGTTAGTACTAGTTACAGTTAGGTAGCCATGTTGGTCTACCGTAGTCAAAACAAAATAAAAAAATCCTTCCAGTAGCACCTTAGAGACCAACTAAGTTTGTTATTAGTATGAGCTTTTGTGTGCATGCACACACTTCTTCAGATATTCTGTTAGTACTGTTTTAGTTCTATGGGTGTGGGTGTTATCTGACTAATTTTTCTGGGAGTGAAGGAGTGGTGACATGTGATTAATTAAGGGCCCCCTTTCCTTTCAGATTTTGAACACTGACTGAGGAGGTGGTTTTTAATTTTTTTAAGACTATCAAAACTAGATGGAATAGGGAAGATGCACACCAGCCTCCCATGCAATAGTCCTGCCTTGTTTCATTCCACTCCAATCCTAAACTCTACTGTAAAACTCTGGCCTTGTCTTCTAAATCTGAGTTGAGGGAGGGGAGGTGCCCACCCAATTGCCGTCTGGCCCAGAGCTTTTGCTTTCTTAATGGCCCATTGTCGTTCCTTTGTTCTCTCTTAATGGCTCATCTCCCAGGTGATTACTTCATAAGGAAGCTCACCTGTCTTACATTTTAACCTGTGTTGGGTCCAGGAATTTAGGGGAGTCTGGCACCCACAAACTATATTTGGCGGGGGGACTGCTGCTTTTCGTTGGCGCCTGTGTCATCTAATTGTGCATTAACAGTAGCAGTAGTAACAATGCTGGGGCATGTTCAGCTTCTCTGCTGTTATCTTCAAATCTTACAACTTTTCACAAAATAGTTGCTTCGTCTTTCTTTACCTCTGTGCTCTATAAGCCCTATGAAGCATTATTATCTGATCATGCAATGCATTTCGGCATTCAGTGCCGTGAGACCAAAAGGTCTTCAGAATAAAATCAGAGTTCTGTAATTAGAGAGATACCAGGGTAATGTGATTTGCCCTCCCCCCCTTACTATATTTTTGTTGTTGTCTTAGGTGGAGGAGAGATGTTCTAAGAGAAAAATGTGACTGTAAAGATGAGAAAGCGTTTCCAAATTTGTTTTTGGAAGTTTTATACACAGTGCCAATGTGTATCAAAACTTTACTTTAGACAACTAGGAAATGTTGGTGGGAGACATTGTGTAGAATAAAGAGTCTGACGGAAGTGCTGCACATAGTGCCCACATGTACCGCCCTCCACAGTGATATGTACTTCTTCCATATGAGCAGGAAACTTCTTGCATACAAACAGGGAAAAAATACCGTCCTTATTTTACCACACTATTCTATGATTTCTAATCTTCATTTCATCTGCTTCTAATCAAATTGTGTCATCTTCATATTTCACTATGGAAACATATTTACACTTCCAGTTCTTGTTTGTTCTTTTATTCAGTTGTTGAGTATCTTTATTGCATTTGTAGTCCATCTCAGAACTTTGATGCAAAGGTTGGATGCAGGATTCATTGCTTTCATATAAAACAACAAATACACATGCATGGATTTGACTGAAATCACAATCATTTGCATCTAAAACATTAGTTGAATGGGCACCTATCTTATATATTTTTCATGTGAATTAAAAACACACAACAACAATAGGAATGTTAATACAATACTGAGTGCGCAGGTCAACGTTGCCAGGTTTTAAAGTGACAAACATCTTGTACTATTTGTTTCATCTGTTCAGAAGATAGTTGAGGAGGTATCTTAGATTGCAAACTGCCCTAGGCAGTCACCTGTTTTGCTCCCCATTGATCCAGACCTAAAATATACATATCTACATAATATGCTGCTTTGCACATCATGCTAAGCCATAGTTTGTTTTAAATCATGACTTACTCCTGCCGCTGTGGGCACTATGTGCAGCACAAGCAAGCCATAGTAAGATTTGTTGTGTGAAGCCAACATATCTTCTAGACTTCTTACTGTCTTACCACTCATGGCTTCTGTGAAACAAGCAAACCATGATCCATAGAATCATTTAATTGTTGAGTTCGAAGGGACCATGAGGGTCATCTAGTCCAACCCCCTGCAATGCAGGATTTTTTTGCCCAAAGTGGGGCTCAAACCCATGACCCTAAGATTAAGAGTCTTATGCTCTACTAACTGAGCTATCCCAGATCCATACAACACAACATGCCACAGAATGGCTTCTTTGTGCCATGTGTGGCACCTGCAAGGACATGGGAAAGCTGCAGTAGAGCTATGAGGCATGTTCATTTGTTTTATTTATTTAATTTACAGATTTACAAACACTGTCCCAGCCTGACGCCATTGAACTGGTATTTTAAAAAAGGAAAGAAAAAATACAAAGTTTAAGAGACTCCAAAAACAATTTTCAAAAGATTTCTACACTTGTACAATTAATATTGAATAAAACCACTAGGTCACACTTCAGGGGGTGCCTTGTTCAGTTAACTTAAAATAAACTATGGCTCATATTGGTATGCAATCCAAATCAAAATCTCTATTCATTCACATTAACTGGGACTGCGTCTCATGCAGTTCTCCGTCTAAACCTCGTAGTGTCACTGTTAGCCAGTCTAGATGCAGATCCACAGATACTTCCTATACTGTGATACCTCAAAGCAACTGCACAGATACTGGAAACAGCAGAGCACAAAGGAAGAACAGTCTGGCTGAGAAGCTGAAAATACTACTGGTGTAAATACACTAAGAAAAAGTGAGATTATTCTATCTAACGGGTTTGTCTCTTATTTTGCTGAGAAACCTGTTCAAAACAAGCTGAAAAAGTATTCTGTCAGAAAACAATGGACAGAAGGCAGAAAGAGGATGGCAAGGCACTCAGAAGGCAAGTACTGCTTCTCTTATTTTTGCCTTTCTCCTGCTGGGCTGCCTCAGAACAGATTCATTATTCCATTCCTGAGGAGATGCCAAAGGGTTCAATTGTGGGGAATCTTGCCAAGGATTTGGGACTGAATGCGAGAGATCTAGGAAGGCGCAATCTGCATGCTGTCTCTGTGAATAAAATGCAGTATTTCAATATCAATGCAGAAAATGGAAACCTCTATGTAAATGACAGAATAGATCGAGAGGAAATATGTGACAAAACTCCACTCTGCCTGGTTAATTTTGAGGTGGTGATTGAAAATCCCTTAAATGTTTTCCATATAACTGTGGAAATTCAGGATATTAATGACAATACTCCACATTTTTTGAAAATTAATATCAACTTAGAGATTGTGGAATCCACTTTGCCAGGCACCAGATTTCTCCTTGGGAAAGCTGAAGATCCTGACATAGGGATGAATTCGCTCCAGAATTACCAGCTGAGCTCTAATAAATATTTGACTTTGGATGTTAAGGAGACTTATGATGGAAATAAATTTGCAGATTTAGTGCTGCAGAAACCATTAGATCGAGAGACCGAACAGACCCTTCACTTGATCCTCACAGCGTTGGATGGGGGTGAACCTAGAAAAACTGGGACTGCCCAGATATGGATTAATGTTACTGATGCCAATGACAACCCCCCAGTTTTCACACAAGAGGTTTACAAGGTCAGTTTGAGGGAAAGTGTTGCAGTTGGATCGCTTGTGCTCCAGGTTACAGCTTCTGATAATGATGAAGGTTCAAATGCCCAAATCAGGTATCATTTTAGCAATATACCACAGAATGCCAACAAGAAATTCAGTCTAGATCCTTTGAATGGCTCAATCCTACTTATAGGGCTACTGGATTTTGAGGAAACCAAAGAATACACTTTGACCGTTGCAGCAAAAGATGGGGGTGGGTTAGAGACACATTGTAAAGTTGAAATAAGAGTTATTGATGAGAATGACAATTACCCCGAGGTAACCCTGGTTTCCTTGTTTAGCCCAGTCTCTGAAGATTCTCTGCCTGGTACCTTAATAGCTCTGATCAATTTGAATGACAAAGATAGTGGAGATAATGGAAAGGTCACTTGCTATTTACAGGACGATTTGCCCTTCAGAATTATTCCCTCATCTAACAATTACTACAAGCTCCTGACAGATAGTCCACTTGACAGAGAAATAGCTCTAGAGTACAATATCTCAGTAACAGCCTCAGACAATGGCACTCCCCCTCTCTCCTCACATAAATCTATCACACTTTTAATTGCTGATATCAATGATAATGCCCCTACCTTTCAGAAGCCATCCTACAACATCTATGTGCCAGAAAACAATCCTTCAGGTGCCTCCATTTTCACCATTAAAGCCTCTGATCCTGATGTGGACCAGAACTCACGGATCACATATTCCATCCTCAACAGCAACATCGAGGAGCTTCCCATCTCCTCCTATATCTCCATTAATTCTGAGACCGGCACCATCTATGCCCAGAGATCCTTTGACTATGAACAATTCAGAGAGTTCCGGCTGCAAGTGAAGGCCCAAGATGGGGGTTCTCCCCCTCTCAGCAGCAATGTGACCGTCAGGGTGTTTGTTCTCGATCGGAATGATAACAGCCCTCGTATCCTGTCCCCCTCACAAGAAGCCAAGGGCTCAGCCTTGTTTGAGATGGTGCCTCGTTCGGCCGAGGCAGATTATCTTGTCACCAAGGTGGTGGCCGTGGATGCAGATTCTGGACACAACGCCTGGCTCTCCTACCACCTGACTCAGGCCACTGAGCCGGCACTCTTCACGGTTGGTTCTCATACTGGAGAGATCAGGACAGCCAGGGCCTTTGTGGAGAGAGACGCTGTGAAACAGAGACTGGTCATTCTGGTGAAGGATAACGGGCAGCCGTCTCTCTCGGCCACCATGACTCTGAACCTGGTGTTTGCTGAGAACTTTCAGGAGGCCCTTCCGGAAATGAAGAGCCAACCCAGCAGCTCGGAGTATCAGTCGGACCTGCAGTTCTACTTGGTGCTGGCCTTAGCTGTGATCTCCTTCTTGTTCCTCTTGACCGTGATTCTGGCCGTTACAATGAAGCTCCATCAATCAGGGCATCCCAGGTTCCTACAGTGCTTTGGTCCTGTTCCCCATTCCAAGAATGGTGCCATCTTCCCACCCAACTTTGAAGATGGGACTTTGCCCTATTCCTACCAGCTGTGTCTGTCTTCTGAGACCAGGAAGAATGAGTTTGCCTTCCTGACACCCAATGTTCAGATGGCAGACAATATTCTTAGTGGTGAGAAATCTGATGTTCCTTTCACAGGGGGAAGTGAAAGCAATTTGCATTTGGACAAAGTTAATAATGACAAGGTAAATTTTCTTTTCAAAAATTATTTGTGCTGTATTTTCAATAATTTTTAACCATAACTATAATGGAAATATTAATTGTTTACATGTAGCTTACGCTAGCTGCTATATAACTTTCAGCAACTGGCAATTAAGAGGTTGTAGAGTATTCTTTATTTTAGGTTGCTCTCAGAAAGTGCAACACTTGTCGTTGATTTTAATCTAAGATTATTTTGTAGCCAGGTTTGCTATACCAACAACTTTTTTTCTTTTTCTTTTTGTAGAGCGAAGCTTATATTAATTAACTAAATTAAATGGTGCCAGACAATCACTATTATAATTATGTCACATGTTAGGGCTATAGTGGTAAATTATAATTTGGTGAAATCTCGGCCAAATCAAGCAAGCAAGGACCAGAGGCAGAAGGTCTCCTAGATGGGCTGCAGATAAAGGAACAAGAGCTAAGGATGGAAGACAAGTTATATGTTCATGGACAGGCTGGTGGGCAGATATATCTGTTAGGCTAAGCCTGACCTTATTCTCATTCTCACTGAAGGACTGCAGGTCTAGAAACCTGCAGCATTCTTAGTAGCTGGAAATACGTTACTAATCCATGTGCATCTAGCAAGTCTACCTAAATACTTATGGTAAGAAGTTGACAGAATAACATAGCTCAGGTTTCTTAAATTCACTCACCACTAGCACTTCATAAATGTTGCAGTAAGCAGATACATATGCCAAAGTAACTAGGTACATAGTCCCTAAAGGTCACTGACTGACAAAAAGATATGGGGAACATTGGCAAGAAGCCGTCAATAAACACATATCTGTAAGTGTGTGTCACAGATATTCTACATGCAAATCAACTGAATGTCATACATACATCTGTAGCAAATCAAAGATTCATGCTGTGTAACATCTGGAATAGTTCTGAAAAGTACAGGTGTCTCCCTCCACTTACACAGGGGTTATGTTCTTGGCCCCTGCAGGCATAACTGAAATTGCGTAAAGTGTCCCCCCCCCCTTCCAAACACCCTCTTTGGTGCTCTACTGTATCCAAAAGTATCCACAACTAGAATTGAAGTTATGGGGCTGGCAGGAGGCTGCAGGATGCATGGGAAAGTGGCTGCTGCTGCGCTACCCCACACATCAGCTGTTAGACAAGGAAGCTGAGCAGCCTAAACAAAGCCTCGCTGTGTCTCTAGTCTCTTCTGGGCTTCCTCTGCCCTCATTGCCGTCCTCTTTGGCCTCCAGGGAGGGTCTTCTTGCGAGCCACTTGGACATTTCAGCTCTCTTCTGGCATTTCCAGGTTTGAATTGAATTATTTAATTGTTTCCCAAAACCACGCATATACATGGTTGAGTGCAGGTTGATATCACGTAAATGGGGAGGGGAGAGGCCTGTATACAAAACTGAAATATTAATATTCTTATTCTACAGTAGAACCATATCACAAGTATTTAAAATGCATACCTCTACTATACTCAAGGAAGCTTTATTGAAGACATTATATTTCTTTAAATGAAAAAAGCTGTTGCAAGTCCTGGAAGCCTTTTGTAACATTATCTCAAGTTTCTCACAATAAGCAGGTAGATGGAGATGTGATGACTTCTCCTCTATGTTATTGATACTCTAAAGAATTTGAGTTACTGTGGGTTGTAATGACAAAATATAAAAAATACATTCTGGGTTGTTGCTTTTGCAAAATCACAAAAGACATTATGGGTTTTGCTTGCCACCCACATATACAAGAAAGCGGCAAGAAATCCCTTATATGTTATTTGCTGAAGACCTAAGACATCTCTTGCAGTTCCTCATCTGAGACTCAGAGTGCCGCTGTTGGCCAACATAGTTCTCACAGTGGAGCTGAAAATCCAGTGATTTGCTGCTTCTGCAATGTGATTGTTCAGTCACACAGAGCTGGGAAACAGCAGAACACAGGGATTTCCAAAGTGTTTTGCTGAGAAACAAAAACCACTGCAAAATACAGAAATCCGGCAGCAACCAGTAGCCTTATTTATCATCCCTCATTGAGCTCTTCTGCATCCTAATGGGAATGTGAAACTCCTCATCAGCTCAACAGATCACAGAAAACAAGGATAAAGCACATATCCCTGCAAGAGGAATGGAAGATAGTCAGAAGGAAAACAGCAGATCAGTAAGAAGGCAAGTACCTCTCCTCTTACTATTCTCTCTGTGTGGTCAGATTGCCTCAGAGCACATTCATTATTCCATCCCTGAGGAAATGGAAAAGGGATCCATTGTAGGAAACCTGGCCAAAGACCTGAGACTGAATAATGGAGAAATGGGAAATGGCAATCTGCATATCCTTTCCCTAGGTAAAAAGCAATATTTCACTCTCAGTGCAGAAAATGGGAATTTGTATGTAAGGGAGAGGATTGATAGAGAGGAATTATGTGGGCAAACTGCAATCTGCTCCATCAATTTTGAAGTGGTGGTTGACAGCCCTATGAATATTTTTCATATAACTGTAGAGATCCAAGACATAAATGATAATGCACCATATTTTGCAAATGGGGATATCAAGCTGGAGATAAGTGAATCCTCTTTAAAAGGCACCACGTTTCTCCTTGGACAAGCTGAAGATCCTGATCTTGGGGTGAATTCTCTCAAGAATTACCACCTTAGCACAAATCAGTATTTTATCCTGGAAGTGAGAGAAAGAAAGGATGGAAAGAAATATGCAGAATTAATATTGAATAAGCAGTTGGATCGGGAAAGTGAAAGTAGTTTCCAATTAACCCTTACGGCGCTGGATGGAGGGAAGCCTGCCAAAACTGGAACAGCCAAAATATGGATCACCGTCATTGATGCAAATGACAACCCACCAGTCTTCACTCAAAAAGTATACACAGTCAAGCTGAAAGAAAATGCCCCCAAAGGGTCTTCAGTGGTCCACGTGAAAGCCACAGATAGAGATGATGGTTCAAATGCCCAGATAAACTATAGTTTTAGTAACATCCCAGAAATTGCTCACCAGAAATTCTACTTGGATCCACATGAAGGGACAATAACACTTAAGGAGGTTCTGGACTTTGAGGAAATAGAAGAATATGTAATGGCAGTAGAAGGAAGAGATGGGGGAGGATTAGTCGCTCAATGCAATGTTGAAATAACACTCCTAGATGAGAATGACAATGCGCCAGAAGTGATTCTGGCCTCTTTATCCAGCCCCATCCCTGAAGACTCTGCAGTCGGAACCCTGGTAGCCCTTATCAATGTAAATGATAGAGACTCTGGAGATAATGGGAAGATTGCTTGTGATTTACAACATGATTTGCCATTCAAGATGGTATCAGCCTCCAATAATTATTATAAGCTTCTCACAGATGCCCCCTTGGACAGAGAAAGAACTCCAGAGTACAATATCACAGTCACAGCCACAGACAAAGGCAACCCCCCTCTTTCCACATACAAAACCATCACACTGCAGATCTCTGACATCAATGACAACTGCCCTGCCTTTGAGAAACCCTATTATACTGCCTATGTCCCAGAGAACAACCCTTCAGGCTCCTCCATTTTCAGAGTCAAAGCCTCCGACCCAGATGTGGACCAGAATGCTCAAATCACCTACTCCATTCGCAACAGCATCACTGAGGGGCTGCCTCTCTCATCCTTCCTCTCCATTAATTCCGAGACTGGCACTATCTATGCTCAGCGCTCCTTTGACTATGAGCAAGTCAGGGAGTTTCAAGTGGAGGTGAGGGCCGAAGATGGAGGCTCCCCCCGCCTCAGCAGCAATGCCACCGTGAGAGTGTGTATTCTGGACCAGAATGACCAAAGCCCTCAGATTCTTTACCCTTCTCAAGGAGTAGAGGGCTCCTCCTTGTTTGAGATGGTGCCTCGCTCAGCAGAGGAGGGTTATCTGGTGACCAAGGTGGTGGCTGTGGATGCTGACTCTGGACACAACGCTTGGCTCTCCTACTATCTGCTCCAGGCAACAGAACCTGGGCTGTTCTCAATTGGTTCCCATACTGGGGAGATCAGGACCTCACGGGCTTTTCTGGAAAGAGATGCTGTGAAGCAGAAGCTCGTCATCTTAGTCAAGGATAATGGGCAGCCGCCACTATCCGCTACCGTGAGTCTCAACCTGGTGTTTGCTGAGAACTTCCAGGAGGCACTTCCGGAAATTAGCCACCAGCCCAGTGACTCAGAGTATCAATCGGATCTACAGTTCTTCTTGGTGCTGGCCTTAGCTTTGATTTCATTCTTATTCCTCCTGACAGTGATTCTGGCGGTTCTCATGAAGATTCGGCGATCAGGGAACCCCAAATTCCTGCAGTGTTTTGCTCCTGTTCCCCATTCAAACAACACGGTCATTTTCCCACCAAACTATGAAGAAGGAACATTGCCGTATTCCTATCAGCTATGTTTATCTTCTGAGTCCAGGGTACAGGAGTTCACCTTTCCAACACCCAATGTTCAAACCACAGATAAGTCTAATGTGGCTTGGACTGCCAGTGGAGGCAATATGCTAAATTCTGAGGTGGATGAAGCTGTTATGGTGAGTTTATTTTCAGCTTAACCTGATTAACATTTTAAGCATTCCCTAATATATTTTAAGCTGATTTATCTCAGTTTTTCATATAAATATTCACTTCACATGAAGATGGGGAGCTTCTCCCACTGCTAGAACCTCACAGGCGTACTTGAAGCTGAAGGTCAGTACAGAACCTGTCATACAGGAGTTCTCAAATAGGCCTTTTCTTTGTCATCAGAAATCTTGCACTATTGGTATGTGTACAGGCCTGGGTGCATATATTTGTAAGTATTCAGATCTTCAACTGAAATTGTGTGGATGAGTATGATCTTGCTTCATTGCCTCCTCACATTGATTGGCTGTGGATATGGTATAAGGAAAATGCTATGTATGCCATCTAACCTATATCTAGTTTATCATTACTTCAGTTTACTGAAGACCCTCTGTTCTTCCACTTCATACCTTTAAAGAAAAATGTGTTTGAGAGACAGAGGGAGTGGGATGAGAGAGGGTGAGGGGTGAGAGGGAGAGAGGCCAACAGGCAGAGAGACATTCTCTCAGAAAGCTGTATTTTGTTCTGCTTTAATACAGTGAAAATGAGAGGGAAGGGTTCCAAGCGCATGGTTTAATTTTAGAATAATAAGAATGTTTCAGGAAATACCTAAGATGATATTAACCTGAAATGATTCACCAAAGGTTGAACCTGCTTTAACAGTCCTTTTATGTTTCTAAAAAGGTAAAGGTAAAGGACCCCTGACAGTTATGTCCAGTCGCGAATGACTCTGGGGTTGAGCTGTCATCTCGCTTTACTGGCCAAGGGAGCCAACGTTTGTCCACAGACAGTTTTTCTGGGTCATGTGGCCAATATGACTAAGCCGCTTCTGGCAAACCAGAGCAATGCAAGGAAACCAGAGCAATGCTTCTCACCGGAGCAGTACCTATTTATCTACTTGCACGTTGATGTGCTTTCAAATTGCGAGGTGGGCAGGAGCAGGGACCGAGCAACGGGAGCTCACCTCGTCGCGGGGATTCCAACCTAGGCAAGCCCTAGGCTCTGTGGTTTAGACCACATCACCACCCGCATCCCATTTTATGTTTCTAGTTCATTTTAAAAATGAAAAGTGCTTCACAAACATTTTAATAGTAACTCAGTATTATTTCCCCCTGCTTCTGAATGCCCAAGGTAATCCCTCACATAATCTCTATATCTCAGATTGTGAGTAGAGAAATAATGGTAGTAAATTATGGCTGAATGAATTCATTTGACGTGAATAAACAAATGTACTGTGTCAGCCAAATGAAAGCCAGATTAGTACTGCCAACTTGTACACTTGTCTCACTGCCTATGCCACCCCCCACCAACCTGGCTCTTGTTGGGCTTTCTGGAGCAACCACCCCATCACCATGCCTCCCTATGAGGAAGGTGAACTTCCTCACTCTGAGCAAGATAGCCCAGGAATATACCTGCATCACTACTGCTTTTAAATTTTTAACTAAATCTAGTAAAGGTAAAGGGATCCCTGACCATCAGGTCCAGTCACGGATGACATTGGGGTTGCGCCGCTCATCTCGCTTTTTTGGCCGAGGGAGGAGGCGTACAGCTTCCGGGTCATGTGGGCAGCATGACTAAGCCGCTTCTGGCGAAACCAGAGCAGCGCATGGAAACGCCGTTTACCTTCCCGCAGGAGCGGTACCTATTTATCTACTTACACTTTGACGTGCTTTCGAACTGCTAGGATGGCAGGAGCTGGGACCGAGCAACGGGAGCTCACCCCGTTGCGGGGATTCGAACAGCTGACCTTCTGATCGGCAAGTCCTAGGCTCTGTGGTTTAACCCACAGCGCCACCCGCGTCCCTTAACTAAATCTAGAAGATAACAATTAGCCATTGCAGTAAAGTAGAGGCAGTCCATCACTCACTTGGGTCTCCTCCAAGGAAAGACACCCCCACTTCCTTTGAAGCAATATGTTCTTCTGCTCCCTTCTCAAAATCCACCTTATTGCAAACTGGGCCCTCAGAAGCCTGGTTTTATTTCTTTCTGGACAAAAGCTTCATAGCAAATTCCAAAATTGATTGAATGTATGAAGGTGACATCTCTGAACAGCCTTTCCTTTCCTATACCAAGTGTATCTCTGTAGTTCATAGCAGGATGGGGGCAGGTCCAGGTTTGTCCTTTGTGGAGAGCAGTAGTCACTCTTCAGTTAACATGATTAAAGTTAGTCTCTTGAGTAATGGACCCATATCCTCAGGAGCACCCTACTGAAATGTTGGCTTGATGGCATTGCATTGCCCAAGCTGTGGCCTGTGCAAAATGACTTGAGGTGACCTATTTCCATCAGGAAGGCTTCCAGGAGCTTCCTTGCTTTTGTTGCAAAGTGAACCACACTGAAGCAATTTTTAAAAAATCATAGTCAACATAGGTGTGTCTCCCAGGCTCTTGAACTAGCAGCCTGCAAACAAGCCACCACCACCTAGTACAGCCTTTTCCTGCATAAGGAGAGCAGTAGATAAATGAAATGTTTGAGTGCCATTGAACATCGAAAAGAAGAAGAAAACATTTGAATTTTTGCACTTGTTTCATTGGAACAAATATTTTGATTTGGGGTGGGAAATCATTTGCCTTCGGATAATATTATTCTGATATCTTAGAAAGGCTATTTGTGTAACACAGAAAGAAGCAGTGGTGAGTGTGAGATTTATGAGTAGGTAAAAATTACTGGAAATGTTTTGAAATTGCATCTGGGATCCAAGTGAAATTGAAGCCATATTGATAAGACATAAGTAAAAATGTGCATGTTATTGTTACGTTTCCGAGCACAGTTCAAAGTGTGGTGCTGACCTTTAAAGCCCTAAAGCTTTGGCCCTGCATACCTGAAGTAGCGTCTCCACCCCCATCATTCAGCCGAGACATAGATACAGCTACAAGGGCCTTCTGGCAGTTCCCTTGCTGCAAGAAATGAAATTACAGGGAACCAGGCAGAAGGCCTTCTCGGTAGTTATGCCCGCCCTGTGGAATGCCCTCCCATCAGATGTTAAGCAAATAAACAACTTTTAGAAGACATCTGAAGGTAGCCCTGTATAGGGAATGTTTTAATGTTTGATGTCTTACTGTGTTTTAATTTGTTAGAAGTCACCCAGAGTGGCTGGGGCAACCTAGTCAAGTGGGTGGAATAATAATAATAATCTTCTTTCTTCTTCTTTCTTCTTCTACTTTTTTGGCGATCACTCGTAGCTGAGTTAGATTGTCTTCCAAAACATAGTTTTAGCAGTGAGTCCGTAAGTCACTGTGGAGGCCAATTCTGGATCCACACATCCTTCCACAGTGGGGACACAGGTTTCTGGGTGGGAGTTGATCATGGTGAGGGTTTGCCAAGTGTGCCTTCCTCTTAGCTCATTTCTCCTTTTCGTCCTGTGTTCAAGTGTCTTCAAAGCCCATGACACCTTTGGTAAAGGCTGTTCTCCAATTGAAGCACTCACAGGCCAGTGTTTCCTAGTTGTTGGTGTTTATACTACATTTTTAAAGATTTACCTTGAGAGAGTCTTTAAACCTTATTTGTTGAAATAATCATAATCATAATCATAATTCAAAATAAAAAAGTGGGATAATAATGCCTGCATTCTGATTTCTGCTCTGCCAAGCTCAGGATTTTGTTTGGGTGCCAGTTCTTTTTGGACTAACTTGGGTGCCAATTCTTCATACTAAACTAACAGCAATATCACAGTCATTATTTTAGTCCATGAAAACTTGTGCCACATTTGCTTTAAGACACCACAAGACAATTCTGTTTTTATTTTGAAAGTTGTTAACATGGATAAAAGGATGTTGACATGCAGCTGTAATTTGACAACATAAACGGTGGAGGACCAAAGACAACTCTCCTGGATGCCACCAATTTGTGGTTGTCCTGGACACTCCAAAATATGAACATACCCAGGTTGCTTTTCAATTATAAGTTGAATGAGAAAGAATCCCTTGCAGTTCTCTGTCTGAGCCTCAGGATGTCAGTGTCAGCCAGTGTGGAAGCCACAGAGAAGATGCAGGAGACCCCTGGATAGTTTTCTAGAAAGGGATTGTCTCACCATTTCTGTACAATAACAGCAGATCACAACAACCAAGCAATCTTGCTGGAAAGGACAATAAAAATTTAAGAAGGAACTGATTTACCTAGGCAGAAATCCAGCTTAGTCTTTGTTGTGGAGATTCCTTGTGATCAGATGACAATTTGATCATTACAAGCTGAAAAAAGGAGACAGCTGTTTCTCAGGGATCTGTATGGATAGAAGAAACAAAAACAATGGAATGGCACTCAGAAGGCAAGTACTGCTTCTCTTATTTTTGCCTTTCTCCTGCTGGGCTGCCTCAGAGCAGATTCGTTATTCTATCCTTGAGGAGAAGCCAAAGGGTTCAGTTGTGGGGAATCTTGCTGAGGATTTGGGACTGAATGCCAGAGATCTAGGAAGGCGCAATCTGCATGCTGTCTCTGTGAACAAAATGCAGTATTTCAGTATCAATGCAGAAAATGGAAATCTCTATGTAAATGACAGGATTGACAGAGAGGAAATATGTGGCACAACTCCACTCTGTCTTGTTAATTTTGAGGTGGTAATGGAAAATCCCCTTAATATTTTTCATGTGACTATTACAATTCAAGATATAAATGACAATGCGCCATTCTTTCTCAGTGGCAATATCAACTTAGAAACAAGCGAACTAACTTTGTTAGGAACACGGTTTTTCCTTGGGAAAGCTGAAGATCCTGACATTGGGATGAATGCTCTCCAGAATTACCACCTTAGCTCGAATCAGTATTTTACTCTGGATGTTAAAGAGACTCATGATGGAAATAAATTTGCAGATTTAGTGCTGCAGAAAGCACTAGATCGAGAGACTGAACAGACCCTTCACTTGATTCTCACAGCGTTGGATGGGGGTGAACCTAGAAAAACTGGGACTGCCCAGATATGGATTAATGTTACTGATGCCAATGACAACCCCCCAGTTTTCACTCAAGAGGTGTACAAGGTCAGTTTGAGGGAAAGTGTTGCAGTTGGATCGCTTGTGCTCCAGGTTACAGCATCTGATAATGATGAAGGTTCATACGCCCAAATCAGGTATTATTTTAGTAATATACCACAGAATGCCAACAAGAAATTCAGTCTAGATCCATTGAATGGCTCAATCCTACTTATAGGGTTATTGGACTTTGAGGATATCAATGAATATACTATATCAGTAGCAGCCAAAGATGGTGGTGGATTAGTGACACATTGCAAAGTTGAAATAAGCGTTCGTGATGAGAATGATAATGCCCCAGAGGTTACTTTAGCCTCCATGTTTAGCCCTGTTCCGGAAGATTCTATGTCAGGAACAGTCATTGCTCTGATCAATGTAAATGACAGAGATAGTGGAGATAATGGAAAGGTTACTTGCTACCTACAAGATGATTTACCCTTCAAAGTTCTTCCGTCATCTAACAATTACTTCAAGCTCCAGACAGACAGTCTCCTGGACAGAGAAAGAACTCCTGCATATAATCTTACAATCACAGCAATTGATAAAGGAACTCCACCTCTTTCCACACACAAAACAATCTCACTACAGATCTCAGATATCAATGATAATGCCCCTACATTTCAGAAATCATCCTACAACATCTACGTGCCAGAAAACAATCCTTCAGGTGCCTCCATTTTCACCATCAAAGCTTCTGATCCTGATATGTACCAGAACTCACGGATCACATACTCCATCCTCAACAGCAACATCGAGGAGCTTCCCATCTCCTCCTATATCTCCATTAATTCTGAGACTGGCATCATCTATGCCCAGAGATCCTTTGACTATGAACAATTCAGAGAGTTCCGGGTGCAAGTGAAGGCCCAAGATGGGGGTTCTCCCCCTCTCAGCAGCAATGTGACCGTCAGAGTGTTTGTTCTTGACAGGAATGATAACAGCCCTCGTATCCTGTCCCCCTCCCAAGAAGCCAAGGGCTCAGCCTTGTTTGAGATGGTGCCTCGTTCGGCCGAGGCAGATTATCTTGTCACCAAGGTGGTGGCCGTGGATGCAGATTCTGGACACAACGCCTGGCTCTCCTACCACCTGACTCAGGCCACTGAGCCGGCACTCTTCACGGTTGGTTCTCATACTGGAGAGATCAGGACAGCCAGGGCCTTTGTGGAGAGAGACGCTGTGAAACAGAGACTGGTCATTCTGGTGAAGGATAACGGGCAGCCGTCTCTCTCGGCCACCATGACTCTGAACCTGGTGTTTGCTGAGAACTTTCAGGAGGCCCTTCCAGAAATGAAGAGCCAACCCAGCAGCTTGGACTATCAGTCTGACCTGCAGTTCTACTTGGTGCTGGCCTTAGCTGTGATCTCCTTCTTGTTCCTCTTGACCGTGATTCTGGCCGTTACAATGAAGCTCCGTCAATCAGGGCATCCCAGGTTCCTACAGTGCTTTGGTCCTGTTCCTCATTCCAAGAATGGTGCCATCTTCCCACCCAACTTTGAAGATGGGACTTTGCCCTATTCCTACCAGCTGTGTCTGTCTTCTGAGTCCAGGAAGAATGAGTTTACCTTCCTTACACCAAATATACAGATTGCAGACAATATTGTTAGCAGTGAGAAACCTGGTGTTCCTTTTACAGGCAACGGAGAAAATAATTGTCAAGCTGAGATGAATAAAGATGAAGAGGTAAGAATTGTTATCCAGAATTATTTGTGTAAGCCATGGTGTTTTTCAATGAGCAAAATCCAGACAGAATGCCTCCATACTTTTGTGGAAATTGCCATAGTTTGTCCTCTTTTTACTCAGCATTCACACAATACTGTTACAAAATCAGTAACACCTTTTCCACCTTTTCTTAGTGGATGGAAGGCTAACAATTTTTTTTTAGAAAAATAGCACAAGCTCCATGGCAATTCTTCTCTCTCTCTCTCTCTCTCTCTCTCTCTCTCTCTCTCTCTGTGTGTGTGTACAGGGAAATGGAGATGGTAAATTGGCCTTTATTTGTATCAGTTCTCTCCTTTGTAATTGATGTATATAATATTACTGAGAGCAGAACTCTTTAGTCTCTCTCTCTCTCTCTCTCTCTCTCTCTCTCTCTCTCACACACACACACACAGAGAGAGAGAGAGAGAGAGAGAGAGAGAGCTTGTGGTGACCAGCTGAATTATTCTTGTGTCTCTGAGGTGAAGCTTCAGAAATAAAGTTTATGAGTCATGTGTTTTTAGGACTATGATGATAATATTGGTGAGAAGCAATTTGACTGTCAGTAACCAACTCCTCTCTTTGGAAGAATAATTCTAGAATTTTGTTGTGAAACCAACTAGGCCTGGGGCTTTATGTATTTTTTTTGTTTTTGAGGACAGTCTCTATTTCCACTGGGATGATAGGACTGTCCAATGAACTCTTGTTCGTCTTCTGTTATGGTTGGAATGGGCAGTCCTGTCAGGTGGTTCTTGATTCCCTGTTGGGGTGGGTTGTTGGAGGTGTATAGGTTGGAGTAGAATTCAGCGAATTCTGACTCCAGTCCTATGCACACTTTATCTAAATGTGCCCCAGACTGTGGTGTGCCTAGATGTCAACATGTCTGTAGGAAGCTAAGGTAAAGGTAAAGGGACCCTTAACCATTAGGTCCAGTTGTGGATGACTCGGGGGCTGCGGTGCTCATCTCGCTTTATTGGCCGAAGGAGCCGGCATACAGCTTCTGGGTCATGTGGCCAGCATGACTAAGCCGCTTCTGGCGAACCAGAGCAGCGCACGGAAACGCCGTTTACCTTCCCACCGGAGTGGTACCTATTTATCTACTTGCACTTTGACGTGCTTTCGAACTGCTAGGTTGGCAGGAGCAGGGACCGAGCAACGGGAGCTCACCCCGTCACGGGGATTCGAGCAGCCGACCTTCTGATTGGCAAGTCCTAGGCTCTGTGGTTTAACCCACAGCGCCACTTGTGGAAAGCTAAGGGCTTCCCAAATATGAGCATTGCTTTTGTGTCTGCATAAATCTTTCCTCTGTATAAGGAGCTATTTAAGAGAATTGTAGAATTGTAGATTTGGAAGGGTCAATTATGAATCCAGCCCAGTGTTCTCAAGCCTGACTAGGAGACGCTGTCCAAGTTCTGTTACTATCTGATGGCTTTTACATATTATTTGTGTGTGGTGCTGGTTTACTTTTAGGATACATGCAAGCAAAGCAGCTTGTAGAATTCTGCATACTAGGGGTGGGGGGAAATGCCAAGGTGATTATTTTATGAACTAAAAAGTTACTATTTGGATGAACTTTAACTGAACTATTTTGTAAAATTACGAACTTCTTTGGACAGGATGAACTAGAACTCCTTCCTTTTAAAAATGAACTGTTGATCCCCCACATAGTATTTGCTTTTTCTAAACATGTAGATTGTCATAGTGGCAGGGTATGATGTCTTGACAATTACTACTTCAATATCGCCCTACTTTATCCAGGACTCCACAGAATTAGATTTCATCCTTGATCCCCCTTTAAAATACTGACAAGTGCAAGTTCATAAGCTGAATAGACAATGGTCAGAATGCTAAACTGTGGAGTTACTAATAGACAAAATTGTTGTAAAGTGGAAAGCTCAGTAAATGGAGTTCCTGATAGACAAACTTGTTGTAAAGTGGAAAGCTCAGTAAATGGATATTTATGAGGTTTTTGAAGACTATGTTCTACTCAGACTACACAAACGGTAAATATTGATAGTAAGTTAGTCATACTTCAATTTCAAGGCAGGTGTCAGATTTTAGCTGCAAATTTCTGTGAAGCGCACTTCATCAGCAAATCCAGGTTTTCTACTCTTAACATGTAACTATTCTAGGAACATAAAAAATAAAATTCTAGGCACATGTTTTTTACTACACAAATGGTAACATTTCTCAAGGAGATGAGAAAGTTACAGATTTCAATTTCAAAATGTGGTGAATGCTACAATTCTTTTATTCTCCCCATTTATATCCTACCTGATCTTTCTAAAAAAAGTAAAGAAAATAGGGGGAGGAGGTGGGATAAATTCCACATTGAGTGTGTGTGTGTGTGTGTGTGTGTGTAGTGTATTGTTGCTGGTTATTTTCTACTACTACTTTTTGGATGCCGGTGAGTTGTGGCCTATCCTACAGATAAAACACATCAACAAATTTGTAAAGCTATGTTATTTACCCAAATATTCCTGAAAATGGATACACATCAATATGTAAATGACAAAACAAATCTCTTCCATCTTATCTGTGACAAAACCTCTTGCAGTTCCTCATCTGAGACTCAGAGTGCCGCTGTTGGCCAACATAGTTCTCACAGTGGAGCTGAAAATCCAGTGATTTGCTGCTTCTGCAATGTGATTGTTCAGTCACACAGAGCTGGGAAACAGCAGAACACAGGGATTTCCAAAGTGTTTTGCTGAGAAGCAAAAACCACTGCAAAATACAGAAATCCGGCAGCAACCAGTAGCCTTGTTCTATCATCTTTTATTGAGCACTTCTGCATCCTAATGGGAATGTGAAACTCCTCATCAGCTCAGCTGATTACAGAAAACAAGAATAAAGCACAAATTCCTGCAAGAGTGATGGAAGATAGGCAGAAGGAAAAAAGCAGATCCCTAAGATGGCAAGTACCTCTCCTCTTATTATTCTCTCTGTGTGGTCAGATTGCCTCAGAGCACATTCATTATTCCATCTCTGAGGAAATGGAAAAGGGATCCATTGTAGGAAACCTAGCCAAAGACCTGAGCCTGAATAATGGAGAAATGGGAAATGATAATCTACGTATCCTTTCCCTAGGTAAAAAGCAATACTTTACTCTCAGTGCAGAAAATGGAAATCTGTATGTAAGGGAAAGGATTGATAGAGAGGAATTATGTGGTCAAACTGCATTCTGCTCCATCAATTTTGAAGTGGTGGTTGAGAGTCCTATGAATATTTTTCATATAACTGTAGAAATCCAAGACATTAATGATAATGCACCATATTTTGTAAATGGGGATATCAAGCTGGAGATAAGTGAATCCTCTTTAAAAGGCACCACGTTTCTCCTTGGACAAGCTGAAGATCCTGATCTTGGAGTGAATTCTCTCCAGAATTACCACCTTAGCACAAATCAGTATTTTATTCTGGAAGTGAGAGAAATAGAAGATGGAAAGAAATATGCAGAATTAGTGTTGAATAAACAGTTGGATCGGGAAAGTGAAAGCAGTTTCCAATTAATCCTTATGGCGCTGGATGGAGGGAAGCCTGCCAAAACTGGAACAGCCAAAATATGGATCACCGTCATTGATGCAAATGACAACCCACCAGTCTTCACTCAAAAAGTATACACGGTCAAGCTGAAAGAAAATGCCCCCAAAGGGTCATCAGTGATCCAGGTGAAAGCCACAGATAGTGATGACGGTTCTTATGCTCAGATAAACTATAATTTTAGTAACATCCCTGAAAGTGCTCGTCAAAAGTTCCACTTGGGTTCACAAGATGGGACAATAACACTTAAGGAGGCTCTAGACTTTGAGGAAACAGAAGGATATGTGATGGCAGTAGAAGCAAGAGATGGAGGTGGATTAGCGGCTCACTGTAAAGTTGAAATTTCACTCCTAGATGAGAATGACAATGCGCCAGAAGTGATTCTGGCCTCTTTATCCAGCCCCATCCCTGAAGACTCTGCAGTAGGAACCCTGGTAGCCCTTATCAATGTAAATGATAGAGACTCTGGAGATAATGGGAAGATTACTTGTGATATACAACACGCTTTGCCATTCAAAATGGTATCAGCCTCCAATAATTATTATAAGCTTCTCACAGATGCCCCCTTGGACAGAGAAAGAACTCCAGAGTACAATATCACAGTCACAGCCACAGACAAAGGCAACCCCCCTCTTTCCACATACAAAACCATCACACTGCAGATCTCTGACATCAATGACAACTGCCCTGCCTTTGAGAAACCCTATTATACTGCCTATGTCCCAGAGAACAATCCTTCAGGCTCCTCCATTTTCAGGGTCAAAGCCTCCGACCCAGATGTGGACCAGAATGCTCAAATCACCTACTCCATTCGCAACAGCATCACTGAGGGGCTGCCTCTCTCATCCTTCCTCTCCATTAATTCTGAGACTGGCACTATCTATGCTCAGCGCTCCTTTGACTATGAGCAAGTCAGGGAGTTTCAAGTGGAGGTGAGGGCCGAAGATGGAGGCTCCCCCCGCCTCAGCAGCAATGCCACCGTGAGAGTGTGCATTCTGGACCAGAATGACCAAAGCCCTCAGATTCTTTACCCTTCTCAAGGAGTAGAGGGCTCCTCCTTGTTTGAGATGGTGCCTCGCTCAGCAGAGGAGGGTTATCTAGTGACCAAGGTGGTGGCTGTGGATGCTGACTCTGGACACAACGCTTGGCTCTCCTACTATCTGCTCCAGGCAACAGAACCTGGGCTGTTCTCAATTGGTTCCCATACTGGGGAGATCAGGACCTCACGGGCTTTTCTGGAAAGAGATGCTGTGAAGCAGAAGCTCGTCATCTTAGTCAAGGATAATGGGCAGCCGCCACTATCCGCTACCGTGAGTCTCAACCTGGTGTTTGCTGAGAACTTCCAGGAGGCACTTCCGGAAATTAGCCACCAGCCCAGTGACTCCGAGTATCAATCTGATCTACAGTTCTTCTTGGTGCTGGCCTTAGCTTTGATCTCCTTCTTATTCCTCCTGACAGTGATTCTGGCCATTCTCATGAAGATTCGGCGATCAGGGAACCCAGAATTCCTGCAGTGTTTTGCTCCTGTTCCCCATTCAAACAACACGGTCATTTTCCCACCAAACTATGAAGAAGGAACATTGCCATATTCGTATCAGCTGTGCTTATCTTCTGAGTCCAGGGTACAGGAGTTCACCTTTCCAACACCCAATGTTCAAACTTCAGAGAATATTTCATGCAACACTCAGTCTGATGCACCTTTGACTGCCAATGGAGGCAATATCCTAATTTCTGAGATGGATAGAACTGATATGGTGAGTTGTTTTTTTCAGCAGTTCATGGTGAACTGATTCTGCATTCGCTGCATATCTATAGAGTACTAATATATTTTAAGCTCACTCATCTCAGAGTGTTTTCTTTTGAGCAGTATCTGCTACTACACATTTGGTGCAATTTTTTTTACTGAGATTGAATATTTGAAAGTATGTTGTAATAATCAGTTTACTCTTTCATCTCCGTATATACAGGTAATATGGTTTAATTAATCATTTCCTTCCCTCTGATTCCCTTTTGAATATTTGTATATACTTTACCCTCTTTCCCTAATCTTGATCTTCATGAATTCAGCTGAATGTCCCTATAGAACCAACACAATGCTGCAAATGGTGGGGTCTCTTGGCATATGTAAGGGACGAGGTGTGTGCAATTTGTAAGTTTGCAGACTTGCTTCAGACTTTTAGCTGAGGTTTTGGAGATCTTCACTGAAGAATTTTTGTGCTTTGAATGTTACAGAGTAAGAAGTGGGGTCTGGTTTCAGCCAGCTTTTTCCATAATATCTCATTCCTCCTCCTCCCCTGTTTTATATTTTTCTCCTCCAACAGGCATTGAGCATTGTGTTTCTACTGAGCATGCTCTGCTGTCTTTGGTCAGTTTGGGTTTCACCTTCTCTTGTTTTTTTGTACTTCTGTAAAACTGGGGGTTCCCTCAAGACTACGGACACACTTGGTCCATCAAGCTCAGTACTGTCCACACTAACTAGCAACAGCTCTCCAGGTCTTCAGACAGAAGACCTTCGCTTTCCTACCTCAGGATTCTGAGGATTGAACTTTGAACCTTTTGAAGGAAAAGCAGATACTCTACCACTGAGCTATGACCTTTCTGCTTTTTGAACTGGAACATCACTAGCCCAAAGCTCACTCCTCGGCCTGTCATGAATGGATGCATTGTGATAGTCACAGACCATAGCAATGTATTGAGAGTAATGAAAGGAAACTTTTAATATAAGGAAAGGCAAAGTGAATTAGCACTTCCATATAAAATCCACATACCCCAAGTTGACATAGGAAATGATACAAAACAATAAGGAAATTAAAATAATCTTTAACATAAAATATATCAGTACAACAAAATTAATCTTACAAGATTAATAATCTAAAGCATTGGACTATAGATTAAAATCCAGTCAGTCAAATAAGTGTAATTATTCCCTTTTCCAACTAATGTCTTCTTTTGTGCCTTATACAGTGGTACCTCAAGTTAAGAACATAATTCATTCCGGAGGTCTGTTCCTAACCTGAAACTGTTCTTAACCTGAAGCACTTAACCACTTTAGCTAATGGGGCCTGCCGCTGCGCCGCCGCTGCATGATTTCTGTTCTCATCCTGAAGCAAAGTTCTTAATATTTCTGGGTTAGCGGAGTCTGTAACCTGAAGCGTATGTAACCCGAGGTACCACTGTAATTTCTACAGCTGGTATAAATGTGACATGCTTTTTGAAGTTCAGGGGACTCAATCACAGATAAAGACAAACAGATGAAGACAAAAACCAAAGAAAGTTGGGAGTGATAGATCTATCTTTGATGAATCAATTATTATCCCCACTATTTACTCATTTTGGGGTACAAATCCAGGGATTAGTTCAGTATTATTTCTTCCGAAATAGTTGTGCAATAGGTGCAATTCTTGATATGTCCTTTATAGCAAATTTGCTTCCCATAGGATCTACATAATTCTCTGTTTAACATGGTGTAGCATATAGATTTTGTATAATATGTGGAATTGTATAATGTAGATACTATTTAGCACTACTTGGGTCTAGAACACTGGATACCACCCATGGTAACTAGTGTTTGAGAAGGGGAAACCTTTGTAGCACACAGTAAGTGAATCTAATATTGCCCATGAAATAATGCCACGGGGGATCATTAAATCCTGGAAATGATATGTCAAGAAGGCACACTGATTTGTTCTTATTCATAAAATATAGGTGGGGGGAAACTAATGTGCTCTGGTGTTGGGATGGAGTAGGGAAAGGGGGGAAGGAATGCTGACTGAGGGATACATACCTGTCTTTCAAAGATTTGCTTTAGGATAACGTTGTAACTGCTAGTTGACTTGAATATCACAAGGAGCCACAATGTCAGACCACAATGTCAGAAGTGACGATACAAGTACTCTGGAACAAAACAGATTATCTTGACCCATTTCAATCTGCTTTCAGGCCTCGGTTATGGGTCTGAATTGACCTTTGTCACTGATGGGTGATCTTTACTAGGAGAAGTACAGGGGAAGTATAATCCTGTTAACCTTACCTGATTTCTTTCTCAGTGGCTTTTGACACAATTCCCTTTATATCTTTCTGAACTGACTTAATGGGATGGGTACTGGAGACACTGTTTAACAATGGTTCTGGTTCTATTTCCAGAGTTGGTTTCTGAAAACAACCTTGGGTGATTGTCTTTGAGCCCGCTGGCAGTTGTGCTGGTGGGTGCCACAGGGTACCATTTTGTCTTCAGTGCTGTTTGACATCTATATATGAAGCCTCTGGAGATAGTCATTGAGCAATCTGGGGCAAGGTGTCATCAGCATGCTGATGATGCTGAGCTCTACTTCTCTGTAACTTCTAAATCAGAAGCGGTTGTGCAAGCCCTGGACTAGTGCCTAGGCTTAGCGTTCAGCTGAATGATGGCCAACAAAACTCCTCAAGACAGAGGAGCTTTGAGTGGGTCTCCCTGAGGCTGGATAACTGGTCAGTTGTGTGCTTTGGATGGGGTCCTCCTGAAAGAGCAGGTTCATAGTCAGGGGGTGCTACTATATCAATATTGTCACCTGCTAACACCTTTTCTTTCTCAAAGCCAATGTTGTTTTTTAGGAGGAAGGAAGAAACTAACAAGAATAGGAGAGCAAAAGCTCTGGTTTCTAATCAAACACTAAAAAACCCTATCTGTGTTTGTTTTGTTTTCGTTTGACACACTTTGGTTTATGTTTGTCTTCTACAGGACAGCTGAGATCACTGTCAACTCATAGGTTTATTCTGATTTATTTGGGGGAAATATCCCTTCTAATAAAACTGAAAAAAAGCAAGAGATCTGTGGTTGGGTAAAATTATCTGTTACATTTTGAGATTATATCTTTGGCATCAAAGCAGAAATCACAGATATCAGTAACAATTGCCCATGTTTCTATCAGGGAAATGCAAAATAAGATCAATGGTATATCAATGCTGGGATATCAGTGCCATAGTTCTAGTTTCCATTCTATGACGCTTAGTCAAATTTCTCTTTTAGTACAAATTATTTCCAGACAACACAGTGCGACAGTCACTGTAGTAAAACCCCTTAAATTAAAAGCCGCTGAAGAGGTAATTCAAAAAGAGAAAGGAAAAAAGAAATGCTGGCGCATTATTTGTGGAAGCAGATCTTTGTATACCAGGAAAGTCGCACTTGGAGAAACATAGAATCATGTCAGAGGAGATTCCCACCCCAATGCCGAGCCCTGCAGGAAAGAGAGAATCCCCAATATATGACTGTCCAGACTCTGCTTGAATAACTGCAGCAAAGCAGCTCCATTGCTGAACAGCTCTTAGCATAGGGATGTTTCTCCTTCACGTTCCAAAATATAATACCCAAACTGCTGTTCTATTTTCAACTACAGTAAATGAGAACAAAATCCCTTGTAGTTCTCCATCTGAGCCTGAGGGTGTCACTGTTGGCCAGTGTGGCAGCCAGACTGATAAGAGAAAAGATCCACGCATGTGTTTCCTAAGGAGCAACTGTTTAATCATTGCTGTGCAAGTTGGACAAGCAGCACATCACAACGACAGACCAATCCTGCTAGAAAGGAAAAAAAATTCAACTACTTTCTGTAAACATTAAGAAGAAAGGCAGCTTATTTTTCCTTATGGTGATCCTGCACCTTGATGGGGCTTTGATCTGATCTGCAAAAGGAAGCAGCTAATTTGTTGTAAAGCCAGATGGACAGAAGACACGAAGACAATGGCAGAGCATTCAGAAGGCAAGTACTGCTTCTCTTACTTTTGTCACCTTCCTGCTGGGCTGCCTCAGAGCAGATTCGTTATTCTATCCCTGAGGAGATGGCAAAGGGTTCAATTGTGGGGAATATTGCCAAGGATTTGGGACTGAATGCCAGAGATCTAGGAAGGCGCAATCTGCATGCTGTCTCTTTGAAGAAAATGCAGTATTTCAGTATAAATGCAGAGAATGGAAACCTCTATGTAAGTGACAGAATAGATAGAGAGCAGCTATGTGACATAACTCCCATTTGCGTAGTAAATTTTGAAGTGGTAGTTGAAAATCCCCTCAATATCTTCCATTTAACTATAGCAATTCAGGACATTAATGATAATGCACCACTGTTTCCCAATGATAACATCAACTTGGAGACAAGTGAACTTACTGTACCAGGCGCACGATTTCTCCTTGGGAAAGCTGAAGATCCTGACATTGGGATGAACTCCCTCCAGAATTACCAGTTGAGCACCAATCAGTACTTCACTTTGGAAGTTAGAGAAATGGAAGATGGAAGTAAAAATGCAGAATTGGTGCTGCAGAAATCTTTGGATCGGGAAAGTGAGCACTCTCTTCACTTGATCCTTACAGCCTTGGATGGGGGGGAACCCAGAAAAACTGGGACTGCCCAGATATGGATTAATGTCACAGATGCCAATGACAACCCACCTGTTTTCACTCAAGAGGTGTACAAGGTCAGTGTGCATGAAGAAGCTCCTGTTGGGTCCTTTGTGCTCCAAGTTGTAGCCTATGACAAAGATGATGGTTTAAATGCCCAGATCAGATATGAATTCAGCAACATTCCCGTCAATGGACAAAAGAAATTTGGACTGGATCCAGTTGATGGCATAATCTCTCTTCTGCAGATGTTGGATTTTGAGGAAACAAGAAGATATACTATGACAGCAGCAGCAAAGGATGGAGGTGGATTGGTGACACACTGCAACATTGAAATAAATGTTCTTGATGGGAATGATAATGCCCCAGAGGTGACTTTAGCCTCCATGTTCAGCCCTGTTCCTGAAGATTCTCTGCCAGGAACTGTCATTGCTCTGATCAATGTAAATGACAAAGACAGTGGTGATAATGGAAAAGTTACTTGCTACTTACAAGATGGTTTACCCTTCAAAATTCTTCCCTCATCTAACAATTACTTCAAGCTCCAGACAGACAGTCTCCTGGACAGAGAAAGAACTCCTGCATATAATATTACAATCACAGCCACTGATAGAGGAACTCCACCCCTTTCCACACACAAAACAATCTCACTACAGATCTCAGACATCAATGATAATGCGCCTACATTTCAGAGATCAACCTACAGCATCTATGTGCCAGAAAACAATCCTTCAGGTGCCTCCATTTTCACCATCAAAGCCTCTGATTCCGACATGGATCAGAACTCACGGATCACATACTCCATCCTCAACAGCAACATCGAGGACATTCCCATCTCCTCCTATATCTCCATTAATTCTGATACCGGTACCATCTATGCCCAGAGATCCTTTGACTATGAACAATTCAGAGAGTTTCGGCTGCAAGTGAAGGCCCAAGATGGGGGTTCTCCCCCTCTCAGCACCAATGTGACCGTCAGGGTGTTTGTTCTTGACAGGAATGATAACAGCCCTCGTATCCTGTCCCCCTCCCAAGAAGCCAAGGGCTCAGCCTTGTTTGAGATGGTGCCTCGTTCGGCCGAGGCAGATTATCTTGTCACCAAGGTGGTGGCCGTGGATGCAGATTCTGGACACAATGCCTGGCTCTCCTACCACCTGACTCAGGCCACTGAGCCGGCACTCTTCACGGTTGGTTCTCATACTGGAGAGATCAGGACCTCCAGGGCCTTTGTGGAGAGAGACGCTGTGAAACAGAGACTGGTCATTATGGTGAAGGATAACGGGCAGCCGTCTCTCTCGGCCACCATGACTCTGAACCTGGTATTTGCTGAGAACTTTCAGGAGGCCCTTCCGGAAATGAAGAGCCAACCCAGCAGCTTGGACTATCAGTCTGACCTGCAGTTCTACTTGGTGTTGGCCTTAGCTGTGATCTCCTTCTTGTTCCTCTTGACTGTGATTCTGGCCGTTACAATGAAGCTCCGTCAATCAGGGCATCCCAGGTTCCTACAGTGCTTTGGTCCTGTTCCCCATTCCAAGAATGGTGCCATCTTCCCACCCAACTTTGAAGATGGGACTTTGCCCTATTCCTACCAGCTGTGTCTGTCTTCTGAGACCAGGAAGAATGAGTTTGCCTTCCTGACACCCAGTGTTCAGATGGTAGACAATATTGTTAACAGTGAGAAACCTAGTGTTCCTTTTACAGGCAATGAAGGAAACAATTTTCATTCTGAGATGGCTAAGGATGAAGAGGTAAGCTTTATGGTTAGGAATTATTTGTATTGCACCTTTGATGGCCTTCCCCACATTTCTGCAGAATTTTTTATTCTATTTTAGCAGTTATGGAATAAGAGGAGATTGGTAAGTGGAGAGTAGGAATAAAGTGACAATTCTCCTTATGGAGAGATGTAGAAGGTATGATGCTCCAAGAATCAGTACTGAGCTTTTAAACTTGTTCTTAAATGATCTAAAATTAGGAGCGAGCCATGATGTAGCCAAGTTTGCTAATCCCAAATAGTTCAGAGTGGTTAAAACAAGAAGGGATTGCAAAGAGCTCGCAAAGGATCTCTCCAAACCATACCGAGTGAATGGGCAGTAAATGGCAATTGCAATTTAATGTGAACAAGTGTAAAGTGGGCTAAAAGAACTGTTGTTTCAGTTATATGCTTATGGGTACTAAACTGGAATGAGATCTTGGGGTCATAGCGAACAGTTTGATGAAGATGTTGACATAGCATTAGGCAGCTGTGGAAAAAAAAGAAAATAAATTTTGGAATACTGTGTATAGTTCTGGTCAACTTAACTAAAAACAGGTAAGGTGGAGCTGGAAAATATGAACCAAAATTGGCAAGGGGATGGAGCCATTCACCCTTTTAGTTTACTTTGATGCAGCTTAGGGAAAGGCAATTAAGTGAAGACATGGTATAGGTGTGTATAATTATGTGTTGTATGGAAAGTGTGGATGGATAAGTGCCCCTTCCCCACATAACACTAAAACTAAGACACATCCAATGAAGCTGAATGTTGGAAGATTCAGGACAGACAGCAGAAAATACCTCTTCACACAGCACTGAGTTAAACTGAGGAGTTTGTTCCCATGAGAGGTAGTGATGCCCATTAACCTGGGTGGTTTTAAAAGAGAAATGGACACATTCATGTACAGCATTATTTCGTGGCCTGCTAGCAATGGTGTCTAGGTTCTATCTCCATAGTTAGAGACAGTATGTCTCTGAATACCAGTTGTGGGGAATCAGAAGTGAGGAGAGTGCTGTTGCACTCAGGCCCCACGTTTGGGCTTCCTGTAGGCAACCAGTTGACCGCAAGGAAAATAATATTCTGAACTAAATAGGACACTGGCCTGATCCAACATGCTCTTCTGATATTTTTATGTTAATCTTGTGCTTCTAATTTATTCTATCTACAGAAGTTCTGTTAGCAAATGAAGAGACTGTGGATTTGTCTGTATTTTATGTCATAGATGTGTTTTGTGTAGATGTCAAGTTGCTGAGGCTAAGAGTTTGGGGCTGAATTCAGCCAAGGAGATGTGCCAAATGCAGGAGATCTGAAATGAATGTGCACGCACAGAAATGTTGAGGATGGGACTTGTATGTGCACCTGCACACACAATCATATACATATTCATCCCAAACACTTGTGATTTTGGTGAAGACTAAGAGCTGCTCCAAAATAGTTACTTTTGTGTTTAATCTTTCTTCCAGTGTAGAAGGAGCTGCATTATTTTGCTCAGCTATCTATCCTGAGAAAGCTTTTAAATGAAGGTCCCATTCACTGAACGAAGCAATATGCGCATGCACTGTAAAGGTTCTACTTCTGAGGAAGACACACACACTTGAACTATGTCACCATATTGTTCAGAATTTCATCAAAAGAATACAATACTGATATGGAAGTTCAGAAAATAAACACGGATCTTCTAGTCCTCCTCTGAGTGTACCATTTCACAATGCAAGGGATTAAAACATATATTGCATGCTTTCCTCTTCTACTCATAATAATGTGTTCACATCGGAGCCAAATCTTCTAGACTACATTCTCCTTCTCTCTACATAATGGGAAGAGTATAGTAAGTGATTTTACGGGACATGTAGGTAGCCATAACAGTGCTAGATGATGCCTTGTCAAGTGCTGCTTTAGTATTCCACAACGTAATCTAGCATTCCACTGTTTAGCATTCTAACCATGATATTTTATTGATGTGACTCTTACCTTTGTACAATAGACCACATTTCAACCATGCAAAATTCAGAGGTTTTAATATCTCCACTTCTATAGATCTTTGACTCCTCCAGCCAGGCAAGCAGCAATATCCTAGTTCAAGGACACATTGCAGCCAGCAAAAGCTCTTGAAGAGGGCAAGGAAGAAGGCCAGTGAGGGGTTGAGGGGTGTGATCTGGGAAGGGAGGGAAGCCTATGGAAAGCCTGAGGGGTGGAGAGAGAGGACTCAAGTTCCCAAGAAAAACTGTAGCATGATCTTGAGTAAGCATTGTACTTTTAGTGCTGTTCTCATTATATGACTGAGTTGCATAAGTCAAGTGCCTTAAGAGAAGAAAAAGAACTTGCCAAACATTAGGAATTTCTCCAGGTATCCCAAATCACTCACATCACTGTCAACTAACACAGCTACGTACATGACTGATTAAGTGCATCAACTGGCAAGTAGTTGAGGAGACGATTGCCAGCAAGACAGTTGGTGCAATAGAAAGTAGAACTGTGGTACCTTAGAGGGGAAATTTTGTGTGACACAGAGATTCCAAAGGCCTTATTGCACATTTTGGGAAAATAACTTTTAAACTCAGAATTCATTAGGTCTGAGAACCACTTCCTGTGATTAAATATGTTGACACGTACCTATATGGATGAACAGTCTCTAACTGTCAGAAAAATACGATTACACAACTGTACTATCAGACAGGGACACTAATCAGTCAGTTCAGTTTCTCTGAAGCACACCCCCATGAGCAATGCCAAATGTGCTAATACGAAAGTGTGAAAGTGTGAAAGCACCGTAGGGGCAAATGACTGGAATAATTTTCAGCACCCTTGTATGTTTATTACAAAATAATCAATTTTCTCTGGTATTTTAAGCTATCATTCCTAAGTACTCAGGGGTAATAAGGTAGGGAAAATGACATATATTACTTGGGAAAGGGATAATTTCTAAAATATATGATTTGTTTTCTGTAGGTCAGTTTTGTCTAATTAAGTTGAGTTGTTGCTTATCCTAATTTCAAAACACAGAGACCAAACTCTATTTTTTTTTTTACCATACCACAAAAGATTCTCTACCTGAGAATCATTGTACGTAAGATTAAAAATGGCAAGAAATCCCTTATATGTTATTTACTTAAAAGAAAAGACACATCTTGCAGTTCTCCATCTAAGACTCAGAGTGTCACTGTTGGCCAATATAGTTCTCATGGAGGAGTGGAGAATCCACTACCAGATGCTTTTGCAATTTGATTGCTCATGAACAAACTACAGAGCCGGGAAACAGCAGAACACAGGAACAAAACCACTGCAAAGTATAGAAATCCAGCAGCAGCTACTGACTTCATTCATAATTCTTTATTGAACACTTCTACAGAGTGAATGGGATTTAATACGCCTCAATTTAACTAATCACAGAAAGAAAGGATAAAGCACATTTCTCTGCAAGAGGGATGGCCGGCAGACAGAAAGATAGCAGCAGATCCCTAAGAAGGCAAGTACCTCTCCTCTTACTATACTCTCTGTGTGGTCAGATTGCCTCAGAGCACATTCATTATTCCATCCCTGAGGAAATGGAAAAGGGATCCATTGTGGGAAACCTAGCTAAAGACCTGAGCCTGAATAATGGAGAAATAGGAAATTACAATCTGCATATCCTTTCCCTAGGTAAAAAGCAATACTTTACTCTCAGTACAGAAAATGGAAATCTGTATGTAAGGGAAAGGATTGATAGAGAAGAATTATGTGGTCAAACTGCATTCTGCTCCATCAATTTTGAAGTGGTGGTTGAGAGTCCTATGAATATTTTTCATGTAACTGTAGAGATTCAAGACATTAATGATCATGCACCACGTTTTGTAAATGGGGATATAAAACTGGAGACAAGTGAATTGTCTTTAAAAGGCACCACATTTCTCCTTGGACAAGCTGAAGATCCTGATCTTGGGGTGAATTCTCTCCAGGATTACAACCTTAGCACAAATCCATACTTTATTCTGGAAGTGAGAGAAATAGAAGGCGGAAATAAATATGCAGAATTAGTATTGAATAAACAGTTGGATCGGGAAAGTGAAAGCAGTTTCCAATTAATCCTAACAGCGCTGGATGGAGGGAAGCCTGCCAAAACTGGAACAGCCAAAATATGGATCACCGTCATTGATGCAAATGACAACCCACCAGTCTTCACTCAAAAAGTATACGCGGTCAAGCTGAAAGAAAATGCCCCCAAAGGGTCATCAGTGTTCCAGGTGAAAGCCACAGATAGAGATGATGGTTCAAATGCCCAGATAAACTATAGTTTTAGTAACATCCCAGAAAGTGCTCGTGAGAAGTTCCACTTGGGTTCACAAGATGGAACAATTATAGTTAAGGAGGTTCTGGACTTTGAGGAAACAGAAGGATATGTAATGGCAGTGGAAGCAAGAGATGGAGGTGGATTAGTGGCTCACTGTAAAGTTCAAATTTCACTCCTAGATGAGAATGACAATGCCCCAGAAGTGATTCTTGCCTCTTTATCCAGCCCCATCCCTGAAGACTCTGCAGTAGGAACCCTGGTAGCCCTTATCAATGTAAATGATAGAGACTCTGGAGATAATGGGAAGATTACTTGTGACATACAACACACTTTGCCATTCAAAATGGTATCAGCCTCCAATAATTATTATAAGCTTCTCACAGATGCCCCCTTGGACAGAGAAAGAACTCCAGAGTACAATATCACAGTCACAGCCACAGACAAAGGTAACCCCCCTCTTTCCACATGCAAAACCATCACACTGCAGATCTCTGACATCAATGACAACTGCCCTGCCTTTGAGAAACCCTATTATACTGCCTATGTCCCAGAGAACAATCCTTCAGGCTCCTCCATTTTCAGGGTCAAAGCCTCCGACCCAGATGTGGACCAGAATGCTCAAATCACCTACTCCATTCGCAACAGCATCACTGAGGGGCTGCCTCTCTCATCCTTCCTCTCCATTAATTCTGAGACTGGCACTATCTATGCTCAGCGCTCCTTTGACTATGAGCAAGTCAGGGAGTTTCAAGTGGAGGTGAGGGCCGAAGATGGAGGCTCCCCCCGCCTCAGCAGCAATGCCACCGTGAGAGTGTGTATTCTGGACCAGAATGACCAAAGCCCTCAGATTCTTTACCCTTCTCAAGGGGTAGAGGGCTCCTCCTTGTTTGAGATGGTGCCTCGCTCAGCAGAGGAGGGTTATCTAGTGACCAAGGTGGTGGCTGTGGATGCTGACTCTGGACACAACGCTTGGCTCTCCTACTATCTGCTCCAGGCAACAGAACCTGGGCTGTTCTCAATTGGTTCCCATACTGGGGAGATCAGGACCTCACGGGCTTTTCTGGAAAGAGATGCTGTGAAGCAGAAGCTCGTCATCTTAGTCAAGGATAATGGGCAGCCGCCACTATCCGCTACCGTGAGTCTCAACCTGGTGTTTGCTGAGAACTTCCAGGAGGCACTTCCGGAAATTAGCCACCAGCCCAGTGACTCAGAGTATCAATCGGATCTACAGTTCTTCTTGGTGCTGGCCTTAGCTTTGATTTCATTCTTATTCCTCCTGACAGTGATTCTGGCCGTTCTCAAGAAGATTCGGCGATCAGGGAACCCCAAATTCCTGCAGTGTTTTGCTCCTGTTCCCCATTCAAACAACACGGTCATTTTCCCACCAAACTATGAAGAAGGAACATTGCCGTATTCCTATCAGCTATGTTTATCTTCTGAGTCCAGGGTACAGGAGTTCACCTTTCCAACACCTAATGTTCAAACCGCAGAGAATATTTCAAGCAACACTGATGCACCTTTGACTGCCAATGGAGGCAATATCCAAATTTCTGAGATGGATAGAACTGATATGGTGAGTTTTAATCTGAGCAGTATCTACATTATACATTCTTGCTGCTTAGAGAATGGAAATTTTTATGAATCTTTGTTGCTGATTCCGTAATCTTTTTTTATACAACTAATATATTTTAATTTATTGTTTTTCAACCTACCTTTAACCAACTAATTGGTTCAACTTGATTGAGTATTCTTTCAAGTCTGATTGGTTCATAAACTGTTGGAATTGGTTCTTTTAATGATTATATATAATATATATATATATATATATATATATATATATATATCATTTTACTGGAAAATATCTATGTGTTTTCTGTTTTTGTGTGTTTATGAAAATGTGTTGAGTGGAGGAGACATTTTCCAGGAGTAATCAGGCCAAGGTGTTTTCCTGTGGTTCTTTGGGGCAAAATAAAATGAAAGGGGCTTTGGTAATCTTAAAATTATGAACATGTGGGGCCTTAGAATGAAATCGCTAATTGGATGTTATGAAAGAGAAAACATCTGATATATTTCTCCCATAGTATCAGTAATTTCCAGAAAGTACTTCAAGTATTTAGAACATGTTCACATACATTATCTTAGTCTGTAGTCTGAAATGTATTTAGTTTTAAGCATTTTTATCTGCCTTTCAACTGCAAGAGCAAGCCTGTCAAGTGTGGTCCCAAGTTTTGTCAGAGGCTGCAAGTCAGAGTTCTAAAGCTGCCTAGTAAATTTGTAACTGAAGAACTAGGAATCTCACAGCTCACACTTCAGCCCCTATATGAATTCTAGTGTATCTTAATTTGGATAGCCATTGGCAAAACCAATTTAGAAAGGACAGGAAAGAATAATTTAAATTAAGAAAAATGTAAAAGTAAAGTAGGGCTACCAACACAAAGGTATATACATCCCATGTCCAGAGAGAACACAATAGTGCAAAACTATTTGCTGTTTTGAAAAGCCTCTGCCTGGTTATTTTATTTATGATTTATGGCTATGCCCTCAAAGCAGCTTGCAATTTAAAAGTCTAAAAATGCAAAAAAAGAGCCCTCAGTGAAATCATATGAATCAGTTCATTAAGATAACAGTAATACTGATAATGTTGTTGATGGTGATGATGATATTACTTAAATAACGAAGTACAGCAAAAGCAGAACCACTGCCGTTTCACCTGTCCATAATGTTCTTAATAGCTTCTGACATCAGACAATAACGTCCACATCCTATATGCAGTATCCACACATTACAAATGAACAAAATGAAAGTGAACAAAATAGATGAATACATGGAAGTTTGTCATATAAAATCTTGACTATAGTTTACAGAAACTGAAAGAAACCAAAAACCTTCAATGCGGTAAAACAGTATAATAATTCTCTTTTCTAAGCAATGGCTTCATTTCTTCCTGAAATTAGTTTGAGTCTTATACTTTTTGCAGTGGCTCCTCTCTTGGAACTGTGGATCCCAGAATAAAAGTGCAAGACACATAAATGGGATAAACTAAAGCCACAACATTGTTAGCGACTGATCTGTGTCTTCTGTCCCTACTTAGTTGTCTTACCTTCTGCACCTCCAGTGAGGAGTTCTCTTCCACTTAGATGAGACTTTAAGAAACCATCTCCTGCTGCCTCCCTTTGACCTGAAGAGCAAGAGTATAATATGTGTTCTTGGCTTTTTATTGCCCATATATATTAATATTTTGTTGTTAGTGTCGCCCACCTCTAGGCCAGACAGCAGGCTAGCACATGCAACCAGGCCTCAAGATACTCTCAGTCCCAGATCTCCTTTAATCAGTGACCCTTCAATGAATGGTTTGGGGAAACGTCTTTTCACTACCTTGATTTCTCAGTGTGTTCACCAGCCTACTCTCTGCACTCTGCCCTGATCTTGCCTGTTCTACCACCTAGTTAGGACCTAAGTACCTTGACAAAGCCAGATTGTTAACTTGCCACTCCCAACTTGGCAGTAGATAAAAATTGTCCTGTCAGAGAGCCTTGGTAATAATAATAATAATAATAATAATAATAATAATAATATTGATTCTACATAGCCCCAGCAGGGACCGATCATGCCTGTAATATCTTCAGAAAGAGTGGGAGAGCACAAGTGCTGCCAGCTGCACAGAGATTCCCTTCATTGGCTGGGATGGGACATCTTTGGAGTCCCTTTGGAGAATTCTTCTCCCTCTCTCGTCAAGCCTTTCTCCTAAGGAAGGAGTGGGAAAGTTCTGCAAGAGATCTGTGGTTGGGGGAAAATTGTTTTTATGTTTTGACATTATCATGGAAATATAGTAAACTTCCCAAGATTTGTTTTAAGTGGAAACAGGAGATTATATATATATAACCTGAGATGACAATGTTGAGACTGTTGAGATTCTGGCGCTCAGGATTGTAACTTTGATAATATTATTTCCAAGATACCAAGAAAAGAATCATTTGCTACATTGCAAGCCATTTACCCGGGCAAATAGAAAAGTTTGAAGTGTTATTGATTCCAAAACAAAGATTCCCAAATATTCAGCTCAAGTCAAAATTCAGTAGAAATAGCTCCTGTGTAAACTTCAAGTTGCATGTTTTTCCTACTGTATAAAACTTGAATTATATCCACGTTGCATTTTCTCTTAAATTGAAAGGTTGAAAACATCCCTTGCAGTTCTCCTGCTGAACCTCACAGTGCCGCTGTTGGCCAATCTAGTAGCCATACAGTGATGGAAATCCACTGATCCTTTCTACAGTGAGCTTACTTCTTTAGTGCTGTGCAGATCAGGGAACAGAGAGAAGGCATTGCTGCTCACATAAAGAAAATACAAAAATGATTTTTACAAATTAAAGAGAAAGACGGTTTATTCTTTTTTTATGGAGACTTAGTGCATACTGGTGAAAATTTGATCTGGTTCTTAAAAAAAGGAAACAGCTGATTTTTCACAGAGCCAAATGGAGAGAAGACACAAGAAGAATGGCAGGGCACTCACAAGGCAAGTACAGCTTCTCTTAATATTCTTGCCCTCCTGCTGGGCTGCTTCAGAGCAGATACATTATTCAGTTCCTGAGGAAATGGCTAAGGGTTCAGTTGTGGGGAATATTGCCAAGGATTTGGGACTAAATGCCAAAGAACTAGGGAAACGCAACATGCATGCTGTCTCAGTGGATGAAATGAAATATTTCACTATGAATGCAGAGAATGGAAACCTCTATGTAAATGACAGGATAGACCGGGAGGGAATATGTGGCAAAAATCCGCTTTGCTTTATTAATTTTGAGATGGTAATTGAAAGCCCCTTGAATATTTTCCACATAACAATAGCAATCCAGGACATTAATGATAATGCACCACAGTTTTTCAATGGAAAAATCAACTTGGAGACAAGTGAACTTACTGTACCAGGCACACGATTTCTCCTCGGAGAAGCTGAAGATCCGGACATTGGGACAAATTCTCTTCAGAATTACCATCTCAGCTCCAATCCATATTTCAGCCTTGATGTTAAAGAGAGTCAGGATGGAAATAAATTTGCAGACTTGGTGCTTCAGAAACCACTAGATCGGGAAAGTGAACAGACCATTCACTTGATCCTCACAGCCTTGGATGGGGGTGAACCTAGGAAGACTGGAACTGCCCAGATATGGATTAATGTCACAGATGCCAATGACAACCCACCTATCTTCACCCAAGAGGTTTACAAGGTCAGTCTGAAGGAAAATGCTCCTGTTGGCTCCCTTGTGCTCCAGATTTTAGCCTCTGATAAAGATGAAGGTACAAATGCCAAAATCAGTTACCATTTCAGCAACATCCAAAAAAGTGCTCAGGGGAAATTCAACTTGCATTCTAGTAATGGCACAATCACTCTTTTGAGCCCATTAGACTTTGAGGAAACCAGAGAATATACTATGACAGTTGCGGCAAAAGATGGAGGTGGATTAGTAACACACTGTAAAGTAGAAATACAGATTATTGATGAGAATGACAATTTCCCAGAGGTAACTCTGGTTTCCTTATTTAGTCCAGTCCCAGAAGATTCTGTGTCCGGAACCTTAATTGCTCTGATCAATGTAAAAGACAAAGACACTGGTGAGAATGGAAAGGTTAGTTGTTATTTGAAAAACGATCAGCCCTTCAAGATTGTTCCCTCGTCTAACAATTACTTCAAACTCCTGACAGACAGCCCTTTGGACAGAGAAAAAACTCCTGCATATAATATTACAATCACAGCCACTGACAATGGAACTCCCCCACTGAACACCCATAAAGTCATCTTACTACAGATATCTGATATCAATGATAATGCCCCTTCCTTTGAGAAATCTTTGTATGCTATCTATGTGCCAGAAAACAATCCTTCAGGTGCCTCCATTTTCACCATCAAAGCCTGTGATCCCGATGTGGACCAGAACTCACGGATCACATACTCCATCCTCAACAGCAACATTGAGGAACTTCCCATCTCCTCCTATATCTCCATTAATTCTGATACCGGTACCATCTATGCCCAGAGATCCTTTGACTATGAACAATTCAGAGAGTTCCGGCTGCAAGTGAAGGCCCAAGATGGGGGTTCTCCCCCTCTCAGCAGCAATGTGACCGTCAGGGTGTTTGTTCTTGACAGGAATGATAACAGCCCTCGTATCCTGTCCCCCTCACAAGAAGCCAAGGGCTCAGCCTTGTTTGAGATGGTGCCTCGTTCGGCCGAGGCAGATTATCTTGTCACCAAGGTGGTGGCCGTGGATGCAGATTCTGGACACAACGCCTGGCTCTCCTACCACCTGACTCAGGCCACTGAGCCGGCACTCTTCACGGTTGGTTCTCATACTGGAGAGATCAGGACCTCCAGGGCCTTTGTGGAGAGAGACGCTGTGAAACAGAGACTGGTCATTATGGTGAAGGATAACGGGCAGCCGTCTCTCTCGGCCACCATGACTCTGAACCTGGTGTTTGCTGAGAACTTTCAGGAGGCCCTTCCGGAAATGAAGAGCCAACCCAGCAGCTCAGAGTATCAGTCTGACCTGCAGTTCTACTTGGTGCTGGCCTTAGCTGTGATCTCCTTTTTGTTCCTCTTGACTGTGATTCTGGCTGTTACAATGAAGCTCCGTCAGTCAGGGCATCCCAGGTTCCTACAGTGCTTTGGTCCTGTTCCCCATTCCAAGAATGGTGCCATCTTCCCACCCAACTTTGAAGATGGGACTTTGCCCTATTCCTACCAGCTGTGTCTGTCTTCTGAGACCAGGAAGAATGAGTTTGCCTTCCTGACACCCAATGTTCAGATGGTAGACAATATTGTTAGCAGTGAGAGACCTAGTGTTCCTTTTACAGGCAATGAAGGAAACAATTTACATCCTGAGATGGTGAATATTGACAAGGTAAAAATTATTTTCACATCTCATAAACATTTTTATTGTATTGTGCATATTTATGCATATATGGGCCCCTCTGACTTAAGTGGGCCTTTTTGCAGTCACTTACTGAGATTTCAGTCTGACATATCTGTGACTCAAGTCTCATCTGTCAGCAATTATGAACACTTTCCTGAAAAATAGGCACACCTAACACTGTGTTATGTCTCTTTTATATCATAACTTACCACTTACTTTGTGGCTTTCAACTTTTCACTAGCCTTCACCTTTTTTGTTATTAAAGTGCAATGTGTCTCAAGTAGTTATGAAATTCTGTAGTTTGGCAAGTTCTTTTTAATAAGAGAAAAACTCATGTGTTGCATTTTCCCCCTTTAAGATGTGACCAGTGATTTTCAGGTTTCTTCTGTACTCCATGTTTCAATCTCTGATTTAGAGTTCTTTATTCCTTTCTGTAGAAAGACAATGACTCTTCTCCTTTCTAAAAATTCTATATGGTGTTTCCTGCTTGGCAGGGGGTCTGTCTCGATGGCCCTTGTGGTCTCTTCCAACTCTATGATTCTATGATTCTAAAACCACAAGCTTAAATAGTGTTGTTTCCCCCTTCCAGCCTATTTACATATTAAGCCTCCTCTACTTCCTCTCTCTCCATCCTCACTGCTTTCCAGAACTTTGAAGTTGTGTCACTCACAGCCCTGATATTACAGTACTTCTCTCCCACTTTGCTGTTTTGTGTTCCTTCCTCGCTATGGTAAAGGTTACCTACTGCTTTTCTCAGTAGACTGCTGAGAATCCCAGTAATAAGGCTGTTGGTAACCTTGCTGGCTATACAGTGGTGAGGGTATAGCCAACAGTCCCAGCCCCAGGCCACATTTAACTGTTGCCACGGACAATCCAATTATTTTTTTAAAATGTTGACAATGTGTAAACCAAGAAAATCTTTAATAAAAATACATTTAAAAAAAATGTTGACAGTGACCCATTTGCAATATCTCAGTGAACCATTTGTAATATTAAACCTCCATCTGGAAGCACCCCAAGGCTCCAATTCTGTACATACCCTCCCAGGAGTAAGTCCCTCGGGTTAACTCCAGGTAAACATTCATTTGGATCATGCTGTTAATGATGTTAAAACTATGAAAAGGACACATAAAATGGCCTTTGAACGATTGTTCTAACTATAGATGTTAAAATGGAACAGTCCAGGTTGCAATACAATTCAACATGTTAATATTCCCTTCTAGTCAAAGAAAGCTACAATGCATGCTTTCTCAGATGCATGCTCCAAACTCCCTTAGGCTGTAAACCTTTTGCTTATCAATATTTTTATGCTTAGAGACTTTTTGCAGATGTCCTCCGGCACTCATTGGTGAAACTGATGTCTTGTGTTATACTATTTACGAACAATTTGCAAACATTCTTAAATTTAGTGGTTAGTTGGATATGTTTCAGAATCAGATGCCTTTAGAGCTCATGCATTCAGAAGACATTCATAAGTTCTTCCCTTGGTGCATTAGACTAGAACGGACAAATGAAGGGTGAAATAAATCGCAGTTCCTCTCTTGCTGCTTCCTTTATCATGTGATGCCACCTTTGACGAAGCATGTGATCTGCATAGAATTGTTGTTGATACACCATCAGGGTACATGGTACTCTACAGAGGTGCCCAATATCTGCGAAACCACTTTCTTCCATATCAGTCTACCCATGCTTTAGCAGATGAGGCCCTCTTGGTGGTCTCTAAACAGGATGGTGCAAGTTCCAGGGGAGGGCAGTGTCAGTGGTGGCTCCTCACATGTGAAACTCCCTCCCTTCTAAGGTGCATCTAGTTCCATATCTATATAATTTTAGGTGGCTAGTTAAGGCAAACTTTTTTCAGGTGATGTTTGGAGAAGGAGAGACTTGATTAGAAAAAAAGTGTTTAGTTTGCTGTTGCTGTTGCTATTAGGAAATTGCTACTTAGTTGAATTGTTATGAGTTGCTGTGTTTTCCATTTAAAAATTTGTGCTAGTCTATGGATTTTATATATTGATTGTATTTTATTTTATTTGATCTGATTGTAAACCTGTGGCTTGAAGAGTAGTGTATAAATCAAGTAGATAAATAAGCAAGAAATAGACAAATCTCTTCCTCCAAGGAGCAAGTCATCTGACGTGCACAAGGGGTGGGGAATGGCATGATTAAAGATGAATGGTAATAAACACATTTTTACATGTGCTTAATTACCATGTTACTCTATCAAACTTTTGAATCCACGAATATGTATCCATGCATAGTTTCTGGAGCCTGGAAAATAAGTGCCTTAAAATGTGAATTATAACAAAATTCTGTACCTGTCATCTTGTATATTCATATAATTTTATCATTTATATTCACACTTCTGTGATCACACATATGCAAGTTTCAACATTGTACTGAGCTGTTCATTTCTGGAGTGATCCAGCTCTCTGTTTGTTCAAACTGAAGGTAGGACATAGAGGCTTCCATGGATCTTTGCCAGGAGCAATATTATCTGGGGACCACATCTGTATGAGGACAGCACTATGGGCATGTCAAGTGTCAAGATGCATGGTGTGGTTAAAGGAGGGTCTTTTCTAGAGCATTCAACACTGCAAACACCATCTGGCACAGACACTCGGAATGCTTACTGACAGTCAGTTTGCCTGGGCCAGGAAGAGCAACCTGCAAGGATAGAGTGACTGATGAATGAGATGGGCGGGCAAGGTGGGTCTCCAAAGCTCATACAAAAACAAGTTTTGTATATGTAGAGGTCTCAGACTGTGAATCCAACTAGAGTCCAATTCTCATGGCACACTCACTCCCATGAATCAGGTGGCAATGCTTATGATCTGGTGCTGAGGTCTTTCTGCTGCTTTCAGTATTTTAAATGAAGTAATATAACTATTTCAGCTATGTTCCTAGAACTGTGCAGCTAAAATATAAATGTTAATAGTATTGCAGTATTGTCAGCCTAGATAGCTCAGTTGGTTAGAGTATGATGCTGATGATGCCAAGGCTGTAGGTTCTATTCCTGTATGGGACAGCTGCATATTCCTGCATTGCAGGGGATTGGACTAGACAATCCTCAGGGTCCCTTCCAACTCTATGATTCTATGTCACAACAGTATTTGAGGATACATTGACAAGCAGTTCAAACTTTGGCCAAACTGTTATTTAGCACTCATGCATGCCATTATGTATTCACCTTAAACCCAGGCCAACATTTTAGTGACAAATGATGACAAAGTTAACTATTTTTAAAGGTCTCTGTTTTATTCCTCTCTCTGTATTTTGTACCCTGTAAGTGGCATGCATAAAATGAATTAGAAAAATAACCACCAGTGCTGTTTTACAAGTGTTTGTGCAAGCGTTTAGAGAAGAGTTTGGAGTAAGTAGCAAGGACTTTTTTAGTCCTCTCTTGTAAGTGGTCCCAGGGGACCTGGGATTCTGCAGACCTTCACCTTTGAGCAGAGGAGGTTATCTAACAGCAGAGAGGAAGCTCCACTGGAGAGGTCATTCCTTGACCAGTGACAGAACACTCCGTTGCCATGGCTGTATTGCAGGCAGTGCTCTATGGGTGGAAGAGGCAAGAAGGGGGTGCTCTAGGGAGGCTTTAGATTCCCTTGTTTCCCAGACCTACTCAAGGATGGAATAGGGGGGAAACTACACCAGCCCTGGAGTTATTTTCCTTCCCTGTGGAACCATATTTTTTTTACAAGAAAGAAAATGGGGAAAGTAAAAAAAGCCACCTTCTATCTTGTGCCCTATTCATCACTTGGTTCCTCTGCTACAATTATCTCTGCCATCCATGCTGCCTGTCCAACCTCCATAGGATTGCTCTGTTAGGTGCTCACCTTTTCATTAAAAATAGTAATATCGCTGAATTTTATTAAATGTATTGTTTTACAGAGGAGGGCTGGACATAGAAGTTGCATTAATTGGCTACAAAATGTTGTTGAGTGCTAACAATCTCTTCCATCAGTGGAAGTACAGAGGGAAGATGGAAAATTTGAGGGATGGGGAGGTTGTTGCATCTCTAAAGCACTTGAAATATATTTCCATTTCCTGCTACTGTAAAAGCAAAACACCAGAAAGTAGTTACAAATCAAGAAAACCTTCTCATACTGCCTTTGAAAATAGATTGCTCTTGTATTCTACATCTAAGCACTAGAGGAAGGGGGGAAAGCAGCACATGAAGTTCTCCACCTCAGACTCAGAGTGTCGCTGTTGGCTAATGTACTGCATCTCATGGTGCTTCATGGAATCTGCTAAGCGATGCTTCCTGCAGTGCCATTGTTCAGCCACAGACTGCAGAACTGGGAGATAGTAGAACACAGGGACGTTAAAACGCTTTTGCTAAGGAAATAAAACCCACTGCAACATATAGAAAGGGACAGTGACTGCTTTTATACTTCCTTGTTGTGGATTTGTGGGTCTTGATGGGAACTTGAGAATCTCCATCTAATGAAAATATGCAAGAAAAGAATAAAGCAATTGTCTCACCAAATCAGATGGACAACAGGCACAAAGAGAAAAACGGGTCGGTAAAAAGGCAAGTACCACTCCTCTTGTTATTGTCCTTGTTGTGCCAGGCTGCCTCAGAGCACATTCAGTATTCTATCGCTGAGGAAATGGAAAAAGGCTCCATTGTAGGAAATCTTGCCAAAGATTTGGAGCTGAATGCTGGAGAAATAGCAAATCGCAATCTGCATATCCTTTCCCTAGGTAAAAAGCAATATTTCTCTCTCAGTGCAGAAAATGGGAATCTATATGTAAATGACAGGATAGACAGAGAAGGAATATGTGGGAGCAATGCATACTGCCTCATTAGTTTTGAAGTGATGGTTGAAAATCCTATGAATATTTTTCATGTTACTGTACAGATCCAGGATATCAATGATAACGCACCACATTTTGTGAATGAGAATATCAAACTAGAGACAAGTGAACTCACTTTGCCAGGAGCCCGATTTGTGCTTGGGTTTGCTGAAGATCCAGATGTTGGAATAAATTCTCTCCAGAATTACCACCTTATGCCCAATCAGTATTTCATAGTAGAAGCTAGAGAGAGAGAAGATGGGAAGAAATATGCAGAATTAGTACTGAACAAACAGTTGGATCGAGAAAGTGAAAGCAGTTTCCATTTAATTCTTATGGCTCTGGATGGAGGGAAGCCTGCCAAAACTGGTACAGCCAAAATATGGATCAGTGTCATTGATGTAAATGATAATTCACCAATCTTCACACAAGAAGTGTACAAGGTCTGTCTTAAAGAGAATACCCCAAAAGGATCTTCAGTAATACAAGTGAAAGCCACAGATAGAGATGAAGGCTCATATGGTCATATCACGTATAGTTTTAGCAACATCCCTGAAAACACTCACAAAAAATTCTTCCTAAATCCCCAGAATGGGACAATTACAGTTAAGGAGTTGTTGGACTACGAAGAAGCAGAGAAATATGCAATGACAGTAGAAGCAAGAGACGGAGGTGGATTAGTGACTCATTGCAGTGTTGAAATAAAGCTATTAGATGAGAATGACAATGCCCCAGAAGTGATCCTGGCTTCCTTATCCAGCCCAATTCCTGAAGATTCTGCAATAGGAACCCTGGTAGCCCTTATCAATGTAAACGATAAAGATTCTGGAGACAATGGGAACATTACTTGTCATTTACAAAGTCATTGGCAATTTAGAATAATTGCTACATCCAATAACTTCTATAAGTTGGTTACAGATGCCCCCTTGGACAGAGAAAGCACTCCAGAATACAATATCACAATTATAGCCACAGACAAAGGTGCACCACCTCTTTCCACCCACAGAACCATCTCCCTGCAGATTTCAGATATCAATGATAACCCCCCAGCTTTTGAAAAATCTTCCTATGTCACCTATTTGTCAGAGAACAATCCAGCTGGAACTTCCATTTTCCGTGTAAAGGCTACAGATGCAGATCTAGAGTACAACTCGCAAATCACTTATTCTCTGCTCAATAGTAATATGGAGAACCTGCCTCTGTCCTCTTATATCTCCATTAACTCAGAAAATGGCATGATCTATGCCCAACGCTCCTTTGACTATGAGCAAATCAGGGAGTTTCAGTTCCAAGTGAAAGCACAAGATGGTGGCTCCCCACCACTCAGCAGAAACACCACAGTGAAAGTGTTCATTGTGGATCAGAATGATAACAATCCTCAAATCCTCTACCCTTCACAGGAAGTCAAGGGTTCATCCTTGTTTGAGATGGTGCCTCGCTCAGCAGCAGAAGATTATCTGGTGACCAAGGTAGTGGCAGTAGATGCTGATTCTGGACATAACGCCTGGCTCTCTTACCACCTGCTTCAGGCTACAGAGCCAGCATTGTTCAGAATTGGGTCCCACACTGGGGAGATCAAGACCTCACGGGCTTTTCTGGAAAGAGATGCTGTGAAGCAGAAGCTCATCATCTTAGTCAAGGATAATGGGCAGCCACCACTATCTGCTACTGTGAGTCTCAACCTGGTGTTTGCTGAGAACTTCCAAGAGGCACTCCCAGAAGTGAGCAGTGAAAGTATTGATTCACATAATCAATCTGACCTACAGTTTTATTTAGTACTGACTTTAGCTGTGATTTCATTCTTATTTCTCCTTACGGTGATTCTGGCAGTTGTTACGAAGCTTCGCACATCAAGCAGTCCTCAGTTCCTTCAGTGCTTTGGTCCTACTCCTTTTTCAAAGGCTGGTACCGTATTCCCACCGAATTTTGAAGAAGGGACTTTGCCCTACACCTACCAGCTCTGTCTGTCCTCAGAGACCAGGAAAAATGAGTTTGCATTCCTGACACCTAACATTCAGATTGCAGACAATGTTATCTGTGATGACAAAACTGCTCCACCTTTTACAGGCAGCAGAGAAAACCATTTTAATTCTGAGATGGATAATGCAAACATGGTGAGTTTTCATTCTAGATATTATTCACATTATCTCCTGCACTACTTTTAAACTGTGTCTATATATGAAGAACTATATTGTAGATAGTGGATGTATCTTCCAATAGATTCATAATGATGTACAGTCTGAGGAAAAAAAATATACCGTATTTTTTGCTCTATAAGACTCCCTTTTCCCCTCCTAAATAGTAAGGGGAAATGTGTGTGCGTCTTATGGAGCGAATGCAGGCTGCACAGCTATCCCAGAAGCCAGAACAGCAAGAGGGATTACTGCTTTCACTGCGCTGCAATCCCTCTTGCTGTTCTGGCTTCTGAGATTCAGAATATTTTTTTTCTTGTTTTCCTCCTCCAAAAACTAGGTGCGTCTTGTGGTCTGGTGCGTCTTATAGAGCCAAAAATATGGTAATTTCTTTTATAACAGATGCTAAATAGTCCTTGTTTTTCTAGTTGCTTCAACATTAATGAAGCAATCATTTTATCTATATTAATTCTGACTAATCCTACTGTCGTTATAGACGTGCTCTGTAGTTACTTATTTACAGATCTACATATTGCCATCTATATGGATACTTAATAAGGCGGTTAAATGTGCATATATGTCACAGTCTGGAAGTGACGGGAGTGGAGAAGAAGGAAGAGGAAGTGATAAATAATTTTGGATCCCACCCACTTAGTTCACATCTTATGATATCATTTCATAGCACTCCTGTGTGCAATGAAAACTGGGGTGCTTTACAATGTCTGCCATTTGATACGGCAACATTCTTTCACCTTTAATTGCAGTGAATACTAGAGGAATTATTTATACACCTAATAGATAATTAGCAATGTCTTCAGTTTTCATTTGTTCTAATAGCTTGTACCTGCCCAAATTCCCAATCCTCAACTTAGAATTGAAACAATCAGCACCCTTCTGTGATGTTGGGCTGTGCCATTTAAGATTTTGGATAGAGGAATCTAATATTTGAAGATTCCACACATTAACCAAATAACTTCCTACCCAAACAAAATGATCAGGTGAGGAAAGAGGCAAAAACTAACTTAGCACTGACAAGCTAGGATGGGCGTTCAGGTTCAGATCCAGTTATCTGTGTGTGGATACTTTGTTGCTGGATGAAGGTGGATGCATATTCCAAACATTCTGCAATGACCGCTCCCCGCTTAAAACGGGGGGCGCCCTTTGCGTGGACGCGCGCAGCCCCTAGATCTGGAGCGGCTCCAACAGCATAGGCTTGGTTTGCCTTCCCTCAGGTGGGATACCTGGAGGTCTCCGCCTACCTCAGTCAGTTGTCCAATCCCACCTGGGGGAAGCGTTGCCAAGGAGACCAGGCCAGGTAGGGGAGGGATTACCTGCCCACTTATTTCAGAGATAGGGTGGTGGTAATTTTCTCCATATTTTTGAATTAGTTTGGTCACTCATTTCGAATCATTTGCTATAATTCTACACTTTTATGATATTTTTTTTTTAAAAAAGGAAAAAAGAATCAGTTTTCAAACCAGTTTAGAAAGAAAGAGATGATAAAGATTTCAGAGAAGCAGAGAATTTGAGAATACTTGATGCAGTTTTAGGTGACAAAATCAGAATTGGATAATTCATGTCATGCTTAGCATCACAACACAGTATAAGATAAAATGTTTCCCCCCCCTAAACACTTGACAGAATCACATTCCTACAGACATGCTTGATGTCAGATGAAGCTTCTAGAAATGTAGTGCTTATAGAAAGAAAGTTCTTGTGGTGTAGCTGTTTGACTGTTGGACTAGGGGCCCCTTGAGACAACCTGTTTATTGAGAAGTCATCCTGATTTGCTTGCACAAAGCTTACTGGGGAGGTTAGACTATACAGTATCTTTATTGCACACTTGTTCTGATTTGTTTGCAGGGAGGTTCTGTGACAATGAGCATGGATCCTGATTTGTTTCTGCAGCATTTATACATCTTCCCGTGAATCATTCATTCACCTCACTCTTTCCAGTGCATTTCCCTAGCGCTTGCCTAACCACAAAAAGTCCCATTTTTTTACAAACAGATTTGTTGTGCAATGGCAGCAGAGCACTTCAGTTGAGTTTAATTGTGTGCTTGAATCCCTCCCACAAAGTTCTGAAAGTTTAGAGATGAAAGGATTGGGGAGAGATAGGTTAAAATCCTCACTCAGCCATGAAGTGCACTGGGTGAACTTGAGCCTTTCACTAACCTATCAACCTAACCAACATCATTTGTATTGTGAAGAGAATAGAGGGCTGGCGGCCATGTAAGCTCATTGGAGGAAAGGCAAAATATAACTATAATAAAAAAATTATTAGGAGTCCTTTAAAATCCATTTTTGTATTTATTTGTCGTTCTCTGCCCTGTTTGAGACTGCATGTAAACATTTCAATCAGAAAAACAGTATTGTTTAAAATAGGATTCAGCAATTCTCAGGATTCAAGATTCTCTCTTTCTCTCTCTCTCTGTGTGTGTGTGTGTGTCTACACATACACACACGCCTATGCTTGAACGCAATGGATCTTCTGAGAGATAAACTACTTGTTACATTTGGATCGCTCTGCATTTGGCGATCCTAGTATAATTTTCTTCTTTGTAGAAGCAGTCGTGAAGGTTTTCTAATTTTGATCAGGGCCACAACATGAGAATGGGCGGGTCTAATGTTTTTCTCTGTGCCAGAACTCTGTGCAGATCACCCAAAACAACATGTTGGGGGAAAATGAGAGCCTGATTAGGGTACCCCCTGCATCACGGCACTGATCCAAGTCACAGGGTCCACACAAGATATTTTAATGTACCATGTATTCGGCCTTGAGCAAATGTGCATATGAATGTGTATGTTATGGGCACAACCCTTCCTGTTACCTTATCTTTATATTGCTTGAGATAAAGTTGCTCTGAGAAAATTTGGGGGCATGGGTGGGATAAACATTTTAAAAATAAATATTTTGGAAACATATTTTATCATTATTTTATTCCTATAATTTAAGAGTTATCTATTTTTATAAGAGAGTTGGTTTAAATTCTAGATAGCACAGAAAAGATTTATGATCACATGTGTGCATGCATATATACATGTGAGTTTCTAGCTGGATTCCACGTTATTTAAAATCTGAACAGAAAAAATGCTTATTAAAGTACCAGAAAATATCAGGGAAACATATTTCATGATATTTCAGACAAGATCGTCACAGTGTCTACCATAGTCCAACTTCCAAGAGACTGTGTGGAGAGTAACAGCCTACAATAGCAGGATAATGATTATAAGCAGAGAACAATCAGTTTCCATGATCAGAAATGCGATTCAATCATGAACCTGAATTGCTACAAAATGTCACACAAATGGAGTGGGAGTTTTTTTCTGGTCACCTACTGTACTTGCAGCTGATGTATCAGGATGAGAAATATACCGTACTAAGGAAACTGGCATTTCAGAAAGCACCAAGAAGATGAAGTTATTGTTTTAGGACTCTGGGTGTCGCTGTTTACCAACCAAGGCTGAACAATTTAGTAAGAGATTCAACTTTCCCATCCAACCGCTTCATTACAGAAAATGCAGAAAGAGAGATCACACGTACGGAATCTGAACAACTGGAGGATCTTATATTAAATCAAATCTGTATTTTAAATACAGGCAATAGAGATATCTGTGTTGTCTGTGTGTATATATTAAGAATTTCAGTCACATACAGACAAATCTAAAACATAGCCACTCTATCAAAGAAGTAGGATCTTCACCTTGGCACAGAAGTACAACTGGCAATGGAAACCTTTTCCCAGGATTGCAGAAGGAGAGCTGTCTTTTGTTTCATTCTGGTTCATGTTTGGCAAGCTGTTATGGGGCAGATTCATTATTCCATCCCTGAAGAAGCAGAAAAAGGTTCTTTCGTGGGGCCCATCGCCAAAGACCTGAAGCTGGAATTAAAAGAGCTCTCACGCCGTGGAGTCCGCATTGTTTCTCGAGGTAGGACACAGTATTTTGCTTTGAATTATAAGAGTGGCCATTTGTACGTCACAGAGAGAATAGACAGAGAGGTGCTCTGTGGACAAGTGGAAAAGTGTGTCTTGAATTTTGATACCATAGTGGGGGATTCAATGAAAGTATATGGTGCTGAAGTGGAAATCACAGATATTAATGACAACGCTCCCACCTTCCATTCAGAGAAACTGGAGCTCAAAATGAGTGAGACCACAGCACCCGGATCTCACTTTCCCCTCGATGAAGCTCGGGATCTAGATTTGGGCACCAATACCCTTCAAGGATACAAACTCAGCAACAGTAGCCATTTCTCCCTCAATGTGCAAGAGGCAGTTGACGGTAGACAATACACTGAATTGGTACTGGAAAGGCCTTTGGACCGTGAAGAGGAAGCTATTCATAATCTGGTCCTCACAGCATATGATGGGGGAGATCCAGTCAGGACAGGAACTGTACAGATTCAAGTGACAGTTTTAGATGCTAATGACAATGCACCAGTTTTTAGCCATCATAGCTATGAAGTAAGCGTTAGGGAAGATATTCCTGTTGGTACTACAGTGGTTATATTAAAAGCCATTGACCTGGATGAAGGTGTCAACAAGGAACTGAAATATTCATTCAGAAAGATCACAGAAAGGGCTTCACAAATATTCCATTTGAATTCACAAACTGGGGAAATTACGCTTGCAAGAGGCTTAGACTACGAGAAGTCTACACTTCATGAAATTGAGGTCCAGGTCCATGATGGTGGTGAACTCTTTGACAAATCTCAACTTTTGATATTTGTTACTGATGTAAATGACAATGCACCCAAACTGGAAATAACTTCACTTATCAGCCCCATCCCTGAGAACTCTCCACCAGCGACTGCAATAGCCCTTTTGAATGTGCAAGATGAGGATTCGGCAGAGAATGCAGAAGTCACGTGCTCTATCCCCAGCAACCTCCCCTTTCTACTGACAAAAGCCTATGGCAACTACTACAGTTTGGTGACAGCAAGAGCCCTGGACAGAGAGCAGGTGGCAGCCTACAACATCACTGTCACAGTCACGGATCACGGGACCCCTCCACTTTCCACATCGATTGTTATTCCACTTGAGATTTTAGACACAAACGACAACCCTCCACACTTCCTGCAATCCATTTATACTTCTTATTTAATGGAGAACAACCCAAGAGGGGCCTCCATATTTTCCCTGAAGGCTGATGATCCAGACTGTGGAGAGAACTCCAGAGTCACTTATTCCATCATTGAGCACAACATCAGTGACTCCCCAGTATCTTCCTTCCTCTCCATTAACTCTGAGACTGGGATTGTCTATGGCCTGATCTCTTTTGATTATGAGGAGATGAGGGAGATTAAGTTCCTGGTCAAGGCCCAGGATGGAGGTTCTCCACCACTCAGCTCCAACGTCTCAGTGACTCTCTTCATCCTGGACCAGAATGATAATGCTCCCCAAATCCTGTACCCCTCCCCTCCCACTGATGGCTCCACGGGGATAGAGCTGGCCCCTCGCTCCTCTGAGCCAGGCTACCTGGTCACTAAGGTGGTGGCCGTGGATGCGGACTCTGGCCAGAATGCCTGGCTCTCCTACCAGCTGATCAAGGCCACCGAGCCAGGGCTCTTCACTCTGGGGCTCCACACGGGAGAGATCAGGACGGCCCGCTTCTTTCTGGAGAAAGATGCCCTCAAGCAAAGCCTGGTGGTTTTAGTCAAGGACAATGGGCAGCCACCTCTCTCTGCTTCAGCCACTCTGACTGTGGTGCTGGCTGACACCATCCCTGCAGTCCTCTCAGACCTGAGCAGCATCTCAGCTCCTGTAGATCCTCCGTCTGACCTCACCTTCTACCTGGTCCTTGCAGTGGCTTTTGTCTCCTGCTTGTTCTTCATCTTCCTCCTTGTGTTACTGGCTGTCAGGTTGCACAGGTGGAGAAATTCTCAACTGTTTGAGTCAGGGAGTGTGAATTTCAGTGGCGCTCCCGTCTCACAGTTTGTGGGGATCGATGGAGTCCGAGCATTTCTGCACTCCTACTGCCAGGAGGTTTCTCTCACCACAGACTCTAGGAAAAGTCAGTTTAATATTTCTAAGGCAAATTATTCCAATACTCTGAGCAATAAAGATGCATGTGAAATAAAGGATCCCTTCCTCATTGCTGAAGATATTAATAGCAGTAATGGAGATTCGGCCAATACACAGGTGAGCTATCCCTTTCAGATCTGGGGTCTGAGGTTTTAAATATAATGCCTGCTATTAATTGTTATGTGCTTTTATGAAGAGGGGGTTGGAAGAACATTCTTCCACTCATATTATTTTATCTTTACCAGAAACTTATAGTTTTTGGTATTTGAAAATACCTACGCCACACATACAACAAGCACACCACTTTTTCCCATAAAAACTAGACTTCTCTTGGTCAAAAGAAATATTTGTCAGAGTCCCCCAGGAAACAAAGAATCGGAGTGAATGTTTGCCTACTCTCTTTGACAAGAAAAACTATTTCATAGTTGTTATATAAGTAAATTTGAGATCAAAACAATGCATTTATTTGCCTTGTTTGAAGTATAATGTATGCCTAGTTCTTAGATGACACACACTTCTAAGGGAGGACGATACCCAGGTTTTATCACTCACCACTCTTGTGGATGGGGAAATTCATTTCTAACCCCACATATGGTGACAGACCCATAATATGATCAAAACTCATCAGCTGTATTTTCCCAATGGAAGTCTGAGACAGTTCAGGAGTTTGAGATGATTGGGAAGCTTTAGAACATGCTAAATTAAAACATTACAGTCATTATACAACAACTGCATTAATCAAATCTTATTGAGAAGTATGCAAACCTTTGGAGTTAATTATGTGCTTTCACACCTTGAGTATAAAATCCAGGGCTAGTTCATGTGAACAACTACATCACTTGTTAACTGTGTGAACACAGTTTGATCACTTGGCAGCTGAACTGATATGCTGGATTTGTTTCAGAACATTCAGCCATTTTATTTGTGGTGTGACATCTGTGTTCACACTAGATGCTGCAGTCATCAAATGATAAATATTCACATGTGGAACGGGACCTACTGTCATCTGTTTGTAAACCAATTTCATTGCAGTCTTTGATTCTCCATAATATTAAATATTTAGTTATAGGAATTTGGCTTTATGTGACAGAGTATATTATTTTTAACCAGCAGTCTATGCATAGTGATTTCAGCTTATGTTTTTACCATTTTAGGAGAAAGCAAAGAATGAGAAATATCTAGAAAAAGTATCTCAAGTATGAACAGAATATGTTTCACATAAGTAGACGTATTAATAATAAGTGTATTGTGGCAATGCTTAAGTATGGCAGCTTTGGGAGGTTTTATATTTGAAGCCTGTGGTGCAATGAACAGAATGTTGAACCATGGAATCTTGAGTTCAAATAATTACTCATCCAAAAAGAAGCTCACTGGGCAGCGTTGGTCACATCTCTCTCAGCCTGGCCTTTCTCCAGGGTTGTTGAGAAGATAAAATGGAATGATCCCACACTCACATACCTCTAAGCTGCCCTGAACTTCTTGGAGGAAAAGTGGGATAAACAGGTGACCAATAATAATCTCTACTCCCCCACATTTGGAATTCTATAGCTGAGTGGTGGAATTCTATAGTTTGTTGTACTCAGAAGGTCCCAGATTCAATTCTTACCCTCTCCAGTTAAAGGATCTCCAGGAACATAGCTGGGAACGATCTCTCTGTGATACCAAGAAGAGCCACTTGATGGAAAATGTGGTCTTCTCTGGTGTCTCATCATAGAACTGTACAGCAGCATAGTTTTTAGGATGTCTGGATTGCTCATGATCCTCCATAATGCTAAGGTGGCAAAGCCAGGGGAACATGCAGCCTGTATGTATGATATGCAGACAATGTCACTGACACAAGTATTTGGTAAAGTCACAAAGTAAGAGAAGTACATACATGGGTGGTTGGGTTTATTGGCTGCTTGTCCCACTAGCATTAGAACCTGCCTTGCCCTCAATGCCCATCTGAGACAGTCCTGTGCAGAAGGATATATGCCAATGCCAAAAGCAGCAACCCCACATCTTCTCCTTTTCTCTAATCTGTAACATCTAGTCAATCTTGTTGCAATTTTCCTCACTTCATTGGTTGCCACATGCATGGGTGGTGAAGCTTTGAAAGCAATGGCATCATCTTACACCTTTTGTTTTATTTTGAGTTCTTTTGGTGAGAGAGGGAGACATAGAACTGCTTTTGATGCCAGCTATTCATTTTTCCCAAAAAGGTTACACAGAGAGATCTCTGGTTAGTCAGAAGTGTCCAATAAAGTATGAGCTTCTGATTGAGAAAATGTAAATACTTCTGCAAATGGAATTGTAAAAATACTGCATCTCTGGATATTTCTGATATGACAATTTCAGGAGCTAGAATTTGTGGCATTTTTGTTGGCAATAATGAAGGTATTGCCTGACCATGGAGTTTGAAAGTTCTCTTCATAGTCACAGTAGCAGTTCCAATACATTAAAAGTCACTGGCCAGCATGAAAGAATCTAAAAACTGAGTCTAAAAAGCAATGAAGTATTAATTCCAAAAGAACCAAAGGAGGGCATTCTCAAATATCTGACTCTTTCAGTTGTCCTTTTTACTGGAACACAAAGATATGATCATACTGGTAGTATTTCTGCTTTTTATTTTCATAACAAAACAACATTTGCAATTCTCTCTCTGAGCCTCAGAGTGTCACTGTTGGCCAGTGTGGTGCCAGAAAAAAGGATGGAGATCTAGTTATGCTTCTCCTACAAAGTGAGTGTTTCATCAGTTCTGTACAGACTGGGCAAAGAGAAAAACACAAAGGTGTTGCAGTCTGGCTGAAAAAAAGGAAAAGGCTCCAAATCCTCACAATCTAAGAAGGAAGGCAGTTTATATTTACTTACAGAGATTTCCTCTGTGCTATTGAGAAACTGATCTGGTCACTACAAGCTGCAGAAAAGGAGGCAGAAAATTTCTCACTGATCTGGATGGACAAAAGGCAGGAAGAGGATGGCAGAACACTCAGAAGGCAAGTACTGCTTCTCTTATTTTTGCCTTTCTCCTGCTGGGCTGCCTCAGAGCAGATTCGGTATTCTATCCCTGAGGAGATGGCAAAGGGTTCGATTGTGGGAAATCTCGCCAAAGATTTGGGACTGAATGCCAGAGATCTAGGAAGGCGCAATCTGCATGCTGCCTCTGTGAACAAAATGCAGTATTTCAGTATAAGTGCAGACAATGGAAACCTTTATGTGAATGACAGAATTGATAGGGAGGAAATATGTGGCACAACTCCACTCTGCCTTATTAATTTTGAAGTGGTGATGGAAAATCCTTTAAATGTTTTCCATATAACAATAGTTATACAGGATATTAATGATAATGCACCACAGTTCCTCAGTGATATAACCAACTTGGAGATTGTAGAATCAACTGTTCTAGGAACCAGATTTCTCCTTGGGAAAGCAGAAGATCCTGATATTGGGTTGAACTCTCTCCAGAATTACCAGCTGAGCTCCAACCAGTACTTCACCTTGGAAGTAAGGGAGAGAAAAGATGGAAATAAATATGCAGAATTAGTGCTAAGTAAAGTTATGGATCGAGAAAGTGAACAGACTATTCACTTGATCCTTACAGCCTTGGATGGCGGCGAACCAAGAAAAACTGGGACTGTCCAGATACGGATTAATGTCACAGATGCCAATGACAACCCACCTGTTTTCACTCAGGAGGTGTACAAAGTCAATTTACCTGAAAATGTGCCTGTTGGGTCACTTGTGCTCCAGGTTGTAGCCTCAGATAAGGACGAAAGCTCTTATGCTCAGATAAGGTATCAATTCAGCAACATAGCAGCAAACACCCACAAGAAATTCAGTTTGGATCCAATTAATGGCATAGTCACTCTTACGGGACTGCTCAACTTTGAGGAAACTAAAGAATATACCATGACAGTAGAAGCCAAAGATGGTGGTGGATTGGTAGCACAATCCAACATTGAAATAACTGTACTTGATGAGAATGATAATGCCCCAGAGGTGACGTTAGCCTCCATGTTCAGTCCTGTTCCTGAAGATTCTCTGCCAGGAACTGTTATTGCTCTGATCAATGTAAATGACAGAGATAGTGGTGATAATGGGAAGGTTACTTGCTATTTACAGGATGATTTACCCTTCAAAATTCTTCCCTCATCTAACAATTACTTCAAGCTCCAGACAGACAGTCTCCTGGACAGAGAAAGAGCTCCTGCATATAATATTACAATCACAGCCACTGATAGAGGAACTCCACCTCTTTCCACACACAAAACAATCTCACTACAGATCTCAGATATCAATGATAATGCCCCTGCTTTTCAGAGATCAACCTACAGCATCTATGTGCCAGAAAACAATCCTTCAGGTGCCTCCATTTTCACCATCAAAGCCTCTGATTCCGACATGGATCAGAACTCACGGATCACATACTCCATCCTCAACAGCAACATTGAGGAGCTTCCCATCTCCTCCTATATCTCCATTAATTCAGAGACTGGCACCATCTATGCCCAGAGATCCTTTGACTATGAACAATTCAGAGAGTTTCGGGTGCAAGTGAAGGCCCAAGATGGGGGTTCTCCCCCTCTCAGCAGCAATGTGACCGTCAGGGTGTTTGTTCTTGACAGGAATGATAACAGCCCTCGTATCCTGTCCCCCTCACAAGAAGCCAAGGGCTCAGTCTTGTTTGAGATGGTGCCTCGTTCAGCCGAGGCAAATTATCTTGTCACCAAGGTGGTGGCCGTGGATGCAGATTCTGGACACAACGCCTGGCTCTCCTACCACCTTACTCAGGCCACTGAGCCGGCACTCTTCACGGTTGGTTCTCATACTGGAGAGATCAGGACCGCCAGGGCCTTTGTGGAGAGAGACGCTGTGAAACAGAGACTGGTCATTATGGTGAAGGATAACGGGCAGCCGTCTCTCTCGGCCACCATGACTCTGAACCTGGTGTTTGCTGAGAACTTTCAGGAGGCCCTTCCGGAAATGAAGAGCCAACCCAGCAGCTCGGAGTATCAGTCTGACCTGCAGTTCTACTTGGTGCTGGCCTTAGCTGTGATCTCCTTCTTGTTCCTCTTGACTGTCATTCTGGCCGTTACAATGAAGCTCCGTCAGTCAGGGCATCCCAGGTTCCTACAGTGCTTTGGTCCTGTTCCCCATTCCAAGAATGGTGCCATCTTCCCACCCAACTTTGAAGATGGGACTTTGCCCTATTCCTACCAGCTGTGTCTGTCTTCTGAGTCCAGGAAGAACGAGTTTACCTTCCTGACACCAAATATACAGATTGCAGAGAATATTCTTAGCAGTGAGAAACCTGCTGTGCCTTTTACAGGCAATGTAGGAAACCATTTTGATTCTGCAGTAGATAATGGAGAACAGGTAAGGTTTGTTTTCTGAAATTAAATGCCATTATCTATCATTCTTTGCCATTAGTGACATTGTCAGAGTGCTTTTTATCCAGCTAATGTGACTGCCTTTTTGTTTTTCATCATATAAATGAAAAGTTTGGCTCTTACATCATTTGGCTTTCATGAATCAGGATGCGTCCTTTTCACTCCATGGGGAAGCTACACATTGCAGCTTCGAGCCATGCCCTTGAAACCATCTGGTATAACTTATCTTGTTGTCATTTGAACAACTAGTATTTTGAGGAGTTGACCTTCAACTACTTTCATTAAAAAGAACTTTGCTTTTCACATTACTTGGCTTTGGGGGGGGGGGGCAAAAATTTAGGCTGTAGAATCAAAGGAGGGCACCTTGCTATATAGCAGAAAATACTGTCACTGTTATCAGTATTACTGGCAATTTTTAAAAGCAATAGATTTTAAAGATATACGCTTTTGAGAGGTGTCTGTAAATTATGCTTTACTTCCTTCTCCATAAAATCAAATTCATAGGCATGTGTGTTCCTGCATGAGTGATGTAAAAAAAAAGTCATGTCAAGACTGATTGACTGACTGACTGACTGACTGACTGGCCTTCTAGAGTAGATTGTGGATATTTCCAGCCCCCATATTCCTTTAAGTGAAACCACATTGCATTAAAGCTCTTTCTAAACAACTGTGTGAAAGGCGGACAGGCGGACAGATAATGTGGGATATTTTGTTAAAGACATGAATTGTGCATTTATTTATTTTTTAAATTTATTTAAAACAAAAATAAAACAATTACATACAGTCAGAGAGTTATCTTCGAATACTCCACAGAGCTTTGCTAAAGTGTATATTCTAAAATCATTTCAATCTTAACAAAAACAAAACGGTACGTAATAACCTCCATCTCTTTGACTGTTGTCCACAACTACAAATATATATTGTATGAGCAGCAGTGCTGGTCTGCAGGGATTATACAAAGGCAAGAAGGAAGGAGGAAAAATAAAATAAAATATGTGCTTCATGCACACCAAACTGTGCTGTAGGCCAAGGCACCGTTCTGCCACATGCCTCATTGTTTGTATAATCTATAAAATCATCCAAGACTGCATAAAAGTTATCATATTTCCCCTGGCCTCTTGCTGTCTTCAATTTCCATGTCAGTTTTTTCAATAATGCTACCGGCCAGATTGCACTGCCTGCGTTATGTATTTCTGCCTCATGATTTAGACAATAATAATGATACTGTGTATATGATATTTATAAGTTTCAAAGGGCATTGCATATAATGGGTCAGATTCAGAATTAGTTATCCTTGGACCAAGTTAGTCAAGCAAGACTAATTTAAGTCAAATTTGTTTAAGTGGGGCTACTCTAAGTATGATGGAGTCTGGATTTGACACATTATCTTAGAATTCTTATATAAGTGAGTTCCTGTCAGAGGCAAAATTCATACCACGGAATTCCTGGTTCACAGTTTTGTTCTTTACATGAGACCAGCTCAATATACACGAAGCATGTTGAATTCTTGAACTGCTCTACCAACATGTTAGCTATGCTGCTTACATGACATGAACGCATGAATAGATGGATAACTGTATTTCTGATCATAGCATTGTGGGATATCTTAGCAGGTTCTTGAGTTACTTAAGCCTGCAATGTACCACCCGCTCCAACTCCCTGCTGGGCTCATGGCCAGTAGGGCAGATGTGAGGATGGAGGAGTGTTCTTGCCAGGGTTGGTGCTAGCTGTTGGAAGGAATTAGGGGACAGGACCATGACTGACAATTGCAGTGTGCTCAGCTACCACGTAAACATAGAAAAAGAAGTTTTAAAATGGAGGGGAAAGCTCAAAACATTTGAGGTTCAGCATATAACACCCAGGGCTTATTTATGTAGTTTTGTTCCTTGATTAAATGAAGTTGCATTAACAGCTGGAGACGATATGTAGCTTCCTAAAATACTGAAAGGACCGTAGTGATTTCTGAGTAGCTTTCTGGTTGTCCTGTCCCACCCCCACTCCCCGCCAGCAAAATAGGGGTCTCCATATTGTTTGCATATGTAGAGGGGATGAACCATAACTGTGATATTGTGAAGTAGCTGGGGTGTTGTGTAAGGTCAAAAGCACACACCACAAAGTAAATGAAATCAGCAAAGTGTCTATCGTAACTGGACAAATGGGCAGGTGGGGAAAATGGCAAAGGTAAATACTGACACAGTACAACTGTTGAAGGAGAAAGCTACACAAACAGACCAGAAATTGTGTGGACATAAGGTGACAAAATAGGACTTGAGATGTGGCACTATTTTCAGTGAAATTATGTAAAGGTAAACACACTTTTCAGACACGTCCTTAGGCTTTCCACACACAGTCTAAGATGCCTGTAAATACCTAATACAATATTTTTCTAATTTGTTTAAAAGTCTTTTATTATAAATAACAATATCATTCTCATACTGCTGTCTGCTATTCTGATTTTTCCTAAAGAAATATTGGAAATAGGGCTATAAATTCTTTACCGCTTTTTCTTTGCTGTAAATATTAATTTGAAGCTGATTTCTTTTAACCTACTGTAATGGTGAACAGATAACACTTTCCAACAGGCATATTCAGAAAACCTGTATGAGAATATGGTCTGAGTCATTACTTTAAAATACTACTATGTCATGTCATGAATTAGGGAAGAAAAATCACTGGGAAAAGATTGCAGTTCTCGGTTTCAGACTCACAGTGTCACTGTTGGACAAGGCGGCAATCCAAGGGCAGCTGAAGTTCCACTGATGCTTTCTGCAGAGAGATCTCTTTGTCCCAAACTGCACATCGGGAATACCAGCAGACGCTGGAACAAACGTTTCAGCTGAAAACAGAAAACACTGCAGCATATACAAATTAAGCCAAAGGATCCAGTTCTTTTTTTTACTGTGCAAAAAAAAATCTCCTGTCTTGGTGGAAATCTGAAATCCTTTGCTCATCAAAGAGAAGAGGAAAATGAAGATGAGAGGAATCCTTCATGGAGAGAGCTTTCAAACACCAGGAAGGTATATTACCCTTCTGATATTATCATCTTTGTTCTGTGGAGCAGTTTTGGAAGAGGTTCACTATTCCATCCCTGAGGAGATGGCAAAGGGGTCTTTGGTGGGAAATCTTGCCAAGGATCTAGGACTGAATGTCAGAGAACTGAAGAGCAGAAACCTGCATATCCTTTCTGAAGGTAAAAAGCCATATTTCACTATCAATGCTGAAAATGGAAACCTGTATGTGAATGAGAGGATAGATCGTGAGGGGATGTGTAGAGAGAGCACACACTGCATTATTGATTTTGAAGCGATGGTTGAAAAGCCATTGAATGTTTTCCATGTAAGTGTAGCAATTCAGGACATTAATGATAATGCCCCACAATTCCTAGAATCCAATATTAGACTAGATATAATTGAATCCACATTGCCGGGGGCCAGATTTCCCCTTGGGAAAGCTGAAGATCCTGATATTGGGATTAATTCTCTCCAGAATTACCAGTTAAGCCTAAATCAGTTCTTTATATTAGAAATTAAGCATAGTCTGGACGGCCATAAATATGCAGAATTGGTGCTGCAGAAACCTTTGGATCGGGAAAGTGAGCACTCACTTCAGTTGATCCTTACAGCCCTGGATGGGGGTGAACCCAGAAAAACTGGGACTGCCCAGATATGGATTAACGTCACAGATGCCAATGACAACCCACCAGTCTTCACTCAAGAGGTTTATACAGTTAGCCTGAGGGAAAATTCCCCTGTGGGATCCCTCATACTCCAAGTAAAAGCCTCTGATAGGGATGAAGGTTCAAATAGTCGGATCAGTTACACATTCAATAAAGTCCCAGAAAAAGTCTATGAGAAATTTAGACTAGATCCACAAAGTGGAACAGTTACAATTAAGGAAACCCTTGACTTTGAGGAAACAGAGAAGTACACTATGACAGTTGAAGCAAGAGATGGAGGAGGATTAGTGGCTCACTGTAATGTTGATATAAAGATTATAGATAAGAATGACAATGCTCCAGAGATCATTCTGGCCTCCTTATCTAGTCCAGTTCCTGAAGACTCTGCTTCTGGAACACTAATTGCTCTCATCAACGTAAAGGATAAAGATTCTGGAGAAAATGGAAAAATTACATGCCATCTACAAGGTAATGTACCATTTCAAATAGTGTCAACTTCAAAGAACTACTATAAAATCCTCACAGACAGTCCTTTGGACAGAGAAAAAGCCTCAGGATACAACATCACAATCACGGCCACCGACAAAGGTAGCCCCCCTCTCTCCTCCAACAAAACCATATCCCTGCAGATTTCAGATATCAATGACAACCCCCCTGCCTTTGAAAAATCAACCTACAGTGTCTTTGTGCCTGAAAACAATCCCTCAGGTGCCTCCATTTTTGCCCTCAAAGCCTCGGACCCAGATCTGGACCGCAACTCACGTATCACTTACTCCATCCTCAACAGCAACATGGAGGAGCTGCCTCTCTCCTCTTATGTCTCCATCAACTCTGAGACGGGAACTATCTATGCACAGCGCTCCTTTGACTATGAGCAATTCCGGGAGTTTCAGATCCAAGTGAAGGCCCAAGATGGTGGCTCTCCCTCTCTCAGCAACAACGCCACCGTGTGGGTGTACATTTTGGATCAGAACGATAACAGCCCTCGCGTTCTCTATCCTGTCCCGGGCGCCGAGGGCTCTGCCTTGTTTGAGATGGTTCCTCACTCGGCAGAGCCAGGCTACCTGGTGACCAAAGTGGTGGCTGTGGACGCGGACTCTGGGCACAATGCCTGGCTCTCCTATCAAGTGCTGCAGGCCACAGAGCTGGCCCTTTTCACCATTGGGACCCACACGGGAGAGATCAGGACATCACGAGCCCTTCTGGAGAAAGATGCTGTGAAACAGAAGCTGGTCATCTTGGTGAAGGACAATGGGAAGGCTCCACTCTCAGCTACTGTGGTCCTCAACCTTGTGATTGCAGAGAACTTCCAAGAGGCACTTCCGGAAATGACTAGGCAATCCAGTGTCACAGAGCATCATTCTGACCTCCAGTTTTACTTGGTGCTGGCTTTGGCATTGATCTCATTTTTGTTCCTCCTGACAGTGATACTGGTCATTGTCATGAAACTTCGACAATCAGGAAATCCCAAATTATTCCAATGCTTTGAACCTAATGCTTTTTCTAAGGCCCAGGTCATATTTCCACCAAACTATGAAGAAGGAACTTTACCTTATTCCTATCAACTCTGTCTATCGTCAGAGATGAGGAAAGAGCAGATCTCTTTCCCAAAACCCCATATCCAGGTGGCAGAAAATTTGCTATGCAATGATAGCTCTCAGGTGGTTCTTGTGGATGGCAACTGTGGGGATGCCAGTGCCAGTGCCAAAGAGGAGTTTGGTGAGCAGGTAAGTTTTGCTTTCAGAAATGGCCTTACCTTATAGGAATAAAACTAATATTTTTATTTTGTTTTACTATAAAAGGGTGTCAGCAAAATCAAATCACAGTATTAGCATCAGTTGTTCTGATTGTGAAGAACTTTTCCTGCAAGTAGCTTTTAAATTGCAATGGTAGACGCAGCATAAATTCTGAATCATACAATAATGACAGAGTGAGTCTTCATCTCAGGAATTAAAGGAAATGTAGGCATGCATACAGCTTGAGTGTTCAATCTTCCTGTGGGGTATTAGCATGTCACCATAAATATATAGTTATTTATACACCCCTCGTCAATTAAAAATATGGATTTGTACTTTTTTGCTCACACAAAGCACAGTTTATTTTTCCTGTTATGATCAGCTTAACTGAAGAATGCATAAAACATGAATGCTTCCTGTTTCTTTGTAGCATAATTTTGGGCTGTGTGGGGCTTCTCTGGAGGATTCATAAAAAGAAGTTGTGTGAAATACAGCAAGCACAGAAAAAGGCATCCCAAATGATCCATGGGTGCAACAACTTCTGTAGGGATATTTAGTTTAGATAAAATAAATTACAAGAAGGGAAGTGAGACAGCTGTATAGAATTATGAACGAGGTTGAGAAAATGAATAGAGAGATCCGTCTCCCCCATATTACCGGAGCCTGTGGCCATTGGGTGAAGCTGAACATTGGGAGATTCAGAACAGATAAAAGGAAGACCTTCTTCATACAATGCATAGTTAAACTATGGAATTCCTTGTTGACAACTAAATGCAACAAAGTACTTGCCAGAGATGTCTGGGACATCATATCAGTGAAAATGGAAATGGCAGCAAACAATTAGTGTGAATCTTAAGAAACACTTGTATAAGTTTATTTTTTGATGGTATATGACACTGCTGTAGCTTCGTCACATTTTAGTTGTTGTTTAGTTGTTTAGTTGTTTAGTTATGTCTGACTCGTCGTGACCCCATGGACCAGAGCACGCCAGGCACTCCTGTCTTCCACTGCCTCCCACAGTTTGGTCAAATTTATAGTACAGCAAATGATTACGTTGGAAGTACAATTCAACCAATGCTAGGATGCAACATATTTGGGAGACATGTCCCTAAATTAAGAATTTGTGGGTGGATATAATAAGAGAAAATGGAATAATGACAGGATGCAATTTGCCAATGGATCCTCTCATTGATTTCTCTAGTTATTTTAAGGATTTAGTAAAACAGAAGACAGATAATTACTCCAACAGTTACTGTCTGTGGCCAGAGCAACTATTTGTCTTAGCAGGGGCTAAGAACACCAACTTTAGGGGAATGGATTACTACAGCATGGAATATTTTATCAATGGTACAACTAAGAGTCAGGGAGGGGAGGCAGTCTGATAACTTTCTGTGTGTTTTTTCATAATTTATTGGTGCAATGAAGTTCAAGATAACGCAGACCCACATACTTTATTTGGATCTTTATGAAGGCTATATGCTTTATTTGATTTCATAATAGGAATTTAATGATAATTGTATGCCTAGCCATTTTGTTTTTATATAAACCATTTCTAAATAATTTACTTATTTAAACGAACAAACAATGGAAATCACTATCACAAGGTGCAACGATGGTCACCTACTTGGGTGGTTTTAAAGGGGGATTAGAAAAAATCATTGTCACATTGGCTATATTATGTCTAGTACCAGACACCTCTGAATGTGGACCAAGGGCAGAGCTTTTGAGGGGCATCTGGTTGGCCACAGTGGGAGGAAGGATGCTGGACTCAATAGAGCTCTGGCCTGATCCAGCAGGGCTCTTCTTATGTTTTTATGAAATAGAGTTGTGTGCAATGTTTCTGTGTGATAGACTAGCAGATGAAAAACTAGAAGCATGTTGAAAATTAGGCAGCACTCTGGTTGTGATCACTTGGAAATGTCAGTTCTGTTCAGTGGGGTTCCAGTTTCCAGGGGATGTATGCCAGGCAAAAATATTTGAAGAGGATACACATCTCCAGATTGGGTTTATGGTCTTGTAGGCTGTTCTATGGAGCAATAAGAGGAGCTATTACCTTTAATGCGTACAAACTGAAAGTAAATTACTTTAGTTATTTTCTAATAAGACCTGTATCATATACTCTTTCAATTAGACACAATTGATTTCTTCGAACACCTCTTGTCTCTCCACTGTTCTCAGTTCCCAAACTTCATGATGCTATTATCATGATATGAGCTCACGTGTAAAGTGCCAACAAACATTTTATCCTGTTGGATCATGCCTAGCTTCCGTCAAGGTGTTCCGTTGTGCCAAAAGCTGTTTAGTCTTGCTGGCCACATGACCTGGAAAGCTGGCTGTGGACAAATGCCGGCTCCCTCGGCCTGAAAGAGAGATGAGCGCCGCCACCCCATAGTCGCCTTTGACTGAACTTAACTATCCGGGGGTCTTTTACCTTTTTTTTACTGCTGGTAGAGCAGCTACAGCTATTGGTCCTGCACTTGTGCTGTGTTCCTGCTTTGATCACAGGGGAGCAACTGCTAAGCACAAGGACATTTGTATGGCACCAGCAGGTAGGAGGCAGTGGCAGAGTCTGATGTAGAACCAATACCAGCGAACACACTTTTATTACGTAGTGCTGTCTAGACAGGAGCTGCAAGTGTTGCATCTCATCTTATCCTCAAAAAACAGAGAGAGAACTCTTGGAATAGTAAGTTACTCTTGGAATTCCAACCCAACACTGAGAAGAACTTGTACTCTGCTCCATAAATGTTGATGAACAGACATCCAACAACTTAGGAGAGATAAAAAAATAGAATAATTTCAATAGGGTGTTTATATTCTATTTAAGCAACAACAACAAAAATTCAGTTGACTTACAGCTCTTGTGCTACTATAGCATAACTATTATCGTAATACATTAATTTTAAGATAAAGTTTTACTATGTAACTGGATATTTATATATTAATAATAATGTTTCCATGTTTCCAAAAAAAAAATGAAGATGTGTATAACCTTCATGTAATTGCAGTATCAGATATGAACCCAATTTTCACAGTACTGAAAAGCCACGAACATAAATGAGGGTAGCTGTACACTAAGAAAGAACACCAAGGAAAAGCTTTCTCAAATGCTCCACTCAGTGAGCAGAAAGGAAGGTACAGTATGTGCTGGAGAAACATCTGCATTTATTCACCTCTGTCTATTTTCATAGAACAAAATGCAGTTCCTCGAGTGGTCCTCTAAGTGTCAGTGTTGGCCAGTATGAAAGCCAGAGATAGGATAGAGACCCATTGATGCTTCCTAGACTGCAGTAACTCCCATCACTGTTATTCAGATCAGGCCAACTGAAGCGCACAATGACGGAACTCTTGCAGAGAAGGAAAAATCTCTTTTGCTTTGCACAAATATAAGAACAAGGGCAGTTTATTCTTCCTCAGTGATACCTCATGTTGTTTCCTTCATCATTGTGAGAGCTTAAGCATAGGAAACTGAGAAAAGGAAGCAGCCTGTTTTTGAGAGAACCAGCCAGATGGAGAGAAGGCACCCAGGGAATGGCAGGGCACTCACAAGGCAAGTACTGCTTCTCTCTCTATTGTCTTTTACCTGTTGGGCTGCATCAGAGCAGATTCATTATTCAACCCCTGAGGAGATGGCAAAGGGTTCCGTTGTGGGGAACCTCGCCAAGGACCTGGGACTGAGCACCAAAGAACTAAAACATCGCAATCTGCACACTGTGTCTGTGGCTAAAATGCAGCATTTCAGTATCAATGCAGAGAATGGAAACCTCTATGTAAATGACAGGATTGATAGGGAGGGGATATGTGGCAAAAATCCAAATTGCTTTGTTAATTTTGAAGTTGTGGTGGAAAACCCTTTGAATATTTTCCATGTACTAGTGGAAATCCAGGATGTTAATGATAATGCACCACAATTCCTCAATGGCAACATCAACCTGGAGACAGGCGAACTAACCTTGCCTGGGGCCCGCTTTCTCCTTGGGAAAGCGGAAGATCCTGACATTGGGATGAACTCACTCCAGGATTACCAGCTGAGCTCCAATCAGTACTTCAATTTGGAAGTGAGAGAGAGAAAAGATGGAAATAAATATGCAGAACTGGTGCTACAGAACCCTCTTGATCGAGAAAGTGAACAGACCCTTCACTTGGTTCTTACCGCTATGGATGGGGGTGAGCCTAGGAAAACTGGGACGGCCCAGATACAGATTAATGTCACAGATGCCAATGACAACCCGCCTGTTTTCACTCAAGAGGTGTACAAGGTCAGCTTATCTGAAAGTGTTCCTCTTGGGTCGCTTGTGCTCCAGGTTGCAGCCTCTGATGAGGATGAAGGTTTATATGCCCAAATCAGGTATCATTTTAGCAACATACCGGCAACGGCTGAACAGAAATTCAGGCTGGATCCCATCAGTGGTAGAATCACTCTTCTGGAGCAACTGGATTTTGAGGAAGATGATGAATATACTATGACAGTTGCTGCAAAAGATGGAGGTGGATTGGTGACACATTCTAATATTGAGATAAGGGTTCATGATGAGAATGATAATGCCCCAGAAGTGACATTAGCCTCCATGTTCAGCCCAGTTCCTGAAAATTCTCTGTCAGGAACAATCATTGCACTGATCAATGTGAATGACAGAGATAGTGGAGATAATGGAAAGGTTACTTGCTACTTAAACGATGATTTGCCCTTCAAAATTCTTCCCTCATCTAACAATTACTTCAAGCTCCAGACCGACAGTCCTTTGGATAGAGAAATAGCTCCTGCATATAATATTACAATCACAGCCACTGACAGAGGAACTCCACCTCTTTCCACACACAAAACAATCTCACTACAGATCTCAGATATCAATGATAATGCCCCTACTTTTCAGAAACCATCCTACAACATCTACGTGCCAGAAAACAATCCTTCAGGTGCCTCCATTTTCACCATCAAGGCTTCTGATCCCGATATGGACCAGAACTCACGGATTACATACTCCATCCTCAACAGCAACATTGAGGAGCTTCCCATCTCCTCCTATATCTCCATTAATTCTGAGACCGGCACCATCTATGCCCAGAGATCCTTTGACTATGAACAATTCAGAGAGTTCCATCTGCAAGTGAAGGCCCAAGATGGGGGTTCTCCCCCTCTCAGCAGCAATGTGAGCGTCAGGGTGTTTGTTCTTGACAGGAATGATAACAGCCCTCGTATCCTGTCCCCCTCCCAAGAAGCCAAGGGCTCAGCCTTGTTTGAGATGGTGCCTCGTTCGGCCGAGGCAGATTATCTTGTCACCAAGGTGGTGGCCGTGGATGCAGATTCTGGACACAACGCCTGGCTCTCCTACCACCTGACTCAGGCCACTGAGCCGGCACTCTTCACGGTCGGTTCTCATACTGGAGAGATCAGGACAGCCAGGGCCTTTGTGGAGAGAGACGCTGTGAAACAGAGACTGGTCATTATGGTGAAGGATAACGGGCAGCCGCCTCTCTCGGCCACCATGACTCTGAACCTGGTGTTTGCTGAGAACTTTCAGGAGGCCCTTCCGGAAATGAAGAGCCAACCCAGCAGCTCGGAGTATCAGTCTGACCTGCAGTTCTACTTGGTGCTGGCCTTAGCTGTGATCTCCTTCTTGTTCCTCTTGACTGTGATTCTGGCCGTTACAATGAAGCTCCGTCAATCAGGGCATCCCAGGTTCCTACAGTGCTTTGGTCCTGTTCCCCATTCCAAGAATGGTGCCATCTTCCCACCCAACTTTGCAGATGGGACTTTGCCCTATTCCTACCAGCTGTGTCTGTCTTCTGAGACCAGGAAGAACGAGTTTACCTTCCTGACACCCAGTGTTCAGATGGTAGACAATATTATTGGCAGTGAGAAACCTGCTGTGCCTTTTACAGGCAATGTAGGAAGCAATTTTGATTCTGCAGTAGATAATGGAGAACAGGTAAGGTTTGTTTTCTGAAATTAAATGCCATTATCCATCATTCTTTGCCATTAGTGACATTGTCACAGTGCTTTTTATCCAGCTAATGTGACTGCCTTTTTGTTTTTCACCATATAAATGAATAGTTTGGCTCTTACATCATTTGGCTTTCATGAATCAGGATGCTCCTTTTCGCTCCATAGGGAAGCTACACATTGCAGCTTTGAGCCATGCCCTTGAAACCATCTGGTAGAACTTATCTTGCTGTCATTTGAACAACTAGTATTTTGAGGAGTTGACCTTCTACTACTTTCATTAAATTAAATAAAGAGAGGAAAAGAACTTTGTTTTTCACATTACTTGGCTTGGGGGGGCAGCAATTTTGGCTGTAGAATCAAAGGAGGGCACCTTGCTATATAGCAGAAAATACTATCACTGTTATTAGTATTATTAGCAATTTTTTTAAGCTATAAATTTTAAAGACATATACTTTTGAGAGGTGTCTGTAAATTATGCTTTACTTCCTTCTCCATAAAATAAAATTAATTATAAATTTGTTCATTTATACTGTGTGAGTTTTCAGTTTAATGAACTGCAGCTACCATGAACTTCAGTAGATTGTTTGAATCTAGGTTATGCGTGTGAATTATGCTGTTAATATAGTTTCACTTAGAAATTATACAATGAATTGCTGCCTACAATTCACATTAAACATCATTGTATAAAGTATTTATACATAGTTCAGATCTAGAGCTTCCCTGTTTCATTCAATGAAGAGGAAAGTTCCAGAAACATCAGATTGAATTGCCTTATCAAACTAATGACATCTACATTAGTTTAGTCCACACATTTTTCTAATTTTAATACTGGAATTCAGTATTAAAATTCAGAGTGTGGAAAATTAAAGTCTAGCTACATCTAGATACCGGCATTCCATTTAAATAGTCCACAATGCACATGTTCTATTTAGATTAAAAACCTAAGAAACCTAGAGTGGGCGCAACATGGCATGAAAGGATGCTTAGCCTCATAGCGTCCTTACTAGCTTGGGTGGATCTGGAAAGGAGAACTAATTATCTCATACCTAAGATTTACCAGCTCCTGGTGTTTGAATGTCCTCCTCTACACAAAATTGAGTGAAGAGCAAATACCAGTTTCAGTACTGATCCCAATCTTAAGTCCAGAGTGGGGTCACCAATTAAATGTGACCTGCAAGGAAGGCCTTCAACTTGGTAGAAATCAGATCAGACTTGTAAATAAATGAGATTGTGGTCCATGGTCAAGTCCATTCACCATATCTCTGCAGACTGGAATTTGTGGGTGGGAAAACAAATCAGTCGTGTTTTGTTTTCTGTAAGGTGGGGTTCAATAAAGGCATGTGTGTTCCTGCATGTGTGATGTAAAAAAAAAGTCAAGTCAAGACTGATTGGCTGGCTGACTGACTGACTGACTGACTGGCCTTCTAGAGTAGATTGTGGATATTTCCAGCCCCCATATTCCTTTAAGTGAAACCACATTGCATTAAAGCTCTTTCTAAACAGCTGTGTGAAAGGCGGACAGGCGGACAGATAATGTGGGATATTTTGTTAAATACATGCATTGTGCATTTATTTATTTTTAAATTTTATTTAAAACAAAAATAAAAGAATTACATACAGTCAGAGAGTTATCTTCAAATACTCCACAGAGCTTTGCTAAAGTGTATATTCTAAAATCATTTCAATCTTAACAAAAACAAAATGGTACGTAATAACCTCCATCTCTTTGACTGTTGATCACAACTACAAATATATATTGTATGAGCAGCAGTGCTGGTCTGCAGGGATTATACAAAGGCAAGAAGGAAGGAGGAAAAATAAAATAAAATATGTGCTTCATGCACACCAAACTGTGCTGTAGGCCAAGGCACCGTTCTGCCACATGCCTCATTGTTTGTATAATCTATAAAATCATCCAAGACTGCATAAAAGTTATCATATTTCCCCTGGCCTCTTGCTGTCTTCAATTTCCATGTCAGTTTTTTCAATAATGCTACCGGCCAGATTGCACTGCCTGCGTTATGTATTTCTGCCTCATGATTTAGACAATAATAATGATACTGTGTATATGATATTTATAAGTTTCAAAGGGCATTGCATATAATGGGTCAGATTCAGAATTAGTTATCCTTGGACCAAGTTAGTCAAGCAAGACTAATTTAAGTCAAATTTGTTTAAGTGGGGCTACTCTAAGTATGATGGAGTCTGGATTTGACACATTATCTTAGAATTCTTATATAAGTGAGTTCCTGTCAGAGGCAAAATTCATACCACGGAATTCCTGGTTCACAGTTTTGTTCTTTACATGAGACCAGCTCAATATACACGAAGCATGTTGAATTCTTGAACTGCTCTACCAACATGTTAGCTATGCTGCTTACATGACATGAACGCATGAATAGATGGATAACTGTATTTCTGATCATAGCATTGTGGGATATCTTAGCAGGTTCTTGAGTTACTTAAGCCTGCAATGTACCACCCGCTCCAACTCCCTGCTGGGCTCATGGCCAGTAGGGCAGATGTGAGGATGGAGGAGTGTTCTTGCCAGGGTTGGTGCTAGCTGTTGGAAGGAATTAGGGGACAGGACCATGACTGACAATTGCAGTGTGCTCAGCTACCACGTAAACATAGAAAAAGAAGTTTTAAAATGGAGGGGAAAGCTCAAAACATTTGAGGTTCAGCATATAACACCCAGGGCTTATTTATGTAGTTTTGTTCCTTGATTAAATGAAGTTGCATTAACAGCTGGAGACGATATGTAGCTTCCTAAAATACTGAAAGGACCGTAGTGATTTCTGAGTAGCTTTCTGGTTGTCCTGTCCCACCCCCACTCCCCGCCAGCAAAATAGGGGTCTCCATATTGTTTGCATATGTAGAGGGGATGAACCATAACTGTGATATTGTGAAGTAGCTGGGGTGTTGTGTAAGGTCAAAAGCACACACCACAAAGTAAATGAAATCAGCAAAGTGTCTATCGTAACTGGACAAATGGGCAGGTGGGGAAAATGGCAAAGGTAAATACTGACACAGTACAACTGTTGAAGGAGAAAGCTACACAAACAGACCAGAAATTGTGTGGACATAAGGTGACAAAATAGGACTTGAGATGTGGCACTATTTTCAGTGAAATTATGTAAAGGTAAACACACTTTTCAGACACGTCCTTAGGCTTTCCACACACAGTCTAAGATGCCTGTAAATACCTAATACAATATTTTTCTAATTTGTTTAAAAGTCTTTTATTATAAATAACAATATCATTCTCATACTGCTGTCTGCTATTCTGATTTTTCCTAAAGAAATATTGGAAATAGGGCTATAAATTCTTTACCGCTTTTTCTTTGCTGTAAATATTAATTTGAAGCTGATTTCTTTTAACCTACTGTAATGGTGAACAGATAACACTTTCCAACAGGCATATTCAAATAACCTGTATGAGAATATGGTCTGAGTCATTACATAAAAATACTACTATGTCATGAATTAGGGAAGAAAAATCATTGGGAAAAGATTGCAGTTCTCGGTTTCAGACTCACAGTGTCACTGTTGGACAAGGCGGCAATCCAAGGGCAGCTGAAGTTGCACTGATGCTTTCGGCAGAGAGATCTCTTTGTCCCAAACTGCACATCGGGAATACCAGCAGACGCTGGAACAAACGTTTCAGCTGGAAAACAGAAAACACTGCAGCACATACAAAGCCAAAGGATCCAGTTCTTTTTTTTACTGTGCAAAAAAAAATCTCCTGTCTTGGTGGAAATCTGAAATCCTGTGCTCATCAAAGAGAAGAGGAAAATGAAGATGAGAGGAATCCTTCATGGAGAGAGCTTTCAAACACCAGGAAGGTATATTACCCTTCTGATATTATCATCTTTGTTCTGTGGAGCAGTTTTGGAAGAGGTTCACTATTCCATCCCTGAGGAGATGGCAAAGGGGTCTTTGGTGGGAAATCTTGCCAAGGATCTAGGACTGAATGTCAGAGAACTGAAGAGCAGAAACCTGCATATCCTTTCTGAAGGTAAAAAGCCATATTTCACTATCAATGCTGAAAATGGAAACCTGTATGTGAATGAGAGGATAGATCGTGAGGGGATGTGTAGAGAGAGCACACACTGCATTATTGATTTTGAAGCGATGGTTGAAAAGCCATTGAATGTTTTCCATGTAAGTGTAGCAATTCAGGACATTAATGATAATGCCCCACAATTCCTAGAATCCAATATTAGACTAGATATAATTGAATCCACATTGCCGGGGGCCAGATTTCCCCTTGGGAAAGCTGAAGATCCTGATATTGGGATTAATTCTCTCCAGAATTACCAGTTAAGCCTAAATCAGTTCTTTATATTAGAAATTAAGCATAGTCTGGACGGCCATAAATATGCAGAATTGGTGCTGCAGAAACCTTTGGATCGGGAAAGTGAGCACTCACTTCAGTTGATCCTTACAGCCCTGGATGGGGGTGAACCCAGAAAAACTGGGACTGCCCAGATATGGATTAACGTCACAGATGCCAATGACAACCCACCAGTCTTCACTCAAGAGGTTTATACAGTTAGCCTGAGGGAAAATTCCCCTGTGGGATCCCCCATACTCCAAGTAAAAGCCTCTGATAGGGATGAAGGTTCAAATAGTCGGATCAGTTACACATTCAATAAAGTCCCAGAAAAAGTCTATGAGAAATTTAGACTAGATCCACAAAGTGGAACAGTTACAATTAAGGAAACCCTTGACTTTGAGGAAACAGAGAAGTACACTATGACAGTTGAAGCAAGAGATGGAGGAGGATTAGTGGCTCACTGTAATGTTGATATAAAGATTATAGATGAGAATGACAATGCTCCAGAGATCATTCTGGCCTCCTTATCTAGTCCAGTTCCTGAAGACTCTGCTTCTGGAACACTAATTGCTCTCATCAACGTAAAGGATAAAGATTCTGGAGAAAATGGAAAAATTACATGCCATCTACAAGGTAATGTACCATTTCAAATAGTGTCAACTTCAAAGAACTACTATAAAATCCTCACAGACAGTCCTTTGGACAGAGAAAAAGCCTCAGGATACAACATCACAATCACGGCCACCGACAAAGGTAGCCCCCCTCTCTCCTCCAACAAAACCATATCCCTGCAGATTTCAGATATCAATGACAACCCCCCTGCCTTTGAAAAATCAACCTACAGTGTCTTTGTGCCTGAAAACAATCCCTCAGGTGCCTCCATTTTTGCCCTCAAAGCCTCGGACCCAGATCTGGACCGCAACTCACGTATCACTTACTCCATCCTCAACAGCAACATGGAGGAGCTGCCTCTCTCCTCTTATGTCTCCATCAACTCTGAGACGGGAACTATCTATGCACAGCGCTCCTTTGACTATGAGCAATTCCGGGAGTTTCAGATCCAAGTGAAGGCCCAAGATGGTGGCTCTCCCTCTCTCAGCAACAACGCCACCGTGTGGGTGTACATTTTGGATCAGAACGATAACAGCCCTCGCGTTCTCTATCCTGTCCCGGGCGCCGAGGGCTCTGCCTTGTTTGAGATGGTTCCTCACTCGGCAGAGCCAGGCTACCTGGTGACCAAAGTGGTGGCTGTGGACGCGGACTCTGGGCACAATGCCTGGCTCTCCTATCAAGTGCTGCAGGCCACAGAGCTGGCCCTTTTCACCATTGGGACCCACACGGGAGAGATCAGGACATCACGAGCCCTTCTGGAGAAAGATGCTGTGAAACAGAAGCTGGTCATCTTGGTGAAGGACAATGGGAATGCTCCGCTCTCAGCTACTGTGGTCCTCAACCTTGTGATTGCCGAGAACTTCCAAGAGGCACTTCCGGAAATGACTAGGCAATCCAGTGTCACAGAGCATCATTCTGACCTCCAGTTTTACTTGGTGCTGGCTTTGGCATTGATCTCATTTTTGTTCCTCCTGACAGTGATACTGGTCATTGTCATGAAACTTCGACAATCAGGAAATCCCAAATTATTCCAATGCTTTGAACCTAATGCTTTTTCTAAGGCCCAGGTCATATTTCCACCAAACTATGAAGAAGGAACTTTACCTTATTCCTATCAACTCTGTCTATCGTCAGAGATGAGGAAAGAGCAGATCTCTTTCCCAAAACCCCATATCCAGGTGGCAGAAAATTTGCTATGCAATGATAGCTCTCAGGTGGTTCTTGTGGATGGCAACTGTGGGGATGCCAGTGCCAGTGCCAAAGAGGAGTTTGGTGAGCAGGTAAGTTTTGCTTTCAGAAATGGCCTTACCTTATAGGAATAAAACTAATATTTTTATTTTGTTTTACTATAAAAGGGTGTCAGCAAAATCAAATCACAGTATTAGCATCAGTTGTTCTGATTGTGAAGAACTTTTCCTGCAAGTAGCTTTTAAATTGCAATGGTAGACGCAGCATAAATTCTGAATCATACAATAATGACAGAGTGAGTCTTCATCTCAGGAATTAAAGGAAATGTAGGCATGCATACAGCTTGAGTGTTCAATCTTCCTGTGGGGTATTAGCATGTCACCATAAATATATAGTTATTTATACACCCCTCGTCAATTAAAAATATGGATTTGTACTTTTTTGCTCACACAAAGCACAGTTTATTTTTCCTGTTATGATCAGCTTAACTGAAGAATGCATAAAACATGAATGCTTCCTGTTTCTTTGTAGCATAATTTTGGGCTGTGTGGGGCTTCTCTGGAGGATTCATAAAAAGAAGTTGTGTGAAATACAGCAAGCACAGAAAAAGGCATCCCAAATGATCCATGGGTGCAACAACTTCTGTAGGGATATTTAGTTTAGATAAAATAAATTACAAGAAGGGAAGTGAGACAGCTGTATAGAATTATGAACGAGGTTGAGAAAATGAATAGAGAGATCCCTCTCCCCCATATTACCGGAGCCTGTGGCCATTGGGTGAAGCTGAACATTGGGAGATTCAGAACAGATAAAAGGAAGACCTTCTTCATACAATGCATAGTTAAACTATGGAATTCCTTGTTGACAACTAAATGCAACAAAGTACTTGCCAGAGATGTCTGGGACATCATATCAGTGAAAATGGAAATGGCAGCAAACAATTAGTGTGAATCTTAAGAAACACTTGTATAAGTTTATTTTTTGATGGTATATGACACTGCTGTAGCTTCGTCACATTTTAGTTGTTGTTTAGTTGTTTAGTTGTTTAGTTATGTCTGACTCGTCGTGACCCCATGGACCAGAGCACGCCAGGCACTCCTGTCTTCCACTGCCTCCCACAGTTTTGTCAAATTTATAGTACAGCAAATGATTACGTTGGAAGTACAATTCAACCAATGCTAGGATGCAACATATTTGGGAGACATGTCCCTAAATTAAGAATTTGTGGGTGGATATAATAAGAGAAAATGGAATAATGACAGGATGCAATTTGCCAATGGATCCTCTCATTGATTTCTCTAGTTATTTTAAGGATTTAGTAAAACAGAAGACAGATAATTACTCCAACAGTTACTGTCTGTGGCCAGAGCAACTATTTGTCTTAGCAGGGGCTAAGAACACCAACTTCAGGGGAATGGATTACTACAGCATGGAATATTTTATCAATGGTACAACTAAGAGTCAGGGAGGGGAGGCAGTCTGATAACTTTCTGTGTGTTTTTTCATAATTTATTGGTGCAATGAAGTTCAAGATAACGCAGACCCACATACTTTATTTGGATCTTTATGAAGGCTATATGCTTTATTTGATTTCATAATAGGAATTTAATGATAATTGTATGCCTAGCCATTTTGTTTTTATATAAACCATTTCTAAATAATTTACTTATTTAAACGAACAAACAATGGAAATCACTATCACAAGGTGCAACGATGGTCACCTACTTGGGTGGTTTTAAAGGGGGATTAGAAAAAATCATTGTCACATTGGCTATATTATGTCTAGTACCAGACACCTCTGAATGTGGACCAAGGGCAGAGCTTTTGAGGGGCATCTGGTTGGCCACAGTGGGAGGAAGGATGCTGGACTCAATAGAGCTCTGGCCTGATCCAGCAGGGCTCTTCTTATGTTTTTATGAAATAGAGTTGTGTGCAATGTTTCTGTGTGATAGACTAGCAGATGAAAAACTAGAAGCATGTTGAAAATTAGGCAGCACTCTGGTTGTGATCACTTGGAAATGTCAGTTCTGTTCAGTGGGGTTCCAGTTTCCAGGGGATGTATGCCAGGCAAAAATATTTGAAGAGGATACACATCTCCAGATTGGGTTTATGGTCTTGTAGGCTGTTCTATGGAGCAATAAGAGGAGCTATTACCTTTAATGCGTACAAACTGAAAGTAAATTACTTTAGTTATTTTCTAATAAGACCTGTATCATATACTCTTTCAATTAGACACAATTGATTTCTTCGAACACCTCTTGTCTCTCCACTGTTCTCAGTTCCCAAACTTCATGATGCTATTATCATGATATGAGCTCACGTGTAAAGTGCCAACAAACATTTTATCCTGTTGGATCATGCCTAGCTTCCGTCAAGGTGTTCCGTTGTGCCAAAAGCTGTTTAGTCTTGCTGGCCACATGACCTGGAAAGCTGGCTGTGGACAAATGCCGGCTCCCTCGGCCTGAAAGAGAGATGAGCGCCGCCACCCCATAGTCGCCTTTGACTGAACTTAACTATCCGGGGGTCCTTTACCTTTTTTTTACTGCTGGTAGAGCAGCTACAGCTATTGGTCCTGCACTTGTGCTGTGTTCCTGCTTTGATCACAGGGGAGCAACTGCTAAGCACAAGGACATTTGTATGGCACCAGCAGGTAGGAGGCAGTGGCAGAGTCTGATGTAGAACCAATACCAGCGAACACACTTTTATTACGTAGTGCTGTCTAGACAGGAGCTGCAAGTGTTGCATCTCATCTTATCCTCAAAAAACAGAGAGAGAACTCTTGGAATAGTAAGTTACTCTTGGAATTCCAACCCAACACTGAGAAGAACTTGTACTCTGCTCCATAAATGTTGATGAACAGACATCCAACAACTTAGGAGAGATAAAAAAATAGAATAATTTCAATAGGGTGTTTATATTCTATTTAAGCAACAACAACAAAAATTCAGTTGACTTACAGCTCTTGTGCTACTATAGCATAACTATTATCGTAATACATTAATTTTAAGATAAAGTTTTACTATGTAACTGGATATTTATATATTAATAATAATGTTTCCATGTTTCCAAAAAAAAAATGAAGATGTGTATAACCTTCATGTAATTGCAGTATCAGATATGAACCCAATTTTCACAGTACTGAAAAGCCACGAACATAAATGAGGGTAGCTGTACACTAAGAAAGAACACCAAGGAAAAGCTTTCTCAAATGCTCCACTCAGTGAGCAGAAAGGAAGGTACAGTATGTGCTGGAGAAACATCTGCATTTATTCACCTCTGTCTATTTTCATAGAACAAAATGCAGTTCCTCGAGTGGTCCTCTAAGTGTCAGTGTTGGCCAGTATGAAAGCCAGAGATAGGATAGAGACCCATTGATGCTTCCTAGACTGCAGTAACTCCCATCACTGTTATTCAGATCAGGCCAACTGAAGCGCACAATGACGGAACTCTTGCAGAGAAGGAAAAATCTCTTTTGCTTTGCACAAATATAAGAACAAGGGCAGTTTATTCTTCCTCAGTGATACCTCATGTTGTTTCCTTCATCATTGTGAGAGCTTAAGCATAGGAAACTGAGAAAAGGAAGCAGCCTGTTTTTGAGAGAACCAGCCAGATGGAGAGAAGGCACCCAGGGAATGGCAGGGCACTCACAAGGCAAGTACTGCTTCTCTCTCTATTGTCTTTTACCTGTTGGGCTGCATCAGAGCAGATTCATTATTCAACCCCTGAGGAGATGGCAAAGGGTTCCGTTGTGGGGAACCTCGCCAAGGACCTGGGACTGAGCACCAAAGAACTAAAACATCGCAATCTGCACACTGTGTCTGTGGCTAAAATGCAGCATTTCAGTATCAATGCAGAGAATGGAAACCTCTATGTAAATGACAGGATTGATAGGGAGGGGATATGTGGCAAAAATCCAAATTGCTTTGTTAATTTTGAAGTTGTGGTGGAAAACCCTTTGAATATTTTCCATGTACTAGTGGAAATCCAGGATGTTAATGATAATGCACCACAATTCCTCAATGGCAACATCAACCTGGAGACAGGCGAACTAACCTTGCCTGGGGCCCGCTTTCTCCTTGGGAAAGCGGAAGATCCTGACATTGGGATGAACTCACTCCAGGATTACCAGCTGAGCTCCAATCAGTACTTCAATTTGGAAGTGAGAGAGAGAAAAGATGGAAATAAATATGCAGAACTGGTGCTACAGAACCCTCTTGATCGAGAAAGTGAACAGACCCTTCACTTGGTTCTTACCGCTATGGATGGGGGTGAGCCTAGGAAAACTGGGACGGCCCAGATACAGATTAATGTCACAGATGCCAATGACAACCCGCCTGTTTTCACTCAAGAGGTGTACAAGGTCAGCTTATCTGAAAGTGTTCCTCTTGGGTCGCTTGTGCTCCAGGTTGCAGCCTCTGATGAGGATGAAGGTTTATATGCCCAAATCAGGTATCATTTTAGCAACATACCGGCAACGGCTGAACAGAAATTCAGGCTGGATCCCATCAGTGGTAGAATCACTCTTCTGGAGCAACTGGATTTTGAGGAAGATGATGAATATACTATGACAGTTGCTGCAAAAGATGGAGGTGGATTGGTGACACATTCTAATATTGAGATAAGGGTTCATGATGAGAATGATAATGCCCCAGAAGTGACATTAGCCTCCATGTTCAGCCCAGTTCCTGAAAATTCTCTGTCAGGAACAATCATTGCACTGATCAATGTGAATGACAGAGATAGTGGAGATAATGGGAAGGTTACTTGCTACTTAAACGATGATTTGCCCTTCAAAATTCTTCCCTCATCTAACAATTACTTCAAGCTCCAGACCGACAGTCCTTTGGATAGAGAAATAGCTCCTGCATATAATATTACAATCACAGCCACTGACAGAGGAACTCCACCTCTTTCCACACACAAAACAATCTCACTACAGATCTCAGATATCAATGATAATGCCCCTACTTTTCAGAAACCATCCTACAACATCTACGTGCCAGAAAACAATCCTTCAGGTGCCTCCATTTTCACCATCAAGGCTTCTGATCCCGATATGGACCAGAACTCACGGATTACATACTCCATCCTCAACAGCAACATTGAGGAGCTTCCCATCTCCTCCTATATCTCCATTAATTCTGAGACCGGCACCATCTATGCCCAGAGATCCTTTGACTATGAACAATTCAGAGAGTTCCATCTGCAAGTGAAGGCCCAAGATGGGGGTTCTCCCCCTCTCAGCAGCAATGTGAGCGTCAGGGTGTTTGTTCTTGACAGGAATGATAACAGCCCTCGTATCCTGTCCCCCTCCCAAGAAGCCAAGGGCTCAGCCTTGTTTGAGATGGTGCCTCGTTCGGCCGAGGCAGATTATCTTGTCACCAAGGTGGTGGCCGTGGATGCAGATTCTGGACACAACGCCTGGCTCTCCTACCACCTGACTCAGGCCACTGAGCCGGCACTCTTCACGGTCGGTTCTCATACTGGAGAGATCAGGACAGCCAGGGCCTTTGTGGAGAGAGACGCTGTGAAACAGAGACTGGTCATTATGGTGAAGGATAACGGGCAGCCGCCTCTCTCGGCCACCATGACTCTGAACCTGGTGTTTGCTGAGAACTTTCAGGAGGCCCTTCCGGAAATGAAGAGCCAACCCAGCAGCTCGGAGTATCAGTCTGACCTGCAGTTCTACTTGGTGCTGGCCTTAGCTGTGATCTCCTTCTTGTTCCTCTTGACTGTGATTCTGGCCGTTACAATGAAGCTCCGTCAATCAGGGCATCCCAGGTTCCTACAGTGCTTTGGTCCTGTTCCCCATTCCAAGAATGGTGCCATCTTCCCACCCAACTTTGAAGATGGGACTTTGCCCTATTCCTACCAGCTGTGTCTGTCTTCTGAGACCAGGAAGAACGAGTTTACCTTCCTGACACCCAGTGTTCAGATGGTAGACAATATTATTGGCAGTGAGAAACCTGCTGTGCCTTTTACAGGCAATGTAGGAAGCAATTTTGATTCTGCAGTAGATAATGGAGAACAGGTAAGGTTTGTTTTCTGAAATTAAATGCCATTATCCATCATTCTTTGCCATTAGTGACATTGTCACAGTGCTTTTTATCCAGCTAATGTGACTGCCTTTTTGTTTTTCACCATATAAATGAATAGTTTGGCTCTTACATCATTTGGCTTTCATGAATCAGGATGCTCCTTTTCGCTCCATAGGGAAGCTACACATTGCAGCTTTGAGCCATGCCCTTGAAACCATCTGGTAGAACTTATCTTGCTGTCATTTGAACAACTAGTATTTTGAGGAGTTGACCTTCTACTACTTTCATTAAATTAAATAAAGAGAGGAAAAGAACTTTGTTTTTCACATTACTTGGCTTGGGGGGGCAGCAATTTTGGCTGTAGAATCAAAGGAGGGCACCTTGCTATATAGCAGAAAATACTATCACTGTTATTAGTATTATTAGCAATTTTTTTAAGCTATAAATTTTAAAGACATATACTTTTGAGAGGTGTCTGTAAATTATGCTTTACTTCCTTCTCCATAAAATAAAATTAATTATAAATTTGTTCATTTATACTGTGTGAGTTTTCAGTTTAATGAACTGCAGCTACCATGAACTTCAGTAGATTGTTTGAATCTAGGTTATGCGTGTGAATTATGCTGTTAATATAGTTTCACTTAGAAATTATACAATGAATTGCTGCCTACAATTCACATTAAACATCATTGTATAAAGTATTTATACATAGTTCAGATCTAGAGCTTCCCTGTTTCATTCAATGAAGAGGAAAGTTCCAGAAACATCAGATTGAATTGCCTTATCAAACTAATGACATCTACATTAGTTTAGTCCACACATTTTTCTAATTTTAATACTGGAATTCAGTATTAAAATTCAGAGTGTGGAAAATTAAAGTCTAGCTACATCTAGATACCGGCATTCCATTTAAATAGTCCACAATGCACATGTTCTATTTAGATTAAAAACCTAAGAAACCTAGAGTGGGCGCAACATGGCATGAAAGGATGCTTAGCCTCATAGCGTCCTTACTAGCTTGGGTGGATCTGGAAAGGAGAACTAATTATCTCATACCTAAGATTTACCAGCTCCTGGTGTTTGAATGTCCTCCTCTACACAAAATTGAGTGAAGAGCAAATACCAGTTTCAGTACTGATCCCAATCTTAAGTCCAGAGTGGGGTCACCAATTAAATGTGACCTGCAAGGAAGGCCTTCAACTTGGTAGAAATCAGATCAGACTTGTAAATAAATGAGATTGTGGTCCATGGTCAAGTCCATTCACCATATCTCTGCAGACTGGAATTTGTGGGTGGGAAAACAAATCAGTCGTGTTTTGTTTTCTGTAAGGTGGGGTTCAATAAAGGCATGTGTGTTCCTGCATGTGTGATGTAAAAAAAAAGTCAAGTCAAGACTGATTGGCTGGCTGACTGACTGACTGACTGACTGGCCTTCTAGAGTAGATTGTGGATATTTCCAGCCCCCATATTCCTTTAAGTGAAACCACATTGCATTAAAGCTCTTTCTAAACAGCTGTGTGAAAGGCGGACAGGCAGACAGATAATGTGGGATATTTTGTTAAATACATGCATTGTGCATTTATTTATTTTTAAATTTTATTTAAAACAAAAATAAAAGAATTACATACAGTCAGAGAGTTATCTTCAAATACTCCACAGAGCTTTGCTAAAGTGTATATTCTAAAATCATTTCAATCTTAACAAAAACAAAATGGTACGTAATAACCTCCATCTCTTTGACTGTTGATCACAACTACAAATATATATTGTATGAGCAGCAGTGTTGGTCTGCAGGGATTATACAAAGGCAAGAAGGAAGCAGGAAGAATAAAATAAAATATGTGCTTCATGCACACCAAACTGTGCTGTAGGCCAAGGCACCGTTCTGCCACATGTCTCATTGTTTGTATAATCTATAAAATCATCCAAGACTGCATAAAAGTTATCATATTTCCCCTGGCCTCTTGCTATCTTCAATTTCCATGTCAGTTTTTTCAATAATGCTACCGGCCAGATTGCACTGCCTGCGTTATGTATTTCTGCCTCATGATATAGACAATAGTAATGATACCGTGTATATAATATTTATAAGTTTCAAAGGGCATTGCATATAATGGGTCAGATTCAGAATTAGTTATCCTTGGACCAAGTTAGTCAAGCAAGACTAATTTAAGTCAAATTTGTTTAAGTCAAATTTATTTAAGTCTGGATTTGACACATTATCTTATAATTCTTATATAAGTGAGTTCCTGTCAGAGGCAAAATTCATACCACGGAATTCCTGGTTCACAGTTTTGTTCTTTACATGAGACCAGCTCAATATACATGAAGCATGTTGAATTCTTGAACTGCTCTACCAACATGTTAGCTATGATACTTACATGGCATGAATGCATGAATAGATGGACAATTGTATTTCTGATCATAGCATTGTGGGATATATTAGCAGGTTCTTGAGTTACTTAAGCCTGCAATGAACCACCCGCTCCAACTCCCTGCTGGGCTCATGGCCAGTAGGGCAGATGTGAGGATGGAGGAGTGTTCTTGCCAGGGTTGGTGCTAGCTGCTGGAAGGAATTAGGGCACAGGACCATGACTGACAATTGCAGTGTGCTCAGGAAACATAGAAAAAGAAGTTTAAAAATGGAGGGGAAAGCTCAGAACATTTGAGGTTCAGCATATAACACCCAGGGCTTATTTATGCAGTTTTGTTCCTTGATTAAATGAAGTTGCATTAACAGCTGGAGACGATATGTAGCTTCCTAAAATACTGAAAGGACCGTAGTGATTTCTGAGTAGCTTTCTGGTTGTCCTGTCCCACCCCCCACTCCCCACCGGCAAAATAGGGGTCTCCATATTGTTTGCATATGTAGAGGGGATGAACCATAACTGTGATATTGTGAAGTAGCTGGGGTGTTGTATAAGGTCAAAAGCACACACCACCAAGTAAATGAAATCAGCAAAGTGTCTATCATAACTGGACAAATGGGCAGGTGGGGAAAATGGCAAAGGTAAATACTGACACAGTACAACTGTTGAAGGAGGAAGCTACACAAACAGACCAGAAATTGTGTGGGCATAAGGTGACAAAATAGGACTTGAGATGTGGCACTATTTTCAGTGAAATTATGTAAAAATAAACACAATTTTCAGACACGGCTTTAGGCTTTCCACACACAGTCTAAGATGTCTGTAAATGCCTAATACAATATTTTTCTAATTTGTTTAAAAGTCTTTTATTATAAATAACAATATCATTCTCATACTGCAGTCTGCTATTCTGATTTTTTTTAAAGAAATCGTGGAGATAGTGCTATAAATTCATTACTGTTTTTAATTGCTGCAAATATTCATTTGAAGCTGATTATAATGGTGAACAGATAGCACTTTCTAACAGACATATTCACATAACCTGTATGAGAATATGGTCTGAGTCATTACATAAAAATACTACTATGTCATGTCATGAATTAGGAGAGAAAAATCACTGGGAAAAGATTGCAGTTCTCGGTTTCAGACTCACAGTGTCACTGTTGGACAAGGCGGCAATCCAAGGGCAGCTGAAGTTCCACTGATGCTTTCTGCAGAGAGATCTCTTTGTCCCAAACTGCACATCGGGAAAACCAGCAGACGCTGGAACAAACGTTTCAGCTGGAAAACAGAAAACACTGCAGCATATACAAATTAAGCCAAAGGATCCAGTTCTTTTTTTACTAGGGGGCGAAAACCCTCCTGTCTTGGTGGAAATCTGAAATCCTGTGCTCATCAAAGAGAAGAGGAAAATGAAGATGAGAGGAATCCTTCATGGAGAGAGCTTTCAAACATCAGGAAGGCATATTACCCTTCTGATATTATCATCTTTGTTTTGTGGAGCAGTTTTGGAAGAGGTTCACTATTCTATTCCTGAGGAGATGGCAAAGGGGTCTTTGGTGGGAAATCTTGCCAAGGATCTGGGACTGAATGCCAGAGAACTGAAGAGCAGAAACCTGCATATCATTTCTGAAGGTAAAAAGCCTTATTTCACTATCAATGCTGAAAATGGAAACCTGTATGTGAATGAGAGGATAGATCGTGAGGGGATGTGTAGAGAGAGCACACACTGCCTTATAGATTTTGAAGCTGTGGTTGAAAATCCATTGAATGTTTTCCATGTAAGTGTAGCAATTCAGGACATTAATGATAATGCCCCACAATTCTTAGAAGCCAATATTAGACTGGAAATAATTGAATCCACATTGCCAGGTGCTAGATTTCTCCTTGGGAAAGCTGAAGATCCTGATACTGGGATTAATTCTCTCCAGAATTATCAGTTAAACCTAAATCAGTTCTTTGTATTAGAAATTAAACACAGTCTAGATGGCCATAAAAATGCAGAGTTGGTCCTACAAAAACCTTTGGATCGGGAAAGTGAGCACTCGCTTCAGTTGATCCTCACGGCTCTTGATGGTGGTGAACCAAAAAAAACTGGGACTGCCCAGATATGGATTAACGTCACAGATGCCAATGACAACCCACCAGTCTTCACTCAAGAGGTTTATACAGTTAGCCTGAGGGAAAATTCCCCTGTGGGGTCCTCCATACTCCAAGTAAAAGCCTCTGATAGGGATGAAGGTTCAAATAGTCAGATCCATTACACATTCAGTAAAGTCCCAGAAAAAGTGTATGAGAAATTTAGACTAGATCCACAAAGTGGAACAATTACAATTAAGGAGACCTTTGACTTTGAGGAAACAGAGAAGTACACTATGGCAGTTGAAGCAAGAGATGGAGGTGGATTAGTGGCTCACTCTAATGTTGATATAAAGATTATAGATCAGAATGACAATGCTCCAGAAATTATTCTAGCCTCCTTATCTTCTCCAATTCCAGAAGATTCTGTTTCTGGAACAGTAATAGCTCTCATCAACGTAAAGGATAGGGATTCAGGAGAAAATGGAAAGCTCACCTGCCACTTACAAAGTAATGTACCATTTAAAATAGCATCTGTATCTAAGAACTACTACAAAATCCTTACAGACAGTCCTTTGGACAGAGAAAAAGCCTCAGGATACAACATCACAATCACAGCCACCGACAAAGGTAGCCCCCCTCTCTCCTCCAACAAAACCATCTCCCTGCAGATTTCAGATATCAATGACAACCCCCCTGTCTTTCAAAAATCAACCTACAGTGTCTTTGTGCCTGAAAACAATCCCTCGGGTGCCTCCATTTTCTCCATCAAAGCCTTGGACCCAGATCTGGACCGCAACTCACGTATCACTTACTCCATCCTCAACAGCAACATGGAGGAGCTGCCTCTCTCCTCTTACGTCTCCATCAACTCTGAGACGGGAACTATCTATGCACAGCGCTCCTTTGACTATGAGCAATTCAGGGAGTTTCAGATCCAAGTGAAGGCCCAAGATGGCGGCTCTCCCTCTCTCAGCAACAATGCAACCGTGTGGGTGTACATTTTGGATCAGAACGATAACAGCCCTCGCGTTCTGTATCCTGTCCCGGGTGTTGAGGGCTCTGCCTTGTTTGAGATGGTTCCTCACTCGGCAGAGCCAGGCTACCTAGTGACCAAAGTGGTGGCTGTGGACGCGGACTCTGGGCACAATGCCTGGCTCTCCTACCAAGTGCTACAGGCCACAGAGCCGGCCCTCTTCACCATTGGGACCCACACGGGAGAGATCAGGACGTCACGAGCCCTTCTGGAGAAAGATGCTGTGAAACAGAAGCTGGTCATCTTGGTGAAGGACAATGGGAAGGCTCCACTCTCAGCTACTGTGGTCCTCAACCTCGTGGTTGCCGAGAACTTCCAAGAGGCACTTCCAGAAATGACTAGGCAATCCGGTGACACAGAGCATCATTCTGACCTCCAGTTTTACTTGGTGCTGGCTTTGGCATTGATCTCATTTTTGTTCCTCCTGACGGTGATACTGGTCATTGTCATGAAACTTCGACAATCAGGAAATCCCAAATTATTCCAATGCTTTGAACCTAATGCTTTTTCTAAGGCGCAGGTCATATTTCCACCAAACTATGAAGAAGGAACTTTACCTTATTCCTACCAACTCTGTCTATCGTCAGAGATGAGAAAAGAGCAGATCTCTTTCCCGAAACCCCATATCCAGGTGGCAGAAAACTTGCTATGCAATGATATCTCTCAGGTGGTTCTTGTGGATGGCAACTGTGGGGATGCCAATGCCAAAGAGGAGGTTGGTGAGCAGGTAAGTTTTGCTTGCAGAAACAGCCTTACCTTAAAGGAATAAAACTCATTTTTTTATTTTGTTTTACTATGTAAGGGTGTCAGCAAAATCAAATTACAGTATTAGCAGCAGTTGTTCTGATAGTGAAGACCTTTTCCTACAAGTAGCTTTTAAATTGCAATGGTAGACACAGAATAAATTCTGAATCATACAATAATGGCAGAGTGAGTCTTCATCTCTGGAATTAAAGGAAATGTAAGCATGCATACAGCTTGAGTGTTCAATCTTCCTGTGGGGTATTAGCATGTCACCATAAATATATAGTTATTTATACATCCCTCATCAATTAAAAATAAGGATTTGTACTTTTTCACTCACACAAAGCACAGTTTATTTGTCCTGTTATGATCAACTTAACTGAAGAATGCATAAAACATGAATGCTTCCTATTTATTTGTAGTATAATTTTGGGCTGTGTGTGGCTTCTCTGGAGGATTCATAAAAAGAAGTTGTGTGAAATAACAGCAAGCACAGAAAAAGGCATCCCAAATGATCCATGGGTGCAACAACTTCTGTAGGGATACTTAGTTTGGATAAAAGACAAGAAGGGACGTGAGACAGCTGTATAGAATTATGAACGAGGTTGAGAAAATGAATAGAGAGATCCCTCTCCCCCATATTACCGGAGCCTGTGGCCATTGGGTGAAGCTGAAAATTGGGAGATTCAGAACAGATAAAAGGAAGACCTTCTTCATACAATGCATAGTTAAACTATGGAATTCCTTGTTGACAACTAAATGCAACAAAGTACTTGCCAGAGATGTCTGGGACATCATATCAGTGAAAATGGAAATGGCAGAAAACAATTAGTGTGAATCTTAAGAAACACTTGTATAAGTTTATTTTTTGATGGTATATGACACTGCTGTAGCTTCGTCACATTTTAGTTGTTGTTTAGTTGTGTCTGACTCGTCGTGACCCCATGGACCAGAGCACGCCAGGCACTCCTGTCTTCCACTGCCTCCCACAGTTTGGTCAAATTTATAGAACAGCAAATAATTACGTTGGAAGTACAATTCAACCAATGCTAGGATGCAACAGGTTTGGGAGGCATGTCCCTAAATTAAGAATTTGTGGGTGGATATAATAAGAGAAAATGAAATAATGACAGGATGCAATTTGCCAATGGATCCTCTCATTGATTTCTCTAGTTATTTTAAGGATTTAGTAAAACAGAAGACAGATAATTACTCCAACAGTTACTGTCTGTGGCCAGAGCAACTATTTGTCTTAGCAGGGGCTAAGAACACCAACTTCAGGGGAATGGATTACTACAGCATGGAATATTTTATCAATGGTACAACTAAGAGTCAGGGAGGGGAGGCAGTCTGATAACTTTCTGTGTGTTTTTTCATAATTTATTGGTGCAATGAAGTTCAAGATAACGCAGACCCACATACTTTATTTGGATCTTTATGAAGGCTATATGCTTTATTTGATTTCATAATAGGAATTTAATGATAATGGTATGTCTAGCCATTTTGTTTTTATATCAACCATTTCTAAATAATTTACTTATTTAAACAAACAAACAATGGAAATCACTATCACAAGGTGCAACGATGGTCACCTACTTGGGTGATTTTAAAGGGGGATTAGAAAAAATCATTGTCACATTGGCTATATTATGTCTAGTACCAGACACCTCTGAATGTGGACCAAGGGCAGAGCTTTTGAGGGGCATCTGGTTGGCCACAGTGGAAGGAAGGATGCTGGACTCAATAGAGCTCTGGCCTGATCCAGCAGGGCTCTTCTTATGTTTTTATGAAATAGAATTGTGTGCAGTGTTTCCGTGTGATAGACTAGCAGATGAAAAACTAGAAGCATGTTGAAAATTATGCACTCTGGTTGTGATCACTTGGAAATGTCAGTTCTGTGCAGTGGGGTTCCAGTTTCCAGGGGATATATGCCAGGCAAAAATATTTGAAGAGGATACACATCTCCAGATTGGGTTTATGGTCTTGTAGGCTGTTCTATGGAGCAATAAGAGGAGCTATTACCTTTAATGCGTACAAACTGAAAGTAAATTACTTTAGTTATTTTCTAATAAGACCTGTATCATATACTCTTTCAATTAGACACAATTGATTTCTTCGAACACCTCTTGTCTCTCCACTGTTCTCAGTTCCCAAACTTCATGATGCTATTATCATGATATGAGCTCACATGCAAAGTGCCAACAAACATTTTATCCTGTTGGATCATGCCTAGCTTCCGTCAAGGTGTTCCGTTGTGCCAAAAGCTGTTTAGTCTTGCTGGCCACATGACCTGGAAAGCTGGCTGTGGACAAATGCCGGCTCCCTCGGCCTGAAAGAGAGATGAGCGCCGCCACCCCATAGTCGCCTTTGACTGAACTTAACTATCCGGGGGTCCTTTACCTTTTTTTACTGCTGGTAGAGCAGCTACAGCTATTGGTCCTGCACTTGTGCTGTGTTCCTGCTTTGATCACAGGGGAGCAACTGCTAAACAAGGACATTTGTATGGCACCAGCAGGTAGGAGGCAGTGGCAGAGTCTGATGTAGAACCAATACCAGCGAACACACTTTTATTACCTAGTGCTGTCTAGACAGGAGCTGCAAGTGTTGCATCTCATCTTATCCTCAAAAAACAGAGAGAGAACTCTTGAAATAGTAAGTTACTCTTGGAATTCCAACCCAACACTGAGAAGAACTTGTACTCTGCTCCATAAATGTTGATGAACAGACATCCAACAACTTAGGAGAGATAAAAAAATAGAATAATTTCAATAGGGTGTTTATATTCTATTTAAGCAACAACAACAAAAATACAGTTGACTTACAGCTCTTGTGCTACTATAGCATAACTATTATCGTAATACATTAATTTTAAGATAAAGTTTTACTATGTAACTGGATATTTATATATTAATAATAATGTTTCCATGTTTCCAAAAAAAAAATGAAGATGTGTATAACCTTCATGTAATTGCAGTATTAGATACAACCCCAATTTTCACAGTACTGAAAAGCCACGAACATAAATGAGGGTAGCTGTACACTAAGAAAGAACACCAAGGAAAAGCTTTCTCAAATGCTCCACTCAGTGAGCAGAAAGGAAGGTACAGTATGTGCTGGAGAAACATCTGCATTTATTCACCCCTGTCTATTTTCATAGAACAAAATGCAGTTCCTCGAGTGGTCCTCTAAGTGTCAGTGTTGGCCAGTATGAGAGCCAGAGAGAGGATAGACATCTATTGATGCTTCCTAGACTGCAGTAACTCCCATCACTGTTATTCAGATCAGGCCTACTGAAGAGCACAGAGACAGGGAACTCTTGCAGAGAAGGAAAAATCTCTTTTGCTTTGCACAAATATAAGAAAAAGGCAGTTTATTCTTCCTCAGTGATACCTCATGTTGTTTCCTTCATCACTGTGAGAGCTTGAGCATAGGAAACTGAGAAAAGGAAGCAGCCTGTTTTTGAGAGAACCAGCCAGATGGAGAGAAGGCACCCAGGGAATGGCAGGGCACTCACAAGGCAAGTACTGCTTCTCTCTCTATTGTCTTTTACCTGTTGGGCTGCATCAGAGCAGATTCATTATTCAACCCCTGAGGAGATGGCAAAGGGTTCCGTTGTGGGGAACCTCGCCAAGGACCTGGGACTGAGCACCAAAGAACTAAAACATCGCAATCTGCACACTGTGTCTGTGGCTAAAATGCAGCATTTCAGTATCAATGCAGAGAATGGAAACCTCTATGTAAATGACAGGATTGATAGGGAGGGGATATGTGGCAAAAATCCAAATTGCTTTGTTAATTTTGAAGTTGTGGTGGAAAACCCTTTGAATATTTTTCATGTGCTAGTGGAAATACAGGATGTTAATGATAATGCACCACAATTCCTCAATGGCAACATCAACCTGGAGACAGGTGAGCAAACTTTGCCAGGCACTCGATTTCTCCTTGGGAAAGCAGAAGATCCTGACATTGGGGTGAACTCTCTCCAGGATTACCAGCTGAGCTCCAATCAGTACTTTGTTTTGGAAATTAGAGAGAGAAAGGATGGACATAAATATGCAGAACTGGTGCTACAGAAACCTCTTGATCGAGAAAGTGAACAGACCCTTCACTTGGTTCTTACCGCTATGGATGGGGGTGAGCCTAGGAAAACTGGGACAGCCCAGATACAGATTAATGTCACAGATGCCAATGACAACCCACCTGTTTTCAGTCAAGAGGTATACAAGGTCAGTTTATCTGAAAATGTTCCTGTTGGGTCACTTGTTCTCCAGGTTGCAGCCTCTGATAAGGATGAAGGTACAAATGCCCAAATCAGGTATCATTTTAGCAACATACCGGCAACGGCTGAACAGAAATTCAGGCTGGATCCCATCAGTGGTAGAATCACTCTTCTGGAGCAACTGGATTTTGAGGACAATGATGAATATAGTATGACAGTTGCTGCAAAAGATGGAGGTGGATTGGTGACACATTCTAATATTGAGATAAGGGTTCATGATGAGAATGATAATGCCCCAGAAGTGACATTAGCCTCCATGTTCAGCCCAGTTCCTGAAAATTCTCTGTCAGGAACAATCATTGCACTGATCAATGTGAATGACAGAGATAGTGGAGATAATGGGAAGGTTACTTGCTACTTAAACGATGATTTGCCCTTCAAAATTCTTCCCTCATCTAACAATTACTTCAAGCTCCAGACCGACAGTCCTTTGGACAGAGAAATAGCTCCTGCATATAATATTACAATCACAGCCACTGACAGAGGAACTCCACCTCTTTCCACACACAAAACAATCTCACTACAGATCTCAGATATCAATGATAATGCCCCTACATTTCAGAGATCAACCTACAGCATCTATGTGCCAGAAAACAATCCTTCAGGTGCCTCCATTTTCACCATCAAAGCCTCTGATCCTGATATGGACCAGAACTCACGGATTACATACTCCATCCTCAACAGCAACATTGAGGAGCTTCCCATCTCCTCCTATATCTCCATTAATTCTGAGACTGGCATCATCTATGCCCAGAGATCCTTTGACTATGAACAATTCAGAGAGTTTCGGGTGCAAGTGAAGGCCCAAGATGGGGGTTCTCCCCCTCTCAGCAGCAATGTGACCGTCAGGGTGTTTGTTCTTGACAGGAATGATAACAGCCCTCGTATCCTGTCCCCCTCCCAAGAAGCCAAGGGCTCAGCCTTGTTTGAGATGGTGCCTCGTTCGGCCGAGGCAGATTATCTTGTCACCAAGGTGGTGGCCGTGGATGCAGATTCTGGACACAACGCCTGGCTCTCCTACCACCTGACTCAGGCCACTGAGCCGGCACTCTTCACGGTTGGTTCTCATACTGGAGAGATCAGGACAGCCAGGGCCTTTGTGGAGAGAGACGCTGTGAAACAGAGACTGGTCATTATGGTGAAGGATAACGGGCAGCCATCTCTCTCGGCCACCATGACTCTTAACCTGGTGTTTGCTGAGAACTTTCAGGAGGCCCTTCCGGAAATGAAGAGCCAACCCAGCAGCTCGGAGTATCAGTCTGACCTGCAGTTCTACTTGGTGCTGGCCTTAGCTGTGATCTCCTTCTTGTTCCTCTTGACTGTCATTCTGGCCGTTACAATGAAGCTCCGTCAATCAGGGCATCCCAGGTTCCTACAGTGCTTTGGTCCTGTTCCCCATTCCAAGAATGGTGCCATCTTTCCACCCAACTTTGAAGATGGGACTTTGCCCTATTCCTACCAGCTGTGTCTGTCTTCTGAGTCCAGGAAGAACGAGTTTACCTTCCTGACACCAAATATACAGATTGCAGAGAATATTCTTAGCAGTGAGAAACCTGCTGTGCCTTTTACAGGCAATGTAGGGAACAATTTTGATTCTGCAGTAGATAATGGAGAACAGGTAAGGTTTGTTTTCTGAAATTAAATGCCATTATCCATCATTCTTTGCCATTAGTGACATTGTCACAGTGCTTTTTATCCAGCTAATGTGACTGCCTTTTTGTTTTTCACCATATAAATGAATAGTTTGGCTCTTACATCATTTGGCTTTCATGAATCAGGATGCTCCTTTTCGCTCCATAGGGAAGCTACACATTGCAGCTTCGAGCCATGCCCTTGAAACCATCTGGTAGAACTTATCTTGCTGTCATTTGAACAACTAGTATTTTGAGGAGTTGACCTTCTACTACTTTCATTAAATTAGATAAAGAGAGGAAAAGAACTTTGTTTTTCACATTACTTGGCTTGGGGGGGCAGCAATTTTGGCTGTAGAATCAAAGGAGGGCACCTTGCTATATAGCAGAAAATACTATCACTGTTATTAGTATTACTAGCAATTTTTTTAAGCTATAAATTTTAAAGACATATACTTTTGAGAGGTGTCTGTAAATTATGCTTTACTTCCTTCTCCATAAAATCAAATTAATTATAAATTTGTTCATTTATACTGTGTGAGTTTTCAGTTTAATGAACTGCAGCTACCATGAACTTCAGTAGATTGTTTGAATCTAGGTTATGCGTGTGAATTATGCTGTTAATATAGTTTCACTTAGAAATTATACAATGAATTGCTGCCTACAATTCACATTAAACATCATTGTATAAAGTATTTATACATAGTTCAGATCTAGAGCTTCCCTGTTTCATTCAATGAAGAGGAAAGTTCCAGAAACATCAGATTGAATTGCCTTATCAAACTAATGACATCTACATTAGTTTAGTCCACACATTTTTCTAATTTTAATACTGGAATTCAGTATTAAAATTCAGAGTGTGGAAAATTAAAGTCTAGCTACATCTAGATACCGGTATTCCATTTAAATAGTCCACAATGCACATGTTCTATGTAGATTAGAAACCTAAGAAACCTAGAGTGGGCGCAACATGGCATAAAAGGATGCTTAGCCTCATAGCGTCCTTACTAACTTGGGTGGATCTGGAAAGGAGAACTAATTATCTCATACCTAAGATTTACCAGCTCCTGGTGTTTGAATGTCCTCCTCTACACAAAATTGAGTGAAGAGCAAATACCAGTTTCAGTACTGATCCCAATCTTAAGTCCAGAGTGGGGTCACCAATTAAATGTGACCTGCAAGGAAGGCCTTCAACTTGGTAGAAATCAGATCAGACTTGTAAATAAATGAGATTGTGGTCCATGGTCAAGTCCATTCACCATATCTCTGCAGACTGGAATTTGTGGGTGGGAAAACAAATCAGTCGTGTTTTGTTTTCTGTAAGGTGGGGTTCAATAAAGGCATGTGTGTTTCTGCATGTGTGATGTAAAAAAAAAGTCAAGTCAAGACTGATTGGCTGGCTGACTGACTGACTGACTGGCCTTCTAGAGTAGATTGTGGATATTTCCAGCCCCCATATTCCTTTAAGTGAAACCACATTGCATTAAAGCTCTTTCTAAACAACTGTCTGAAAGGCGGACAGGTGGACAGATAATGTGGGATATTTTGTTAAAGACATGAATTGTGCATTTATTTATTTTTAAATTTTATTTAAAACAAAAATAAAAGAATTACATACAGTCAGAGAGTTATCTTCAAATACTCCACAGAGCTTTGCTAAAGTGTATATTCTAAAATCATTTCAATCTTAACAAAAACAAAATGGTACGTAATGACCTCCATCTCTTTGACTGTTGATCACAACTACAAATATATATTGTATCAGCAGCAGTGTTGGTCTGCAGGGATTATACAAAGGCAAGAAGGAAGCAGGAAGAATAAAATAAAATATGTGCTTCATGCACACCAAACTGTGCTGTAGGCCAAGGCACCGTTCTGCCACATGTCTCATTGTTTGTATAATCTATAAAATCATCCAAGACTGCATAAAAGTTATCATATTTCCCCTGGCCTCTTGCTGTCTTCAATTTCCATGTCAGTTTTTTCAATAATGCTACTGGCCAGATTGCACTGCCTGCGTTATGTATTTCTGCCTCATGATTTAGACAATAATAATGATACTGTGTAAATGATATTTATAAGTTTCAAAGGGCATTGCATATAATGGGTCAGATTCAGAATTAGTTATCCTTGGACCAAGTTAGTCAAGCAAGACTAATTTAAGTCAAATTTATTTAAGTCAAATTTATTTAAGTCTGGATTTGACACATTATCTTATAATTCTTATATAAGTGAGTTCCTGTCAGAGGCAAAATTCATACCACGGAATTCCTGGTTCACAGTTTTGTTCTTTACATGAGACCAGCTCAATATACACGAAGCATGTTGAATTCTTGAACTCCTCTACCAACATGTTAGCTATGATACTTACATGGCATGAACGCATGAATAGATGGATAACTGTATTTCTGATCATAGCATTGTGGGATATATTAGCAGGTTCTTGAGTTACTTAAGCCTGCAATGAACCACCCGCTCCAACTCCCTGCTGGGCTCATGGCCAGTAGGGCAGATGTGAGGATGGAGGAGTGTTCTTGCCAGGGTTGGTGCTAGCTGCTGGAAGGAATTAGGGCACAGGACCATGACTGACAATTGCAGTGTGCTCAGGAAACATAGAAAAAGAAGTTTAAAAATGGAGGGGAAAGCTCAGAACATTTGAGGTTCAGCATATAACACCCAGGGCTTATTTATGCAGTTTTGTTCCTTGATTAAATGAAGTTGCATTAACAGCTGGAGACGATATGTAGCTTCCTAAAATACTGAAAGGACCGTAGTGATTTCTGAGTAGCTTTCTGGTTGTCCTGTCCCACCCCCCACTCCCCACCGGCAAAATAGGGGTCTCCATATTGTTTGCATATGTAGAGGGGATGACCCATATCTGTGATATTGTGAAGTAGCTGGGGTGTTGTGTAAGGTCAAAAGCACACACCACAAACTAAATGAAATCAGCAAAGTGTCTATCGTAACTGGACAAATGGGCAGGTGGGGAAAATGGCAAAGGTAAATACTGACACAGTACAACTGTTGAAGGAGAAAGCTACACAAACAGACCAGAAATTGTGTGGACATAAGGTGACAAAATAGGACTTGAGATGTGGCACTATTTTCAGTGAAATTATGTAAAGGTAAACACACTTTTCAGACACGGCTTTAGGCTTTCCACACACAGTCTAAGATGCCTGTAAATACCTAATACAATATTTTTCTAATTTGTTTAAAAGTCTTTTATTATAAATAACAATATCATTCTCATACTGCTGTCTGCTATTCTGATTTTTCCTAAAGAAATATTGGAAATAGGGCTATAAATTCTTTACCGCTTTTTCTTTGCTGTAAATATTAATTTGAAGCTGATTTCTTTTAACCTACTGTAATGGTGAACAGATAACACTTTCCAACAGGCATATTCAAATAACCTGTATGAGAATATGGTCTGAGTCATTACATAAAAATACTACTATGTCATGAATTAGGGAAGAAAAATCATTGGGAAAAGATTGCAGTTCTCGGTTTCAGACTCACAGTGTCACTGTTGGACAAGGCGGCAATCCAAGGGCAGCTGAAGTTCCACTGATGCTTTCTGCAGAGAGATCTCTTTGTCCCAAACTGCACATCGGGAATACCAGCAGACGCTGGAACAAACGTTTCAGCTGGAAAACAGAAAACACTGCAGCACATACAAAGCCAAAGGATCCAGTTCTTTTTTTTACTGTGCAAAAAAAAATCTCCTGTCTTGGTGGAAATCTGAAATCCTGTGCTCATCAAAGAGAAGAGGAAAATGAAGATGAGAGGAATCCTGCCTGGAAAGAGCTTTCAAACACCAGGAAGGTATATAACACTTCTGATATTATCATCTTTGTTTTGTGGAGCAGTTTTGGAAGAGGTTCACTATTCCATCCCTGAGGAGATGGCAAAGGGTTCTTTGGTGGGAAATCTTGCCAAGGATCTGGGACTAAATGCCAGAGACCTGAAGAATAGAAACCTGCATATCCTTTCTGAAGGTAAAAAGCCATATTTCACTATCAATGCTGAAAATGGAAACCTGCATGTGAATGAGAGGATAGATCGTGAGGGGATGTGTAGAGAGAGCACACACTGCCTTATTGATTTTGAAGCTGTGGTCGAAAATCCATTGAACGTTTTCCATGTTAGTCTAGCAATCCAAGACATTAATGATAATGCCCCACAATTCTTAGAAGCCAATATTAAACTTGAAATAATTGAATCCACATTGCCGGGTGCCAGATTTCTCCTTGGGAAAGCTGAAGATCCTGATATTGGGATTAATACTCTCCAGAATTATCAGTTAAGCCTAAATCAGTTCTTTATATTAGAAATTAAGCATAGTCTGGATGGCCATAAATATGCAGAATTGGTGCTGCAGAAACCTTTGGATCGGGAGAGTGAGCACTCGCTTCAGTTGATCCTTATGGCCCTGGATGGGGGTGAACCCAGAAAAACTGGGACTGCCCAGATATGGATTAATGTCACAGATGCCAATGACAACCCACCAGTCTTCACTCAAGAAGTTTATACAGTTAGTCTGAGGGAAAATTCTCCTGTGGGGTCCCCCATACTCCAAGTAAAAGCCTCTGATAAGGATGAAGGTTCAAATAGTCAGATCAGTTACACATTCAGTAAAGTCCCAAAAAAAGTCTATGAGAAATTTAGACTAGATCCACAAAGTGGAACAATTACAATTAAGGAGACCCTTGACTTTGAGGAAACAGAAAAATACACTATGACAGTTGAAGCAAGAGATGGAGGAGGATTAGTGGCTCACTGTAATGTTGATATAAAGATTATAGATGAGAATGACAATGCTCCAGAGATCATCGTGGCCTCCTTATCCACCCCAGTATCAGAAAACTCTGTTTCTGGAACAATAATTGCTCTCATCAATGTAAAGGATAGAGATTCTGGAGAAAATGGAAAAATTACATGCCATCTACAAAGTAATGTACCATTTAAAATAGCATCTATATCTAAGAACAACTATAAAATCCACACAGACAGTCCATTGGACAGAGAAAAAGCCTCAGGATACAACATCACAATCACGGCCACTGACAAAGGTAGCCCCCCTCTCTCCTCCAACAAAACCATCTCCCTGCAGATTTCAGATATCAATGACAACCCCCCTGCCTTTGAAAAATCAACCCACAGTGTCTTTGTGCCAGAAAACAATCCCTCAGGTGCCTCCATTTTCTCCATCAAAGCCTCGGATCCGGATCTGGACCGCAACTCACGTATCACTTACTCCATCCTCAACAGCAACATGGAGGAGCTGCCTCTCTCCTCTTACGTCTCCATCAACTCTGAGACGGGAACTATCTATGCACAGCGCTCCTTTGACTATGAGCAATTCCGGGAGTTTCAGATCCAAGTGAAGGCCCAAGATGGCGGCTCTCCCTCTCTCAGCAACAACGCCACCGTGTGGGTGTACATTTTGGATCAGAACGATAACAGCCCTCGCGTTCTGTATCCTGTCCCGGGTGTTGAGGGCTCTGCCTTGTTTGAGATGGTTCCTCACTCGGCAGAGCCAGGCTACCTAGTGACCAAAGTGGTGGCTGTGGACGCGGACTCTGGGCACAATGCCTGGCTCTCCTACCAAGTGCTGCAGGCCACAGAGCCGGCCCTCTTCACCATTGGGACCCACACAGGAGAGATCAGGACGTCACGAGCCCTTCTGGAGAAAGATGCTGTGAAACAGAAGCTGGTCATCTTGGTGAAGGACAATGGGAAGGCTCCACTCTCAGCTACTGTGGTCCTCAACCTTGTGATTGCCGAGAACTTCCAAGAGGCACTTCCGGAAATGACTAAGCAATCCAGTGACACAGAACATCATTCTGATCTCCAGTTTTACTTGGTGCTGGCTTTGGCATTGATCTCATTTTTATTCCTCCTGACGGTGATACTGGTCATTGTCATGAAACTTCGACAATCAGGAAATCCCAAATTATTCCAGTGCTTTGAACCTAGTGCTTTTTCTAAGGCGCAGGTCATATTTCCACCAAACTATGAAGAAGGAACTTTACCTTATTCCTACCAACTCTGTCTATCATCAGAGATGAGGAAAGAGCAGATCTCTTTCCCAAAACCCCATATCCAGGTGGCAGAAAATTTGCTATGCAATGATAGCTCTCAGGTGGTTCTTGTGGATGGCAACTGTGGGGATGCCAATGCCAAAGAGGAGGTTGGTGAGCAGGTAAGTTTTGCTTTCAGAAATGGCCTTACCTTATAGGAATAAAACTCATATATATTTTTTGTTTTACTATATAAGGGTGTCAGCAAAATCAAATCACAGTATTAGCATCAGTTGTTCTGATTGTGAAGAACTTTTCCTACAAGTAGTTTTTAAATTGCAATGGTAGACGCGGCATAAATTCTGAGGCATACAATAATGACAGAGTGAGTCTTCATCTCAGAAATTAAAGGAAATGTAGGCATGCATACAGCTTGAGTGTTCAATCTTCCTGTGGGGTATTAGCATGTCACCATAAATATATAGTTATTTATACATCCCTCATCAATTAAAAATAAGGATTTGTACTTTTTCACTCACACAAAGCACAGTTTATTTGTCCTGTTATGATCAGCTTAACTGAAGAATGCATAAAACATGGAATGCTTCCTATATATTTGTAGTATAATTTTGGACTATGTGGGGCTTCTCTGGAGGATTCATAAAAAGAAGTTGTGTGAAATAACAGCAAGCACAGAAAAAGGCATCCCAAATGATCCATGGGTGCAACAACTTCTGTAGGGATACTTAGTTTAGATAAAATACAAGAAGGGAAGTGAAACAGCTGTATAGAATTATGAATGAGGTTGAGAAAATGAATAGATAGATCCCCCTCTCTCATATTACTGGAGCCTGGATGAAGCTGAACATTGGGCAATACAGAACAGATAAAAGGAAGTACTTCTTTATACAATGCATAGTTAAACTATGGAATTCCTTGTTGACAATTAAATGCAACAAAGTAATTGCCAGAGAAGTCTGGGACATCAGATCAGTGTAAACAGTGTAAATGGATATGGCAGCAAACAATTAGTGTGAATCTTAAGAAACACTTGTATAAGTTTATCTTTTGATGGTATATGACACTGCTGTGGCTTCGTCACATTTTAGTTGTTGTTGTTTAGTTGTTTAGCTGTGTCTGACTCGTCGTGACCCCATGGACAGAGCACGCCAGGCACTCCTGTCTTCCACTGCCTCCCACAGTTTGGTCAAATTTATAGAACAGCAAATAATTACGTTGGAAGTACAATTCAACCAATGCTAGGATGCAACAGGTTTGGGAGGCATGTCCCTAAATTAAGAATTTGTGGGTGGATATAATAAGAGAAAATGAAATAATGACAGGATGCAATTTGCCAATGGATCCTCTCATTGATTTCTCTAGTTATTTTAAGGATTTAGTAAAACAGAAGACAGATAATTACTCCAACAGTTACTGTCTGTGGCCAGAGCAACTATTTGTCTTAGCAGGGGCTAAGAACACCAACTTTAGGGGAATGGATTACTACAGCATGGAATATTTTATCAATGGTACAACTAAGAGTCAGGGAGGGGAGGCAGTCTGATAACTTTCTGTGTGTTTTTTCATAATTTATTGGTGCAATGAAGTTCAAGATAACGCAGACCCACATACTTTATTCAGATCTTTATGAAGGCTATATGCTTTATTTGATTTCATAATAGGAATTTAATGATAATTGTATGCCTAGCCATTTTGTTTTTATATAAACCATTTCTAAATAATTTACTTATTTAAACAAACAAACAATGGAAATCACTATCACAAGGTGCAACGATGGTCACCTACTTGGGTGGTTTTAAAGGGGGATTAGAAAAAATCATTGTCACATTGGCTATATTATGTCTAGTATCAGACACCTCTGAATGTGGACCAAGGGCAGAGCTTTTGAGGGGCATCTGGTTGGCCACAGTGGGAGGAAGGATGCTGGACTCAATAGAGCTCTGGCCTGATCCAGCAGGGCTCTTCTTATGTTTTTATGAAATAGAGTTGTGTGCAATGTTTCTGTGTGATAGACTAGCACATGAAAAACTAGAAGCATGTTGAAAATTAGGCAGCACTCTGGTTGTGATCACTTGGAAATGTCAGTTCTGTGCGGTGGGGTTCCAGTTTCCAGGGGATATATGCCAGGCAAAAATATTTGAAGAGGATACACATCTCCAGATTGGGTTTATGGTCTTGTAGGCTGTTCTATGGAGCAATAAGAGGAGCTATTACCTTTAATGCGTACAAACTGAAAGTAAATTACTTTAGTTATTTTCTAATAAGACCTGTATCATATACTCTTTCAATTAGACACAATTGATTTCTTCGAACACCTCTTGTCTCTCCACTGTTCTCAGTTCCCAAACTTCATGATGCTATTATCATGATATGAGCTCACATGTAAAGTGCCAACAAACATTTTATCCTGTTGGATCATGCCTAGCTTCCGTCAAGGTGTTCCGTTGTGCCAAAAGCTGTTTAGTCATGCTGGCCACATGACCTGGAAAGCTGTCTGTGGACAAATGCCGGCTCCCTCGGCCTGAAAGAGAGATGAGCGCCGGTACCCCATAGCCGCCTTTGACGGAACTTAACTATCCGGGGGTCCTTTACCTTTTTTTACTGCTGGTAGAGCAGCTACAGCCATTGGTCCTGCACTTGTGCTGTGTTCCTGCTTTGATCACAGGGGAGCAACTGCTAAGCACAAAGACATTTGTATGGCACCAGCAGGTAGGAGGCAGGTGGCAGAGTCTGATGTAGAACCAATACCAGCGAACACACTTTTATTACGTAGTGCTGTCCAGACAGGAGCTGCAAGTGTTGCATCTTATCTTATCCTCAAAAAACAGAGAGAGAACTCTTGGAATAGTAAGTTACTCTTGGAATTCCTACCCAACACTGAGAAGAACTTGTACTATGTTCCATAAATGTTGATGAACAGACATCCAACAACTTAGGAGAGATAAAAAAGAGAGTAATTTCAGTAGGGTGTTTATATTAATTCTATTTAAGAAAAAAATACAGGAGACTTACAGCTCTCGTTTTACTATATAACTGGATATTTACATATTAATAATAATGTTTCCATACTTCCAATAAAAAATGAAGATGTGCATAACCTTCATGTAATTGCAGTATTAGATACAACCCCAATTTTCACAGTACTGAAAAGCCACGAACATAAATGAGGGTAGCTGTACACTAAGAAAGAACACCAAGGAAAAGCTTTCTCAAATGCTCCACTCAGTGAGCAGAAAGGAAGGTACAGTATGTGCTGTAGAAACATCTGCATTTATTCACCTCTGTCTATTTTCATAGAACAAAATGCAGTTCCTCGAGTGGTCCTCTAAGTGTCAGTGTTGGCCAGTATGAGAGCCAGAGAGAGGATAGACATTCATTGATGCTTCCTAGACTGCAGTAACTCCCATCACTGTTATTCAGATCAGGCCAACTGAAGCACACAATGACGGAACTCTTGCAGAGAAGGAAAAATCTCTTTTGCTTTGCACACATATAAGAACAAGGGCAGTTTATTCTTCCTCAGTGATACCTCATGTTGTTTCCTTCATCACTGTGAGAGCTTGAGCATAGGAAACTGAGAAAAGGAAGCAGCCTGTTTTTGAGAGAACCAGCCAGATGGAGAGAAGGCACCCAGGGAATGGCAGGGCACTCACAAGGCAAGTACTGCTTCTCTCTCTATTGTCTTTTACCTGTTGGGCTGCATCAGAGCAGATTCATTATTCTACCCCTGAGGAGATGGCAAAGGGTTCCGTTGTGGGGAACCTTGCCAAGGACCTGGGACTGAGCACCAAAGAACTAAAACATCGCAATCTGCACACTGTGTCTGTGGCTAAAATGCAGCATTTCAGTATCAATGCAGAGAATGGAAACCTCTATGTAAATGACAGGATTGATAGGGAGGGGATATGTGGCAAAAATCCAAATTGCTTTGTTAATTTTGAAGTTGTGGTGGAAAACCCTTTGAATATTTTCCATGTACTAGTGGAAATCCGGGATGTTAATGATAATGCACCACAATTCCTCAATGGCAACATCAACCTGGAGACAGGCGAACTAACCTTGCCAGGCACTCGATTTCTCCTTGGGAAAGCGGAAGATCCTGACATTGGGATGAACTCACTCCAGGATTACCAGCTGAGCTCCAACCAGTACTTCAATTTGGAAGTGAGAGAGAGAAAAGATGGAAATAAATATGCAGAACTGGTGCTACAGAACCCTCTTGATCGAGAAAGTGAACAGACCCTTCACTTGGTTCTTACCGCTATGGATGGGGGTGAGCCTAGGAAAACTGGGACGGCCCAGATACAGATTAATGTCACAGATGCCAATGACAACCCACCTGTTTTCACTCAAGAGGTGTACAAGGTCAGCTTATCTGAAAATGTTCCTGTTGGGTCACTTGTTCTCCAGGTTGCAGCCTCTGATAAGGATGAAGATTTATATGCCCAAATCAGGTATCATTTTAGTAACATACCAGCAACTGCCGAACGGAAATTCAAGCTGGATCCCATCAGTGGCTCAATCACCCTCTTGGAGCAACTGGATTTTGAGGACAACGATGAATATACAATGACAGTTGCTGCAAAAGATGGAGGTGGATTGATGACACATTCTAACATTGAGCTAAGGGTTCATGATGAGAATGATAATGCCCCGGATGTGACATTAGCCTCCATGTTCAGTCCTGTTCCTGAAGATTCTCTGCCAGGGACAGTTATTGCTCTGATCAATGTGAATGACAGAGATAGTGGAGATAATGGGAAGGTTACTTGCTATTTACAGGATGATTTACCCTTCAAAGTTCTTCCCTCATCAAACAATTACTTCAAGCTCCAGACAGACAGTCCTTTGGACAGAGAAATAGCTCCTGCATACAATATTACAATCACAGCCACTGATAAAGGAACTCCACCTCTTTCCACACACAAAACAATTTCACTACAGATCTCAGATATCAATGATAATGCCCCTACTTTTCAGAAACCATCCTACAACATCTACGTGCCAGAAAACAATCCTTCAGGTGCCTCCATTTTCACCATCAAAGCCTCTGATCCCGATATGGACCAGAACTCACGGATTACATACTCCATCCTCAACAGCAACATCGAGGAGCTTCCCATATCCTCCTATATCTCCATTAATTCAGAGACCGGCACCATCTATGCCCAGAGATCCTTTGACTATGAACAATTCAGAGAGTTCCATCTGCAAGTGAAGGCCCAAGATGGGGGTTCTCCCCCTCTCAGCAGCAATGTGAGCGTCAGGGTGTTTGTTCTTGACAGGAATGATAACAGCCCTCGTATCCTGTCCCCCTCACAAGAAGCCAAGGGCTCAGCCTTGTTTGAGATGGTGCCTCGTTCGGCCGAAGCAGATTATCTTGTCACCAAGGTGGTGGCCGTGGATGCAGATTCTGGACACAACGCCTGGCTCTCCTACCACCTCACTCAGGCCACTGAGCCGGCACTCTTCACGGTTGGTTCTCATACTGGAGAGATCAGGACCTCCAGGGCCTTTGTGGAGAGAGACGCTGTGAAACAGAGACTGGTCATTATGGTGAAGGATAACGGGCAGCCGTCTCTCTCAGCCACCATGACTCTGAACCTGGTGTTTGCTGAGAACTTTCAGGAGGCCCTTCCGGAAATGAAGAGCCAACCCAGCAGCTCAGAGTATCAGTCTGACCTGCAGTTCTACTTGGTGCTGGCCTTAGCTGTGATCTCCTTCTTGTTCCTCTTGACTGTGATTCTGGCCGTTACAATGAAGCTCCGTCAGTCAGGGCATCCCAGGTTCCTACAGTGCTTTGGTCCTGTTCCCCATTCCAAGAATGGTGCCATCTTCCCACCCAACTTTGAAGATGGGACTTTGCCCTATTCCTACCAGCTGTGTCTGTCTTCTGAGACCAGGAAGAATGAGTTTGCCTTCCTAACACCCAATGTTCAGATGATAGACAATATTCTTAGCAGTGAGAAACCTGATGTGCCTTTTACAGGCAACAGTGGAAACAATTTTCATTCTGAAATGGCTAATGGTGAAGAGGTAAGATTTGTTCTCTGCAGTTACATGTATGGTACACTCTGTAGTTCTTTAGCTTTAGTGACATTGCAATACAACCTTTTATACTGCAAGTGTACCTGCCTTTTTTAGTCTTTAGTTAGTTTTTCATATAGAAATTAATAGGTGGGTCTTTATTTTGTTTTTTATGTTCATTTTAATTAGTTATTAGCATTCTATTCTACCTTTCATCCAAAGATCACATGGCAGCTTGCAATATAAATGCCCTCATGAGTCATCATCTTTCCTATCTAGTCTAAGTAGATGAGACTAAACCACCTGGTGCAATTAGCCATTTCGTAGTCAGTTGGGGTATTCCATTTTCTGTTTTGTTTTATATTGACAGTTCAATCCCAAGGATATCTACCCAGTAGTTGTATTGAATTCAACGAGGCTTACTTCCAGGGAAGATGGCTTACGATTTCAGCTTTAGTGCTTAAATAAATTTAATATTAAATGATAAGAAGTGAGGTTTTTGTGCTCCTTTTATGGCACGTGGTTTGGAGTATGTCATTTTTTTTACTATATAATCAAGGAAATACACTTCTTTCTGTTGGCAGAAAATATCATCAGTGATATACATACTTTTGCTTATAAGTACATACTACTTTCAGGGGATATTGCAATTTTTTGTTCTTTGTTTTGTTCTTCAACATTTGACACAATAATAGTGTATTAATAGTAAATGTATACTGGATTGTCCACACATCATTCTTCTTTATTAGTTGTTTTGCGCTGCCTCCCCAGTGTTATTGCAATTTTTAAGAGAACAGCTGTCATTGCATTAGTCCTTAGCACAGAGCGAGGTAACAAAATCTAAACTAGGTAATAAGATTTACATAAACTTACATGAAAAATATCACTACTTGCTAGTTAAACTATTGCCATTTGTGGGGGCACTACTGTATAATGAAAGTGGGACAAAGAATAAACCAGAACATTGGTATTATAAAAAGTTGCAGGATTTCAGCAGGAAGATATGGGACACTCACTCACATTAGTCACAAAGCGGCTTATTGTACCATAAATAATAACACAGTAGAACATCACAAGCACAATAAAAATCATATAAAATAATAAACAAATCATCAGTAAAGTAAAACAACCACCTTTTAAAATACACTTTTAACAAAACAAGTTTAAAAATAGGCTAAACAGCACAGCCACAAGAAAAGTCATATTATAAAATTCACAAAGCATTACAGCTCTCATAGTCCACAAAACAATATCAAGAACATTAACAAAGAACCAAAAACAAAATAAGCATTCATACATCATCATGAGTCACAATAAAAATGGCATGGGGGGGCCTTATGATTTACTTAAATCTCCCTAAAGCTAGGCTAGTTATAAATCTCTTTTTTTCAAGATTTGTTCAGGGGCAGGGGGTTGGTTACACACATACACACACAACGCACATGTATACCTTGCATAAAGTACGTTGTGACATGATTATCTAAGTACCTTGTGTTTTTTGGCATCAATTTGACTCAAGAATGGACAACTACAACATTCACCGAGTTATTACTATTACTATTGCTATTACTATTGCAGTTATTACTATTACTATACTATTATTATTATCACCCAATATAGTGTATCTGTATCGTTTTTAACCTGTAGTGAGCTGTAGCAATCTGGATTTATGTTATAAATTGATTTTAATCTAGTAATAGGGTGCTCATATTTACAAGTCTGAATAGGTTGCCTATAGTTTATATTGAAGATCATTGTAATACACACACACACACACACACACACACACACACGGTGGTTCAGATACAGAATTTCCCTGTTCCATTCAATAGCAAGAATTGGGTTCCTCTCCTTAAATTGTTGGCATTTAATTGAACATTGGCTGCAACATGTAACCCATTATTTTAATACAGGACTTCATCTGTAATGTGGATGCAACCTTTTTTTGTGCATCTTTGAACTCCACAGAAGATGCATTTGCTTTAATCGTATGGAGATATAAATTGTTGTGCATGTTCTCAATGCTGCCTCTGTGAACAATTGTGAAAAACATTGTACAAAGTACTTTGACATCATGGTTCAGATCTAGAGTTTCCCTGTTTCATATAACAGTGAGGATTGAATTTCACTGATCAAATTGTTGGTATTTAATTGAGCATTGGATGCAATGCTTAACCCATTGTTTTAATGTAGGAGGTCATGTGTAATGTGGATGCAACCTTTTTATGTGTATCTTTGAACTCAACAGAAGATGCTTTTACTTTAATCTTTCGGAGGTGTTAATTGTGCAGCATGTTCTCAACGCTGCCTCTGTGGACAGTTGGCGTGGGCATGGTGGCACCATCTCTAGGCCTCTGTTTGGCATGGCAGTATCTGGCCTTCTCCTTCTAGCTTCAAACAAGGCAGGATCTATCAGTTCCCAGTTGGGGCTGAATGGTAGTATTTTGTTCTTGTTCTAAATTGGCCGAATGAGAGGATGAATGACAGGAGCTTTCTCATCTGCTAGGCAGCCAATAATTAAAGACTGGCTGTATTTGGACCCCAGCCATTCTTTTTAAATGTGCCACAACTGGCAAATGCTATGTGGGTTAGAAAACATAAGGATCCTATAGTGGGCAGCCCAAGACCTGAAAGGAGAGTTACCCAAACCAACCTTCATGGCATTCTTACTAGTTTAGGGGAATCTGGTGATGGCAATTACTCATCTGTACTGATGACTCATTGACTGTAGCACTTACTGGCTCAGGGCTGATGATACCTAAAGGTCCTCATTTGCACTCAGTGGAGCTGAGGGGGAGGGCACTGAAGAGCAAAGACCAGTTTCAATATTGATCCAATACTTGGACCCTGGGGGGGTGGGCATCAAGGGAGAAACGTCATCCTACTTCTGAGGTAGTTTGTCTGTCTTTGGTCCCCACCATGCACACAGGCACTATGGCAGGTGCCACATCCTGCAATATGACTTTGACTGACTGGCTAAAGCAAGTGAGGGTAGCTGATGGGTCTCAAACCCTCAATGAGTTAGGGACTTTCTCTGTATGTGAAGACAAGTTGTGGTGGATTGAGCAGAGAAAACCAATAGTGGGTTCAGCAATCAAGAAGGTGGTTACTGCACATGCCATAGAGGGAAGTGAGTGGCAGATCACTTCCTCTTCAACCTGGGAAGGTAACACATTTAGCGGAAGGAAAACTCTGATCCAAAACTCTGCTGCCTTGCAGGCTATCTTCATGAGAAGAGAAAGCTAAGGAGTACACCCTACACAAATCCAGAGTGTAGTCCGTAAGACAGTTGGATGTCATCTGTTAGTAATTTATAATTAATCCTTGTTTCTGTAACCATCTAGTGAGCACTTGTTTGTATCTATTATGTCTAAGTTTACTTCACCCCTAAAAGCTGAGCGATTTTGTAGTTGTCTCCCAACTTGTTGAAATAAGATGTGTGCTGTTTCTCTCTATCATCACTATTCATCCTGTAGATAGTTTCTGCATGAATGAAGCATTTGAACTCCAGAAACTGAAAGTGATTATTCCAATCTGATTCATGCTGAAAGGTCTGCTAACAATGGACAATTATGCACCAGCAGAGTGGCACTAACATCACTTTGTGGGTGGAAACCAGTGGAGGCCAGCCAGGCCATGCAGAGGAAGTTAACTCGTGTGTGTGTGTGTGTGTGTGTGTGTGTGTGTGTGTTTTTCAAGCTGCATACTCAGGATCCCTTACATACTATTGGCTTACAAAAAACCTATAATGTTATTGTTCTGTGTAAAGAAGAGGGTGATGAGCCATACCTGTGAGACTGTGAAGTAGATGTGCAAGGTCAGAAGCACACATAGTAAATTAAATTAACACTAGAAATTGGAAAGCTATCTACCGTGACTGAATTACTGGAGCACATGAATGTGGGGGGAACAATGGCAAAGTTGAGAGCTGCTAAATAAATCTATTGAAGGGGTTGTCTACACAAATAGACCAATATTCTGAGCGCTAATACGAGGTGAGATGACAAAACTAAGCATGAGATGTGGGACTAATTTCAGTGATAAGCAATGTAATACAAGATGCTTCCTTAGGATATACACTCAAACACAAGAAGATATATACCTCTAAAAGCAGACATTCTTGTTTCTAAGGTTCATGTGAAGGCCTAACTATAGGCAATAATACATTTTCCTCAATTTCTAAATAGTCCCATACTATAAATGATATTGTTTAATTGTGCAGCCTGTAATTCCATTTTTGTCAGCAGCACTGCAAATTAATAAGCTTGGAAATAATTGTAAATATCTCTATCAACGTAGAGTAAAAAATTAACCTACAAAATATCAAGATTGGGGTGAAAATTAAAGCTAGTAAAGAAGGTTCACATATTCTGTTTAAAAGCCTGCCTTGAGTCATCACATATAAACACCAACAGAGACCTTGTGTGACATGTATTGGGGAGAAAAATCACTGGGAAAAGATTGCAGTTCTCTGCTTCAGACTCACAGTGTCACTGTTGGACAAGACGGCAATCCATGGGCAGCTGAAGTTCCACTGATGCTTTCTGCAGAGAGATCTCTTTGTCCCAAACTCCACATCGGGAATACCAGCAGACGCTGGAACGAACGTTTCAGCTGAGAAAGAAAAAAGAAAACACTGCAGCATATACAAATTAAGCCAAAGGATCCAGTTCTTTTTTTACTGGGCAAAAAAATCTCCTGTCTTGGTGGAAATCTGAAATCCTGTGCTCATCAAAGAGAAGAGGAAAATGAAGATGAGAGGAATCCTCCATGGAAAGAGCTTTCAAACATCAGGAAGGCATATAACACTTCTGATATTTTCATCTTTGTTCTGTGGAGCAGTTTTGGAAGAGGTTAACTATTCCATTCCTGAGGAGATGGCAAAGGGGTCTTTGGTGGGAAATCTTGCCAAGGATCTAGGACTGAATGCCAGAGAACTGAAGAGCAGAAAGCTGCATATCCTTTCTGAAGGTAAAAAGCCATATTTCACTATCAATGCTGAAAATGGAAACCTGTATGTAAATGAAAGGATAGATCGTGAGGAAATATGTGGGGACAGTGTGCACTGTCTGATTAATTTTGAAGCTGTGATTGAAAATCCTTTGAATGTTTTCCATATTATTGTAGCAATTCAGGACATTAATGATAATGTGCCACAGTTCTTAAAGGAAATCATGAGGCTTGAAATTGTTGAATCCACATTACCAGGTACAAGATTTCATATTGGGAAAGCTGAAGATCCTGATATTGGGATTAATTCTCTCCAGAATTACCAGCTAAGTCCAAATCACTATTTCGTTCTAGACATACGACAGAGAGAAGATGGCCATAAATATGTAGAATTGGTGCTGCAGAAACTTTTGGATAGGGAAAATGATCACTCCCTTCAGTTGATCCTTACGGCCCTGGATGGGGGTGAACCCAGAAAAACTGGGACTGCCCAGATATGGATTAACGTCACAGATGCCAATGACAACCCACCAGTTTTCGCTCAAGAGGTTTATACAGTTAGCCTGAGGGAAAATTCCCCTGTGGGGTCCCCCATACTGCAAGTAAAAGCCTCTGATAGGGATGAAGGTGTGAATGCCCAAATTCATTATACATTTAGTAATATTCCAGAAAGAGCCTACCAAAAATTTGACCTAAATCCACAAAATGGAATAATTACAATTAAAGAAGCCGTTGACTTTGAGGAAACAGAGAAGTACACTATGACCGTTGAAGCAAGAGATGGAGGAGGATTAGTGGCTCACTCTAATGTTGATATAAAGATTATAGATGAGAATGACAATGCTCCAGAAATCATTCTAGCCTCCTTATCTAGTCCAATTCCTGAAGACTCTGCTTCTGGAACACTAATTGCTCTCATCAACGCAAAGGATAGGGATTCTGGAGAAAATGGAAAAATTACGTGCCACTTACAAGGTAATGTACCATTTAAAATAGTGTCAACTTCAAAGAACTACTATAAAATCCTCACAGAAAGTCCTTTGGACAGAGAAAAAGCCTCAGGATACAACATCACAATCACAGCCACCGACAAAGGTAGCCCCCCTCTCTCCTCCAACAAAACCATCTCCCTGCAGATTTCAGATATCAATGACAACCCCCCTGCCTTTGAAAAATCAACCTACAGTGTCTTTGTGCCTGAAAACAATCCCTCAGGTGCCTCCATTTTTGCCCTCAAAGCCTCGGACCCGGATCTGGACCGCAACTCACGTATCACTTACTCCATCCTCAACAGCAACATGGAGGAGCTGCCTCTCTCCTCTTACGTCTCCATCAACTCTGAGACGGGAACTATCTATGCACAGCGCTCCTTTGACTATGAGCAATTCAGGGAGTTTCAGATCCAAGTGAAGGCCCAAGATGGTGGCTCTCCCTCTCTCAGCAACAACGCCACCGTGTGGGTGTACATTTTGGATCAGAACGATAACAGCCCTCGCGTTCTGTATCCTGTCCCGGGTGTTGAGGGCTCTGCCTTGTTTGAGATGGTTCCTCACTCGGCAGAGCCAGGCTACCTAGTGACCAAAGTGGTGGCTGTGGATGCGGACTCTGGGCACAATGCCTGGCTCTCCTATCAAGTGCTGCAGGCCACAGAGCCGGCCCTCTTCACCATTGGGACCCACACAGGAGAGATCAGGACGTCACGAGCCCTTCTGGAGAAAGATGCTGTGAAACAGAAGCTGGTCATCCTGGTGAAGGACAATGGGAAGGCTCCGCTCTCAGCAACTGTGGTCCTCAATCTTGTGATTGCCGAGAACTTCCAAGAGGCACTTCCGGAAATGACTAGGCAATCCGGTGACACAGAACATCATTCTGACCTCCAGTTTTACTTGGTGCTTGCTTTGGCATTGATCTCATTTTTATTCCTCCTGACAGTGATACTGTTCATTGTCATGAAACTTCGACAATCAGGAAATCCCAAATTATTCCAATGCTTTGAACCTAATGCTTTTTCTAAGGCGCAGGTCATATTTCCACCAAACTATGAAGAAGGAACTTTACCTTATTCCTATCAACTCTGTCTATCGTCAGAGATGAGGAAAGAGCAGATCTCTTTCCCAAAACCCCATATCCAGGTGGCAGAAAACTTGCTATGCAATGATAGCTCTCAGGTGGTTCTTGTAGATGGCAACTGTGGGGATGCCAGTGCCAAAGAGGAGGTTGGTGAGCAGGTAAGTTTTGCTTTCAGAAACTGTGATGTTGGCATTACAACCTTGTTCCTTGTATGAGCATAACTAGTATTTTTAGCTGTCTTCCTCTTAACTGCCTAATTTGCTAAATGAGAGAACTAAAAAAAATCAAATTATATTACTAGCACCAGCTGTTCAGACTGTAGAAAACTTTTTTTACAAGTAGTCTACAAATTGCAATGACAGAGGCAAATTCAATGCTAAGTCTGAAAATAACGTTCAGGTGAGTCTTCATGAATTATGGAATTTATATCCTGTTCTTCCTCCTTGTAATTTTCTTCCTGTAGATTATTAAAATATCACTATCGTTATATACAGTAGTTATTTTTTAGTTCCTCCTAGAGGTTAGATATGTGGAGTTTTACTTTGTTCACTCACATAGTTTATTCATCCTGTTCTGATTCGAGTTAACTGAAAAATGTGTAAAACATGAATGCTTCCTATTTGTTCATAGTAGATCTTTTGGAGTGTTTTGAACTTCTCTGGAAGATTCATGTAGAAAGAACTTGTATGAAATGCAGAATGCTCAGAAAAGCACAACTAAGATGGTCAAGTGGGTGGAACAACTTCTTTATTCGGAAAAAAATGCAATACTTAACAATATTTAGTATAGATCAAAGACAAGGGAGAAGCGATATGAGAGAGCTGGTCCTGCCAGTGCCACATTTCAACCACATCTACAGGACAGCAAGTACCGTATTTTTCGCTCTATAACACGCACCCGACCATAACACGCACGTAGTTTTTAGAGGAGGAAAATCCGTAGGCATGCCACCCGTAGGCATTCCCTCCATAACACGCACAGACATTTCCCCTTACTTTATAGGAGGAAAAAAGTGAGTGTTATGGTGCAAAAAATACGGTAATTTAAGTGGGAGGTGCAAGGCAACCAATGCTAGGAAACAACATTTTTGTGGGGCATGTCCTGAAATGAAAGGTTCCAGGTGGATATAATAAGGGAAGCTGAAATAATAACAGGATACACTTTATCAACGGTTATTCTGATTGTTTTATTCAGTTGTATTAAGGGTTTAATACTAGCAGAGTAGTAGTCCAAGACTTGTTAACTATAGCAAGAACAACTATTTGGTATAAGTTGAGTGGAGTGTGTGGTTAAGAACACCAGCTTTACAGGAGTGGAGTATGGGATATTTTAAAGGTAAAGGTACCCCTGCCCGTATGGGCCAGTCTTGACAGACTCTAGGGTTGTGCGCTCATCTCACTCTAAAGGCCGGGAGCCAGCGCTGTCCGCAGACACTTCCGGGTCACGTGGCCAGCGTGACAAGCTGCATCTGGCGAGCCAGCGCAGCACACAGAACGCCGTTTACCTTCCCGCTGGTAAGCAGTCCCTATTTATCTACTTGCACCCGAGGGTGCTTTCGAACTGCTAGGTTGGCAGGCGCTGGGACAGAACGATGGGATATTTTATCTATGGTTAAACTAATGAATATGGTAAGAGTCAGAGTGCGGAGACTGATAACATTGTTGTGGAAAAATACAACATTTTCATACTTAATTTGCACAATAAGGTTGAAGATAATACAGACTCACACACACTGTTAGAAACTTTATAAATCAGTATGCTTTCTTTGAGTGTATAATATGAAACTATTGAAACTTGTATCCAGCCATTATTTTTATTTATACAGAACAATCACACATACACATTTTAATAACTAAATAACTTATGGGAATTGCTCCCACAAAAAGCTGTGATGGCCACTAACTTGGATGCCTTATAGACAACTTCATGGTGGCCGCAAGTCGTGCTGACTATATCCCGTCAGGTACTAGAAGTAGGATGCCTCCAAATGCCACAGTGGGAGACAAGTTGCTTAACAAGAAAGGCCTTGGGTCTGATCCATCGAGTCTCTTCTTATGTTGTTACATTTTAATGAAAGGAATTGTGTGTCCTGATGTTGTGTGATAGACTGGTGGACAAAGGACTATAAGTGTGTTAAAGTGAGGCAATGCTCTGCTGGTGATCCCTTGGGTATGTAGCTTCCATTCAACGGGGTTCAATTTCAGTGGGACAGACATCAAGGCAAAACATGTTTTCAATAGGCTGTATACTGTATCTCCAGACTGGGTTTTGAGTCTTGTGACCTGTTATGCGCAGCAATCAGAGGAGCTGTTGCTTTAATGTCTACAAACTGAAAGCAAATAACTTGAAATTTGCTAAAGGGAAAGTACTGTACATTGCACAACATGGTTTTCTTTGCAGTTCCTTGAGTGGTCCTCTAAGTGTCAGTGTTGGCCAGTATGAGAGCCAGAGAGAGGATAGAGATCCATTGATGCTTCCTAGATTGCAGTAACTCCCATCACTGTTATTCAGATCAGGCCAACTGAAGCGCACAATGACGGAACTCTTGCAGAGAAGGAAAAATCTCTTTTGCTTTGCACAAATATAAGAATAAGGCAGTTTATTCTTCCTCAGTGATACCTCATGTTGTTTCCTTCATCATTGTGAGAGCTTAAGCATAGGAAACTGAGAAAAGGAAGCAGCCTGTTTTTGAGAGAACCAGCCAGATGGAGAGAAGGCACAGAGGGAATGGCAGGGCACTCACAAGGCAAGTACTGCTTCTCTCTCTATTGGCTTTTACCTGTTGGGCTGCATCAGAGCAGATTCATTATTCAACCCCTGAGGAGATGGCAAAGGGTTCCGTTGTGGGGAACCTCGCCAAGGACCTGGGACTGAGCACCAAAGAACTAAAACATCGCAATCTGCACACTGTGTCTGTGGCTAAAATGCAGCATTTCAGTATCAATGCAGAGAATGGAAACCTCTATGTAAATGACAGGATTGATAGGGAGGGGATATGTGGCAAAAATCCACTTTGCTTTGTTCAGTTTGAAGTTGTGGTAGAAAACCCGCTGAATGTTTTCCATGTAACAGTAGAAATCCAGGATGTTAATGATAATGCGCCCCAGTTCCTGAATAGCAATATCAATTTAGAGATGCTTGAATCCACTTTGCTAGGCACTCGATTTCTCCTTGGGAAAGCTGAAGATCCTGACATTGGGATGAACTCCCTACAGGATTACCAGCTGAGCTCCAATCAGTACTTCAATTTGGAAGTTAGAGAGAGAAAAGATGGAAATAAATATGCAGAATTGGTGTTGCAGAAATCTTTGGATCGGGAAAAAGAACAAACCCTTCACTTAGTACTTACCGCAATGGATGGGGGTGAGCCTAGGAAAACTGGAACAGCTCAGATACGGATTAATATCACTGATGCCAATGACAACCCTCCCATTTTCACTCAAGAGGTGTACAAGGTCAGTTTGAGTGAAAATGCTCCTATTGGATCCACGGTGCTCCAGGTCATAGCCTCTGATGATGATGAAGGTTCATATGCCCAAATCAGGTATTATTTCAGCAACATACCAGCAACTTCCCAAGAGAAATTCAGTCTAGATCCCATTGGTGGCATAATCACCCTCTTGGAGCGACTGGATTTTGAGGACAACGATGAATATACTATGACAGTTGCTGCAAAAGATGGCGGGGGATTGGTGACTCATTCCAATATTGAGATAAGGGTTCTTGATGAGAATGATAATGCCCCGGATGTGACCTTAACCTCCATGTTCAGCCCAGTTCCTGAAGATTCACCATCTGAAACCTTAATTGCTCTGATCAATGTAAATGACAAAGATGCCAGTGATAATGGAAAAGTTACCTGCTATTTAAACAGTGATTTGCCCTTCAAGATTATTTCCTCATCTAACAATTTCTACAAACTTCTGACAGTCAGCCCTTTGGACAGAGAAATAGCTCCTGCATACAATATTACAATCACAGCCACTGACAAAGGAACTCCGCCTCTTTCCACACACAAAACAATCTCACTACAGATCTCAGATATCAATGATAATGCCCCTACATTTCAGAGATCAACCTACAACATCTATGTGCCAGAAAACAATCCTTCAGGTGCCTCCATTTTCACCATCAAAGCCTCTGATTCCGACATGGATCAGAACTCACGGATCACATACTCCATCCTCAACAGCAACATTGAGGAGCTTCCCATCTCCTCCTATATCTCCATTAATTCAGAGACCGGCACCATCTATGCCCAGAGATCCTTTGACTATGAACAATTCAGAGAGTTTCGGCTGCAAGTGAAGGCCCAAGATGGGGGTTCTCCCCCTCTCAGCAGCAATGTGACCGTCAGGGTGTTTGTTCTTGACAGGAATGATAACAGCCCTTGTATCCTGTCCCCCTCACAAGAAGCCAAGGGCTCAGCCTTGTTTGAGATGGTGCCTCGTTCGGCCGAGGCAAATTATCTTGTCACCAAGGTGGTGGCCGTGGATGCAGATTCTGGACACAACGCCTGGCTCTCCTACCACCTGACTCAGGCCACTGAGCCGGCACTCTTCACGGTTGGTTCTCATACTGGAGAGATCAGGACAGCCAGGGCCTTTGTGGAGAGAGACGCTGTGAAACAGAGACTGGTCATTATGGTGAAGGATAACGGGCAGCCGTCTCTCTCGGCCACCATGACTCTGAACCTGGTGTTTGCTGAGAACTTTCAGGAGGCCCTTCCGGAAATGAAGAGCCAACCCAGCAGCTCAGAGTATCAGTCTGACCTGCAGTTCTACTTGGTGCTGGCCTTAGCTGTGATCTCCTTCTTGTTCCTCTTGACTGTCATTCTGGCCGTTACAATGAAGCTCCGTCAATCAGGGCATCCCAGGTTCCTACAGTGCTTTGGTCCTGTTCCCCATTCCAAGAATGGTGCCATCTTCCCACCCAACTTTGAAGATGGGACTTTGCCCTATTCCTACCAGCTGTGTCTGTCTTCTGAGACCAGGAAGAATGAGTTTGCCTTCATGACACCCAATGTTCAGATACTAGACAATATTCTTGGCAGTGAGAAACCTGCTGTGCCTTTTACAGGCAACAGTGGAAACAATTTTCAGTCTGAGATGGCTAATGGTGAAGAGGTAAGATTTGTTCTCTGCAGTTACATGCATGGTACACTCTGTAGTTCTTTACCGTTAAGTGACATTTCAATACAACCTTTTATACATCATATGTACTTGCTTTTTCATTTTTCAGACTTTAGTTAATTTTCCATCTAGATTCATGAATCATCATCTTCTTTATATATAGTAAACAGCTGAGGCTAAACTACCTATTGCAGGTATAGTCTATTTTCTCCATTGCATTTTGAGATTTCTAGTTCAGTCCTAACCATATCTACCCAGATGTGAGTCCTGTTGAATTCAGTGTGACTTTCTGTCAGGTAAGAGTGCTTAGGATTTAAGCTTTGGAATTTGAATAGTGGGAACATGAAATTAAATGAAGTGAAATGGATATATATATTGCTTATTTAATCTTATGAGTGGGTGTGGAATGTGCCGACGTTTTTATTATATAATTGAGAAGGTATACTTCTTTCTGTATGGCAGTTGTGTGCTATTGAGTTCAGTAGGGCTTACTCCTAGATTGTGCAGTCCTACCTTGGAAGTCAAACAGAATCCATTCTGGAAGTCCGTTTGACTTCCAAAACCTTTGAAAACCAAATTGTAGCTTCTGATTGGCTGTAGGAAGCTCCTGCAGCCAATCAGAAGTCTCAGAACCCCCACTGGACATTCGGGTTCCAAAAAAATGTATGCAAACCGGAACAATCACTTCCGGGTTTGCGGCATTCGGGAGCCAAAACTTCCGAGTTCCAGGGTGTTCGGGATCCAAAGTACGATTGTATTCCAGCTTTCCAGCATAAGTAGCTTGAACATTAAATAATATAGTAAATGAGGAAGATAATTATTTTCTGATCATTTCATGACATGGGGTGGGAGCAATGTGCTGATGCTTCTATTTTATAATCATAGCCCCCTTCTTTCTTTCCTTTTGAATCAAGAATGGTCAACTACAACATTCAATTATTGGAGTACAATGTATCATTTTTCACCAGTAGTGCATTGTAGCTACCTGGATTTAAAATAATATGATATGGCTTCACTAGGTCTAAAATGATTTTAATTTCGGATATACTAGAGTCCTTACAAAAGTCTGAATAGGCTACTTGTGGTTCATGTTGAAGAACATTGTACAAAGTATTTTGACATCATGGTTCGGATCTAGAGTTTCCCTGTTTCATTTAACAGTGCAGATTGGATTTCACTGATCAAATTGTTGGTATTTAATTGAGCACTGGATGCAATGCTTAACCCATTGTTTTAATGTAGGAGGTCATGTGTAATGTGGATGCAACCTTTTTATGTGTATCTTTGAACTCCACAGAAGATGCTTTTACTTTAATCTTTCGGAGGCGTTAATTGTGCAGCATGTTCTCAACGCTGCCTCTGTGGACAGTTGGGGTGGGCATGGTGGCACCATCTCTAGGCCTCTGTTTGGCATGGCAGTATCTGGCCTTCTCCTTCTAGCTTCAAACAAGGCAGGATCTATCAGTTCCCAGTTGGGGCTGAATGGTAGTATTTTGTTCTTGTTGCTAAATTGGCCGAATGAGAGGATGAATGACAGGAGCTTTCTCATCTGCTAGGCAGCCAATAATTAAAGACTGGCTGTATTTGGACCCCAGCCATTCTTTTTAAATGTGCCACAACTGGCAAGTGCTATGTAGGTTAGAAAACATAAGGATCCTATAGTGAGCAGCCCAAGACCTGAAAGGAGAGTTACCCAAACCAACCTCCATGGTATTCTTACTAATTTGGGAGAATCTGGTCATGGCAATTATTCGTCTGTACTGATGACCTCATTGACTTACTGGCTCAGGGCTGATGATACCTAAAGGTCCTCATTTGCACTCAGTGGAGCTGGGGAGGAGGGCACTGAAGAGAAAAGACCAGTTTCAATATTGATCCAATACTTGGACCCAGAATGGCGACAACTGTTTAATGTGTCTGGCAGAAAAGACAGTTCCTAGCCTCCATCTTGGCATTAAGTATGTCATCACTGAGGTTGTAGAAGTAGTATAATTTAATCATATGTAGATCAGACTTGTAAATAAATAAGTTGTGGCACATAGTCAAATCCATCCACTGTGTCTGGCTTCATGCTGGGGTGTGGAAGCAAACACAGACCACACTTTTTTTTCTTTTTACCTGTATTGTGTAGTTCAATCATGTTTCAGTATGTGTGATATAAAATCCGCCACCAGGTCAAGACTAATTGCCAGTGGTCTTCTAGAGTAGAGCGTGGATATTGATTATTTAGCTGGAGATACATTAAAGCCCTTTATGCACAACTAGTTGATCATATTTATTTTATAGTTGTAAACTGCTTAGAGGCTGCTTTTGCTGAAGAAATGTGAATTGTGGTTATCTTGGAAGGTATATGTTTTAAGTAGGGTTATGTATATAGTGGGCTGGATCCAGACTTGGCCATACATAGAGCTGAAGCATTGAAATCAACTTGACAAGTTAGCTATTACTGAGTTAAACCACATTGATTTTCGTGGATCAGCTATAACCATGACTAAGGCTGCTATCCAAATCCTGGCTTGGGCATTGTGAGGCATAACAGAGCAAAGAGACCACTGTCACATCCGCAGCATTGCTGCTGGTCTGGGCAGAAGGTGGAGGGGCACCTTAGACCCACATCAGGCCCATTGCCATCCCAGGACAGTAGTGGGACTGGCTCCTGTCTCTCCCTGTCCTTGCCCCTTTCAGAATCTTTCATCAGCTGCCATGAGTGGAGATCCCACTGGCATGACTACTAACCAAGCATACATTTGGCAGAGGGAACAGGCAATTCTGCCCCAGCAGAGTGACCCCCTGTGGGTAGAGGCCAGTGGAGGCTGGTAGAGCTTGGCAGAGGAACAGCTCCAACCAATCCAAACCCTACCACCACCAGCGCAGTGCAAAAGATTGCAGGCTAAGTCTGGAGCTAAAGCTAAGTAAAGTTCCTCAAATATCCAGGATTTGTCAGAACAGCAACATTACTTCCTGTGTTATAATACTTACAATGTATGATATTATATAGTATTAGTGCAATTATTCCCATACTGCAGGAAGAGCCTTGAGGGAAGTGTGGCTTACTTAAAGGAACCTGCTGAGTTCATGCCAAATGCAAGACACAAACTGCATTACTATTCTGTTTCTTACACTACACCAGCTGAAGACACTTAAAGCACACTGAACACTTGAATTGCACTTAATTCAATTTATAAACAGAGGTTGGATGGCCATCTGCCATGGATGAGATTCCTGCATTGCTGGGGGTTGGACTGGATGACCCCTGAGGTCACGTCCAACTCTAAGATTTCATCATTCTATCTCTCCTTCCTTGGAGGTTTTTAAAACCTTGAGTAAAATAATTTCCTCAATTCTCCCATCGTCTTTTTCTTTGTACACCGTAACACTTCATAGAGAAATCCACTAGAGAAATTCAATTTTTCTCTTAGAGAGGTTTACAGATTGATATTCTTGGTAAAAATTGTAAGTGCTTTAAATTGAGGAAATGAATCTATACTATGTTTTTATTGCTTGTTCATACTGCAAATACTCCTTTGAAGTTGATTTTTTTTTACCTGTAATGCTAGTGAAAAGATAACACAAACAAAACACAAATATTTCTGCTTTATAACAGAAGAGGGTTCACATATCCTGTATCAGAATATAGTTTGAGTCATTAAATATAAATACCACCATGCCATGTCATGAATTAGGGAAGAAAAATCACTGGGAAAAGATTGCAGTTCTCTGCTTCAGACTCACAGTGTCACTGTTGGACAAGGCGGCAATCCAAGGGCAGCTGAAGTTCCACTGATGCTTTCTGCAGAGAGATCTCTTTGTCCCAAACTGCACATCGGGAATACCAGCAAAAGCTGGAACAAACGTTTCAGCTGGAAAAAGGAAAAAGAAAACACTGCAGCATATACAAATTAAGCCAAGGATCCAGTTCTTTTTTTTTACAGTGCAAAAAAAAATCTCCTCTCTTGGTGGAAATCTGAAATCCTGTGCTCATCAAAGAGAAGAGGAAAATGAAGAGAAGAGAAATCCTTCATGGAGAGAGCTTTCAAACATCAGGGAGGTATATAACACTTCTGATATTTTCATCTTTGTTCTGTGGAGCAGTTTTGGAAGAGGTTCACTATTCTATCCCAGAGGAGATGGCAAAGGGATCTTTGGTGGGAAATCTTGCCAAGGATCTAGGACTGAATGCCAGAGAACTGAAGAGCAGAAACCTGCATATCCTTTCTGAAGGTAAAAAGCCATACTTCACTATCAATGCTGAAAATGGAAACCTATATGTGAATGAGAGGATAGATCGTGAGGGGATGTGTAGAGAGAGCACACACTGCATTATTGATTTTGAAGCTGTGGTTGAAAAGCCATTGAATGTTTTCCATGTAAGTGTAGCAATTCAGGACATTAATGATAACATCCCACAATTCATAAAGGGCAATATTGGGCTTCAAATAATTGAATCCACATTGCCAGGTGCCAAATTTCTTCTTGGGAAAGCTCAAGATCCTGATATTGGGATTAATTCTCTCCAAAATTACCAGCTGAGTTCAAATCACTATTTCATTCTAGAGATTCGACAGAGAGAAGATGGCCATAAATATGCAGAATTGGTGTTGCAGAAACCTTTGGATCGGGAAAGTGAGCACTCGCTTCAGTTGATCCTTACGGCCCTGGATGGGGGTGAGCCCAGAAAAACTGGGACTGCCCAGATATGGATTAACATCACAGATGCCAATGATAACCCACCAGTCTTCACTCAAGAAGTTTATACAGTTAACCTGAGGGAAAATTCCCCTGTGGGGTCCCCAATACTCCAAGTAAAAGCCTCTGATAGGGATGAAGGTCTAAATGCACATATTAGTTATATTTTTAATAACATCCCAGAAACAGCCCACCAAATATTTGAACTAGATCCACAAAGTGGAACAATTACAATTAAGGAAGCTCTTGACTTTGAGGAAACAGAGAAGTACACTATGACCATTGAAGCAAGAGATGGAGGAGGATTAGTAGCTCACTGTAATGTTGATATAAAGATTATAGATGAGAATGACAATGCACCAGAGATCATTCTGGCCTCCTTATCCAGTCCGATTCCAGAAGACTCTGTTTCTGGAACAGTAATTGCTCTCATCAACGTAAAGGATAGTGATTCTGGAGAAAACGGAAAAATTACCTGCCACTTACAAAATAATGTACCATTTAAAATAGCATCAATATCTAAGAATAACTACAAAATCCACACAGACAGTCCATTGGACAGAGAAAAAGCCTCAGGATACAACATCACAATCATGGCCACTGACAAAGGTAGCCCTCCTCTCTCCTCCAACAAAACCATCTCCCTGCAGATTTCAGATATCAATGACAACCCACCTGCCTTTGAAAAATCAAGCTACAGTGTCTTTGTTCCTGAAAACAATCCCTCAGGTGCCTCCATTTTTGCCATCAAAGCCTTGGACCCGGATCTGGACCGCAACTCACGTATCACTTACTCCATCCTCAACAGCAACATGGAGGAGCTGCCTCTCTCCTCTTACGTCTCCATCAACTCTGAGGCGGGAACTATCTATGCACAGCGCTCCTTTGACTATGAGCAATTCCGGGAGTTTAAGATCCAAGTGAAGGCCCAAGATGGCGGCTCTCCCTCTCTCAGCAACAACGCCACCGTGTGGGTGTACATTTTGGATCAGAACGATAACAGCCCTCGCGTTCTGTATCCTTTCACAAGCGCCGAGGGCTCTGCCTTGTTTGAGATGGTTCCTCACTCGGCAGAGCCAGGCTACCTAGTGACCAAAGTGGTGGCTGTGGACGCGGACTCTGGGCACAATGCCTGGCTCTCCTACCAAGTGCTGCAGGCCACAGAGCCGGCCCTCTTCACCATTGGGACCCACACGGGAGAGATCAGGACGTCACGAGCCCTTCTGGAGAAAGATGCTGTGAAACAGAAGCTGGTCATCTTGGTGAAGGACAATGGGAAGGCTCCACTCTCAGCTACTGTGGTCCTCAACCTTGTGATTGCAGAGAACTTCCAAGAGGCACTTCCGGAAATGACTAGGCAATCCAGTGACACAGAGCATCATTCTGACCTCCAGTTTTACTTGGTGCTGGCTTTGGCATTGATCTCATTTTTATTCCTCCTGACGGTAATACTGGTCATTGTCATGAAACTTCGACAATCAGGAAATCCCAAATTATTCCAGTGCTTTGAACCTAATGCTTTTTCTAAGGCGCAGGTCATATTTCCACCAAACTATGAAGAAGGAACTTTACCTTATTCCTACCAACTCTGCCTATCGTCAGAGATGAGGAAAGAGCAGATCTCTTTCCCGAAACCCCATATTCAGGTGGCAGAAAATTTGCTGTGCAATGATAGCTCTCAGGTGGTTCTTGTGGATGGCAACTGTGGGGATGCCAATGCCAAAGAGGAGGTTGGTGAGCAGGTAAGCTTTGCTTTCGGAACTGTGATGTTGGCAGCACAGGCTTGCTCCTTGTAGGAATAAAACCAGACCTTTCTTTCTGTCAGAATGCACCAGCACTCAGTTCTGGCGCCGCTCAGGTAGGCTCTTTTGCCATTATAAGAGAACAAAGTAGGCACCTCTTTGCCTAGACAAATTGCACTGAGTAAAACTAATATTTTTAGCTTGTCTTCCTCTTACCTACCTGATTTAGTACATGAGAGAACTAGAAAAACATAAAATTATATTACTAGAACCTGCTGTTCAGAATGTAGAGATTTTTTTTTGCAAGCCTTCAAGTTGCAATGGCAGGGGCATTTTCAATGCTGTAGCTGAAAATTATGTTCAGGTGAGTCTTGATCTTGTTATGGTTTAAAGGTAAAGGTAAAGGGACCCCTGACCATTAGGTCCAGTCGTGGCCGACTCTGGGGTTGCGGCGCTCATCTCGCTTTATTGGCCAAGGGAGCCGGGCGTACAGCTTCCGGGTCATGTGGCCAGCAGGACTAAGCCACTTCTGGCGAAACCAGAGCAGCGCACGGAAACGCCGTTTACCTTCCTGCCGGAGCGGTACCTATTTATCTATTTGCACTTTGACGTGCTTTCAAACTGCTAGGTTGACAGGAGCTGAGACTGAGCAACAGGAACTCACCCCGTCACGGGGATTCAAACCACCGACCTTCTGATCGGCAAGTCCTAGGCTCTGTGGTTTAACCCACAGCGCCACCCGCGTCCCTGTTGTTATGGTTTAACTTCTAGTAATTATGAATGAAATGGAAGAGTGCGGTGAATTTGAGTTTTCCGTACTAATGTAGATATCAGTAATAAGGTAACAGCAATTCAATGTAAGACCCCATGTAAGAAAGTGCAAAGAAATCTTTTTTTCACATATTTTGTCATCAGCGGTGACTGACTAGGAATAAGATCCTGGAGTCATAGTGGATAGCTTGATGAAGATATCGACACAGTGTAAAACAGGTGTGGAAAAGGTGAAAACCATGGTAGAAATTGTTAGGAAAGGAATTAAAAATAAAACTGAAGAATGTTCAGGAAAGAGCAAGCACAATGACAGGTGGGTGGAGTAATTCCCCTATGAAAAAAGGTTATGATATTTTTTATTTTTAAGTTTAGGGGAGAAAAGGCAAATAAGGAAGGACATAATTGAGAGGCATAGATTTCAGCATAGTGTGGAAAATGCAGAAATAGAAAAGTTTTCTCTCTCTCATAACTAACAAGAGGCTGTGATAGCCCACAGCCTGAATGGCTTTAAAAGCGGTTTACACAAATTCCATGGCTACTAACCATGTTGTCTAGGTTCTGCCTCCACTGCCAGAGGCTATATGCCTGTGAGTATGAGTTTCATTGAATCACAGGTGGTGGCAGTGCTGCTGTGCTCATGTTCTGCTTGGGGGCTTCCCATGGGCTTCTGGTGGCCTCCATGAGTGCTGGACAAGCTCCACCTTTGGGCCAATATTGCAGGCTTCTTCTTATGTTATGTTTCTTTGTTCTTTATAACAATGTAAGTTATAGTTCACCTTATAGTTCAGCTATGGAATTTGCTACTACAAGATGCAGTGATCACCCCCAACTTGGTGGCTTTAAGGAGAATTAGATCATATGAGGGCTCCTACAGGAAAAATGGCAAGATGTAAATTTAATAAAGAAATTTATGGTGGATAAAGCCATCACTGGTTTGTAGTCATGGTGGCAATATTACCTCTAGTCCCAGAGGCATTGTGCCCCTGATTTTAGTTGCTGTGGTCCAAGAATGGAGCTTCTGAGAGGAATCTGGCCAGCCACTGTGGGAGACAGGATGCTTGACTGGATAGGTCAATGGTCTGATTCAGTAGGACTGTTCTTATGTTTTCATGGAATGGAATTCTGTGCAAGGGTATGCTGTGTGGTGTTGTGAGACAGACCGTAAGATGAAAATTTAATGAATTTAATTAATGGGGGGAAATTGCATCTTGTGGGCTATTATACAGAACAATAATAGGGGCTATTACCATTAATGTGGACAAATCAAAATCAAACTACTTCTGTTATTTTCCAAGGAAACCTCTACAGTATCATAAAATCCTTCTGAATTAGATATCTTGATTTCTTGTATCACTCTCTTACTTTGTCTTTCTATTGCTCTCAGTTCCTGATTGTCATAATGTAATTATCACAATCTTTTCATTTAATGTATTTTCATATACTACTTAATTGCCAAAGTCTCTAATCTAGCAATCCTTTGACATCCTCCTTCATCTAGAGCTTATGAGTTCAAATATACCAGTAATGGTGTGTACAAACTGCATGATAATGTGCATTCAGTGCCGGATTCAGATACGTCTTTTGGGGGTGCTGTGCACACGTCATCCCGATGTCAGCCCTGTCCCACACTATTTGTCATTTTAGGTGTATCCTTCTGGAATGGTTATAATCTGTTTTGTGCCAAGATTTTACTTCTCAAGCACTTGTTGCATGCATGTGTAGACCAAGAATGCTTTCTTAGGTCACCTCCTATTGGAGCAGATCTACTGATGTTGCATGGCTGTGCCACTGCAACTCACCTTGTTTAACCTGTCTGTGAATGAAAGAGGCAAAAACAAAAACGGAGCAGTACAGCAACTTAGCTCTCTCCAGAAACATATGTATATGTATATGTATATGTATATGTATATGTATATGTATATCAACACATCAGTTTCCAACCCCCTCTCAAAAGACTGAAAAATATGTGCTTTTAAAAAGGTATGTGAAAATAGGAAGTACTGATGGGGAGGGGAACACAGAACTTCATTACACACTAGTTTGAAAACATGCCCACCTGTGTACAGACAGCACAGAGAGTAGCTGCTACTTTGGATGATGTTATTGCACAAAGGTGTGTGAAATTGCAAACAACCAGGTCTTTTTTCCAGTAGCACCTCTCCTGAGCGTTCCGGCAGACCTGGGATGGATTGGGACTTGGCCTGGTGAGTGTTTTGGGCTCTTTTTAAGGTAGTTGGTGTGGCGTGTGTTTTTGACGGCTCCCAAAAAGAAGCTCAACAACTTTGGGAGTTCCTGCACCTCTCTTTGTAAAGAAGAAGAAGAAGAAGAAGAAGAAGAAGAAGAAGAAGAAGAAGAAGAAGAAGAACAACAACAACAACAACAACAACAACAACAACAACAACAACAACTGCAAACAACTGCAAACAACTACGTACAAAGTGAAGGGGGGATTTCCCCTGTGCATTTTAGAGGCTACATGTGTACACAGCCTATGGTGTCCAACAAACCTATTTCACGCTGTTGGATCCAATACCATGCCAAGCGCTGGTAGAGCAATTACTGTAATTGTTCCTGCATTGGTGGTTAGATCCTGCTCTGGCCACAGGGGAGCAAATGCTGCAGAAGGAGCTCTGCATGGCACCAGCAAGTAGGAGGCAGGAGGCAGGGTCTGCTATGGAACTAATACCAGTGAACAGATTTTTATGACCCACCACTGCCTAAGTAGAAGCGGGAGAGATCTTAACATTGCTGCTTATTGTACCCTCAGTAAACAGGCGCTGTCTAAATAGAAGCTGTTTATTGTACCCTCAGTAAACAGAAAGGAAGGAAGGAAGGAAGGAAGGAAGGAAGATGCATGGGTTTCTCTGAAAATGTTCCTTACCTCCAGAATTTGGCAGATTGTAAAGATTCAACTGTAAGGACTTGTAAGGAAACTATAATCAAAAGCACAGAAAATAGCACTTCTGAAAGACAGAGGGAGCAGATGCTAGATGAATACTGTTATATGAGTCAGCATTGTGATGCTGTGGCGCAAAAGAGCTGGACCATGCGTAGTTTGCATTTACAGGAGAACTCTTGGAGTAGCCAGATTCCTACTAGGGACCGAGAATAACTGTTCTGGATACATGCATTCCGTAAATGCTGATCGACAGACAGCTAACAACTTAGGAAAGATTCAAAAAAGAATTATTCCAACCCTTCTGCTGAAGAAAATAATTATAATAAATAAATTTTCAGAAAATGTTTAATTAAGCATCCATTAGTTTGCATTTTTCATATAATTTTTTTTTAGAATGTTTTACTTTGAAATTATTTTACAAGTTCCCTCCCCTCACCTGCCCTCATAATGTTTTGTGAGGAATTCTTAGTAGATGCTATGATGTATTGAGCCTTGAAAAGACACACATATTTCCAGTAAAAATGTTCTTAAAATACTATATATATTTAGGAGTCAATGTTCCAAGAGCTAGGGAAAATGCATAAAAACATAAGATTTTCATGATTTTCATCTAACATTAGGATTCCTGTGTACAAATTTCCATACTTGTTTATGCGGTAACTGTGGAGTTGCACATTACATACCTATGTAGAAAACTTAATCTTACCAAGGGAGGTTTAACTGACTTGTTGGTTATTGGGGTTCTCTCCTTTTCTAGCGAATAAGAATCCACTTCTACGCTTATAAGGCATAACCTGGTGTTTCATGATAAATTAAAATAAATAATCACTTGGTTTTGTTTATCTGTGAAACAGTGTGCACATCAGCAGCATTCCCGCTTATGTGGGATACCTCAGTTCAGTAGAGTATGAGACTTTTAATCTCAGGGATGTGGGTTTGAGCCCCATGTGGGACAAAAAGATTCCTGAATTGCAGGGGATTGGACTAGATCACCTTCGTGGTGCTTTCCAAATCTGTGATCCTATTATATGTCTTGTGTATTGACGCAAATAAATGCATTAAATTGATAGAGCAAGGAAACACAAGCATGACATTCAGTGATAAAACAGGTTAGTAATTAATTTGTGCATTGTATTTAAATATTTCTCATTATTTTTAAATATATATATATACATGGAGTTGGATATACAATGAGAATCGAAACAAAAAATGTAGTGTGTGCAGTTCCTAGCTGTGACTCTGAGTGTCGCTGTTGACCAACCAAGGCTAAGAAATGCACTGAGAAATTCATCCTTCCCATATGAGCTGCTCAGCTCAGAAAATGCTGAGAGATCAGAGTTTCAGTGAACATTTTTGCTTTGGGAATCTCAGCTGCAAGACCCTTTCTGGCAACACTCCGTCATCCTGAATCACAGATCTCCCCAACAGCTTCATATCAGACCAGGAATGGCAACAGCAAAGTATCCTCAAGCTTGCAAAAGGAGAGTTTTCTTTTTATTTCTCTTTGCTAACATCTGCCAAGCCATCACCAGACAGATCAGGTACTCCATTCCTGAAGAAACTGAGAGAGGCTTTTTGGTGGGGGATATTGCAAGGGATCTTGGACTGGACGCAAAGGAGCTCTCAGATCGTGGAATTCGCATTGTTTCCCCAGGTAGGACTCAGTATTTTGCTTTGAATTATAAGCGTGGCCATTTGCACACCACAAAGAGAATAGACAGAGAGGAGATCTGTGGTCAGGAAGAGAAATGCATTTTGAATTTTGAGATTATAGTTGAAGATTCAATGAAAATTTATGGAGTTGAAGTGGAAGTCACAGATATCAATGACCACGCGCCCACCTTCCCGTCAGAGAAACTAGTGATAAATATCAGCGAGAATGCAGCTTTGGGGTCCCAGTTTCCCCTCTTGGAAGCTCAAGATCCTGACTTAGGAAACAATTCTCTACAGGGGTACAAACTCAGCAACAATCAAAGCCATTTTTCTTTGATTCTCCAAACATCAGTTAAGGGCAAACAATATGGAAAAATTGTGTTGGAAAGACCTCTGGACCATGAAAAAGAAGCAGTTCATAATCTTATCATCACCGCATATGATGGTGGGGATCCAGTCAGGAGTGGCACTGCACAGCTGCACATTACAGTCTTGGATGCGAATGACAATGCACCAATTTTTAGCCAACGCATTTATGAAGTGAGCGCAAGGGAGGATTTACCTATAGGAACCATTGTGGTTACATTAAAAGCTACTGATTTGGATGAAGGGACCAACAAAGAAATGACATTTTCATTTGCAAAAATCACGGAAAAGATTTCCCAGATATTTCACTTAGATACACACACAGGTGAGATAACTCTCATAGGAAGCTTAGACTACGAAGACTCTGCTCTTTATGAAATGGAGGTCCAGGTCCATGATAGTGGAGGTCTATTTGACACTTCAACTGTCATAGTATTTGTTACTGATGTAAATGACAATGCACCCAAACTGGAAATAACTTCACTTATCAGCTCCATCCCTGAGAACTCTCCACCAGCGACTGCAATAGCCCTTCTGAATGTGCAAGATGAGGATTCGGCAGAGAATGCAGAAGTCACGTGCTCTATCCCCAGCAACCTCCCCTTTCTACTGACAAAAGCCTATGGCAACTACTACAGTTTGGTGACAGCAAGAGCCCTGGACAGAGAGCAGGTGGCAGCCTACAACATCACTGTCAAAGTCACGGATCATGGGGCCCCTCCACTTTCCACATCGATTGTTATTCCACTTGAGGTTTTAGACACAAACGACAACCCTCCACACTTCCTGCAATCTGTTTACACTTCTTATTTAATGGAGAACAACCCAAGAGGGGCCTCCATATTTTCCCTGAAGGCTGATGATCCAGACTGTGGAGAGAACTCCAGAGTCACTTATTCCATCATTGAGCACAACATCAGTGACTCGCCAGTATCTTCCTTCCTCTCCATTAACTCTGAGACTGGGATTGTCTATGGCCTGATCTCTTTTGATTATGAGGAGATGAGGGAGATTAAGTTCCTGGTCAAGGCCCAGGATGGAGGTTCCCCACCACTCAGCTCCAACGTCTCAGTGACTCTCTTCATCCTGGACCAGAATGACAATGCTCCCCAAATCCTGTACCCCTCCCCTCCCACTGACGGCTCCACAGGGATAGAGCTGGCCCCTCGCTCCTCAGAGCCAGGCTACCTGGTCACTAAGGTGGTGGCCGTGGATGCGGACTCTGGCCAGAATGCCTGGCTCTCCTACCAGATGATCAAGGCCACCGAGCCAGGCCTCTTCACTCTGGGGCTCCACACGGGAGAGATCAGGACGGCCCGCTTCTTTCTGGAGAAAGATGCCCTCAAGCAAAGCCTGGTGGTTTTAGTCAAGGACAATGGGCAGCCACCTCTCTCTGCTTCAGCCACTCTGACTGTGGTGCTGGCTGACACCATCCCTGCAGTCCTCTCAGACCTGAGCAGCATCTCAGCTCCTGTAGATCCTCCGTCTGACCTCACCTTCTACCTGGTGCTTGCAGTGGCTTTTGTCTCCTGCTTGTTCTTCATCTTCCTCCTTGTGTTACTGGCAGTTAAACTTCATAGGTGGAGATATTCACAGTCTGGAACTGAGAAGTTTAGTGGAGTTCCAGTTTCACAGTTTGTGGGGATTGACGGAGTCCGAGCATTTCTGCACTCCTACTGCCAGGAGGTTTCTCTCACTACAGACTCTAGGAAGAGCAATTTCGGATTTCCCAAGGGAAATATTTCCAATACTATGACCAGTCACCAGCCCTGTGAGATAAATGATCCCTTTCTCATTGCTGAAGAGATTGCAAACAGTAATGGGGATTCAGCCAATATACAGGTGAAGTCTTGCTATCAAATCAAAGGTTTTTCACTTTATATTTTCAGTTAGACATTAATGCCATTTATATTATTTGTTTTGCACTTGTTCTGAAGAAATGGAACTGGAGACATATTCTCTCATTTATACTTGTTCTCTTCAGATAAAATGAGGTTTGGGAGTTCACATAGTTTACTTTTTGTATATGTGGTTGTTTCTGTCACAAGCAAATGCGTGTAGAGATAGGAGAATTGTAAACAGCTTGTCCCACAAGAGCTTAAGTGCTTAAAGAGCAACCATGAGACAAATATTAGAGATATTCATATATTTTCTTGTTCAGCAATTTTTGCATGATTGTGATGGTTATCTTGTTTAAATTGAATGCTTCTTTCAGAGCTTCTTTCTTGACCTTCTTGCCTCTTGGAAAGGTTATTTAGTTCTCAAATAATAGTATCTGTGGAAAATCCAGGCTTCCCAAAATATTTGAACTTTTATTTACTGCCCTCTAATTCTGTGTCTGAAATAGTTTATGTCTTTACTCATATGGATAGATCAGTTGTGTGTTTACTAAACAGGGTCAATAATCTATCTAATTAGTATTTTCCAGCCTTATGAGCAGTAGGTAGTAACTCAGGTGTTTCTCAGCCTAGTTTTATTAGATGTTTTAAAAAACTGGAGATATCAGGAATTAAACCTGTATACTAAGTAAGAACTCATCTAGTTTATTGGCCAAGTATGTGAGCTGATAGGCATGAGATCTGTAATTTGAATTTTGGCTCTTGCCACAAACTTTGGTGACATTAAATGATTTATTGCATTTAAAAATGGAAATAGATCCCTTGGATGGGACAGCAGAAGCAGAGTTGCAAGAAAAATCCTAACCCACTTCATTATTTGCACTGAGAAGAAGAAAGGTCCCATTGATACTGTCTCTGCACCCATGGTCATGATCCTGCTCCCCCAATGACATCTATTTCCATTAAGAATGCATTTTCATTCAATGTAATAAAACATTTAAAGCCACATATACTTTTGCTCTCATTAGGCATGTTACTTTTTCTCATTCTCAGCTGCAAATCTGTAATACCAGTGCAATAAATAACACTGGCCTAACACTCAGAAGTGCCATATAATGGCCAAGTATTGTCTCTGCCAGTGGGGAATGGCTCCCTGCTCTTTCCCTTCCATTGGTTCAGTCTCCCAGAATTTCATCATATAGAAAACAATGGTGTGTTAAATGTTTGTGTAGTAGGATATTATAACAAGGCAAATTTATTTCACATTTTGAGCAATAATATTTGGCCTCATCTGAGAGTCTAAAGAGGCCAGACAGGTATTTTAATAAGCCAGTGATGATACACAACGCAAACCAAGCCCCATTTCCACTGAGCTAGGGAACGGGGTTGGATTAGGCAGAGACGTCCCCCTGCCTGGCTCTCTCGGCTCAGCTGACATCACCTTCTACCTGCTGGATGCGCAGGAGCCAATGGAGAGCCCCAAATGGGGCATTCTGAGGGCAGGGGCGTGGCTGAGCTGGCCCAGTAACTGCTGTATCCTGAGCCAGTCTTGCTGCAGTCATGCAACAGACTCGGACCAGGTCATTCTGGATCTCCATATTCTGCTATGGCTAATGTGAACAGCAGGGCTGTGGATCTGGCAGTGGCCGCATAACTCTGCAAAGTCCCAAGGGTGGGAGGGGGGTAGTTTTTACGTGTGTCCTCCTTTAGTTGCCTCCAGTTAGCTCAAGCCATATGTAATTGTATATTTATCATCCTTGTATTTTATATGATTAAAAAAAAAACTTTCTGCAATTGAATGAGAGAAGCTATGAGAGCAATGAAAATCTTTCAGTTCTGGATGGAGTTGGATAACTTTATAAAGAATGTCAGGCTTTTGTTAAATATGTCTGAACATGGCACAAGGCCCGTTTGCATTTCTATGATTTGTCTTAGGAGCAGCAAAGAGAGTTTCTTTGTTCGCTGAAATTGCATGGGGGTGCCATGCAGGACTGTTTTAGCTGTTGACAGGAAGTTACAACTCAATCTATCCCCACCACCCAAAGCAAGCTACCTCCTAAAGACCACGGTGGCATATTTTCAATAAAACCTGCTAACAAAATTGCTCACATTGGTCCTATTTATACCTCAGAATCAGAAGATCTCGCTTCTAACACCTTAGACTTACAATTCTTTTATCACTCTGTCTCTTTTATCTGTTAACATTGGCAAGTCATTACCACTCCTTGAAGATTCGCCACTTTTTCCCTGAGGAAATGGAGGAAGGCTCTTCACTTGGAAGTATCACCAAGGATCAGCAACTACTGGTGATAAAGAAACTCTCAAACCATGAAACCACCCCACACTGTTTACCATGACAGGATTCAATTCTCTGCTTCAAATTAATGGCACAGTTTATTTGTGCAACACAGATATGTAATATGGTGGGGGAACGTTAAATATACTGGTTATATCTGTACACAAGTATATATATTAACAATGTCACCATATTACCAATAAAAAATGGACATGAGTATCATCTTCATGTAAGCGAAACTGCAGTCCCAGATGCAATCTCAATTTTCACAGTACTATCTAAAAAGCCACTGAAAGTAGCTCTAGCCTCTGTGTTCCTCTGCTGTCTTCTGACCCCTTTGCTGAAGACCTTGGAGAGAGCCACTGGTCTCCTCTGGGAGCTGCAGCCTCCTCAGTCAAAGTCCTAGGGCATGAAGAAGCTACACCCATTATTGACAAGGAAGGCAAAAGAGGAATCTTCCTTTGAATATGTCTGCAAACCGCTAACTGCCATCTCTGCCCACATCTACCATGAACTGAGGTTACTGAGAAGAGTAGCAGGGAAAAGAGAGCCAATACTTCACTTTGTTGCTGAAGGGAACTGAGTGAAGCGGGGGGAAATAATCCAGAAGTTTATCCACACCTAGTATCTCAAAGGGCCTTTCACTGCATTTAAAAAGGGATAGTTTGTGCTTCTTTTGCATGCATGTGTAAGGGGAATAATGAAAATCTGCCAGAGCCACCAATCCCATTTTGAAAGGGAGTTGGATTGAGGCCAGTTAGAAAATAAATGAAATCTGTTCATAACCAAACATTATGAGTGTAGTTACAGGTAGGTAGCTGTATTGGTCTGCCGTAGTTGAAACAAAATAAAAAATTTCCTTCCAGTAGCACCTTAGAGACCAACTAAGTTTGTTATTGGTATGAGCTTTCGTGTGCATGCACAAAGAAGTGTGCATGCACATGAAAGCTCATACCAATAACAAACTTAGTTGGTCTCTATTATGAGTGTAGTTTATTTTATTTTTGTTTTATTTATATTGCTGTTTTGGACCTGTACCCCACCCTGGAAGCCTCTGTTGCTGAAGGTGTGGACAATAAAAGTAATAAGTAATAAATATGCTAAACAAAGGTGAAACAAGGAAAAGCTTTTTCAAATGCCCCACTTGCAGTTGGCTAAAGAGAAAGTTCACATTGTAGAAACATGTACATTCTTTCAGTTCCATCTTTCTATGTTATGGTGAACATGGTTTTCCTTGCAGTTCCTTCAGTAGTCCTCCAAGTGTCAGTGTTGGCCAGTATGACAGCCAGAGAGAGGATAGAGATCCATTGATGCTTCCTAGACTGCAGTAACTCCCATCACTGTTATTCAGATCAGGCCAACTGAAGAGCACAGAGACAGGGAACTCTCGCAGAGAAGGAAAAATCTCTTTTGCTTTGCACACATATGAGAACAAGGGCAGTTTATTCTTCCTCAGTGATACCTCATGTTGTTTCCTTCATCACTGTGAGAGCTTGAGCATAGGAAACTGAGAAAAGGAAGCAACCTGTTTTTGAGAGAACCAGCCAGATGGAGAGAAGGCACCCAGGGAATGGCAGGGCACTCACAAGGCAAGTACTGCTTCTCTCTCTATTGTCTTTTACCTGTTGGGCTGCATCAGAGCAGATTCATTATTCAACCCCTGAGGAGATGGCAAAGGGTTCCGTTGTGGGGAACCTCGCCAAGGACCTGGGACTGAGCACCAAAGAACTAAAACATCGCAATCTGCACACTGTGTCTGTGGCTAAAATGCAGCATTTCAGTATCAATGCAGAGAATGGAAACCTCTATGTAAATGACAGGATTGATAGGGAGGGGATATGTGGCAAAAATCCACTTTGCTTTGTTCAGTTTGAAGTTGTGGTAGAAAACCCGCTGAATGTTTTCCATGTAACAGTAGAAATCCAGGATGTTAATGATAATTCACCCCAGTTCCTGAATAGCAATATCAATTTAGAGATGCTTGAAACCACTCTGCCAAGCACACGATTTCTCCTTGGGAAAGCGGAAGATCCTGACATTGGGATGAACTCTCTCCAGGATTACCAGCTGAGCTCCAATCAGTACTTCACTTTGGAAGTTAGAAAGAGAAAAGATGGAAATAGTTATGCAGAATTAGTGCTAAATAAACCACTGGATCGGGAAAATGAACAGATGTTCCACTTAATCCTTACAGCCTTGGATGGCGGTCAGCCTAGGAAAACTGGGACTGCCCAGATATGGATTAATGTTACTGATGTGAATGACAACCCACCTGTTTTCACTCAAGAGGTGTACAAGGTCAGCTTGAGGGAGAATACTCCCCTTGGATCTCCTGTACTTCAGGTTGCAGCCTCAGATAAAGATGAAGGTACAAATGCCCAAATCAGGTATCATTTCAGCAATATACCAGCAAATGTCCAATTGAAATTCAGAGTGGATCCAAGAAATGGTACAATCACTCTTATAGATCCATTGGACTTTGAGGAAACTGAAGAATATACAATGATGGTTGCAGCAAAAGATGGTGGCGGACTGTTAACACATTGCAATATTGAAATAACTGTGCTTGATGAGAATGATAATGCCCCAGAGGTGACTTTAGCCTCCATGTTCAGCCCCGTTCCTGAAGATTCTCTGCCGGGAACTGTAATTGCTCTGATTAATGTGAATGACAAAGATAGTGGTGATAATGGAAAGGTTACTTGCTACTTAAACAATGATTTACCCTTCAAAGTTCTTCCCTCATCTAACAATTACTTCAAACTCCAGACAGACAGTCCTTTGGACAGAGAAATAGCTCCTGCATACAATATTACAATCACAGCCACTGATAAAGGAACTCCACCTCTTTCCACACACAAAACAATCTCACTACAGATCTCAGATATCAATGATAATGCCCCTACTTTTCAGAAACCATCCTACAACATCTACGTGCCAGAAAACAATCCTTCAGGTGCCTCCATTTTCACCATCAAAGCCTCTGATCCTGATATGGACCAGAACTCACGGATTACATACTCCATCCTCAACAGCAACATCGAGGAGCTTCCCATCTCCTCCTATATCTCCATTAATTCTGAGACCGGCACCATCTATGCCCAGAGATCCTTTGACTATGAACAATTCAGAGAGTTCCATCTGCAAGTGAAGGCCCAAGATGGGGGTTCTCCCCCTCTCAGCAGCAATGTGACCGTCAGGGTGTTTGTTCTTGACAGGAATGATAACAGCCCTCGTATCCTGTCCCCCTCCCAAGAAGCCAAGGGCTCAGCCTTGTTTGAGATGGTGCCTCGTTCGGCCGAGGCAGATTATCTTGTCACCAAGGTGGTGGCCGTGGATGCAGATTCTGGACACAACGCCTGGCTCTCCTACCACCTGACTCAGGCCACTGAGCCGGCACTCTTCACGGTTGGTTCTCATACTGGAGAGATCAGGACAGCCAGGGCCTTTGTGGAGAGAGACGCTGTGAAACAGAGACTGGTCATTATGGTGAAGGATAACGGGCAGCCGCCTCTCTCGGCCACCATGACTCTGAACCTGGTGTTTGCTGAGAACTTTCAGGAGGCCCTTCCGGAAATGAAGAGCCAACCCAGCAGCTCGGAGTATCAGTCTGACCTGCAGTTCTACTTGGTGCTGGCCTTAGCTGTGATCTCCTTCTTGTTCCTCTTGACTGTGATTCTGGCCGTTACAATGAAGCTCCGTCAATCAGGGCATCCCAGGTTCCTTCAGTGCTTTGGTCCTGTTCCCCATTCCAAGAATGGTGCCATCTTCCCACCCAACTTTGAAGATGGGACTTTGCCCTATTCCTACCAGCTGTGTCTGTCTTCTGAGTCCAGGAAGAACGAGTTTACCTTCCTGACACCCAGTGTTCAGATGGTAGACAATATTATTGGCAGTGAAAAACCTGCTGTGCCTTTTACAGGCAACGGAGGAAGCAATTTAATTTCTGAGATGGCAAGTGATGATAAGGTAGGGTTTATTCCAGAATATTTTTCATTGCACGCTGCATGATCTTTTACCATAACTGGCACTGAAACATTATATGGAGGAGAATTCATTTTCTCTGACATATATGTTTACTGAAAAATGAGTTATTTAAATCTGGAAAGCAGTAGCTCAGCCTTATTTATTGGGCCCCTCATGAACCGTCTACTGATTTATGCATGATAAAAGAGTAAGGTTTACAGTGTCAAGGCAAAAATATCTAAGCATTGGATCCGAGTAGCTTTGCTTTACTCAGTTGGACTACTAAACCAGTTCTGTGGTATTCAGTGTATCTGAAGAAGTGTGCATGCACACGAAAGCTTATACCAAGAACTAACTTAGTTGGTCTTTAAGGTGCTACAGGAAGGAATTTTTTTATTTCGACTGTGGTATTTATGACGTTGGAAGTTAACAGTAGGATCCCATGCATGTCTACTCAAAAGGAACTCCAGGTGAAGTGAACATGTATAAGACTGCAGTCTCAGTGTCTTGGACTTTCAAAGTAATGATGTCTGTAAGGAGTAGCTTTATTGAGGTTTCCAGAAGTAGTGTGCAGAAGTGCTGAACGATTTAAGAATAATTATATTTAGGATGCATCAGTATGCAAGCTTCTTGCTTGCTTCCACTCCTCTTTCCTGCCATATCCTCAGGTGCACACAAACGGCAATGTGCTGGCCATCTTTTTATGTGTGGCTTTGCCTTCTCCTGCCCTCTCTCTTCTCCCATCACCCAGCCTTCAAATTATCTAAGCTCTATAGAGCAGCTAGTTGTAAACTGGAGCTCTGGGGGCTGGAAAAGTATAGGGGAAGTTTTTATGGGATTCCCATCAAAAGTAATGGCCAGCATGCTGCTTTAGATGCAAACTGGCAATTTCTTTCTTCATTTGCAGTTGGTTCCTCATTTGGGGTAGGGGTTGGGCTTTGCCATTTTTCCGTGTTGTAGGGCCAAGCTGATCTCTTAAATACTGTTTATTAGGACAACTGGGGAGGGGAGAGGAGAAGAAACATGAGCGTTGGATGCAACCCAAACATATTTGTTATGGTATAAACTTTAGTGGACTCAAGTCATTGGGACTGGAAATATTCAATGAAGAGTGTGCTATAAATACTGTAAATCAAAATAAGGCTAAATGTAAGAGTGAGAACAAAAACTACACATTGTGATTCCATTTTCTGACACATCTCATCTATACCGGAAGTTCTATTTATGGCATAGTGCCATTAAATTATAATTTTGTTTTACAATTTTTCATTCTATTGCCATTCTTCTGCTATTTGCACTTTGTCAACTATTCTCCTTGAAATACTCAGTCCACCTGATCCATCTCTGTTCCATTCATTTGTTTCTTGTGGTCCTCTTATCATTTTTTATCTTCCTGGGTTGCCATATTTTGAATAGAAAAAAGAGGACACATTTGCCAACCTCGACTTTTAACTAATGTTTTAATGTATGTAAAATGACAACTCTCATTTTACTTACCCATGAAAAAGAGGGCATGTCCTGGCAAAAGAGGACGTATGGCAACCCTATGACATGGATTCAATTTTATTTCTTTTATTTCTTTGTTGCATCCTCCTAGGTTTCTGTGTAGACCATCTACAACTGTTTCCTTTTAAAGCCTGTCTTTAAAACCCTGCTCAAACCTGTCATTTGGTTGGATTTGCAATTGTTCTCCAGATGCATTCCAGACTTACTGTAGTAATTTTTGCATACAACTCGAATGCACTATGACAAAACTTAGCATTTTTATGGCAGCAAAATATCAGGTCACATGATTACTACACCCATCCTATTCCGGGAATCAGAGGCAACATCATACCAATGAAACCACCATCTCATCCCAATCCTGCCCATTCTCTCATAGCAGATACTTAAGAGCATTTAACATAAACGTGTTGCCCCCTAAACACACTTTCAGAGTTGTAATCTAAAAATGCTCTCTTATACATTCCTTCTGTGTGTTTCTTATAGTGAGGATCTTAATTTATCAGTGCTTATGAGTAAAGAAGTAGGATTAACTGATTAACTAACCAGAAGCAGCAGGTTATATGGTACAAGCATAGGTTTCTGTATTTTTAGGAGATGTGTATATAAGGGAGTATTGTGGCCTGAGAGGTGCTCTTTCCTCTCACATTTCCACCCCTCCTGATCAACAAGAGAATGAATTCCATGCAATGTATCTGGGCCACTCTACTTTCTGTGTTGCTCCCACCAGTGTTCCCCCACTGAAGCAAAAAATCATATTGTAGGAAAGAGAAAGAGAAAGCAAACTAATCTAAGGCAATGTACCCCAGACTTAAAGACTCCTTAATAAATTCTTTTATAACATTTTTCATGAAAATATCCAAAGAATGATACGGCACAATGTTCTATACAATGTCTGAATTGCTCCTACAACTGGAAATGTTCACCATAAATCTCTCTTCTGGTGCTGAACCTTCTTTTTTTCTAACATAGTTCTGAAATTTGACTTTGTTTCCTCTCTCTATGTTTCTCTAAGTTAGCACAGACAGTTCCATCATCTGCTCCTCCGTCTAACCTCACCTTCTACCTGGTCCTTGCAGTGGCTTTTGTCTCCTGCTTGTTCCTCATCTTCCTCCTTGTGTTACTGGCCATCAGGTTGCACAGATGGAGAAATTCTCAGCTGGTTGAATCGGGGAGTGTGAATTTCAGTGGTGCTCCCATCTCACAGTTTGTGGGGATCTGCATTGGTGATAGATGTAGTATAAATGTTTTCAACCTTGCCATATTGGCAAGCTGTTGTATCCTCTGCATATACATCTACATGCCTAATTGTTAGCGGCACATTTCCTCCCTTATTTGGAAAATGTACTGAAACATTGTTGTGAGTAGTCAAAGTCAAAAAAATCTACTGGTCTTGAGGGAAGAGTTTCAGAAAACTGTCCATTGGCATCAAACATTTCAGGTACAGTGGCACGTCAGGTTAAGTACTTAATTTGTTTCGGAGGTCCGTTCATAACCTGAAACTGTTCTTAACCTGAAGCACCACTTTAGCTAATGGGGCCTCCTGCTGCTGCCGCGCTGCCAGAGCACGATTTCTGTTCTCATCCTGAAGCAAAGTTCTCAACCCGAGGTACTATTTCTGGGTTAGTGGAGTCTGTAACCTGAAGCGTATGTAACCTGAAGCATATGTAACCCGAGGTACCACTGTACAAGAATCCTATGAACACAGACCATCTTTACTGGACTGAATCTACAAAAAAGTGATCCTTTCCTGTTTTTTAAAAAAATACTTTTTTACAAATACTTTTTTTAAAAAATAAGGAATGTTAAAAGTGTAGATAATTTTTTAAAAAGCAATTGTTATTTCAAAAAAGAAGGGAATATAAGGGATGAAATCCAGAACTTTCATCTAATTAAAATATAATATTTTATGTATATAAAGTGATTTTCTTGCAAATGGCCTGTGAGGGATATTTTGTTGAAAACATTAAAAGTCTGAAGGGGTTGCACACATCCATCAATATGGTCAAGAACTTAGTACTGCAATACATAACACAATTGCTTTTAGTCACTGAATGTTGCTATCAAAGTATTAAAATGTTTTTTTTTATGGAGAGGGAAAGCATATATTTCAGTTCTTCCGGTTTATTCTTAGAGCTGATTCACTTGCAGTTCTTCAGTTGGAACTCACAGTGCCGCTGTTGGCCAATTTGGGAGCTATTAGGGATCCACTGTCAGATTGCTACTTACCAGCTGCAGAAAGAACAGACTACAAAGACCTGCCTGCTGTTACTGAGCTGAGGAAACAAATGTGATACAAGCAAACTGAGAGGGAAATCAAGGGAATCAACTTATTCTTCTGTATCCCTGTATTTTGAACAACAAAAAAGCTCACCTGCTCATTAGCAGGAGAATGGAGATGAGGATGGAAGTTATTCCTAGAGAAAGCTTCAGGGCATTCAGAAGCCACATTTTGCTTCTACTATTATTGTTTTTCCTCTGCTGGGAGATCTCAGAGTCAGTTCACTATTCCATCCCTGAGGAGATGGCAAAGGGGTCCTTTGTGGGAAATCTTGCCAAGGATTTGGGACTGAATGCCAGAGAACTGAGGAATAGAAACCTGCATATCATTTCTGAAGGTAAAAAACCATATTTTAGTATCAATGCAGAAAATGGAAATGTGTATGTGAGTGAGAGGATAGATCGTGAGGGAATGTGCAAAGAGAGCACACAGTGCTTCATTAATCTTGAAGCCTTAGTTGAAAATCCATTAAATGTTTTCCATGTAAGTGTAGCAATTCAGGACATTAATGACAATGTACCGCATTTCATGGATGACAATATAAGGCTTGAAATAATTGAATCCACATTGCCAGGTGCCAGATTTCCCCTTGGGAAAGCTGAAGATCCTGATATTGGGAAGAATTCCCTTCATGACTACCAGTTAAGCCAAAATCAGTTTTTCACGTTGGAGGTTCAAGATAGTCTGGATGGCCATAAATATGCAGAATTGGTCCTGCAGAAACCTTTGGATCGGGAAAGTGATCACTCCCTTCAGCTGATCCTTACGGCCCTGGATGGGGGTGAACCCAGAAAGACTGGGACTGCGCAGATATGGATTAATGTCACAGATGCCAATGACAACCCACCAGTCTTCACTCAAGAGGTCTATGAGGTCAGTGTGAGGGAAAATTCCCCTGCTGGGTCTCCCATACTTCAGGTTGCAGCCTCTGATAGAGATGAAGGTTCAAATAGTCAGATCAGTTATAGTTTCAGTAAAGTACCAGAAAAAGTCTACAAGAAATTTAGGATAGATGCACAAAATGGAATAATTATGAATACAGAGTATCTTGATTTTGAGGAAACAGAAAAGTACACTATGGCAATAAAAGCAAGAGATGGAGGAGGATTAGTGGCTCACTGTAAAATTGAAATAAAGATTATAGATGAGAATGACAATGCTCCAGAGGTCATTCTTGCCTCCTTATCTAGTCCAATTCCTGAAGATTCTGTTCCTGGGACAGTAATTGCTGTTATCAATGTAAAGGATAAAGATTCTGAAGAAAATGGGAAAATTACATGCCATCTACAAGGTAATGTACCATTTAAAATCTTATCCTCATCTAACAATTATTACAAAATTCTCACAGATAGTCCATTGGACAGAGAAAAAGCCTCAGGATACAACATCACAATCACGGCCACCGACAAAGGTAGCCCCCCTCTCTCCTCCAACAAAACCATCTCCCTGCAGATTTCAGACATCAATGACAACCCCCCTGCCTTTGAAAAATCAACCTACAGTGTCTTTGTACCAGAAAACAATCCCTCAGGTGCCTCCATTTTATCCATCAAAGCCTCGGATCCGGATCTGGACCGCAACTCACGTATCACTTACTCCATCCTCAACAGCAACATGGAGGAGCTGCCTCTCTCCTCTTACGTCTCCATCAACTCTGAGACGGGAACTATCTATGCACAGCGCTCCTTTGACTATGAGCAATTCCGGGAGTTTCAGATCCAAGTGAAGGCCCAAGATGGCGGCTCTCCCTCTCTCAGCAACAACGCCACCGTGTGGGTGTACATTTTGGACCAGAATGATAACAGCCCCCGCGTTTTGTATCCTGTCCCGGGCGCCGAGGGCTCTGCCTTGTTTGAGATGGTTCCTCACTCGGCAGAGCCAGGCTACCTAGTGACCAAAGTGGTGGCTGTGGACGCGGACTCTGGGCACAATGCCTGGCTCTCCTACCAAGTGCTTCAGGCCACGGAGCCGGCCCTCTTCACCATTGGGACCCACACGGGAGAGATCAGGACGTCACGAGCCCTTCTGGAGAAAGATGCTGTGAAACAGAAGCTGGTCATCTTGGTGAAGGACAATGGGAAGGCTCCACTCTCAGCTACTGTGGTCCTCAACCTTGTGGTTGCCGAGAACTTCCAAGAGGCACTTCCAGAAATGACTAGGCAATCCAGTGACACAGAACATCATTCTGACCTTCAGTTTTACTTGGTGCTGGCTTTGGCATTGATCTCATTTTTATTCCTCCTGACGGTGATACTGGTCATTGTCATGAAACTTCGACAATCAGGAAATCCCAAATTATTCCAATGCTTTGAACCTAATGCTTTTTCTAAGGCGCAGGTCATATTTCCACCAAACTATGAAGAAGGAACTTTACCTTATTCCTACCAACTCTGCCTATCGTCAGAGATGAGGAAAGAGGAGATCTCTTTCCCGAAACCCCATATCCAGGTGGCAGAAAACTTGCTATGCAATGATAGCTCTCAGGTGGTTCTTGTGGATGGCAACTGTGGGGATGCCAATGCCAAAGAGGAGGTTGGTGAGCAGGTAAGCTCTGCTTTCAGAAACTGTGATGTAGGCACTACATCTTTCTTCCTCATAGGTATTATTAGCTACTGCTTTTAGATCATTATCTGCTCAAGTGTCTGATGCTTTATATGGGAAGAACCAGTACTTAGACCTGCCTGAATGGCATGCCACTGAGGCATTCTGAACATGCTTACTTAGCACATCCAACTGGTACTTGGATTCATGGCACTCTTACAAGTGAGTCCTTTCCTAAATTAAGCTGAGCATCTTATTTGTCTGCCTTTGTTGTGATCTGGCTATATCAGTGTAGCTATAGATTGAATAATTTCCCTTGTTTTTTACCAGTCTGTTGAGTAGATTAATTCTATCCATATGGTTTTCTATCCCCGAAAATTAATAGCATCTAATAGAATAGCGTTCTCCCACACATATGCCATCCTAGCGGAAGCTTGACAACAAAGACACCCATGATAACATGGATAATATAACTACATGTTGTGAACTAGTAATACACAAATATAGGAGTCAGCATTTTTTTGACATTCCCTTATCATGGACATTTTGTTTGGTTGCATTTATTGCTGGTTCACACATTGCTGGTTCACACAACCACATGGCTGTGATTGAGAATAGTCTGGGCTGTTCATGTGTCAACAACAGATATTGTGTGGATCATATGTGTGCTGGGGTCACAGCACCTGGAAAAGAACTTACAGACTATGAAATATGCTCTTTAGCAAGAGAGCCATCCATGTTCACATTTCCTGTGGCATGTTTTACAATCAGAATATGGAATAAAACCTAGATAAAAGAAAAGGTAACTTCATTTCAACCCAATATGTTTGAGGAATTCCAGTGAGCTTTTATGGGAATGGAGTAAAAATCTAGTGAGCCTGGGATTCTTTTCATGTTGCATTTTGTACTTCACCTGAGGAGACCACCTCGATCCTCTTTCCTTATCTTCCTCAGGGTTTGACCTTTGAGCTCCAAATGAAAGGAAACCTATCTTAAAATAAACATAGGTTTTTTAAAATCTGCCATTCATCCAAGGTGAATTGGCAGAATGAAATAGATATAGATATAGATATAGATATAGATATAGATATAGATATAGATATAGATATAGATATAGATATAGATATAGATATAGAAATGATATAGATGATTAGATACAGATATAGATATGTAATGCATTCACTTTTTCTGACATTTGCACAGGACAATGTCCAAACTGATAATGCTCAAGTCAAATAATGGCCTTTCTTGCATAGTGAATATAAAGCAGGGTAGCCAGCCTTTTTTGTCCAGTAAGCACATTTGGAATTTGGAGAGAGTGTTGTGGGCACCAGCCACAAATGGCTGCTATAGGGGCGTGTCTTGACACAAAGTGGCTGCCATGGAGATGTGATATAACACAAAAGAGATGCCTAGGGTGCGGCATAATGGCTTCAGTGCAGGAGAGGCTGAATCCATGCAACAGAAACTGAGTACAAAGAGATTTTTTTATTATACCTGAAAAGAATCGTAACACAAGTAAGGCGCATGGGGTCCTGTTTGCCAGCCCTGCAGTCAGCTGACTCCATCCACTGCATTGAGCTCTTAGAAGCCTCCTCACAATTGAGAACCCTGATAATGAAGCACCCTTACAATACTGCAATTCCTTGTTCAGTCATAACACCCAAGCCAGGTTAAAACCTATGCACATACGGCTGTAAATGTGTAGGTTCTTCTTCCCAATGCTCCACTGAATATGCAGATGTTGGACAGGGCAAGAGACAGCACAAACATTGGGGAATGTGCATGAATTCTACACATGAAGGAATAATCAGTGAACAACCATAGAAAGAGGCAATGAGGTGGGCATCTCTTGCTGAAATGACTCATTTTCCTTTATCTAGACCACTGAGCTCACTGTGAATCATTTACTTTATCATTTACAGATAGGTAGCCGTGTTCCTGGAAGGATTTTTTTTATTTTTACTTTATCATTGTTTCTGTTTAGGTTTGTTTCCTAGTAATAACTTTGATTTTCATTGACTGCTCTCATGATCATATGTACTTGGAAGTATGCTTCACTAAAATCTATTGGACTTCCTGACATGTAATTATGCTTAGCAGAATAAAGTAACGAAGTACTGCCATTCAAATAGGAGCTCATAACAATCTGAGAAGCGTGTTTGTTATATCCACTTTCATTAAATAAGGTAGCAATTTTACTTGATTAGCTTTGCTTTTTAAAAAGTTACTATTTTTTTAGCTGTCAAGAGATAGGGAAGTGATCTCTTCTTGCTAATTAATAGTATATTGATGTGGGCCACAAACCTCCACATAGAAATAGGAGTCTCTGAAGAAGGTAGTATCAGGAGACATTTTCAATGCTGTACTTGCGTAAAATCTATTTAAAATAATCTGTTCATATTTTAGAACGCTTTGTGTACTACCCCAACCAATATTTTGGAACCCAACTTTACCTGTGCCCTGTTATACTTCCCACCAACATCAGACCCGTGAAAGTTTATTGCGGTGACTTAGCAATAAAAGACAGGCAGTCTACACATACTCAAAAGTGCTTTCCTCATATTCTGGGGCTCTTTAAAATGGTGTGGCCAAATCATGGTCAGCTCTAACAGTAATTAAAGGGAGAACTGTGGCTTCAGTAGCAGAGTGCATGCTTCTTCTGCACAAATGAGATGAGACTGGATATAAGAGATCTTTCAGAGAGAGGTGTACATAGTTTTCACAATATAGGTTTCAGTATTTTACTCTGAAGTTGGTCATTTACACACCACAGACCAAATACATGGAGAGGAATTCGTGGCCATGTAGAGAAGTGTGTCATGAATTTTGTGGTTATATGTGGAGGGGTCAATGAAAATTTATGGAGTGGAAATTGAAACGATAGGTATTAATGACAATGCGCCCAGGTTCCCATCAAAAGAACCAGAAACAAAAGTTGGTGAGAATAAAGCAAGAGAACTCCAATTTGCCATCTATAAGGCACAAGATACTGATTTGGAAACCAATTCTCTCTAGAACCTCAAAATCAGCTAAAGGAATAATTTTATCCTGGACGTGAAAATAGCAGCTGGAGGTGCCAGATATGTTGAACTTGTGATAGAAAGAATTCTTAACCACAGAGAGGAAGCTGCTCACCATCCGCTCCTCACAGTGTATTAAGGAGGAGAGTCAGAAAGGTCTGGTACTTCAAATACCTGAGTCACATTTCTTGATGCAATGACAGTGCCTTGGGCTTTAAACAAGCCTCCATTATTCAGTGAGTCCAGGCTCAATATGGAGATTGTCAATATTTGTTATCCTTGTTACCTGTGTATGGCTATGCTCTTTAATTAGCCATATCCTCACATATTGTACTGCCAAAAAAATACCCCCAAAGAAATCTCTCTCAAGATGACAACAGAAGCCCTCCTAAACATGCAAAATCAGGATTAAAGAATCCATGGAGAAATCCTGTGTTTAGTTCTAACAGTCTCCCTTTCAAACTGAAGAAATCAATCAGCAATCATTACAGTTTGGTGCCAGGTGGTGGATGTTTCTGTGCATCAAGCAGACTGAAGAGGAGATGGGAGCTGTTGCTTCAGCAGTGAAGGAACTTAGACTGGGAACTTATACAGGAGCTAGAGGATCCACCCCTTCCAAGATCTCAGTCAGGACTTGTTTCCATTTGATTCCTTCTCATGAGTAGCCTCTGCAGCAGCTATCCAGGCACTGTGGCAACTCTTATGTTCCTGCCTGGTTCACCTTCTTCTCTGAGCCTGTGGCCCCCAAAGAGATGAGGAAGATTCTGAGAGCCAGCCAGGATCTCAGCTATTGAGTCCTGGGGCAGGGTTGTGAGGTCCATGAAGAACAACATATCCAGACTGAGAATAACTTATTAAAAATGAGATCAGTAATTTGTCTATATAACTCTATTAATTCTGTCTGGGGTTATTTATGCCTGATGTTCTTTCATTTATGAAAAGTTCCAAGAGATTAAGTTCCATGGAAGGATGGAGGCTCCCCACCACTCAGCTCCAAGATCTCAGTGACTCTCTTCATCCTGGACCAAAATGACAATGCTCCCCAAATCCTGTACCCCTCCCCTCCCACTGATGGTTCCATAGGGATAGAGCTGGCCCCTCGCTCCTCTGAGCCAGGCTACCTACCTGGTCACTAAGGTGGTGGCCATGGATGTGGACTCAGACATATACTTCCTGTATGGCCCATACTGATTTTAGGAACATATTTCAAACTCTGTGATTTTGTCATCAGTGACTACAATTATCGTTTGCAACTTGTTTATATAACATTCTTGCCTATCCTCAGTCTCTGTAGATTGAATAGGATATAAGGCTAAAAAACAAAATTGTTGCAATTATTGCAGAAGTATCACATGCAATATCCTAGACAGAGATGGGGAGGCGGTGGGTCAGGATCCACCAATAGATCTTTGGGTGCTTTTCAGCAGAATGGCAAGGGTTTCTGGCTCCCAGCTTAACAATAACAAAAAACTTCTTTTCACCTAAATTAGGCTACTGAAATGAGGAAAACTAACCAGGAGTGAACTTTTGTGTGAATGATTGTGAAACAGTTCTGTTCTGGTACTGAAAACACATTCCTTGGCTCAGAATGTGCTCAGAAGAAGCCTGTTGTTTAATTCTATGGGTGGTACTCAATGCTAGTCCTGCTCAGACCTATTGAAGTTGATGGACATGACAAACTTAGGTTCACTTATGTCACTGAGTCTACCTCAGGGTAGGACTGAGTTGACTACAACCCTATGTCTTTTGCACCTGGTTCTGACTGATAAATTAATTTGATGTCTGCCCATTCCTGTCCTATGAAATGAAGTATTGTGGATTCAGAAATTCTAGCGGGTGGGGAGCAAGGGCCCAGCACTTGTAGTTGGTCCCCACACAACAGCTCTTCATAATGACTCCCACCCCTTTCTGCCTCAGTTTCTTCCTCTAATCATAAAAAAGAGGTTGGCAGTCTGGCACAAAAGCTGGTACTATGGGCATCGCCTTTAGACCTTCTGAAGAATTTAAGGCTTTGCTTTGGGGGGCTATTGTGAAGGAAACCCTCTCAAATTAAGTGCTGAGTGCTATATTTCTGCCTCAGAAACTTTGTTTATGAAGTTCTTGATACAAAGCCCACTGATAGTTAAGGTAATAACTTCAGAGTGTTTCCTGTATGCACCATATGTGTGTTCACTCTTGCACATACTGCCTTAAGGAGAAGTGTGAAATGCACACACAACTAAATAATTGCATAAACCTGTGCACATCTCATGAGAAATGTTGCTACCCTGTCAGCCTCTGAACTCTTATCAGCATGTTGTGCCAGTAGGTGCTCCTGCAGTTTTCCAGCAGAGACTCAGAGTGCCGCTGTTGGCCAATACGGGATAAGGATAGAAATCAGGGGTCCATTCACTTTTCCTGTGATGTAACAATTACTGAGTTAAGTTCTACAAATCTGAAGGAGCTGGAATTGAGGGACAACAATATAGCATCCTACCAAAAATGGATCCCTCCCCGTTGAGACTGCATCATGGAACGATGCCTGCTCCTGACAACAACTTCTTGCAGCATGAAAGAAACTTGAAGACCCGAATCAGAAAAGAAAAGATGCAAACAAAGCAGCCGAGGAAATGGATGAAGATCACAGGGAGCAGGGAGCCACTCCGGCGGCAAGTACAGCTTTCCTTGTTATTCTCTTTGTTCTGCCTGGCAATGTCGGAAGAGGTCTGGTATTCAATTCCTGAGGAAAGGGAGAAGGGTTCTCTTGTGGGAAATCTGGCCACGGATTTGGGTCTGAGTAAGAGAGACCTGGTGAAGAGGAAGCTCCGTATTGTTTCTGCAGCTAATGCTCAGTTCTTTACTGTGAATGAGGAACATGGAGACTTCTATGTCAGAGACCAAATAGATCGAGAAGCAATCTGTGGGAAATCACCCAGTTGTGTCCTTAACTTTGAAACTGTGGTTGAAAACCCTCTAAATGTTTTTCATATAAGCATCACCATAGAGGATATTAATGATAATGCACCACAATTTTTAAAAGATGATATCAAGCTAGAAATAAGCGAATCTAGCTTGACTGGAGCCATATTCCCCCTTGAAAGTGCTGAAGATCCTGATGTTGGGATAAATTCTCTGCAAAATTACCAGCTGAGCAGTAATCAGTACTTCACCTTGGAAGTTAAAGAAAGTCCAGATGGAAATAAATACCCTATTTTAGTGCAAAGCAAACCTCTGGATCGGGAAAGTGAGCACAGCCTCCACTTGATCCTTACAGGCCTGGATGGTGGAGAACCAAGAAAAACTGGAACAGCCCAGATATGGATTAATGTCACTGATGCCAATGACAACCCACCTGTTTTCACTGAGGAAGTCTATAAACTCAGCCTAAAAGAGAGTGCACCAAAAGGATCGTTAGTGATCCAGGTGAAAGCCTCAGATGCAGATGAAGGTCCTTATGCACAGATAAGATACAGTTTTAGCAATATCCCAGCTAAAGCAAGACAGAAATTCAGCCTGGATCCTGAAAGTGGAGCAATTTTACTTAGGGAGACTTTAGACTTTGAAGAATCCAGAAGCTATATGATGTTAGTGGAAGCCAAAGATGGTGGTGGACTACTGGCACATTGTAAAGTCGAGATTGATGTTCTGGATGAGAATGATAATGCTCCAGAGATTTTGCTAACATCTATGTTTAGTCCAGTTCCTGAAGACTCTTTACCAGGAACTGTGATAGCTTTGATCAATGTGGATGATAGAGATGAAGGAGAAAATGGGAAGGTTACTTGCCACATACAATATAATTTGCCTTTTAAAATTATTTCTTCATCTAACAGTTACTACAAGCTACTTACAGAGAGCCCGCTAGACAGAGAAAAAGCCTCAGGATACAACATCACAATCACGGCCACCGACAAAGGTAGCCCCCCTCTCTCCTCCAACAAAACTATCTCCCTTCAGATATCAGATATCAATGACAACCCCCCTGCCTTTGAAAAATCAACCTACAGTGTCTTTGTGCCTGAAAACAATCCCTCAGGTGCCTCCATTTTTGCCCTCAAAGCCTCGGACCCGGATCTGGACCGCAACTCACGTATCACTTACTCCATCCTCAACAGCAACATGGAGGAGCTGCCTCTCTCCTCTTACGTCTCCATCAACTCTGAGACGGGAACTATCTATGCACAGCGCTCCTTTGACTATGAGCAATTCTGGGAGTTTCAGATCCAAGTGAAGGCCCAAGATGGCGGCTCTCCCTCTCTCAGCAACAACGCCACCGTGTGGGTGTACATTTTGGATCAGAACGATAACAGCCCTCGCGTTCTGTATCCTGTCCCGGGTGTTGAGGGCTCTGCCTTGTTTGAGATGGTTCCTCACTCGGCAGAGCCAGGCTACCTAGTGACCAAAGTGGTGGCTGTGGACGCTGACTCTGGGCACAATGCCTGGCTCTCCTATCAAGTGCTGCAGGCCACAGAGCCGGCCCTCTTCACCATTGGGACCCACACGGGAGAGATCAGGACGTCACGAGCCCTTCTGGAGAAAGATGCTGTGAAACAGAAGCTGGTCATCTTGGTGAAGGACAATGGGAAGGCTCCGCTCTCAGCTACTGTGGTCCTCAATCTTGTGGTTGCTGAGAACTTCCAAGAGGCACTTCCGGAAATGAGCAAACCAGCCATTGACTCTAAGTATCAGTCTGATATGAATGCCATTTTAGTTATAGCCTTGGCTTTGGTCTCATTCTTATTCCTTTTTACAGTCTTAACAGTTTTAATACTTAAATGTCGGAGACAGAGAAGCCCAACAGTGATTGGATCCTACAATACTGACTTGTACTCTAGCTTGGGACACAAATTTTCCTGCAATTACAATAATGGGACATTGACATTGCCCTATTCATATGAAGTATGCTTAGCGTCTAAGGCAGACCGGAATGAGTTTGCCTTTCTGAAACCAAACCCCTCAGTGGCCACAGATGATCCCATTCTGAAGGACGATTCTGGAATTGGGAATGAATCTCTGGGTGAAAAGCTCATCCCTGATAACAGTGTACAGGTGAGAATCACAGATACATTTTAAGACCTAGACTGCAAGGCTGTAATATTTCCATTTTCTAACCTGCTTGTTCAGAATGAAGAAAAGCAGCTCGGTGGCACCCACATTTCACCTGCATTTCGAACACTGCTTAGTTAAGATCCTTCTTTTGTAGGGGGGAGGAACCCTGATGAACAATATAAGCAAAAGGTGGTATCTTGACATAGAATATACAGTAGTTTTCTGCACCTATAAGGTATGGATGTTTCCATAAAGTGAGATATTTTCATGGAACCTGGTAAGCTTGAACTTTCCTTTAGATCTGAGGGTAATGGACCCAAGAAGACATTTAACAATGTCAAAATTGTCCCTTTATTCTTCAAAGGTAACAGGACAATCATTCTATCGCAAGAATGTAATTTCTTCTTTGGTACAAATTTGTTGGGTTATGTCTGCCCTCTACTGATCAGATGTTATACTGCAGTTCTGGGTTTAACATAGTGTTCCTAGACTTTATTGCAAGCGCAACCAACTTCATAATATTTAGCTACAAATCAGTTTTACTTTGTGTTGATTTTAAATACCTTGTCTTATTTGTTGCAGGGTGTGTGTGTGTGTGTGTGTGTGTGTGTGTGTGTGTGTGAAGAATACTGTCACAATCTTCTCTTCTTCAGGCTAAACATACCCAGTCATAGGGCTTGCCTTTTATACCATGGACCATATCTACGCTGCCCTCCTCTGAACCTGTTCCAATTTATCTAAATTCTTCTAAATATGTGATGTCCAGGACTGGGCATAGTTCTTCAGATGCAATATGAGTAGTACATGAGTTTTGTTTGTTTTCCTTTTGGCTATATTTCCAAATCTGAAAGGCTGTGCTCGTTTAAGCAGGTGGCAACAGGTTTTTCAAGGCTTGTGTGTGTGTGACTACTCATTTGTGATTTTTTGAAATTGTAACAAAGGTCTGCCCTCGTTTTTCCAACATGGTGTATATGGCACGCAGCGTACTTACATTCTGTAACACAGGTGAAACTGTATAACACGGAATTTAAAGTGTTATGATCAGTGATAGGATTTTGCAAGGATACTGGCTATCAAGGGTGATGGAGGGAAGATGCTGGATCAAAGCATGCTATAAATGGGATATGATATTGCATGTTTCTATCTTCCACACCAAGAGAGCGCCTCCTCCACAAAGGTTGGACAAATACTAAGAAGCAGCACCTATCTCCATTTTTTTTTTTTTAGTATGTGTGCATCCAGCATCCATCTGTCCCCTTGTGATCAAGAAGATCTTACAGACTGATCAATGTCTACTACTCCCTTCTGCACATTGCATCTGTTTAAAAATAATAATCTTGAAATGTGATTCTGCCTTTTTAAAATTGGATTATAGGAATTGTAAAGAGGCATAAGACTCATTTGAATGGATTGACTCTGCTAAAGATAATATTTGTCATCTGTTAGGACTAAGTCATCTGTAAGCTAGGGAAATTGACTGAGAAAGAAGGAGGCAGTGATAAAATATTTTTAATATTTTGTTGGAAGCCACCCAGAGTGGCTGGAGAAACCCAGCCAGATGGGCGGGGTATAAATAATAAATTATCATTATCAGATAAGGTTTCAAGCAGGAGACAGGACCTAATAACATCAGCCATGCCATCAGAGTTCATTCACCTGCCCATAAAACACCATTGCCAACAATGCCTTTGTCTGAATAGGCCTGAATCACCCATGAGACAAGGAGAGGCAACAGCCTCAGGTGGCAGGATCTACAGGGGCAGCAGATCCCAAAACAGATCTTTATTCCTCCCTTTTTCCTGGTGTAGATATTCACTCACCCCTTCTTCCCTGGCAGGGAGGGGGTGCCATTTTGTGGTTTGCCTCAGGTGCCAAAATGTATTAGGCAGGCCCATAAACAGGCCATTTGTACTAAAGAACACAAATCTGATATAAAAACGGCAACATTCAGTGGAAGAGCAGGATGCCCTGCTGGTGACCCCAAATTAACAATACTCTGGCAAAAAGACTTAAACAGGCAGTTCCAGCTTGGAGTTGCTGTACTAGAATTTCTCAGCAAGTTTCATACTGTTCTGTTCTGGCTCAGCTGAATCAATTGATTTGCTTCATAGTACGAAAACAAGAGAATTCTTTGGCAGCTAACATATGTATTGCAGAATAAGCTTTCATGGTGGACTCTAGCCCACAAAAACTTTCGCCATAATAAATTTGCTAGGCTTAAAAAGACTCTGTTGTTTTCAGGCAACAAATTTCAGTCTTTGAGGTGCCACAAGACATTTTGTTCTTTTTATGGGCTTCTCTTGAATCATCAAATCACATGTGTAATTTTGTATCAGAACCAACTTTTTGATATAAAGGCGGGCCACTTAAAAATGGCAGGCAAAAGGAAACATTTGGCAGCCAAGTTTGGGTGTTACTCAGTTGATCCTAAGATAAATGTGAGTCATCAGTTGCTGCAACAGTGGACAAATAGAGGTGGCAGCTTAACACAGGATGATGCTTTCTGACTGAACATGTTTTAAAATGCTTCTCAGATTTTGGCAGGAACTACGGGCAACCAATTTCTAAAGTTATATCTACAATGGTAAATTAGCATTTACTGAATGGCCTGTTGTTGTTAAAATTTGTATACCACCCTTCATCTGAAAGATCACAAGTTGGTTTAATTAAAACCACTCTGCAAAGAATAATGGAATATGATACCAAAGGCATGAAAAGCAAACTAGTGGATTCCTGATATATTTGTTATTATCTCTTCTATGTAGCTGAGAATTCACATAGAAAATGTTCTGCTCTCTAGCTTACTCCAGAATGTCAGCAGTTTTTTGTTTGTTGCAGCAAAACCCACAATGACTACCTTAAAGGTTTATTGTGGCATACAGGTTATGTATTTTATTGCTTCAGTTGAGGCTATGTTCTTATCACTATGCAAAGCATGGGTAGAGAGCGAATTTCCCCCTACCTCTCATCTCATAATTTCAAGGTCTTCAAAGAAGTGGTCTGCATACAGTTCAAGGCTGACATAAGAAAATACTTCTGTACAAAGTTAATAATTAACTCAGCATCCTAAGATGTGATGAGATTGCTTTATGAAAAATGGTTGAACCTACATACATGAAGGCAGTATACCTCAAAGGAACAGCTGGTGCCTTTCATTTCTATGCCTTGCTTGACAGCTTGCAGAGGTCTTTGCTTTCTGATATTAACAGCAGAATGCTGATCTAGATGGATTTTGCTTTGATTCAGCAAGGCAACTCTTGATCTTAGGTTCCCCAAGTGACTTGTGAATGTTCCAGGGAAATGAACATTTTTATTATGAATTATTATTATGCACACAGGTGTAAAACAAGATACCGTATTTTTCCGTGTATTGGACGAGGGTTTTTGACTCAAAAATCACTTCAGAAAACTGAGGTCGTCCAATACATGGATAGTAGCATGGCAGCGGGGAGAAGGGCGGTGTGCCGCCAGCCATTTGGTGGGCTAGAAAGCGGCTTCCCCCGATGCTGCAGCGAGCGGGGAGCGATCTGGGGGGTGTTTACTGCCCACAGCTGCGTGGTGGGGAGAAGCAGCGTGCTGCCAGCCAGCTCTTTGACGGGAGCGCAAATTCACCCAATGCTGTTGCGTGTGGGAAATGATCTAGGGAGTGTTTTCTGCCCACAGCTGCGTGGGGGGAGAGGCTGAACAACTTTGGGCCATCTCCCCTCATTTTCTTAAACGGAGGTGTGTGTCTTATACAAGGGGACGTCTTATAGACAGAAAAGTACAGTAACTTGGTCAGCGATAAACTAGAAAATTGAAAAAGCCACCAGGTGAGGGTAATTCTGAAACTATTGTAGTCATTAGTTGGGTAATAGCCTAATCCTTTACATGTTTACTTGGAAGTAAGGTTGAAAATAGACACAATGGTGATCAATTTGTAAACAGCTGCTGGGGGCAGTGATCTGGATCAGGACCACAACAGGAGCAAAGGCTTGAATCTTCTCTCTCTCCCAGCCCCGGTCTGGATTGGGCTTTCCTATACTTGTTATTTAGTAAACAAGAAGCAATCATGAACATGCCATTGTCGTTCTCTCCACAAGTGCCACGGATTTTACTCCCAACAGTAAATGTCCACAGGATTGCAACCTTACAGCCCTGTTTCGTAAATTTCAATGTGCTTATCTACATACAGCCTGTGCAGAATCTATGCAGGATTTGGCTGTTAACCACTTAAAGCTAGCTATAATGCACTTTACATATAAGCTATTGAGAGAGGTTTTGTCAGTCGTGGGCCTAAGAACTATGGTCTTAGCCCACAAAAGGCAAGAGGGCAAAGGATCTGATGATACTACTTCATATGAACAGGTTTTTGGCTGGTAGTTGATGTGAGGGGACCGTTAACCAGACTGACTTTTGCTGTGCTCTGAGTTGCATTTTGTGTGGGATGTATATGACTATAAATCCAATCCAACCATCAGCGGAAAATGATGGGGCAGGACAGCGGTGAGATTAATGATATATACTGCATCATTTTAAGGCAACGTTTAACCATGTGCAGAGCCTCAAAGTATGCATGGTGGTTTGGTCTGAAGATTTTGTTTTGTTAGGGAAATGCGGTCAAAGGACTAAAAGCTGATTGCAGGAAAGAGACTTAGGAGGAAGGAGTGATTAACATTCTCCCTTCTAATTCTTTTTGTAATCAAAATCGCCCCCCTCCCACAGCACTCCCCCTATTGTCTCATGTGGTGGGGGGAAGAAGTTAGTGTCATACCCTCCAATATACCTCTGATGAAAATAGGGGCGTCCTATTTAATATTCTTTCCATATTCTATGGGTCATTAGACTAAAATCAGTCATGTTAAAAGGTCTGTGTGGGTGTGCAGCAAATATCCTTTGGAAACATATGCTTGAGGAATATCCCAAATCTGATGCAACAACAAAACAACAACAAAACAACAACAACAATTGACTGGGTTGCCCTAGCAATTCTGGCGGCTTCCAATATATATAAAAACATATACAACATAAAAAATACCTCACTATGCAGGGCTGCCTTCAGATATCTTCTAAAGGTTGTATAATGGGGTGGCCAGATTTCAAGAGGTAAAAATCCGGACACAAAAAGTTGTTGAGCATTTTAGGGCAATAACCAGATAGCCTCTCCCCCTTCGCAGAGCCAGAGCCAGAACCACATTCAATGAGGACTAGAGACTTGTTTCTTTATTTTAAATTGAAATTTGGGAAACATGGCCAGTTAAGGATTCAAACAGACAATGGGTGACATGTCTAGAATCCAGGAAAACCTGACAGATAAGGCTACAGAGACAACCTTATTTTGACTTCAGTCGGAGAGATTAAACATACGCTTACCTTTCCCATCCAAAGTGCTTAATTTTTTCTAAGACTGTTTCTACTGCATATTACAGTGTCTTTAGAATTCGTTCAAAATTTTGGTTTTATCATTTCCTTCTAAATAATCTTGAGGTTGTTAAAATTTGCCTCTGTGTGGCCAAAAAGCTGTTCATAAATCACAAAAATATTAATAAAATAGATATGATTGACACTATTTTTAGAAAGAAGACAATGAAAATCCACTTTAAATTGTGAAAGAAATGTCATTTGTGAGTGCTGAGGTGGGGCTCATGTCTCCATAGGAAAAAGCAAAGGCAAAGATCCCTTGCAGTGCAGAAAATAGTGTGCTCCTCCCTGCTACCAGCTGCATATATCAGGGAGAAGCTGTACGTAGGTAGAAGCTTGCTTGTCAGCCAGGAGGCTCTCTCTCACACAATCCAGAGAGACTAGCTAAGAAGTCAAGAGCTAATCATGAATAGATTTGCATGGTTGCATCAGATTTGGGATATTCCTCAAGCATATGTTTCCAAAGGATATTTGCTTCACACCCACACAGACCTTTTAACATGACTGATTTTAGTCTAATGACCCATAGAATATGGAAAGATATTTTAGCCTGTGGTGTTTTCCTGATATAAATTTCCTCCACGGCTAGCAACTTGTTATATTTTCAGTAGGTGTTCCTCCATTACTTCTTTGCCTTCTATGCAACCTGATACATTTGCACAAGGCAAAGGTCCATTCAAGACTGTAAAACACACACACACACACACACACACACACACACATCCTCTATTTCTCAATTAAGACTGAAATAAATTGTAGTCAGAGATCAACACTATGTGCCTCATTCAGAAACATAAAAAGTAGCCTGATGAAGAATTTGGCTCAGTTCAAAGGTTTGTGAGCAGCACTGGTTGGAATTGTTGTTGTTCTTACATTAGTAATTTACAATATGAAAACAGCACCAAAAAAATAGAATAAATAATCCAAGTCACAGCAGCAGCAGCGGCAGCAACCTGTCATAATGCAAACAATAAAACCCCTCAGCATAAGCCACAGCTCCTGCAATAAGCATAGTCATAAAAACAATGCAAAAGTAAGAGCAATGGCCAATAAAAGCAGAGTGTGTGCGTGGCATTAAGGCTGCTAACCAAAACTGCAGTGCCAGCTGCCAACAAAGGCCTTTTGGAACAAATATATATGGGGCACTCATGAAGGTGGCATGTGGGCTTCCTTGGTAAGGGGTTCAATAGTATAGGTGCGCCACAGTGGTGCTTTAAAGAAAAGACCTAGCATTTATCTTGCAAGCAAACAGTGCCTAGGGCAACTGAGACAGAACTGAAGGGCCTCGTTCCTTTTCAGGAGACAAGCCACATGGTTCTGCTGTGGCTTTAAGGATAGGCCTGCATAGAACTCGCTGCAGTGGTGATGGGAATCAGATGCTTAGCGTTTGCTCGCAGTGTGATAGGTGTGTGACTAGTTGTCACCAATAAATTTACTGGCCTAGGTCAGCGGGGGTGGGGTGGGGACATTTGGATCAGGGCCAGTAGCCAAGCTGCCAGTAACCAAAGAGGGGGAAAGCATGCTGTCATAATACAGCAGTTCCAGGAAGGCAAGTTTGAGTAGAGCCATAAGGCCACAATAAAGATTTTTAGGTCTTGCTCCCATTCTGTGGCACTGATCCAAACTAGGAAAAGCAAAGTGTATGGGGTGATCCAATCACAGATCTCCCACTGAATTCTCAGTTTGGCTAGTCATATGCTATCACTATTGCTTGCTATTTTTTTCCATTGTTGTCGACCTTCAATTCAGAATCAACAGGCTGGGGTACACAGAAGCACATCCGCTGCAAAAAGTCTTATCTAGTGGCCTTGTGGGGGGAAAGTAACATTTTTGCCTTGTCATGGAACTTGGATAGCCGAGCTGTTAGCATTAACATTTCCTCTGTGCTGAATATTTACCCCCTGCTGCACCATTCTGTTATTTTCACGTGCTTTCTGTGCTCTCTCTGTTGTATTATACTGGGTGTACATTTCATCCTTTTAAGTGTATGCCACCTTGGGGGTTCTTATTTGGGTCAGAAGGTGGACAGTTTTTTGTTTGTTGTTTAAAGCAGAAGAAGAGAGTGAGAGAATGTTTAAAAAGGGAGAAGATGTGAAAATAACAGTCATTCTGGTACTGTCCAGTGTGGTGTGGCATGCCCACAGACACAAGCTCTTTTACACCATTAACATGGTGCAGCCTCAATTGATTTTCAGACTTTATATCTTTGAACTGTCCATCCTTCGATGTGCCTTATGAAATTGCTGCACTTCAAATAATCTGTCTTTCAGCTCCATTTTCTGCACTATTAATGTTTATGAAGAAGCTTCTCCATTCCTGTATTTAACATTGGCATTAATGCCCATGCCATTTTCTGGCCATTTAATTTTGTTCTTTAGAAGCTAGGCCTTTGGTGGGAATTTCTGTTAAAGTGGGATTTGGAAGAGTATCGCATTAAGCAAGTACAATCTTGCTTTCTTTGAGGCTATAAAAAAGCATCCCTGAATAGACATTTCATCTGACCAAAGTACAACTTTCCTGGTTTTCCTGCTGGTGGATAGGAAGAAATATGGGATCTTTGGTGCTTTTTATATAGAAGGTCCTCAATTCGTATTCCTCCCACTGCCAGCTAAAGAGGTTGTTGTGGCTCCTGCTTTACAGGAGGTTGGACTAGATGACCATTTGGGTCCCTTCCAGCTCTACAATTCTTTGATTCTATGATTCTATGAAAGATGTTCTCCCAAGGTCTTTGACTTGCTGCCTGTTGGAGTAGTCAATGATGGGCTAATGGTCTGATACACTGTCAGCCAGTTTTACATATTCCAGCAATTATTTAACTGATAGGCACTCTACTGTTGCATAATGGAAACAGCTACCTGTGATCATAAATGGGATGTGTATAATGTTTCCAATACCAGCTGCTAAGAACTCCCACTGGCAGGGAAGCAGGATAGGAAGGTGATCAGTTGCCTTGAGTGCTGGCCAGTTGAACAGGGTGGGTAGAGATGCAGGAGTGAGCAGGTAGGGGCAAGCAAGGGCAAGAGCAATGCTTTGAGACTGTTGCTCAACCCGTTGGAGGGTAAATCTATGATTTAGCTGCAGCTGAAGAAGGGAAGGGCTCAGCTTAAGCACTGCTCCATCCTAGAAATTGTTGTACATCAGTGTACAGTGGTACCTCGGGTTACATACGCTTCAGGTTACAGACGCTTCAGGTTACAGACGCTTCAGGTTACAGACTCCGCTAACCCAGAAATAGTACCTCGGGTTAAGAACTTTGCTTCAGGATGAGAACAGAAATCGTGCTCTGGCAGCGCGGCAGCAGCAGGAGGCCCCATTAGCTAAAGTGGTGCTTCAGGTTAAGAACAGTTTCAGGTTAAGAACGGACCTCCAGAACGAATTAAGTTATTAACCCGAGGTAACACTGTACCTCCCAACACTGTTTAATGGTTTGCATCATATAACACCAATTTTGCATCCTTTTTACTTCAGGTTCATTCATCTGGAATAGCTACTATTCCTGTCCCATAGTCACAAACCTAGACTGAAGCTACTTGTTCTATCAGCAACACAGGGAAAGAAAAGGAAGTATCCTGAGACTTGGCTCTTCTGACCCCACTTGTCTGAGAAGAACAGCTCTCTGTCTACTTACAGTCTCTAGCTGGTGCAGCTTGGCTGCCCCAGTCTTCACAGTGTCCAGACTCAGAGCAGAAATGTGCAAGTGGTTGCTCAGATCAGAAGCAGCCTCCTCTTCCTCTCATTAACTCCCCTGCACTGTGGGATGGTGCAGTGCTGGAGACTGGAGCCAATCCTCCCCATTGTGCCATCTAGATCAAGAGGAAGGGTAAGCAAGCAAGTACAGCCCCCCACCAGAGGTGGCCCATCTCATTTTGCCCCTACATATGTGCCACCTGCTGCCCCCACCCAAGGCTCACTTATGGGGTTGTGTAGATGTGGCTTCTGGGTTCCAGCCAGGGGCGGACTTTGATAATATGGTGCCCTGAGCAAGTACAAAATTTGGGGGGTGTCTCTCCACCCCACCCCCAAGAAAAAAATATTTCTTATCTTCACAATAATTCCTTTTTGTATTTTTTACTGATCTTCTTAGTAGGAACCCATATAAATAAATGTATTATTATTATTATTATTATTATTATTATTATTATTATTTTGCACCCCCTTGGCTCAGAGCCCTGTACAAGAGAACTGCTTGCACTGCCCTAATCTGGCACTGCTCTAGTGAGAGCCCCATGAGAAGGCCTCCGGAGGCCTCTGTGGGCTCTTGCGATATCTCACTGGAACTTGGAAGACACTGCTGCCACTTCTCCTCACTACTCTGGTGGCAAGGGGGGGGGGGGCGTCTCTGCAGGGATTCCACCACCTGAGGTGACTTCTTTAGACTGTCTCATGCCCTGGCTCCCACTCATTCTCTTCTAGGGTGGGGTTTGCAGGTGAGCAAACTGAAGCAGCAGTGGCTTCTCCTTGTTATGATCACTGGCCTAAACCTTCTTGCCATACTCCTAAGAGAGAGAGAGAGAGCTAAGCAAGCTTTGGTGCAGAGTAATGGTTGCTTCTGCACTTTGCCTGTGTTCTCCCTGTGGAGCCAAACCCCACCACCTATGGTGAGAGCAAAGGCAAGTGAGAGGAGCAGACACTACTTCCCCAGGTCCCCTCACCTTCTGTCTCTGGCCAGTGTAGCAGAGAGTTGAGAGCAAGCAGCAATTGTAAGTTTAGCTTAGCATCAATGATCTGTACTCCGATAACTACCAAGTTCGTAGGAGCCAACTCCTAGGGACTGAGGTCCCTTAGTCTCCCCTAAAATATTTGAGGGAACTGGGCCCCCCCAAAAAAGTTCATAGGCATTGCCATTGAAATGGTGTGTGTGTGCCGTGACTTGTGATTGATTATGCTGTACCAGGTTAGACTACTGTGATATACTCTCTGTGGGGTTGCCTCTGAAATATGGCTTGGAAATTGCTGCAAGTTCAGAATGCAGCTGCTGGATCACCAACTGAGGTAGGCTTATTAGGATAATGTAACATTGGTGCTATATGCCCGTTGCATTAGCTTCCAATTTCTGAACCCAAGTGCTGGCTTTGACTTTTAAAGCCTTTTCCAGCTTAGGACCCAGGATACTTTATGTGTCAGCCGAGACATTCAGAACTTCAACAGAACGTCTTCTGGGGGCGGCCCCACAAACTGAAACAAGTCAGCTGCTTCCCAAAGAAAGGGCCTTCTCAGTGGTGGTGCCTCAGTTGTGAAGTGCAATCTGTAGAGGGGTCCACTTGGTACCTATTTTGTCATCCTTCCAGCACTAGGTAGACTTTTCCATTTCCCCAGCCCTTTTAGAGCTGATTTTAGCCCTGTGGATTCTTTGCCTGCTTGCATAAGATCCCTGGCTTTTATTACTGTTCTGCTGTATATTGCCTGTACTTTAATCCATGCACACGCACGCACAAACTATCCTGGGGGTTTCCAATGAAGGTTAGTATAGAAATTCCTGTAACAAAATCATAATAAAATAACCTGCCCTCTTCCTGCTCACCCCTTTCCCTTTGGGCAGCAGATTGGGGAGCAGAGGGAGAGGGGAAGCTTACACCGCCTTGGGGGGCTTGTGGGTTCTCCCTGAGCAGTGCCGTGCATGGGGAGCACTGGGCTGCCCCACAGAGCCGCCACGCCGGGAGAGCGTAAGCGAGGGAGCCAGAGGCGGAGGCACCGGAGGCAGGCAGGCATCTCTCTCCCGATCCCTGGGAAGCGTCCGGGGTCCAGCCCTTCCTCCACGCTCCCCAGCGAGAACAATGAGCCCTTGCTGCCTCCTCGGTCCGCGCTTCCCTTCGCTCCTTCTCGCGGCGGCAGAGCGGGGAGGGCTGGGCAGCCTAGGGGGCAGCCTCCACAAGCCTTTCACCGAGGAACACCCCCGCCCCACCCCCCAAAAAAGAAGTCACCGGGCCCCGCCGGCCCAGCTTGGATGGAGCCGTGCGCCTCGTGCCTCGGAGTCCCGGCGGCGAGCCGGGGAGGCGGAGCGGGAGCGGCCTCTCCTGCAGTTAATGGTCGCGACTCTGCGCGCCGCTGTTGACCCGGCGATGCTGGCGGCGAAGCAGCGCGAAGTGGGACGCCGCCGCCGCCGCCGCCGCGAGTTGAGCGCCAGCAACAGACGGAGCGCAGTCCCGTCGCCGGAGCGCCGCGCCGCCGAGCAATGCCCGACCCCCAAAGTCCGCGCGAGGCGAGCCTGGACCGGGCAGGGTCGCGGCCGCATGGAAGGGACGGCTGAGAACTTTTAGAGGGACCTCCCCGCCGCTCCCGCAAAAAGAAAGAAACTTTGCGAGGCCGGGAGATGAGAGGCGCCGCGGGAAGGAGCCGGCCGAGAGCGCGATGGCTGCCCGTCGTGGGCTTCTGGCTGTGGCTGGGCGTCTCGGAGCGGGCGCTCGCCGCCACGCGCTACGCCATCCCCGAGGAGATGCCCAGGGGCTCTTCGGTGGGCAACGTGGTGGGCGACCTGGGACTGGATCTCGCCCAGCTGCCCGCGAGGAACCTCCGCGTAGTGTCGGGCGGCGGACGAAAGTACTTCGAGGTGGACCTGGGCAGCGGGAAGTTGCTGGTGAGCGAGCGCATCGACCGCGAGGAACTTTGCGGGGCCCTCTCGCCGTGCGCGCTGAGCCTGGAGGTGGTGGCCGAGAGCCCGCTGGTGCTGTACGGCGTGACCGTGGAGATCCAGGACGTCAACGACAACGACCCGGCTTTCCAGAGCAAGCAAATGAAGCTGGAGATCAGCGAGTCGGTGACCCCCGGAGCGCGTTTCCCCTTGGAGAGCGCGCAGGACCCCGACGTGGGAAGCAACTCTCTGCAGACCTACCAGCTCAGCGCCAACCCACACTTCGTGCTGGACGTGCAGACGCGAGGCGACGGGACGAAGTATGCGGAGCTGGTGCTGGAGAAAGAGCTGGACCGGGAGCAGCAGCGGGAAGTGCAGCTGGTTCTCACGGCGATGGATGGAGGGACCCCACCCCGATCGGCCAGCTTGCAGGTGCTGGTTGACGTCCTGGATGCAAATGACAACGCCCCTGTCTTCAACCAGTCCATCTACAGAGCCAGCGTGAAAGAAGACACACCCTTGAACACCCTGGTTGTCCAAACCAGAGCTTTCGACCTGGATGAAGGCCCCAATGGGGAGATTGTGTACTCTTTCAGCAGTCACACCCCTGCCAGAGTCCGACAGCTCTTTGCCCTAGACTCTGCCACTGGAGAACTGAGGCTGAAGGGGTTGCTGGATTTTGAAGAAGCCAAATTTTATGAGATTTATATCCAGGCAAAAGATAAGGGTTCAAATCCTGGTGTCGCTCATTGCAAAGTGCTGGTAGAGATTGTGGATGTGAACGACAACACCCCAGAAATAACAGTGACGTCGGTATACAGCCCAATACCAGAAGACGCAGCTCCAGGGACTGTGATTGCGTTGCTGAGTGTCACGGATCAGGACTCTGGTGATAATGGCCTAGTAAATTGCTTTATACCTTCTGGGATCCCTTTTGCCCTCAGCTCTTCCCTTAAAAACTATTATACCTTACAGACCAAAGGACCCTTGGACAGGGAACTTGTCTCTGAGTACAACATCACCATCACAGCTCAGGATGCAGGCACACCCTCACTCATGGCAGAAAAGCAAATACTGGTTAAAGTATCTGATGTAAATGACAACCCTCCTAAATTTCCACAATCCTCCTATGATGTGTATGTGGAGGAAAACAACCTTCCAGGGACCCTGATCTTTAACATCAGTGCCTCTGACCCGGATCTGAACCGGAATTCCCACCTTTCCTACTCCATCCTGGATAGTCCCATGTCCTCGGGAGACTTGGCGGGCAGGTATTTTTCTATTAACCGGGAAAATGGCAGCATATATGTCCTAGTCCCCTTGGACCATGAGGGCACCATGGAGTTCAGGCTAGTGGTCCAGGTTCGTGATGCTGGCCTCCCGCCTCTCGCCACTAACATCACTGTCAATGTTTTTGTCACAGATCAGAATGACAATGCACCCAGGCTCTTATACCCGAACTCAAACAACAGTTCTTCGCTCTCAGAAGTCATCTCACCCACAGTCAGCCCTGGTTACATGGTCACAAAAATTGTGGCCTGGGATGCAGATTCTGGTTACAATGCCTGGCTCTCGTATTCCTTCCTTCAGGTCACTGACCCAGGGCTGTTCACTGTGGGGCTGCATTCTGGGGAGATAAGCACAGCTCGTTCTCTGCAAGAGGAAGATTCTCGCAAGCAAACATTGCTCATCTTAATAAAAGACAATGGGGAGCCTGCCTTGTCCTCCACAGTGACCCTTGCTGTAGATGTAGCAGAGACATCTAGGGAGACACTGACAGACTTGACTGCTGTGTCCACTACACCCCAAACAAAGAAGCACTTGACTTTCTATTTAATCATTGCTGTCATCTTGATCTCAGTGGCCTTCTTTGTCACCGTGGTTGGGGTGGGGATTTATAAATTTTACAAGTGGAGGCAATCCAAGGATATATTCAAAGCCTCCAGAAGCTCCCTTTATAGAACCCCGGGGCCTTTCAACCACATAGACACTGTGCGGAGTGGATTTACTCCTCCAAACTTCTACCAGCAGGTCCTCACCACGGACTCTCGCCAGAGTGAACTTCTGTACAAAATGCCCTTTGCTCCCAGCCCTATGGGGAGCCGCCAGAGCACTATCACAAGATGTGACCCTGCAATATATAACCAGCTAATAAGCACAAATAAGAGGCTTCTGGTGTCCTCTGAGGTAATGTATGCTTGTTGTCCTTCTCCAACAAAGTTGGGAAATCCCAGCTCTGAGCTTAAGTTGACTTAAAGGCAGACCACTCAATGTCTTTCTACCCGGAAACAGGGTAGTTCCCGTAGAACACATTCGTTTTCCTGTTTTCTGTCTCCATCTAGTGCTGTGTCATTTAATAGCATGATTAAGAGCCCCGCCTGTTTAACTCCTGTGCATGTGTTGTTTCCTTCCTACATTACATGGAGTTGGGTGGTTTGTTCTTTCTGCTCTGGGTCAGATCAATGTGGTCAGCTGTTGTTGGGTTGCATAGTCATTGCCTCTGAAGAATGATAGCTCCCAGTAAGTTTATGTTTTACAAAAAAATCATACGCAAGGAAACAGTAATGCTGTGTAAATAATGGGTTGGATATGTATTGGGAGGCCTTTTGACTTGGGTGCTTTTTCAAGACGCTAAAGGGAGATCACCTTCAACATTTCCTTGGGGGGCCTAGCCTCTGATGTATGTCTGTTTGATATTCATCTATGATGGGGTGGAAATGTAAGACTTATTCCTTTTCCTTATGTGTATGGTGGAATTGAACCTATTCTCTATGTAGCCAAACATGAGTAGGAGTAGGGGTAGGAGTAGGAGTAGGAGTAGGAGTAGCAGAAGAAGAGACATTAGAACAGGGCTCTGATGGCTTCTCATTCAGACTAATTTGGTAGGGGGAAATGGCACTTTCTATGGAAGCAATGGCAGCAGCCTTCCAGGGAAGATGCTCTTCTATACAAAAGAGACTTCTGGGAAAGAGCCTGCGCATGGATGCCTTTCAGAAGGAGGCCTACACACAGGACCAGCCACCAGGTGTGCACCCCCAAATTAGTTTACCTGGAGGCCGCAGCAGGTGGAGGCAAGGATGGGCAGCAGCATGGGGGTGGTGAGGAGAGATGGTGCTCCCTTGCCCTGTTGCTGAGAAATGCCCTTTTCATTTCCCCTCAGTGCTTCTGGGCCCCAATATAGCACCACTATGTTGAAGTAAGGCCCAGAGGCCCTGGGACCATTGGAGAAGGTGGCAGCTGTTGCCACTTGGTTTGGTGCTTCTGTTCCCAATGAAGGGCCCTGTGCTTGTTATTTTAAGAAATCGAGGGGGTTGCGGATATTGCTCTGGGGCCTATGCTTGTCAGAGGACCCAGACTTTGAGTTTTCATTTAAAAAACGTAAGAGCCTAGCCCTTCTAGAAATGAAGTTATCAAGCAAAATGTGTGAGTACCCTTCTAAGTGAGTGAGCCAGCCCAGCTATCCCCACCTTTCAGTGTTTTTTAGCAAATGAGTGACGTCTGAGCTGTGGTTGATGAGTAAGTTGTTTGGACACCAGGCTATAGAATAACTGGTGTCTTAAAGAGCTGCCATTTCCCTCTTCCATCCAGTGCACTTTTCTGCCCTGCTTGTTTCATTTTCTAGTCCCTGGAATTTCTGTTATTTAGCCAATCTGTTCTTTCTACAAAACAGGATGCATCTTTCCTGTGGTGAGTTGGTCTAAGATCAGGTACTCACTATAAGTTATTGTGTATTGTGTATTATTACACAATAAGTGTGGGTAGATGTTAAAGAATACCCCACCCTATAGCAAGTGCAAAATGTGAAAAGTATGCAAAGAGGCTTGGGCATTCTGTCATACCAACATTTCTCCAATGAAAATAGGGACGTCCCATTCCATAATGATAATTTTACTATTTACCATATTTTTTGCTCTATAAGACTCACTTTTTCCCTCCTAAAAAGTAAGGGGAAATGTGTGTGCGTCTTATGGAGCGAATGCAGGCTGCGCAGCTATCTCAGAAGCCAGAACAGCAAGAGGGATTGCTGCTTTTACTGCGCAGCGATCCCTCTTGCTGTTCTGGCTTCTGAGATTCAAAATATTTTGTTTCTTGTTTTCCTCCCCCAAAAACTAGGTGCATCTTGTGGTGTGGTGCGTCTTATAGAGCGAAAAATACGGTATATCCACACATCTTACTGAGTTGCCCCAGCCACTCTGGGCAGCTTCCAACATATATAAAAAACTTCCCTTCCCTATACAGGATTGCCTTCTGATGGCTTGCAGGCTGCATAAAATTGAGGGGGCCCAGTCCCCTGCTTAATTGGAGGGGCTCAGCTCCCCCCCCCCCATGTTGTCCCTGATCAGGTGGGAGATAGTAGAGATGCTACGATGCTAAGATAATGTGTTCCCTGTTGAATGTCCAAGAAAACATAGGCAGCCCCATCATAGAGTTCATATCAAAAGTCAATAAGTGAAAAGATAATGCAATATGTTATTGTATGAAAGTGAATATTAACTAGAGATTTTGCCTGCAATCCAGAAAAGCTTCTGTGTAGAGAGGAGAAGGAGGAGTAATAACAACAATAGCCAGGTTCTTTCTCACAATGCCTACAAAGCACACCGGTCAACACCTACATAGGTGAGCTTTTTCTGACTCTTCCACCAGCTGCACAAAGCTATTGTGCTTTAGGGTTTCTGAGTCTCAAGGTTTTACCTAAAGTTTCAGGCTTCAGCTTTCTTTTGGGAATCACAAGTGGCAGGCTACTTTCAGCTTGACTTATATGTTGTCTTGCACCCCATCCCCATTCTGTCCAACAGTCTTCCCCCCTAAAATACCAGGCATAGGCAAACTGCCCAGGAGGCATCAAATTCCCTTCCTTCCCAGGCTCCTCTCATATTCTGATCACTGATAACATTAGGTAGCACTCGTGTGACACTCATTTTATCTTGTTATTGTGTAACAGCAGAAGGCTGGCAGTGAATATGTTAATTGCTGGGATTGTATGTACATGCTAGTTTCCTTTGAAATATTCATGAACATTTTCACTCTGAAGAGAGCACGTTGTGTGTCATGTTTGTAAGATTTCCTCACAGAGGCCCAGTTCTCACCAAGATGGTTAATCTGTTTCTAGGCTGTACCATTTCAGATTGCAGATGAAACCCACATCTTTGAATGTTCCTGCGTACAAAGAATTCAGAGCTCTGTCAAAGCTAGATGTCAGGAAGATGGATCCTAACCGTGGGGTGGCTGGCATGGAGGAGCATACAGCCATCTTGAGTCCCCACCTGCAGTCTGAAGTGGTACAGCCCAGAGTCAGGGGTACAACCTCATTGAGAACTGAGCCAGAAGCACAATTCCTATAATTCCTTGGGAATGATTGCTGCACCAGTTTGAATCTGCAGTGTAGATACATGCTCAGGGTGCATTCTGCTACACAATTAGATGCTATAGGCAGGAAGTTGTTTTAGGGTACAGTGATAAACTGCGGCTTTATGTGGAGAGGGTGCTGGAAGAAGGACCAGGAAGCCCAGAGATTGCAAGAGTAAAGGAGAGGTTGCCAGAAAGCGTCTGGCTCCAGGCCAGTTCTCACCCCTGATAGTTTGTGAATAGCTTTCAGGGCCATCATTTCAGTGAACTGGTTTTGAGTCTTTGTACCTGGTTAATTTGGCATTTAGTATTTGGCATCTGATATCCGAACATGTTTTAGAGCAATGTGGTACCTAACCTTTCGGCTGTGTGGGAAATATATATACACATTCACAACAGTAATTGATATTTTGTATGTAGCTTGCTTTTATTTTATACCTTGAGTTGTAAATTGTGCATCAACTTTTAATTAATTCATCATAGGTTTTTAATATGCTGTATTCTGCTTGGTTTGGTTTGTGAGCCACCCAGAAAACTGCTATAGGGCAGCCTTATAAATGTAATAATGATGATGATGATGATGTTAATTCATCGATAACTGATTAGTGATTTCATCTGTACTTTTAATTTGTTGTTGAGATTTAAATTATTATTGTTTATTATTACTATTCTGATGCCAAAAGGGTTGCATTGCTGTTATCAATTCATAATTAGGCTTTCTTAACTGCCATACATGTTGCTTTGCTTGAAATGGTTGACATGTGAACCCTGAGATCCTTGGAAATTGTTTTAGCTTCGTTTTCCTACCCAAAATTACATAGTCTGGAAGATTGTTAAGAAAATGACTATGATCAGAAAAATAGGGCGGGCAAAAGAGACAGCGGAAGAGAGGTGTGTTTGTGTGCCCGTGTGTGTCCTGTCAATAGGCATTAGCAATTCCAGCACAATATGATGACCCTAAGCTGATGTACTCTTAAAGCTGCACCAGATCCCACACTTAATCTGTACAGGCAGAACCATTAGTTTCTTTAGTGTTTTTAACAAAAGTTAGAATGATGCACAGAGGCTTTTCATTAGTAGGCCATCTGGCTCTAAAATATGCAAAACCAGGGCAGACTCTCACCAAATATAATCAGGGCTCCTTCACGTATTACTGAAACAATGTGAACATTTAGTGTGTCCATTACACTTGCAGTTGAGGAGGCTGTACTTATTAAAATCATATGTGCTTGAAAATATGTTGCAAGGGGCCAGGACCTGCTGCGCTTTGTGCACTGAAATAAATGCAAGCGACAGCTTCATATGCTGTGGGGTTTACTGCCAAACACACTGGTCTTCTAGTTTGTAATAAGTATCCCTGAATTATAGGACATTGAGATTGGAAAGAAGAAATCTCACTTTGAAAATTAAGATGAGCATATATGCAGCCAAAGCAACACAGGAGAATTCAAGATCAGAAACTTTATGATTAAATACATCTAATCTAGAGCAATGCAAGAAAGTTACCATATTTGTTTTTCTGTAAAGATAATGGAAGACAAAGAGTGCAAAGAGCTGGCTAACATCATGCTGTCTAGCCATCTGCCACTGGATGAGATTTGACAGCAATAAACATGCACAATCCCTGCCCAGAGACCCCACTCAAGATCTTATGGTGCCTTTCACAAACGAGTTTAGTGTAGGGGGGTGGGAGAATGTAATGAAACTTACTGTATGTTGACCCCCAACATTTAAAATTTCCCTCTTGCTTGCTTGTCTACAATCTTGAACCTAGAAAATAGTCATTGACTGTCCAAAAAGTCTAAAGCAATCAAACTCAATCACATTTCAGATTTTGAAGTGAGATATCAGTCTCCCCACTCTTCTCAAATCCTAATTACAAGGTCTCCCGTTTCTATTGTTGAAATGTTTTCCTTTGCACCAAATATTTATTGTGATTTCATTAAAGACAAGGGTTTAAAATACAGAATTTCTTTTCCATTCCATTAAGTTAAATGGCACAAGTGTGCATTAGGAACTGATTTGAATGCTTCTCATCAAATACTGTTTCCTGTGAAGTTTAGCACAGCGTCCTGTAGTATAATTCATGTGTGTTAGTTAAACCAAGCCAAGTGGCTTTGCATCTTTCAAAGCCACTTAGCCTGCTATGCAGCGTTCGTAGCTCTGTGAACCAAGACTGTATATAACTAGTTAGAAATATCTGTACAGTATGTGTGCTATTTGCAACTAAATGGATTCTGAAAATAAATAGGATTGCAAAGCTGAATGTTATGTGCAGGTGAATTCAAGAGAAGCAAGAGTGTATAAAGACATTGGTATTATCAAGATAAGAACATTCATTATAAAAAATAGTATCCTTAAGTTTTTTTAATGTGTATCCTCAGGCATTAGAAAAGGCAGAATCAGTAAGTCAAGGAATGTATTTGATATCGTGATTTTGTGTATTGTAATATACAAATACAAACTCTTGAGCTGAAGAAAATTGCTCTTGATGTAGCCTGAGTCCAGAATCTCAATGTGCTTCCACCCTGCAGCAGTTTTGTGGATGCTGCTAATTGTTCTGTGCTCTCTGCCCAGGCACTGTGCCAATCCCTGACCATTACTAGTCCAAGTGGACTAGAAGGGTGAGTTTAGGTTACATAGAAATCATAGGAAAGAACGGGAAATTGCATCCCCAAACGACTGCTATATAATAGTTGATTAGTGAGATGATAACTGTGGAAATAGATTTTTACTGCTTTGAAAGGAACCTGTAAACTGTGAGTCCCTGTGTACATGTGAGTCAAGCTCCTTCATGGAGTCAAAATGGATGTAAAAAGATCCATGGAAATGTATCAGGCAGAAGTGGGAAATGCAGGTGTTGACGATTCCTACCCTCTCCAGGGCCTGTGACACAGAGAGATATTTAGAGTCAGAGAAATTAACATTCCTTGGTTAGTAGAACGAGCAGCAGTTCCGTCATCACTTACTTGTTAAGACTTTCTTGTCTGTTGATGTGAAGAGATCTGAACTTGCTTCTTTGAAAAACATTGACTGGGAATTAAGGAAGTTGAGCATTGCTTGGTCCTGAAGGCTCTATATTGGAGCAACACCTTACTTAGTATGGCAATTCCGTATATAGGAGGACTCCACCCAGTGCAGCATTATGTGACTATTGGGAAGTCACGGCTGTGGTGAAAAGGAGGCTTGCCTATAAAATAGAAGCTATAAGTTTAATGTTAAAATGAGGTGGACGTCTTTGCCATGGAACATATGGTGGTGCACATTTTTTATGTCCCCAAATACCCAAAAGATTGTACCTTGGTCAAAACAAACTTTGTCCGTGCCAGACAGCATGTCTCTGCACATAGCAAGCAGCTCACTCCAGAGGCAGTGGAGCAGCAGTGATTGCCAGTATTCCCAGATGCTTGCATTTAAAGCCATGGACCGTGTTTCAAAACCAGGTTTTAGTCACAAATACTCCTCTGGACAGTGAAGACCAATCTAGCTAACAGAATAACAAATGCAATACGAACAACCTGTGGTCATTGCCCTATATTATCTGCACAGTACTCCTGGAGAAGGACCATCACCGTAAATACATTCTGTCTGTTTCATTTCTATTGTGAAATCTCACACACGGGAGGTGCCCAGCTTCTCATCCACACATGATGCCACTAGGAGCAAATCCAGGTGCTTCTAATCAAGCACATAAGACAGAGGACACCACTTTTTCAACAGCAGTGTGCCTCATCTACCTCTTCACTGAAGTCTACCATGCCAACATTCAGAAGGCATTGTCTACCTTTAGGGGAGAAAAAATACTTCTATTCATAGATTTCTTTCATCTTTTCCAGGAAGTCCATGAATCTCCTTGACCTGACCCCTTCCCTAACATCTTAGTTGTCTCCACTATGGAAGCTGTTTGTTGGGAACATCAGGGACCAGGTTCTTGCTCATAAAACTCTTTTTAACCTTGCTCCTCCTAACCTTTGACTCCAGAGGCTTAAAAATTTCCTTTGTGATGTCATGGTTTATTCTGTTTTGTGCACTGGCTGCAAAACTCCTGAAATTTAGGAAAGGGTATATGGAGAGACTCTTAGTATACTCCATTTGGAGAACAAAGGCCATAGTGGGAATGAGCTTTGAAGAGCTCTCCTGCATCGGTTATTGAATGCCATTCATTTAAAGGAAATTCAGGCAGACAATCAATGGGTCTTTTAACGTGATCTTATATCCAGCAAATGGCAGTATATCACTTAATTGTGCAGCCACTGGTGTTTGTTGCATTCTGTTTTTTAAAAAATCTGCAAAATATGCAGTTTGCTAGTTTAGCTTATAACCCCAACCATTCCAAACAAAGAGTGTTCATTATTGAATTTAAATGCTTGTGACATTCATTAATGAATTCAAAAGCTTGTAATGACATAGGATTTATTGTTCATATAATTATCTTGGGAAATCCAGTCACTGACAGCTGGCGAATGGGCTCCCAGCTCTTCTTCAACATTTGCACTGGCGCTTTAAGACCTCCCCCACACCATTGCTGGAGCTGGGGAGGGGGAGGATGGGTGGTCCATTGCAAACAGCCAGGCGCTTCCTTGATTCCAGGAGCCCTGTATCTGCTTTGATGGACAACAAAGCTCCTCCCCTCTTGATTCCGATACGGACTAGGCACCGCCGCTGTTTTCTGTGGAAGAAAAACAGAGAAAAGATGCAGATGGTGCGCCGCTTTCTCATCCCTTGCGCGACCTAACCCGGGATTCTGTGTTGTTTCCTTGGCTGTGCTGGAATCAGAGAGGACAGAGGTCCAGCAAAGGAAGAGGAAATTTTGGCGACATTATGCTGTCTCTGGAAGAAAGACTACTCCTGCTATGGCAAGTAAGAGCTTTGCTTTTGGTTTCTGTCTCTCTCCAGAGCGCTGGAGAGATGACCCAGCTCCATTATTCGATTCCTGAGGAGTTAGCTCCTGGGGCCTTTGTTGGGGATGTGGCTAAAGACTTGGGTCTAGATGCTGCCCGGGTGGTCTCCCGACAGCTGCAGATCATGGCTGGCTCTGCTGAAAAGTACTTCGAAGCCAAGGTGCCAAATGGTCTCTTGGTCGTGAAAGAACGGCTTGACCGAGAGCAGCTTTGTGGGCCCAGCTTACACTGCCTGCTCTATCTGGAGCTCCTACTTGCAAACCCAACAGCCTCCCATCGTGTGGAAGTTGAGCTCTTGGATGTGAATGACAACGACCCGGTTTTTCTTACCAGTCTAACCCATTTGGAGATAGCAGAGTCTGCAATGCCAGGGGCCCGCTTCCCCCTGGAAAGTGCTGAAGATTTGGACATTGGCATGAATTCAGTCAGCACCTACCAGCTGAGTCCACGTGGACAATTCAGCCTCAGTGTTAAGTCACATAAAGGCGGCAGCAAACCTGAGCTGGTGTTAGAGAAGGCATTGGATAGAGAACAGCAGCAGCGCTACCCCCTGGTGCTTACAGCCCTGGATGGAGGAGTTCCTGCTAAATCCGGGACAGCAAAGATTCTCGTGTCAGTAATAGACGCCAATGACAATCCACCTGTCTTTAACCAATCAGTGTACAAAGTTAGCCTACTAGAAAATGCCCCAGTGGGGACCCTTGTGATACATTTACAAGCTACAGACAATGATGAGGGGGCAAATGGGAAAGTTTCCTACTCCTTCAGCAGCCACACTCCACAGAAAATCCGGAAAATGTTCAGCCTTAATGAGGAGACTGGGGAGATAAGAGTCCTGGGAAGTGTGGATTATGAAGATGACACATTGTATGAAATTGATGTGAGGGCCAAAGACCAAGGGTCACCTTCCATGGATGCACACTGCAACATCTTAGTGGAGGTAGTGGATGTGAATGACAATGAGCCTATCATTAGGTTCACTTCCCTCACCACCACCATACCAGAAGATGCTCCCCCAGGTACCACAGCAGGGCTCCTCAGAGTCAGTGATGCAGATTCTGGGGAAAATGGAGAAGTACAGCTTCATCTCCCTGCAGATATCCCCTTCCAGATTGTACCTTCCTTCAAGAACCACTACTCTTTGATCACCAGTGGCCCCCTAGATCGGGAGGAAATCTCACAGTACAAAGTTATGATCACAGCTACGGATTCTGGTTCTCCACCTCTCTCCAGTCAAAGAAACTTCCTTATAAATATATCTGACCTGAACGATAACCCACCCCACTTCTCACAGCCTGCATATGAGACCCTCGTAACTGAGAACAATGCTCTGGGGCTGCCAATCATTTCTATATCTGCCTTTGACCCTGATCTGGGGCAGAACTCACACCTGTCTTATTCGTTAGTGGAGCATATCATAAATGGAATGCCCATTTCCTCCTATGTCTATGTTATGGAGAACGGTACTATCTACAGTGGCTGCTCATTTGACTATGAGCAAACCCAGCAACTGGTTTTCCAGATTCAAGCTAAGGATAATGGTTCTCCTCCACTCTGTGCCAATGTGACTGTCTCCATCTTCATCATAGACCAGAATGATAATGCTCCTCTCGTTGTATACCCTGTAACCAAGAAGGGGGTCCTAGCCCAGCAGCCAGTCCCTTTTTCTGCACAAGGAGGTTACCTGGTAACCAAAGTCACAGCTGTGGATGCAGACTCTGGGCAGAATGCATGGGTTTCTTATAAGCTGCAGCAAGCCACAGACCCAAGCCTTTTCCAAGTCTCGGCGTTCACAGGAGAGATCCGAACCGTCCGAGCCCTCCTGGAACAAGACGCCCCTTCCCAAGAGTTGGTTGTTGAGATCTTGGACAATGGGAAGCCACCTCTGTCTGCCACAGCCACTCTGATTCTTAATCTAGAGCATGAGCATGAGTTGGGCACAGCAGACCTCAGAGAGTCCAGCATGGAACAAGAAGGGCTGTCTCACCTGACCTTGCAACTCATTATTGCTCTAATCACAATCTCAGGACTTTCTGCTCTGGCCTTTGTGTTTTTAGCTATGAAGTGTCTTAAAAGATTGAAAGGAAGACACTCAGATGTGGGTTGGACCAGCGACCTGAAGGGTAGGAACTCTATTCCTGTGGGAGGACACTTTGACACGTTCTCAGTACGCTTGAGCCAGGAGGAAAAAATGGAATTCCCTACAGCCTTCATTGGGGGAGATGTTGTTTCTCCTTTTACCCTCCTAAGGCCTGGCCAGACCCACTTTTCAGAAGGGAGGAATTTCAGGATAGCTACACCAGTCACTCAGCAGGATATCAACAGCACAGGCACACTTCTGGCCTGCAGCCTTTCCCGAGAGCCAAACGAGGTGAGGCATGAAATACTGTTCTATAACTATGTCGTGTAGCACCCTGTGATTCTGTAACAATCTCCAGGGATAGAGGTCACAGATGCAATGGCAATGTCAGGCAGCCTTTGTGTTAAGGTGGTCAGTTTGTAAATTAAAAAGCATTTTGTTGGATTTGAGATTCTTCAAGGAGATAGGCTATTTTAGAAGAATCTTGGGAAGATTAGCAGTTGTTCACCCTGTGGATATTTGGCAAGAAGTAATGCTTTTAAACTACTGGTACTTAGATTTAGGTTAACAAGCAGCAAAAAGTTTCTCACCGAAAAATAAATCCAGCAGTTAAATGATTTTCCAGGGGAGATTGTCAAATATTTGTTTTTCTGATGTTTTTGAAAGCTTGGTGGAAAGAGGGGAAAGAAAAAGTGCTAAGGGTCATAAGTCGGGAGTGCATCAAGAATGAGGCACCCCATCTTAAGAAAAATGGTCCACTCACTGAGTCCATCACAGTTCTGTGAATCTGTACTTGGGTGTCTCGTTATTGGAAAGTGCTTTAACACCACAGCTTAAAAATTACTTGGTATGTGGGTCCCTGACATTCAAAGCCACACCATGGTCTTTGGGTTACAATGGTTCTACTTAGAAATACTGCTGCATTGATTGTGGTGTTCTAATTTTGGAAAGGCCAATGAATAGAGCTGGGAGGCCTTAAGCAATTTTGAAGATTGTGCATTCTTCACTGTGTGGTGGAGGTTCCCATGTCTGCATTTGAAAATGAACATTCTGAAAGGGTCTGTTTTGCCTTGGTAATGACTAAGAGTTTTAAATGCATTTATTGAAGCTGCGTTGCAAAATGCTAAAGCACTTTCTGTGAGAGTTTCTCCCTATCTTTCCTCTTTTCGACTGTAACAAATACCTTTTTCACTGCAAGTGAAAAATCGGACCAGTTGTTCGCCAGAGAGACTATGATTCTGTATCCCCTACAGCTGAGAGTTTGTCTTTTGTTCAGATGAGATGGAATGAATCTAGCTAATGTGAACAATGAGGATTTGTACCGTTCATGCTTCCCGGACGTGCTGTTTCCTTGAGAACAAGAATCTGAGCTGCTAAACTTAGCTGCCAAAACCAGTGGCAAACCAGCCTCTTGGTTACATTTAGGGTTGAGGTATGGGGGTGATCAGTCCTGGTCTCCCAACTTCATGTGCTGCAGCAGCTTTAAGAGTGTAGGTGGACTTGTCACTGGTGGAGAGTGGATGGAGCTGTCATCTAGTCAGGTGCTGATCCAGATTTTGGGGGGAGGGGGGATCAGCTCTTTCTGCCTTGACTTTCCTCCTCCGTCGCTATGGCTGTAATTCAGCTTCCCTCCCCCAATCCACCCCCTCAACTCTCTGACTAACATTCTGTTGCTGCAGCTAGGCAAGCTCAAAAGCTACTTTAACTCATTTGGAAGGAAATACCGAGGGATTTGAAAAACAGCATTCATCCAGGTCCTGGAGCCTCCTTATCCCTGGGATATCACAAAGACTCCTTCTGGAAGGGGACTTTTTTCTGAAATGGAGCCACATTTGTCCCGGCAACCCTCTTTCAAATGGCAAGTACTGGGTTTGTTTTTGCTGTTCAGCCGGGCGTTGGTTACAGGACAGATCCACTATTCCGTGGTGGAGGAATCGGAGCTGGGCACCGTGGTGGGAAAGGTGGCTCAGGACTTGGGCTTAACGGTGGCAGACCTTTCCCGTCGCAGGCTGAGGCTGGGCTCTGAGGAGAGCAAGAGGTACTTTGCAGTTAACTTGGCCAACGGTGCTCTGATAGTGAATGAAAAGATAGACCGAGAGACCCTGTGTGGAGCAAGCTCGGGGTGCATTTTGCCAGTCCAAGTAGTCATAGAAAATCCCTTGGAGCTCTTTCACCTGGAGGTAGAGATCCTGGACTTAAATGACAATTCCCCCGGTTTCCTCACCCCCAAGCTTGTGCTGAGGATAGCAGAGTCTGCCGCCACAGGGTCTCGCTTTCCACTGGAGAGCGCTCATGATGCAGACGTGGGGACCAATGCAGTCAGTGTCTACCGACTCAGCCCCAACCCCCACTTCTCACTTAATGTAAAGAATGTGAACGATGGCAAGCTTTTACCTGAGCTGGTGCTAGAGCAACCTTTGGACCGAGAGCAACAATCGGAACACCAGCTCATCCTGACTGCCTGTGATGGGGGGGACCCTGTACTGTCAGGAACAGCTCTGATCACCATTGTGGTCCTGGATAATAATGATAATGAACCTGCATTTGACCTTCCTCTGTACAAGATAAGATTTTCGGAGAACATCCCTGTAGGCTCTTTGCTTTTCAGACTTAATGCAACTGACCCTGATGCAGGTTCTAATGGGGAAATACAGTATTCCTTTGGAATCCACACACCTGATTCCATCCAGAAGTTGTTTGGCTTGGATCCCCACACAGGTGAGATCCATGTCCAAGGAGTTGTGGATTTCGAAGAATCTCATTTTTATGAGCTTCATGTAAGGGCCAGGGACAAGGGCATTCCTCAAATGGAAGGCCATTGTGTAATCCAAATGGAAGTTGAAGATGAGAACGACCACCCCCCAGAGGTTCTCCTTACCTCTCTGGTAAACCCTGTGCCAGAAAACACCCCTTTAGAGACAGTGGTAGGGCTTTTCAATGTGCGAGACCAAGATTCAGGTGCCAATGGAAAGGTGAGCTTACAAATATCACCAAACTTGCCCTTTAAAATTAAATCTTTTGAAAACCACTATTCTTTGATTACCTCTGAGAAGCTGGATAGAGAAACAGTTTCTCGATACACTATCAAGTTGACGGCCCAAGATTCAGGGTCCCCACCTCTAACCACAGATGTCACCATCTTGCTGAACATTTCAGATGTTAATGACAATGCCCCGTACTTCTCTCAGCCCTTCTACAACTCCTTCTTGAAGGAGAACAATCCACCTGGCTCTCTGCTATGCACTGTGGCAGCCTCTGATCCTGACGAGGGGGACAATTCCCGGCTCACGTACTCAGTGGCAGGAAGCCCAATTCAAGATGCTCCAGTCTCTTCTTTCATTTACGTCAACCCAGACAATGGGAATGTCTATGCCCAGCACTCTTTTGACTATGAAACGCTGCAGGTGCTGCAAATCCCCATCATGGTGCATGATGCTGGGACACCCCAACTGAGCTCCAGTGTCACTGTCTACCTCTTCATAATGGATCAGAATGATAACACGCCTGTTGTTTTGCACCCAGTGACTGGTCGGGAACTGTCTGCAATCCAGAGGATCCCTCAGTCTGCATCAGCAGGCTATGTGGTCACCAAAGTCACTGCCGTGGATGCAGACTCTGGCCACAATGCCTGGCTTTCTTACTCCTTGCTTTCCCAGTCTACTGACCCCTCCTTGTTCCGAGTGGCTCCCTACACTGGGGAAATCTGGACTGTTCGGGAGTTCCAGGAAACAGATCTCCCAGCACAGAAAATCCTTGTACTAGTGAAGGACAATGGAGAACCACCTTTGTCTACCACCGTCACCATCGTGGTCTCATTGGAGGATAAAGTAACTGAGGAAAGGCCCCAGTCTCGTGATTTCCTGACTCACCCCAAAGAAAAATCTGACCTGACCCTCTATCTGATTATTGCGCTGGTGGCAGTTAGCATTGTGTCCCTCGTTACGTTCATAATCTTGTCTGCAAAATGCTTTCGGAATAAAAAAGCCAGGGGTTCTTCTTGCTGCAGCCTGAGTGGTGCTCCTGCCAGGGATGTTTTCAAACAATCCAGCCCTAAGCTTCAACTGAACTCAGATGGCACATTGAAATACATGGAGGTCACACTCAGGCCCACAGACTCCCAGAGCCAGTGCTATAGAGCCAGCTATTCTCCCGGCTCGGACAGAAGTGATTTCACCTTTATGAGGCCTGTGGATTACCCTCAACCAAGTACTCTGACGAGAGACTTTGACACTTTCTTATCTCGTACTGATACACTGAACCATCCCAGGCAGGTGAGGTGGCATTTTGTCCTTTTTCTCCTTTCCCACATGAAACTGGTATCTCCAGTAACACTTTGAAACTTGACTGAGGGCTGATTCATCGGTTATCAGAATAGGGTGGGGCCTCCTTCTTCATAACCTAACCCTGCACCACATAGTCATAACGCCTTGGGAAAGAGAGAGCAGGAGAGTGGGGAAAATTACATTGATTTCTTCCCACAAATTGCTGCCTTTTAATGAGAGAAAGTGGGTAGGGGAGCAGGGACTGGAACTAGGATGTGAACAATAAGAAAATGATAATTTAAAATCATCCTTCAAATGCTGCCTGTCACAAAGTTAGCTCTTCATATTTTTGCAACTGCTAAGTCCCCCCCCCCATACAATTAGATTTCTTTCCCTGAGAAAAAACCAATCACTCCCTTGAGTTTTTACATTGGAAGGGTGGAGTCTAAGGCTTCTGAAATACCGGTAAATAAAGCTAGATATTAATTTGGTAGCCTAGAAATAACTAAAAGAGATTGATCTGGAAGCTTAGGATGGGGTAAGAGGAACTATTGTTTCCTAGAATTCATTGAATTATCTTTGCTCATAAAAATGACAAATCAGCTGTTCTGTTGTGGATGTAATACGTGAGGAGTCAGTGTGCTTTTAGAGCAAACATTTCTTTGCAGCGTATGCTTCTAAGAGTCCTATAGCTAGCACAGAAGCCAAAACCAGACAAGATTTTGGGCTTTGTTTTCCATTGTCTGCCGTTTAGCCTGGTGTCTCTAGGTTAAAAACAGCAGGTTACGCGGTCCTTTTTCACACAGTAGCAACTTCCAGACTTGGATTGGTGCGTGTGTTGCTGTCCTGGGAAGGAGGCTGCTGATTGGATAAATAGAAAGGCAGTCTCAGCCAATGAGCAGGAGGTTAGCATTGAAGATCTGCGGTGTGTACCACTCCCCTCCTGTGTCAATCTCTCTCAAACCAAAACAATGAATGAGAGAGGTAAACACTGACCACAGACCCTTTTCCTCTCATATATTTCATATTTCTTCGAGATAGGTGGTGAATCCTCCAGAGGTTTAAAGAGATACTGCCTGCTATATTTAGCTCCTGTTTTGCAGTTTTAGAGCTTCCTGCTGTGGATTTCAGAAAGATGCTCAGAACAGAAAACTCTGCCTGGCGTTTGGGACTCGTGCATGCCTTTGCCTTCTGTCTGTTTCTGAGTGACTGTTTTGCACAGATCCGTTACTCTGTCCCAGAGGAACTCACTCGAGGAGCCTTTGTAGGAAATGTTGCTAAGGACTTAGGAATGGATGTGACAAAGCTTGCAGCTGCCAATCTGCAGGTGCTTTCTGATTCTGACTCCCAGTATTTCTCTGTGAATGTGAACACTGGAATCATAATAGTCAATGACAGAATAGACAGGGAGCAGCTCTGTGGGCAGAACCTGCGCTGTTTCTTGCATCTCAAACTTGCTATTGAAAACCCAGTGGAGTTCTATCGCATCGAAGTGGAGATTCTGGATATCAACGACAATGCGCCTGTGTTCTCAAGTAGCACAATATCTCTGCAGATCTATGAACTGGCTGCACTGGGTGCCCGTTTCCCCATCCCACACGCACAGGATTCAGATGTAGGAACTAACACTTTACAGACCTACCACCTCAGCGCCAATGAGAACTTCAACCTCAACGTGAAGGCACGTACAGATGGCACCAAATTCCCAGAGCTAGTACTGGAGAAAGCCCTGGACAGGGAGCACATCGCTGTCCACCACTTGGTCCTGACAGCTGAAGATGGGGGCATATCCCCCAAATCTAGCGCTATTCGAATTGCTGTCCACATTCTGGATGCCAATGATAATCATCCGGTTTTTGACAAACCTACTTATTATACTCGCTTAGTAGAAAACTCTCCTCCAGGAACCCTGGTGATTAAGCTGAATGCAACAGACTTGGATGAAGGGCCTAACGGAGAGGTGCAGTATTCCCTCAGCAGCCATAACTCAGAAGCCTTGCGCAGGATATTTGCTATCAATGAGACTACGGGAGAGATCCGTGTCCAAGGGAGCCTGGATTTTGAAGAGGCTAATGTCTATGAGATCGAAGTGGAGGCTAAGGACATGGGCTCCCCTACTATGGAGGAACACTGCAGTGTTATGGTAGAAGTCACGGATGTCAACGACAATGCACCTGAAGTTATTCTCACCTCTTTCTCCAGCTCTATGGGTGAAGATGCGCCTCCTGGCACTGTGGTTGCTGTGATACATGTCAAGGATAGAGACTCTGGGGATCAAGGGAAAGTCCGGTGTGATCTGCCCAGAAACCTTCCTTTCAAACTTCGGAAAGACTTTGAGCACCAGTATTCCTTGCTCACCAGTGAGCAGCTAGATCGTGAGAGCACTCCGCAATACAACGTCACCATCTATGCCTTTGACTTAGGGAATCCACCTCTTTCTGAGCACACCTCTTTCTCCATAACTCTGGCAGATGTCAATGACAACCCACCTCATTTTGACAGACCATTTTATGAAGCCGTCATAGAAGAGAACAATCCAGTGGGGGTGGTACTGCTTAGAGTTTCTGCAACAGATTCTGATAAGGACCAGAACTCTCGTTTGTCTTATTCTGTTTTGGCGAGCCCAGGGCAAGGATTGATTGAGGACCTCACCTCTTATGTCTCCATCAACCCAACAAATGGAGATGTCTTTGCAGAGAGCCCTTTTGATTATGAGCATACAAATCATTTTCAGTTCCTGGTGGAGGCGTGTGATGGTGGCTCGCCTCCTCTCTGCAACAGAATCATGGTGCACATCTACCTCCTAGATCAGAATGACAATGCACCCTGGATTCGATTCCCCTTTACTGGGAAAGATTCTGTTGTACAGTTCAGAATTCCACGATCTACTGCAGCCAATGCCTTAATCACAAAAATTATGGCAGTGGACTTGGACTCTGGGCGAAATGCTTGGCTCTCTTACCATGTAGAGCAAGCCACAGACCCTGGTATTTTCAGCATGGCCCTCCGTAGCGGGGAGGTGAGGACTACACGAGCATTACAGGACATAGACAATCCTACCCAGGACCTTGTCCTGGTTGTCAAAGACTCAGGTGATCCTTCCTTGTCCACCTCAGTCACTGTGATGGTGCTCTTGGAGGAGAGCAGCCCTGAAACCTTTCTGGGGTTAACAGCTCACTCAGTGGAAACTGAGGGACCTCCCACATTGACTGTGTACCTTATCATCTCCTTGGCAGCAATTTCCACCATCTCGCTGATGGCTTTGGTGGCCTTGGGAGTTCGATGCCTCCGCCGTGATTCACGTGCAACATCTACCATCTTTGGATGCTGTGGAAGCAAAGCTGGTGGGCTTCAAGATGCTTCAGATCACGTGATGGGACATTGCCATTATCAGCTGAGCCCTGGAGATGCCATGATAGGAGTGCAAGTGGCCACTTCTGGACCTCCTGCCCGTGGATACAGATCCTGCTTTTCTCCTGTCTCAGACATTAGCGAATTTGTATTCATGAAACCTAATCTGACACTTAGGACAGCCTCTTGCAGCAATCTCACTGAACCCAGCTTCTTTGGCAAGGTGAGAATTTTCCATGTAGTGTCCCTATTTTGTTCCAGCCATGGCACCACCTTTCTTTTCTTTTGAGTTTCCCTGCACCTAGGAGAAGTGCCTGGGGTGGGGGTGAGGAATCAGTGCGTGGTCTCAAGCATAGGCTGTGATACATTGCACCTATCTGCTCCAAAGCTTTGTGTGCCTAATTTTCCTCTCTTTCTTTATGAGCGGGGGGAGGGGGAGGGGGGAGGGGATTGAAGTGAAGAGGTTGCAGGAGGGTAGAGTAGCCCCCTCCCCCCCTCCTGGAGTTACAGCTGCCGTCAGCAGCTCGCCCTGTCTGCGTTCTGCACCTTCGATTCCTGCTATTCCACCAAGAGGGGCATCAAGGGAGCTCTTCTGGCCAATGGCTCCCTTGGGTCAGCCCTCCAAGTCTCTCTGCTGCGCTGGGAAAGGAATGGGAAGCGCAGGGAGGGAAAACTGGTGGCAAGAGAGATTGGGGAGGGGGGAGCAGCAGGGTGTGTGTGCGTTTCGGGGAAGGGGCTTCTCTGCTGCTGCTGCCGCCGCCGCCGCCGCCGAGGAGGGAATTGCCGCTTGTCTGTATCCATTTCACAGCCCCTTTTCTCTGCTGCTCCTTTTGCCAATGAGCTGCTGCTGATCCGAGCGCTTTAAAATCCCCCCGCTCCCCCCTCCCGCCTCTCCAGCTGCAGCCCGCGCCTTTCCGCTGCACAGCACCTCTCAGGTCACCCCGGAGCCGCCAGGAGCAGACCTGGGGGGCGGGGCGGGGGGCACCGGACTGCGGCGGGGTCCGGAGGCAGCAGCGGCCACCCCCGGGCTGGATACCTGGAGCAGAGGCAGCCGCTGGAGACGGCCATCCTTGCGCGCAAAGGAGCCAGGCATGGGCGGCGGGCAGAGCTGGTCGTGGCAGCTGCTGGCGCTGGTGGCTGCCGTCTTGTCCCTGCCAGGGCTCATCCCCGCGCAGATTCGCTACTCCATCCCAGAGGACCGGGACCCAGGCTCTTCCGTGGGGAACGTGGCGAAGGACCTAGGCGTGGACGTGCGGAGCTTGTCCGCTCGCCGCCTGCAGCTGGTCAGCGACGGGATGCGCCACTACTTCCATGTCAACCTCGCCGACGGCATGTTGCTGGTCCACGAGAGGCTGGACCGCGAAGCTCTGTGCAGCTCCAGCCCCACGTGCTCCTTCCCTCTCCAGCTGGTGCTGGAGAACCCCCTGCAGCTACACCGGGTGGAGGTGGAGATCCTGGACGTGAACGACAACGCCCCCAAGTTCCCGAAGGACAGGGTTTCCTTGGAAATCACCGAGGTGGCCAACCCGGGCACCCGCTTGCGCCTGGAAGCCGCCGAAGACCCGGACACGGGCTCCAACTCCATTGCCACCTATGAGCTTAGCCCAAGCGAACATTTTGCCTTGAGCATTAACGTCAGGGGGGACGGGGTCAAAATGCCCGAAATTGTGCTGGAGAAGCTTCTAGACAGGGAAAAAGCCGCTGTCCATCACTTAGTCCTGACAGCTCTGGATAGTGGGAATCCTGTTCAGTCTGGGACTGCCCAGGTGACAGTCCACGTCCTGGATGCAAATGACAACCCCCCTGTGTGTGACCCGCCAGTGTCCAAAGTTTATTTGGAGGAAAACGTCCAGGTGGGGACTGTTGTAACTAAGCTCAATGTTACGGACTTAGATGAAGGTCCTAATGGAGAGATGGAGTATTTCCTCAAAGCCAGCAATAGCGCACCTCTGAAGCTCCTTGACTTGTTTAGCTTGGATCCCCAGACAGGGGAGATCAGGACCAAAGCTCTGCTGGACTACGAAGAAGCGAATGCTTACGAGATAGCTATCTACATAAAAGACAAGGGGTCCCCTGCCATGGAGGGTCACTGCAACATCAGAGTGGAACTTGTTGATGTCAATGACAACCGCCCAGAGATTATGCTGACTTCCCTCTCTAGCCCAGTGCAAGAAGATGCACCCACAGGAACAGTCATTGCCCTGATCCAAGCAAAGGACAACGACTCTGAGGAAAATGGGCAAGTCCACTTGGAGATTACCAGGCACATCCCGTTCAAACTGGTGTCTTCCTTTAAGGGACATTATTCACTGGTGACCAATGGGCCCCTGGACCGAGAGAAGGCTGCTGGATATAATATCACAATTAAAGCAACAGATTCTGGAATGCCTCAAAAATCCACCCACAAAAACATATTTATTCAAGTCTCAGATGTTAATGACAATGCACCCACTTTCTCCATCCCTTCATACACTGCTCATGTGGAGGAAAATACTTCCCCTGGGACTCTAGTTTTTTCTCTGTCAGCCTCAGATCCGGATGCAGGTGTCAACTCCAAGCTGTCTTACTCCATTGTGGACAATGGAAATCATGGCTTACCCATTTCGACCTATTTCCACATCAACCAAGAGAATGGCAGCATTTACACATCCAGGATGCTTGACTATGAGCAAGAGAAAGTCTTTCAAGTTGCAGTGGAGGTGAAGGATTCGGGTTTCCCACCCCTGAGCAGCACAGCCACTCTTCACTTGTTTGTTGTGGACCAGAACGACAACGCCCCGGTGATTGTGCACCCGCAAGTCTCCAAGGGCTCTGCCTTTCACCAGCCAGTTCTGCTCCCGGTGGAACCTGGATTCCTGGTGACCAAAGTGGTGGCTGTGGATGCTGACAGTGGCCACAATGCTTGGCTGTCATATAGTTTGCTTCAGGATGCCAATGAAGCCACCCCGTTCAAAGTGGAACGCCACTCAGGAGAGATCCGGGCTGTTCGGGCATTGAGGGAGCCTGGGGTGTCCCACAGGTTGGTGATAGAAGTAAGAGACAATGGAGTGCCGTCTCTCTCAGCCTCACTGGTTCTTGTGATTTCCTCAGAGGATAATGCTGTGCAGGACTTTTCCAAGTCCTTGGACCTTCTCCCCAAATCACCTTCCAGAGCCCCCAGCCTAACTCTCTACCTTATCATCTCTCTTGTGGCCATCTCTCTGGTCTCTTGTGTAATGTTGGTTATTGTGGGGGCCAGGTGCTTCAGATCTGGCCTCTGTGTCCCCAGCTGGTTCATGTCACACTGCTGTAGTAAGAGGACAGACAGGAAATCCACCATAAATTTCACTGGGCGCCCACATCCCGAAGGCTTTATCAGATACCTTGAAGTGGGCGGAGCTGGAGCTCAGCACTACAAGTCTTGTCTCTCTCCAATGTCTGAACAGGGCGAATTCTTTTTTGTTAAACCTTTCAGTCATTCCACTACAGCAGAAAGCATGCTTGCCTTTGAGCAGGCAGGCAGTGTTTTGCAGAGTCCCTCTGATGGGGTAAGATACACTAAAGTGATTCTTAAAACATTTCTGCTTGCAATCCATAAATCCATATTTATCTACCATATTTATCTACCATAGACTTCCATCTGCTAGGTGTAAAGAGGTAAATGAGGTGTGTATGCATGTGTGTGTGTGTGTGTGTGTTGTGGAGGGTGACATCCCGGGGTTCCTTCATTTTGCAGCTGTTATGCTTTTTACAAGGTGCATGTAGGGCTTTCATTTCTTTCCATGCTGCACTCTCCAGCTGCCTCCCCCCACCCCAGGAGGTTCTATGGTAAATTGGGGTGAGAGGAGAATGCATGTGCAGTGGTTGCTCTTGACTGGGACTCCTGGGAATATGATTAAAGGGTGGTATAATAAAACAAATATATAGGGTGGTAATCCAACACATGCATCCCATCCGTGCAAGGATTTCTGCTTGTGAAATGGGGTCTGCCCCCTTCCCTCCCCCCATTCTTCCTCTCAACATGTTCAACAAACTCTCCCCAAATCTGCTCCAGAGAGTTGAGGAACCTCCAGATAGAGTTAGGTGGTCACAGCAGGAGGGGGAGGGGGGAGGCAAGAGGCAAGGGGAGTCCTGTTGTGCAAGAGGAAACCCATGTGCTGATGGGACGTTTAGGTAGCCCTATGCTGGACATAAGGTCAGGTGGATCCAAAGTCCTGTTTGGGTTGCTACTGTTGCTTGTCAGTTAGGCTTTTAAAAACTCAGTAGAATTATTATTATGCCACCCGTGTGCCCAGCACTTTACAGAGTAAAGAAAAGCACAACCCATGTCCCTGCCACAAGAAGCTCTCGACCTAAATGTAGTCAGAGAAAAGGGGGAGGCAAGTGTAGCGAAGGATGAATGAGAGCAGATGCAGCTACAAACGAGCTCCGTTCCAGACCTTCTCTACATGTGCAGCAAACATTTGGGGAAGAAGCCAGATCTGAACAGACTTTGACTCCACTCTCATCTCAGCTGGAAAGCCAGAGGTTTAAACCAAAGGCTTTATGGAAGAAGTTAGTTCTGAGCAGAGGTTCAAAGGAAGAGACTGAAATGGGACCACATGGGTGTATATGTTGAGGCCTCTTTAGCTGCATCGTTTTGCACAGATGTGCTTAATGGATCCTTTAGCAAAAGAGACTGTGATGGTGATGATGGTGAGGATATGGGTCAAAAGGTGAGGGTTGCTGGATTCATTTTAAAAAGTACTCCCTACTCACCTCACTGCTACCATTATCAGAGTTCTGTAAAACTGTCAGGCAAATCCAGATCTATCACTATCTTAAGGTAATATTGTGGAAAAACTGTGAAGCTGCTGGTGTTACTTTGCCATTTTGAGCATGTTTTGATTTTGACATGTTGCATCTTCGCCCCAAAAGCAGCCTGCAAGCATTTAAAACAAGTACGTCTAATAAATACATGATTCTGTGACATCACAGTTACACTTAAGTAGCACCTTAGGGGAAACATCTTATGACCATTCACTGGGAAGTTCTTCTGTGCAAGTCCCATTGAAGTAAATGGGCATTTCAGAAGTGCACAGCTCTTTCCATAAGAGTGGCAGGAGCTAAGAGTGACTGCAAATGAGACAGTATATTTTTAGCTGAATTATTTGGATGTGTTATAATGTGAGTAATTGATACATTTTAAAATATAAATTAAAAATTTTAAAAATATATTTTTAAAAATGAAAATTTCCCATTGGGTTAACACAAGGGATAGGAAGCAGTGAGCCCTTGGTGAAAGGGACAGGCTCAGCTTATTTAAGAAAAAGCAACAATACAAAATTTACATATCAGTAATTTTAACAAACTGCTCTTACTTCAATTTTGCTTCTTTCCTGCTTCTAAATTTTGCTGGCGCTATGAAGATACTATGTGCAGAAAGAATGCAGTATTTTGCAACACATGACACTCTGTTTTGCAATCCTTATCATACACAGATTTCACATTCCAGCTTTTGCCACCTCGTAAAGAAATATGGCTGAAATTTGAGCTTTTTGAGACTTGGGGACAGGAACTTAACCATTTTAGGAATGTCTAAATCCACATTTAGAAACTTAAATAAACAGGTGCCATTTTCTAAACTTCAGAAAACCACGGGTTGTGTGTGTGGGTTTTTTTAATTCAGTGTGTGCTGAAGATGCTCAAAATATATTTAAAGAACTGCCTGTATTTAGGTGTTTAAATTTAGGATTTAAGGTTTGATTATTGTAGCCTCTGGCTCTGCAAATTATAGAAGCAACTGAGGAAGTAAGTGTTCACAATGAATAACTCAAAGGAGGTGGCTTGTTTCTGCATATTTAGTCTGCAGAGAAATATATGTATATTTATACATGCTATATACTGTTATATATGATAATTTTACACATACACATACATAAATAGATTTACGAACTTGTTTAACTGACACCAGTAGTATATTTTAATCCTTTAGTGTTCACAGATCAATAATCAGTAAAGCTGGAATCCTCCTATTGTCTCAACCCTAGCTTTGTCTACTCAGAAATGAGTCCTATTGAATTTAATTGGGCTTACTCTCAGGCAAGTGGGGTTTAGATTGCAGGCATATAGTTTTTTATTTGCAGGATCCTAGGAGTCCAGATTCACCTGAATCAATTCTAATTTTGACGTTGCTTGAATAAGATGTCGATTACACCCTTGTATCCTGATCTTAAAACATGTTTGTCCATTTTGTTTAAGGAAAAAAACACATAAACAACGGTTCAGGTGCCAATCTCTCTAATGGTGTGGAATATTATTACTGAAGGATTAATGGAGGAGACTGACAGGATATCTGGAGTTTTGCAGCATGCATCAACCACACTGTGTCTTTCAGCTGTGATCACAAAGAGCCATTCAGACATGCTGCTCATAGTGGCATTTTATGTACTCCTTTATTTACAAAATGTCCATTGTTCTAATAATACAACAATGTGGGTGGAAAGTAATACATGGCTCAGTCTATTCTGATATAGTGTCTTCTGTTGCGCCTTCAAAGAAATCATTATTGTTGTGGGAAATGGAATTTTTAATCTCAGTGGGCGAAAAAGATTGCAAAGCTCCAAAGATCAAAGGAAACAGAAGACATTAAATCAAAGCCCTAACACTGACCTGTTTCAGTAAAGATTATAAATTAGGAAATTCTATTAGCATTTCAGATGTTGGTATTCTCTCAGTACCAATTAATTCTGTTCTTCTCCCCCCCCCCCCAAAAAAAATATTCCTGATGTTCTGGTGTTCTCTGGTTTAAATGATGCCCCTTCAAGCTTATTTCATGCTTCATTTATTCATGGATAGTTTCTGACTGTCTTATCTTCTACAAGATTATTTAGATTACTTTCTTATCATGTTAACCAATCACGCTTCTTTAGAAGTATTTTGGAACATATAATGGTGTTCTCTGCTTGTGTGTGCATGTGTGTGTGTATTTTATAGCTGAGCTTCATTTTAGGAATAGAAGCATTAAACCTCTCTTTGTGTTTCTCTTGCAGCAAGCACAACCTAACACAGACTGGCGTTTCTCTCAGGCCCAGAGACCAGGAACCAGTGGGTGAGTTATTTATTTTCTCATCTTCTGCAAAGCTGTTCCAAAGTTCCAACTATGGATTTTAGTTCTGTGCTGTTGTGGAAATGCACTGGATATATGGATGCGTAGCTGAGGCAGCAGCAGCCTGATCTTTCTCTACAGCTGTTCTGCCACCATTTCTATAATACATCGTGCTAAAATTTTTTTTGAAAAGGGTTGTGTGAGTTTGAATCTATGTTATCTCACACTTCAGTTTTCCATATGCAGTGAATGAACCAACCTATGGATTAAGGCAGGAATGGGGAACCCATGGTCCTCCAGATGTGTCCAGACTACAGCTCCTATCATCCCTGACTGTTGACCACCCTGGCTGAGAGTGATGGGAGTTGGAGTCCAACAACATCTGGAGGGTCACAGATACCCTATCCCTGGGTTAAGGCATATTCCTGAGCTTCTTATTATGCTGGTTGTCTGGTTCTACCTATTGTTACCAAAAAAGAAGAAGCTGGGTTGTAAATGAGAGGATTAAATGACTTACCAACAATCTCTTGTCAAGCTATTAAGCAAATCCAACTGAGCTGAATTGGTTATTATTAAAATAGGGTTGCCAGTTGGCCAAAAAAGGAAGCTCTCACCCCTGTGCCTCTGCAAAAGTCATCAAGTGGTAGTATGGAGCAAGGTGTTTCACCATTAATTTGCTGCAGAACAAATTGCAGTTAAAGGGGCTAGCCAAAACCTGGAATACAGAGTCATGTAGATTGGAGGAGGATGCTGGATGATGAAAACATGGTCTGATAGCACTTTCTGCCTCCCTCAGATAATGAATATCTGAGATAGCTGTGGAGAAAGCCAGCAGCACCCCAAACCACAGAGAACCATGCTAGAATGAAGCAACACCTTGAAAACTCCTTGACATTGTTGCCATGTGATAAAGTTGGGCTCTGGCCTGCAAAAGATTCTGCCATTAACATACACAATATCTTTTAAAGGTGCCACAGGACTCCTTTTGTAGGTTTTGCTTCCCTCTATGGACCCGACACACTTATAGTTCTGAAAACTGTCCTCTTTTTAATCAAGGATGTCAAGTTCAATATTGTCCAAAATAAATTGAATATATAGAATATGAATAGCCTTGGGGTGTTGTAACAGATGAACAAAAGTTCCAAAGGAAAGAGTGGTGACAATATAGTAGCTTTGTAAATAGAAGCTATTATCCCCTTATTGAAAGTTGCATGTGAGTGTGTGACTCAGGTGACTGTAATTGATCGATTTAGCAAAATTTATATACTGCTTGTTTATAAACAAAACTTCTAAGCGGTTTACAAAAAATATTATTATTTATTAAATTTCTATACCCACAGTGCCTCTGTCTTGCCAGGATTCAAGCTCAGTTTATTTTCCCTCATAAAGTCCACCATTGTATTCAGGCCTGCATGACCTCCCCTGATTCAGATGTTTTCAAAAAATAGACCTGAGCATCATCAGCATACAAATGGCATCCTGCCCCCAAACTCCTAATGACTACTCCCAGTGGTTTCATAGCATTGGGGATAAAACAGTGGCCTGTGGCATAACTGCCAGGGAGCCAAAAAGCACTTTTCCAGTGTTCCTTTCTGGACTTGGTCCCATAGGTGGGACCAGGGCAACTGTAGTACAGTGCCCCCAGATTCCCACTTCACAGAGCCAGTCCAGGAGGATTCCATAGTCCAGAGGTATTCATAGTCCAGTGTGCCGTGGCACCCCAGGGGTGCTGTGGGCAACACTGGCCTCTTTCTTTCTTTCTTTCTTTCTTTCTTTCTTTCTTTCTTTCTTTCTTTCCCTCCCTCCTTTGATGCCTTCTCAAGTCTCAGCCTCCCAAAGATTTGCACAGCTGTTTGTTGCAGCAGCCCGGGCTATAAGCCCTGCAGGTGAATGGTGCCTCCGGGAGACACCTCTCTTTGGGGCAGGGGGACCAAGGGTGGCAGCAGTGGCTGCCCAGAGGACTCCAAGGAGAGGGGAGGGGAGTGACACAACTGGGCAAGGAGTGACACAACTGGGCTCCTGAGCCTCACAGGGGTGCTGCAGAAAGAATGTGGTTGGTTAAGGGAGTTGTGGACTCCAAAAGGTTGAAAACCTCTGCCATAGTCAATGGTATTGAAAGCTGCAGAAACACTGAGAAGTGGGAGCAAAGTTGCACTGCTCTCATCCCATTCTTTTTGGAGTGCCCCTGGACACCTCCATCCATAGGTGCCGGCTCCTGAGGGCTGAGGCACTTTGCCCCCCCCCCCCCAATTAAATGTTTGGGTTTTCTGCAGATTGATGTTTGTTCTGATTAAGCAGTAAGCAACGGGTTTTCCTGGGGAAAACAGCAGGACCAAAAAATCCCCTCTCTGACACTTGAAATCATGAAACAAAGGGAAGGGCAGATGGACCCTGAGCCACAAATGTCTTAACTCTAGAACCAGGCACTTGTTTTTCAAGTTGCCAATAGCAGGGTTGCGCACTTTTAAAAAAGGGTGTCTTTTACTAGGGTAATCAGAAGTTTTTAAAAGAAAGCTGATGTAGAGCCATGGCAAAGAGATAGAGTGCTGACTCAGGAAGGCCCTGGTTCAAATGTCACCTCTGCCATGAAGTCATAATAAGGTAGCCCCAGGCAAGCCATCTTCGCTCTCATCCTCTGCCTTCCCACCCACCTGCCACTGCAATCTGGAGGCTAACACTTACAGACGTGTTGTAAGGATTACATCAAAACAATGCAGGCGGAGCACTGGTACAGATGTTTCTTATCTCTGCCCCTACTCTTTGTACCTTTAACATCAGCCTGACACAGAGAAATATCTGGCATAAATATTCATGGTGGGGTGAGCTTTACCAGTTGTGGTCACCCTAGTTATCAGAACGCACCTTGTACCCAATTACATTGGAAGAAGTAACTTGGGCCATTAAAAATAATAATTATGGCAATATGCCTACTTTTGTCATTCAGAAAACTCTGCATTTAGTAGCAGATGTTTAAGCATCTATTGGCCAATTGAACTTGACAGTCCTTTGATTGCGAAACCAACAATGGAGACACACCTGTCCCTGAGCAGAGTTTTTTTAGAACTTCCAGAGCAGGAGAACAAACAAAGTAGATCTACTGGATATACATTCTGATATATTCTTATTTTGCTTAGGGAATTGACACAAGAAAGCTGGTGTCCACCAGAGTTGTGTTGCGTCCCCTGCCCACCCAACTCATAAAAATACTGCAAATTGGATAAATCACCTGGCTGTTTTTAGTAATAATAATAATAATATCCTTAAAAAGATGGAATATATTAAAGAGGTAGCTTAGGGTAAAAAAGGAGGCACGTAATGCCTGCATCTGAATAGATCTGAGATGCTTGTCCCAGCAGGCTTCTGCAAACTGAACTGCAGCTGTACAAGCAGGAATACATTATGCGAAACCTTTTGCTCTCATCACCACATCTGCATAATTGGGGAAAGTGCCAGTAGTTGAAACTTTTCCCAATTGCACAGATGCCTAATGAGAGGGAAAGGCTTCACTTGCAGAAATCTTCTTACACACCTGTTAAAGGCTCAGAAAATCTGCCAGAAAATGTTGGCAACTCCAATCCAGAATGCAGTAAATATACTGTACTGTAGTAAAATAGGTCACTGAGTGTTTGATAAAGGGCTTTTTGTTCCTAGATTAGAAGCAACATCATCATAGAAGGCAGCATTCTTCAGCCCTCAAGGAAAAGCTCAGTTTGAGCTTCCTGGTTGTCCAGACTTGCTGCTGCTGCTGCTGCTGCTGCAGCAGAGCTGCCAACTTTTCAGCCAGTCCCTTTAGCTCTTCCTTAACCGTTTGAGCTACAGCAGTGAACAGGTGATTTGCTCCATGGCATGAAAAGCTTCACTTCTGATTTCTTCCAGTCAGAGCCCTGTTAATGGCACAGGAGGACTTTTCCCCCTGAGCAGTTGCACGTATGGCCAGTTCCAAATTTTAGATCAGTGTTTGGCACGATCAATGTATATTCTCAGTGGTTTAATTTCATTTCGTCTTGGTCTACTGTTTCTGCCTCCAGTTCAGCAAAGCTTGTAGATAAAAATGGGGAGGGGGAGGCTCATGATACTCAGGGGTTTGTCTGTTGACTTTTTGGTTGGGAGAGGCAGTGGAGATTGGACAAGATGGGCCCACATCCTCTTTGGTGGCATCTGTGCTGCCCATTTGCTTGCTCTCCTCCTTTGGGTCCAGCCCCACACTACTGCTGAAAGAGAGAGGTGGGGGTGGCTGCTGTTTCTGTGACTTCTCCTCCTCCTCATTCTTGCCCCTGCTCACACGCCTGCAGTGGCAGATGTGGTTCAGCTCCTGTTGATTTGTGGTGGTGGTTAGATCATGGTGCTGATAATGCCAGGGTTGCCATTTCAGCCTTCATAGGGGCAGCTGCATAATCCTGCATTGCAGCGGGTTGGACTAGATGACCCTCAGGGTCTCTTCCAACTCTACAAGTCTACGATTCTATGATTCCTTCACATCACTGGATGCTTCCTGGGGTTGTGTGTGCTTGTGTGTTTCCTAGAGTGGCAGAGGACCGGATAGCAACAGCCAGACAGGGCCTTCTCACTTGTAGCACCCCTGGTGGGGCTCTCTCCTAGGGAGGCTTGCCTAGTGCCTACGTTAATATCTTCTAGGCACCAGACAAATACCTTTTTATTCCCCCAGGTTTTTAACTTCTGGTGCATTTTTATATATCCGCTTGGATTGTTTGTTGTGCTCTCTCAACCATTTTATTGGTGATTTGTGTTTTGCAGTCTGCAAGCTGTTGTAATACTTCCTTGGAAACTCTTAACTGAAGAGCAGTATAGAAATGTTTTAAGCCAATGAATAGGATTTAGCGGTGGACCCTCTTCTGTTGGGGCTTCGGTCTCTGTGGGTGCCTAGTAATGCTGATCCATGGCACCGGCCCTTGTCCTCGAGTCCTCGACTAGTTCCACTGCATTTTCTAAGCATTTGCTTAAGTAGTAACTAGGACCTAAGACCTCTTTCTCTAGTCTTATGCTCCCTTTAAATGGAAATAAATCTGCAATTTTTAGCTTTCTTACACAATTGTCTGCAGTCCTGTTCTCCCAAATAAGTGAACTCCTGCAGATTTGATAACTGTGTAGTAATCTGTGCGATTGTCCGTATTTTTTATAGCGAATCACCTTTTAAGTATATGAAAGCAGAAATTCTGCAAGTGAAGTTTTTCCCCCCTTGCATGGAGTGATAATGAAAGCCTCCAATAACTGTGATGAGGCAGAGGAGCACTGCTAGGGGGGAAAATGTGGCGATCCTAATTGTCTATAATCGCCTGCAATCTACTGTCTATATTTAAATCAGCTTCTTATCATTGGGACAGTGCTAATGAGGGATTTTACTAGAAGCTTAGCAGCAGCTGTCCATTAGTGTCCCTGGGCAAAGGTGACCAATTGTATCCTTACAACCTGTAGGGTTGCCACCTTTCTCACCGGCACTGCTTCTCCACCTTTAATAGCAGGTGGAGCTTATCTTGGCAGGAAGAGAAAATTATGGGGAAAGCTCCACCCAATACTATTTTTGAAGGTACAGAAACAGTATTGGTGTTTTTAAAGTAGCAGTCCATTCCTCCCCGCCCCCACACATACACACATTTCCCCCCTTCACACAACTGTATTTTAATAAATCAGTCTAACATGATATTTCTTGAAATCTGATTGCAAATGGTGTCTGTGGCTCACAGTGCAGTTCAGAGATTTTTTTCCCCGGGGCAAGAGAAACACAGTGGATACTGAGAGACATAATTAGCAGGCAGGTGCTTTAAATCATTTGTGCCATACCAGAATTCTCTGGAGTTACCAATGAAGTACTCCAGGAGCAGGGCTGCCACCTTGTCTTACTTGCCTTTAATGGCCAACCTTGCACTAGAATTGCCCATTTTTCAACTGGCTGATGTAGCTGTGCCGTGTGTCCATATGCAAGCTCATTGGGGTCAGAGTCTTTTCTTCACAGTCAGTAGCCCAGGAGTTTGTAGGTGGCATCTCCAGAGGTACTTGCAGTGCAAGATCTGCTCAGTGTTTGAAATTGCTCTCTTCCCTCCCTCCCTACCATCCACTGCCACTCCATTGCCTTTCTGTTCTGAAAGGTGTCCCCCCCCCCCACTTCCCCTCCTTATACATGCAAACATAGACAATGAAGGACCTTGGCTAGAAAGCCTCGCTTCCTTTTCCGATCCCTGCCTTGCCCTGGGTGAGGAGGCCATTGGTCCACTGAGCTCACCCTAACTGGCAGTAGCTCCCCAAGGTTCTCAGGCAAAGCTTTTCTGCCCTTCTGGCCAACATCCTTTTAATGAAAACATTGCACCAGGGACCTTCAGCACGACAGCACATCCTCCGCCATGGCCTCTCCTCTTCTCTCGCAAAAGAAAATCCAGCGGAACTAACACATTCCATAGAAAATGCCAGTTAAATGCAGCACAGACATACAGTGGTTTAATGGAAGAAGTGTTTGTGATGCAATTGATGTAGCACGCATACACAGCAGGTTGCCATAGAAACTGCCAGTGTGCTAGATACAGGAGGGCCTCCTAGCCTTCGGAAGATGCTGAGCTGTAATGGCTAGAGCTCTGCCAAATCAGGAAGCATTTCTTGGTTTTATTTAAGCCGAAGTGCGGATTAATTCATACCAGTACTTTGCATTCCTGTTCTCGCCCCCCTCTGTCTTTCACACCAAGTATGTGAAAATAACACAGTGACAGAGGAAGGCAGGGTTGTACTTTACATTATAGCATAACTGCATAACCTAGCATATAATATTTTCTAGTTTGTTCTAATTCTGTCTGCTAACTAGCCTGACAGCTTCTTCCTTTTCTGGGTTGCCCCCACTGTGTGAGGAGACACGGCTTTTTTTGTCTGAGCACCCCAACGGAGGGACATTTGCCTATGCTGGAAACATAGTCAAGGGTGCTGCCTATGTGCCAAGCTTCTTTGTCATATCCTGCAATTTTTGGCACAGTAACTGATTTGCTGTTCCACCCTTTTTGAATGTAGGATGATTCTGAAGAGTACAAGGCAGTATACACACTCATACAAAGCAGCCTTATATTTTTATTCTGCTTTCCCACTTGTTTATTAGATCCTCTACTTTTATTGATTGCACTATTTCTATTAGTTTCATTTAAGCCTCCCTAAGTACTTGGCTGGCTGAAAGGCAGAGTAAAAATGTGTGGCAGTAAGTCCCATTGAGGTCAACAGGGCTTTCTCCCGGGTAACTGGGCATAGGATTACACCCTAATAAAGACAAGCAATTACTCTGGTAGCTGGCAGTCTGTTTTAGTTCAGACTTTTCTACTATCTTCTAAACAAACTTAAGATGGCAAGTTTTATTTCCTGGTTTTTAATTAGAAACTATCTCATTTAAGTTTTCTCTTTTTTAGAACAATACGGATTATTTTCTTGATAAATGGTCCTTTGGGAATAACTGTAAATATCATTTCAGCCAACAGCATATTTGGTGTTCAAAACGTAGACATTGCATTATTCTCAGCAAAAAAACCAGCACTATTCCTGGTGTTGAGCCAAAGAAATAGATGGGGGATACTGCTGGTGTACAGTTGTCATGGCCAGACTACCTTCTGGTGAGGCTTTGGCCTCATAGCAATAGTTATCTCCTGTGTGAACTCATTAAGATGATATTGACAAGCCGGAACGTGTATAGAGGAGGTTAGCCAAGATGGTTAAGGGTCTGGAAACCAAGCCTTATGGGGAATGGTTGAGAGAGTTGGATATGTTTAGCCTAGAGAAGAGGAGACTGAGAGGAGAAAGGTTAGCCATTTTCAAATCTCCCTCGGGAGGTTGTGGACTCTCCTTCCTTGGAGGTTTTTAAGTAGAGTTTGGATGGCAATCTGTCATGGATGTTTTAGCTGAGATTCCTGCTGCATTGTAGGGAATTGGACTAGATGCCCCTTGGGTTCCTTCCAACTCTATGATTCTATGAAATATCTAAAGGGCAGTAGTGTGCCCATTCTTGAAGGATCCTACCCTGGACCCAGAGTTTTTGACAATACTGCTTTGTCACAAACACCCTGTTTAAGGTGAAGGTTCTAGAGAAGCTAGTGGCAGCTCAACTCCAGGTACTCTTGGAAGAAGCAGATTATCTGGACCCGTTCCAGTCTGGGTTTGGGACATGAACTGGCCTCAGTCACCATGGTGGATTGTACTCTTAGTAAGTGCCCAGTGATTACTTTTTTAAAAGTATTTTAGAGTATATTGCGGACATTGGGAAAACATTGAAGGCCAAGCAGTGATGGAGTTGCATGGTTGTCCCTACAGCTGCACTTATTTGGAAGTAAGTTCTGATTACTTTGAATCAGTGGGACCTGCTTGTAAGTATACAAATAAGGTCAGACTATAAATCAATGCAAGAAGTAGACACCAGGATATTAGAATTAGCTGAGTCAACAGCTCAAGTAACAGTTTTACAGGCAGTGTGAAGTGGTTCTGCAGCTGAAGGGATCTGCTTTGGCATCTTGATTTGGTAGAAAGTGCTGCCAATTTCCCCGTCTCCCATACCGCCTTTTGTTTTAATGTAAGCAGCAAATAGAGCTTTGTGGGTCCAAAAGCCTTTGATTGCACCCCTTCATGGATGTGACTTGCTAGAAGGGGGGGAGAGTTTTATTTTCCCGTGGCATTGTGCCACTTATTGTTAAAAAATGAAATATATATGAAACACGGCTTTTCAAGAATGAGAGAGAAACAGTGGGTCTCCTAATCCACCTGGATCATTGCACCCTGACATGAAACTCCTGGCTCACAGTTTCAGAAGAGAGGAGTAAGAATCTACCATTACTTATTGTCAGGATACAGAGGCACATACTCAGGCACAAATGCATTACAGACTCTCCAATTGTCCCTATTTTCCAGGGATGTCCCTGATTTAGAGACCCCATCCATATTTCTCATTTGATCCCAGAATGTCCCACTTTCCCTTAGAATGTCGCTATTTTCATTGGAGAAATGTTGGAGGTTGTGGAGTTATCTGACCCCTGAGCCATCTGAAGGCAATCCTGTAATATATGTGGGGTATAAATAGTAAAATTATCATTAAGGAATGGAACGTCCCTGTTCTCATCGGAGAAATTTTAGAGGCAACATAATGTGTAACTTATGTGTTGAGCTTCTTAACTGTGTTCAGCAAGTTATTGTCAGTATCCTAAGTACACTAAACGGGCTCCATGCCCTGCTAAACAGCATGCCCAGTTATTGGGGATTGGGGCTCCAATAACAGTAAATTCCAGAGGGGTAGACCTGTGAGCAGCAAAAATAACAGATGTTTTTGTCATTATTGCGGCATGTGCTTTGTGAATCATGAGTTGCATGAAATACTGAGGAGAAAACTTCATGCATCTGCCAAAGTAGGCTCTAGTCCACAAAAGCTAATGTCACAATAAATCTGTTTTAATGTGCCATAAGACGCTGTTGTGTACCAGAGAGAATGTCTGTAGGAAAAGTTTTTTTCTTTTCCTTGCATAACAAGCACTCTTGCACAACTTTTAAAGGGACAGTAGGTTTGCTTTGCAGTAGGTTCCCAGTTAAGAGTACACCCATGAAGAAATTAGTCCCTCAAAAAAGGATACCTCCCTTGTACCTTGTGCTTTCTCCCCACCCCCACCCCCACCCCAAAAACCAATACTAAGAATAGACTGTGCTGTGTGTGCTTTGTGGAGGAAGTGATCCCTTAGATTGTTAGCACTGTGTCTACTCTGCCTCTTTTTAATGTTTCCTTTGCTTTGCTTTCTCCTTAGGTCTCAGAATGGGGATGAGAATGGGACTTGGCCAAACAACCAGTTTGATACAGAAATGCTTCAAGCCATGATTCTTGCATCAGCAAATGGTCAGTTGCAGCTAACATGTTCACTAATGTTATTACTTTCAGCTGTGCTGGGAGTGAGCGGAGGGGTGTGTGTGTGTGTGTGTGTGTGTGGAGGATATTTAATGTACATGCCTGTAAAAGTTTATGCAGAAAGCTTGTACTAAAACAGCTTCAGGGTTATGGCAAGAGAGCCAAGGTTTGCGTGCTTCCTGAATAGCTGTGCCGCTATTTATCACCATACAGAATTCCATGGCAAATGGGCAGCTGGCTGGTTTGCAACTCTTTGTAGATTAAAGGGCTTCTTTGTTCTTAGAAGAACTCTAATCTCTTAGTCAATTAATGTTTGTATACAGGATTTTTTTCTTTAAAAAAAAAGCTCAACATAAAAATAGCTGGAGGCGGGTTCCCAAATATTGTTCACATAGCTGCCTACACATCTTAAACAGTCCTGGTTAACAGTTGCTCAGGCTGGTTTAGGACACTGACACGCATCTTTGGAATTAAAGCATTTACATTTTAAAACAGAGAGGGTTAGAATGCGGAAGTTCAGTTCAGCTCTGAAATGTGTCTTGGTAAAAATAGCTTTAGGGGGTCCATATGTTCACCACTGTCTCTCAGCAAATCCAGATCCAATTTCCTTGCTTTGAGAATTAAAGGATTGCTTTTGAGCTGTCTTCTGCACAGTTCCAGGGACCAGGAAGTCAGAAGCTGCCCCACAAATTGCAGATTGCCTGATGAGCAGTGGCAGACAAGCCAGAGTTTAACTTTATAAAGAGAATCTCAGACAAAAGTCTCACAATTTATTTTATTGTTGTTAATGTTTATTTGTCACTTTTCTAACACAGAAGTGTGTCCCAAAGCAACTTAACTGGATAAGACATTAAAACTCTGTATAAAATACAGTCATACCTCGGGTTGAAGTCGCTTCAGGTTAAGCCTTTTCGGGTTGCGTTCCGTGGCGACCCGGAAGTAATGGAGTGTGTTACTTCCAGGTTTCGTTGCTCGCGCATGTGCAGACGCTCAAAATGATGTAATGCGCATTTGCAGAAGTGGTGAATCACAAGACGTGTGGACGCGGGTTGCGTTCGCTTCAGGATGTGAACGGGGCTCCGGAACGGAACCCATTCGCATCTAGAGGTACCACTGTACAATACCTTAGCATGCTGACCTATGAATATGAAAGCATCACTTACTACCCTCCCAATTAATAGTCACAGCCCTGGGTAAACAAATAGGTTTTAGTCTGGTCCCTAAAAGCAAACAGCAGTGGTACCTGGTGAACTTCCCAGGTGCATTTCACAAACGGGGAGCCGTCACCCTCCACACCTCCCTCAGAGAAGGCACACCAAGAAGGACCTCTGTTGAGATTTATGTGGGGTCACATGAGGAGTGGTGGTTCTTGAGGTATTGGGGTCCTGTTGTAAACAAAAATATGCCCTTTTCCCTTATGGGGTACCCAAGAGCCCATATAGAGTCCTTACATAGGTTTCCTATTGGTAGGAGAAAATAACAGAGGCCAACCAGAGAATATTGAGAAGCAAAGCAGCTAGTAAGCTTGATCTTTATTGATCTGTTGCAACAGGGTGCTCCCCTCACACACAGGAAAGGAGGAGGACCCAGAAAAATGGTGTGCAAGGGCTTATAAAGACTTTTGAAATTCCCATCCTGTAGATCAAGACCACCCCCAGAAACATCATACATACATCACGTTAGGGGTGCAACCTAAGACCACCCCTCAGATACATCACAGAAAAGGTGGTCTTAAAACAGAAATTTCAATATGGCTGTGTTAGTAAAAACCAGCACTTTGAATTGAGCCCAGAAACCAATTGGCAGCCCCTGCAGGCCAGAATTGGTGTTATATACTCAGATTGCCTTATCCCAATCAGCAATCTGGCTGCCAGCTTCTGAACTAGCTGCAGTTTCCAAACCATCTTCAAAGGCAGCTCTGTGCGTAACACATTAATCTAATTTAGAGGTTACCAGAGTGTGGATAACAGAAGTTATCACTGTCCAGAGGTTATCACTTGTGCCTCAAGTGACACTAAGAGATCCAGAAGTAGCCCCAAACTGTGTACCTGCTCCTTCAGGAGGAGTGTTAACCCCATGCAGAACAGGCTGAACCCCAGCCATCCGGTTTAGTGAAGCACCCAGTAACAGCACCACAGTCTTATCTAAATCAAGGTTGTTGGCTCCCATCTAATCCATTTATCAGTGCTAGGCACTTGTCTAGCATATCCATCACAACTCCTACAGCTGCAAAGAGGGAAACAAAGCTGCATATCATCAGCACAGTGCTAGCACTGCACTCCAAAATGCAAAGGGACCTTACTCAGAGGTTTCATGTAGATGCTAAATTGCACAGGGGATACAACTGACCCCTGTGGAACCCCACTTTGGAGGCTCCATGGGGACAAACAACAACCCACAAGCATTCCATTCTGTAAATGCAGCACATTCCCATCCACACTGGATCCAAAACACCACAAAATTAGGTAATCACTTCACAAACTGGCTGTTATCTGAATGTTGAAATCCCTGACAATTGCTTATTTAATTACGTAGTTAAAATTGCAAAATGCACATAAAACTAATCCTTCTGAAGACAATGTGTTTTCTGGATCAGGTTATTCAGAGGCTGACCTCAGTGGGACTTACTGTCAAGGAAATGCTCAGAATTGCAGCATGCTTGCAAGTTTTAGATGTGATATCTTGCCTGGGGGTAAACACAGCTAGCTAATCATCACATTTATCCTTGCTGAGCTGACATCTCCAAGTGGTTTGTCCACACGGAGCATTATTTAGCTGTTAATCCACTTTCCCAATGCTCATAGGGCCAGCAGCATTGCCTCTGCCCATGGAGTCAACTCCCACGGGAGCCAAGGCACCCAAAGGTCTCTTTAGCTTCCTCCCACCCAGTGAGACCAGTCAGGAGGAAGTGATCTAGCAGCTGCTTGTTCTGTGGGCAAGTCCAGACACAGACAATGAGGAATAAGTTGTGTAAGGAAAGAACACTGCCAAAGCCTCTCTTCCTTTGGCACCTTAGAGAGGATGGAGGTAAAGGACCTGCATGTCAGGAGGCAAAGAGCAGGACCAATGCTTTGCTGGGACCAAATGGGGAGCGCCCTGGCAAGGCTGGACAGATCTCCCAGGCGGGCCACCTGTTTTCTACCAGAGAGAGCCCACTCTGGATCTACAAAGGGGATCTGGTAGAAAGGGAAACAGAGAAGCTGTAGCAGTTCCTGGGGGGAAAGGCAGGCTCTAGCTGCCTGTGCAGCACACACATTTAAGAGATTTCGGTGCCTGCTATTTGCGGAACCTCTCTCCCAAGCCACTTAATGGGCTTAGTTCAGCAAAGCACACAAGCAAGAGAGATGCTTTCAAGCAATCCTGCTGTTCACGTCAGTGCTTTCTAATGGCCATTTAAGCAGATTTCCCCCATTATTTTTGCCAAATGGAGGTGGGAGGGGTTTATTAAGCATTCCCCTCTTGTCTTAGCTGTAGCCTCTGCAAATCAACACGGATAGTGGTTAGCGTCTGCTCCAACAGGCCCTGTTTGCCAAGTCCCTCTTCACAGTCAGGGTTCATCCAGACTTTATTTGGTGCTGTGCTTCTAGGCACAGGTCTGGGCTTCAAAGCTCTGTGTCCAAGCAGTTTTGTTTTGTTTTGGGTCCTGGTGCTTACCCCACGGAAACCTGCTCTTCACCACTGAATCAGAGCAAAAGGCATTCGGAGTTTCTATGGATTGACATTTAATCTGATTCAGTGGTAAAACGTGGGTTTTCCCCAGGGAAAGCGCCAGGACAAAAAACAAAACAAAACGCTGCTTGGCTACGGAGCTTTGGAGTGCGGACATATGCCTGGAAAGTGCAACACAAAAGAAAGCCTGGATGAGCCCTAAATCACTGTCCTGAGTTTGTAGTCCAGGGAGCGTGGCTTTTAAAAAATAGGTTACTGTGTCTATACATTCACTGGATTTGCTGCTCGCTTTAGCTCTCCCCACCAAAGGCTCTGGAGATCACATCTCTGCCAAGCGACTTATGACTATCCAAATGCTTCCAAATGTATTTGAGTTGCAGCTATTCTGCAGTAACTACAAGCAGATGCATTTGTCTAATAAAACGGTCTGTAATGTTGGGATGTTGTTTCTTTCAAAGGAAAGCTATTTTTGTTGCGCAGTTTTAGCCCAACGTAACGCCAGTACTGAATAGTGGATGTGAACAGCCATTCAGTCCATGGTGTGAGAATAGGGTCTGTATTTTTATCTTTTGAGGCTATGGGGTTAATCTATTAGTTTCAAATGAAACTGCATTGAAATATTGACAATGCTGATTAAAATGCAGCTGTTTATATTTGACTCAGCTACAAACGCAGATCAATTTTTTTATTTTCACCTTATCCTTCAAAAAAATGTGACGGTGCTGTGAGCTACCTATCTATGTGCAGGGAGGTTTTGGCAGTGGAGCATTCAAAAAACAAATAAACAATAATGGTTGTTTCCCCCATACAGTGGTACCTCGGGTTAAGTACTTAATTTGTTCTGGAGGTCCGTTCTTAACCTGAAGCTGTTCTTAACCTGAAGCACCACTTTAGCTAATGGGGCCTCCTGCTGCTGCCACTGCGCAATTTCTGTTCTCATCTTGAAGCAAAGTTCTTAACCCGAGGTACTATTTCTAGGTTAGCAGAGACTGTAACCTGAAGTGTATATAACCTGAAGCGTATGTAACCCGAGGTACCACTGTATTTTGAAAATAAAAAAATATGAAGTGGCTGCTACATTTTATATTTACAAAATATGGGGGGGGGGGGCAGCTATGGTTGTTTTCTTGTCCCAGTAGCTGTTGGTGCAACCTGAAATCTGTTTTGCACCCAACGGAGACTAATCTAAACATTCCCTGCACTCAAAAGTAGCATTTTTGTTTATCCTAAGAAAACTAATGTACTGTGGATGATATCCAGCTAAGACAGGGTAGATCCATTAAAATCAATAGACCTAGTTAATCCACTGATTTCACTGAGTCTAATCTGAGAATGACTAATGTTGGCTATCACCCTTTCCTTACAAGCGTTGTGCAGGATCCCATCATCTTCTAAGCCAGTGTTTGTCACACAGTGGCCCTTGGGCCACCTTCAGGGGGCCTCATTGCCACAGTCTGCCCTGGCCCCTAGCCATGCCACTGCCTTTGGGCTGGACCAACACCTCCATTTGTGCTGAGTAAAGGTAACCAGGAGACAAAGAAATTGGAGAGGGGGATCAGGGATGAGAGGAGAAGGTTTCCTTCCTCTGAAGGGAAAAGGCTAGAGGAGGTGTTGAATGAAATTAGAAAGCAAGATAACTGGGAATAGAAAGGAGGAAAAAGGAAAGAAACTGGCAAGGGAAGAGGGGAGAGTTAAGTTGCAAGTTGTCTGTGAAAGGAGAATGGGAGATGAAATTAGAGGAGATGGGTGGGAAGGAAAAGATATAAAAGCAAAGCCTTCTCCACCTAGAACCTCTGGATCAGCAAATTCTACCTAAAATGGGGAGGTTGAGTCATAATACCTCCAGTGTCAGTCCTTAGCCTGAGTAGAGCTGAGTTTTAAAGCATCCTGCCACAAGGAAAGGGCTTTGGTAAAGAATCTAGCAGTTTCCAAAGATGGATAAGATATCAGTAGAAAATATCAATCTTTGCCTTCATCTGCCACCACATTGTGACTGGCTCTGCCTGTACTGCCATTTTGTGACTGGTGGGCCTCAGTAATTTTCAGCCATCTCAAGGCGGTCCTGGGTACAAAAAGTTTGAGAAGCCTTGTTCTAAACACTTTCTATGGTCACTTGGAAAAACTGTGCTTAACTACAGAGACTGGGGTGACATCCATCATTAGCCATATTCAGAGGTCATTCATAGATTGCATGTTTAATGAAGCACAATGGAATGGTCAATCCATGTTTCTCTTTTTAGTAAGTCTCTTCCTCATCCATTAGCATGGTTGTTGAGAGAGAGAGAGAGAGCTCTGTGAGAAACTATTATTTGCAAAGGTTCTGAAGAGCCTAGGAATCTCTTCAATTAGTTTTAAAAACGAGTTCTTTTGAAGCATCAAAGAGAAACCCTCTGGGTCCATATCCTAAGGCAGGCAAATGGGGAAGTACAGCACAGATTAGAATTAAAGCACCGTAGAAAATTAGAAATTCCAAAGGGCCTAATTTTTACATCCTGAGTAGATATTTTAGAGATAGATTATTTATTTGGTTGGTTAAAGAAAAAAAAGAGAACTTTAAGAGGATGTAAGCAGATGAGCTAAGATTGCATGGGGCAGATGGGAGCGAACCTGGCTTCTGTGCACATAGGAGACTTGCATTCTGTGATAAAAGGAAACTGCCTGGTGGAATGTTGTTGCCTGGATTTTTAGACACCACCTGTCTGCAGGCCCCAGCAGGTCTCCCTGAACTGAACTGTCTGCTGTTAAATAAAGGTCCGAGCATTTGTGGTGGTCAAAGCTCAGGCAACAGACATAAGTGTCCATAGCGCCAGTGATAAGCCCTTGAGCTCTCTGGGAAGGTTCTGTTTCGGAAACAAGCAGAGACACAAGCTCATTTATTTTTGCCTGTTCTAAGATTTGCTTTCCTAGCCTCCTGTTGGCCATAAGAGGTGAGACACAAAAATTCAGGTCAATGTGAGCATGAAATAAATCAGAGTCTACCTGGGAGGAGGAGGAGGAGGGGGAGGAGGAGGAGGAAGACTTCTTAACCTTTTCATCTGCTCTAAATCGCTTCCCTAGTCTTCTGCTCCACAGCTTCTCAGGCTGTTTCTCCCCACAGGGAGCCACAGGAGGAAGAGAGGCCACGACTTGCTCCCAATAGGGGAGGAAGGCAGCTTGAGTAAAGGATTAGGCAGCCCCTTTCCCCTTGGGACCCTGCCTGTGGTCCTCTCAAGATTTTAGCCTCTCACAGGTGCTTTCCCTTCAAATCAAACTGTTGTATGAAAAAAGATCTGCAACTGTAGGAGTATAGAAAGCAGTCAGCGTAAAAACCAGAACAAGAAGCCAAGACGCTGCAAACAAGAAAACAAAAGAAAGTTAAGTTTTCAAAGTGCCCCATAAAAGTTTATTGTGGTGATTGATTCTCAGCACATTTCTGAAAAAGTTTGCATATTTTTAGGGGCATTTTTTTTTTTTTTTTTGGAACACTGGTGAAACATAATGTTGAGGCCAAATGCAGCTTATTAGAAAGCTGGAGTGTATATGTGCATAATATGCATATAAGATACAATAATTGCTAATATTTTTAAGCAGAACTGTGGGGGAAGCTGGTTTCCCATTGAGATTAAGGAGGGAAACAAGAAATTGGGGGGGGGGGGGAACCTGTGCATATTGAAAATCAAGACTCCATCCATACCCAAGGTCCACCAACTAAAGCCAGGCGCAACAGGGATTTATGGAAAGGAGCTACATAGAATTAAGAAATAGAGCCTCTCTTAGCATGGTCATCTCAGGAGTATTATTATTTTTTTCGTACCAGAACTGAGCTCACTGTCACAGAAAAATCTACTCTGGGTCCTGCTCTACCTAAACATTCTTCCCCTTCGCAGCCAAATTGAGAAAGAAAACAACAGCTGCTTATTAAACAATTGGGAGTCAGGAACCCTCCCCAGACAATCTACTGCAAATAACCCAGAGGTCTGCCAGTAGATCTTGACATACCTTCTGCCCACCTCAGAGCTAGAGCAAGGCTAGGCAGAAGGCGAATGGTGAGTGACTGGCAGAGTTACTGCAGACCCTCTGTTGCCTGGTAGTTGCTGGACTTACATGGGTCTTGATCTGGTACAGCAAAGCACTTCTCATGTTCTTAAGCAAGAGGGCAGAGAGGGGTTCAATCGTGCGATTGGTACAGACTGATCACTCAATATTTTTTAACAGTTAAAGTATATGTGCTCTCTTTCTTTATAAATTTAATCTTCTGTGTGGGGCAACTGACGTTTGACTTAATAAATAAATTAACCAAAGACCATAAAAAACTAGAGTCTGCCATTCCATGCACTTGGATGTTATTCTGGCACCCGGCTGCTATTTTTCATTTGAGGAGCCTGCTGTGCATAATAATCAAAGCCCATCTCATGCCAGAGGGCAGAAAAGCTTTACCAGGGCAGCTCAATTGGACGGTCTTTTCTCATTCGAGTTCCTCAGTCAAATTACAGCACAGAAGTGGGTTGGTAGGTCACTAAGAAGAGATAAGACAGCGGAGAAGACAGATTGTCCTTTGCTGTTTTAAAAACACAACATGTTTAGGGGTATGTGTACCCCTGCATCCCCCCAGAAAAAAGCACTATTTTAAACCCATTATTAAAAACCCATTCATAACTGCTAACTCCTGGACAGAGTGTCTCTCCTCTAGCCAAAATCAAAATAGTTAAGTCCATTGGCACAATTTTAATACCTCTTCCTGTTCCTCCTTGCTCTATTGTTGTTACACATTCAGTATTTTCATAGATTCTTCATATTTTGGGAAGTCAAATGAAAAGGAAGCTCCAGAAATAAGCATGGCACAAAGAAGTCCATAGAAGGGTATACAGGCAAATGTATTCATCATCAACAAAAGCTGAGTTTCAGGCCACAGATGGCTCATCTTCAGTGAATCTAAAATAAGTAGAAGCATTTGTATTTTATAAAATACAAATATGTCATTGTTTACTGTAAAAGGAGTGTTTATCTCTCATTAAAGCCAACTGTTAAAAAATGGAAAACTTAAGTCTATAGTGCAAAAATTACAGGGACACACCCCTAACCCACACGCCTGCACACACGCACCACTGCTGCAGTAACACAGCCGATTACAATGCAAGGCATACAAATGAGAGGTCACAAAAGACACACAACACAGCACCCATGTGGCTCCCTGGCCATGAGGCTCCCTGCAAAAAGCACACAGCCTTTTTGGGATGAGGGTTTAACACCCACCTTTTTCCCAAGCAGCCCAGGCATGCAACAAGGGCATAGTAGGATTGCTCCTAACAGCTCTGAGTGTGCTAGCAAGCCTCTATTTGTTCTTGCCTAGAGTTTTCCCTTCCTCGCCACTCGGATCCTCTGGGCTTCAGGGAAAAGCAGGGATTTATTTTTGCCGGACTGCAGGATGCCACTTCTTCAAACCAGAGCTCTCTGCCTTATCACTCCCAAGCCTTGTGCACATGCCAAAGAGCTTGCTGTTCATAAGAATTCTGGGGGTGGGGAGGTGGGCTGAGTGCATCTTCCCTAGATGATGTGTAGTCGAGACCCTAAATTATACATTGACATCTAGCAACGACTATGCTAAGAATTCGCCCTTCTGACTTTTCTCCTCCTTCCAATCTCCTTCTCTCAATCCCCCTCCCTGTGGTGGTGTAGAAGCCGCTGCCGCCGCCGCTGCAAATCCTGATGGGAATTCTACTCTGGGAGGAGGAGCAACAGCAGCAGGCACAATGGGCCTCAGCACCAGGTATGGCCCCCAGTTCACCCTGCAGCACGTCCCTGACTACAGACAGAACGTGTACATCCCTGGCAGCACAGCCACTCTCTCCAATTCTGCAGCCAAGCGGGATGGGAAACCTGCAGCCTCCGGAGGTGGAAACAAGAAGAAGTCAGGGAAGAAGGAGAAGAAGTAAGATTCGCAGGATGACACATCGCTGCCACCTTAGATCTAAAGGGCAGACTCTTCCAGCATTCCCCCAATTCATAGCCTAGGATGGAGGATGAATGTGAATTTGTGGTTAACCATTTTTTAAAAATAAAAAAGTGTGGAACATTGCGAATGTACATTGCTGTCATCAGAGCTAGGAGAAAGTCTCCTACTGTTAGTCCTCCTGATGTAAAAGTATCTGGAAACAAAACAAAACAAAAAAAGCCCTGTGGATAGTGATGAATTATAGCTTATACTCTCATGCGGATGATCTAATATGCAAGGGTGTCAGATCTTTGGAATATTTTTCTCTCCCATTGCTTTGCTCCAGAGGGATCTGCACAACATACAAGGCTTAGGGTGGGCCCTGTCCATTGTAAATAATTCTTCTAAACAGGGGTTTTGATTTATACATTTTTCCATTTAAAAGAACATTCTCACGTCCCCCAAATTTTGATGAATGCTTTCTGTCCCCACAAAAATATCTCGGTTGGAATCCTTGTTATGAAATTGATGAGGGGATGCTTTAGTTTCTGCTTTTTTATTTTAAAACAGTGTCCATCCTGCATTATTAGAAGGGAATGAGTTTCAACAGCATTTTTAAAAGTTAACCAATGATGGTTGAAAAAATAAAACTGAAATGGTTATACCTAAGAGGCAAGGCGCACAAACACATTGCTATGGGAAGCCTCCCAGAGGCAGAGAATGCCTCACATGGTAGGAAGATGGGGAATTTTGCCTGTGTTGATTGATTTACAGTGGCCTCTGAAGAGACAACACATCTCATCTACACTTTGATCCATAAATATTTATGTGTACAGTAATTGTTTTCTGGAATAAGTTTAAGGAAGTCAAAGTCAATCGCTTGTGAGTATAGTGAGCTGCCGCTCCTTCTTTAAGCACTGAAATAGCTCTGTTAGTTCCACAGGCAGACGCCTTCTGTCAGTGAATGGGCTCTGGTGGCCTTGTAGGTAGAGAATTAAAACAAAAATGGAATGCTTCATATTTTCTGCACATCAAGCTGCATGCAAAACATTCACTTCACATCTACGGTAGGCCAGCTGCCGCCTCCCAACCTAGAATAGAGAAGTCATTGCATGCCATATACAGCATGATGTAAATATGCTGTGAAGTGCCCACATCCTGGTGGAACATGAGCATTGTCTGTCTGTGAGTAGAGTTCAGTAACAAGATGCATTGCCCTGGATCAGAGCAGTAGGAAAGTTTCCACACGCCTAGGCAAGCACAGCTAAGGAAGGCCCTTGGTTTGCTGGCCTTCTTCACATGCTGATATTAAGCGAACAACAATTGGTCTGAGGACGCATGGGGCCAGGCACAGATCAGGGATGCCAGAGCTGGAGCTGGGCAGGGATTTCTGATACCAAGCCCCCAAGGCCAAGTTCTGAACGTTAGAGAAGTGAGTAACCATTGATGCACTGAAGGTCCTTTGGACCTCTGCTATCACCCCCACTTGGATATAAATCCACTGGATTTAAAGTGAATAGTCATAAATCCCTTCGCTGTGTTTCGAAATGACTTGTTTTAGGGTTTTTAGCCACATTGTTTCATAGCCTAGTATGGAGAGGAAGTGAGCGTTTCCCGCTCCCTGTGCATTTTATCGGCTTGTGTTCTCATCTCTTTCCTCGCTCAAGCGCCGCACAGACTAGCAGGGAGCTTCGGCCTGCTGCTGGCAAACTCAGGTTGCCTTTCTATAGAGGCACTGACCAGCCGAGGGCAGAGAAGCAGCATATTTCCAACATGGAGGGCTAATCACTAGGCCAGAAATATATTACTCTTTCTTAAACCTTTGATAAGGAGCTTGTCTGAGATGGTCTGGCCTTCTATGATCACCTCAGGTTAAACATCTGACGACTTTTCAAAACATTGCGGACCACTCTCATTGGCTGTGTAGTCTTGCACTGCCAGAGCGTATCTGCTGCCTCCTGTGTGTCTAGAAAGCGGGATTTGTCTGTGGGAAGAAACTTCAGTCGACGTATGATTTTTGTACTGATCCCAGTCACCCACCCACCCCTTGTGTTTGGTGACTGCACTAGAAACAGTTTACATAGTTAGTTAAAACAGAGCGCAATCCATTGGGAAGTTCTCCTGCACAAGCTCGGCTGGAATCACCAGAAGCCACACAAGCGCATGGCAATTCTGTCCCGCAGCCTCTCTCCAACTTAACGGAGCTGATGCAGGTGAGCTTCCCCACAGGATTGGGCCTGGGGCTTATTATGTACTGAAGTAGTTATTATGTGACTCTTCTCAAAGTACTGTAGATTAATCTTAGTCATTCTCTTTTTCCTTTTAATCAATAAGCTGAAAGTAGTGTAGTAGTGCTGAAAACCTAGTGATGTGTAGGTTTCTTTCTTCTTTTTTAATCTTAGTAATTGAGTTGTGGACATCAGTATTTTTTTTATTCCTTTGTATCTTCTTTACATGTGCTCTTTGTGCTTTTAAATGTATGTGAATTGAAACACACTTACTGTCCTTTCAATGTGTCTAATATTGAACTATACTTATATATTATATATATGCTTATATCCTTCTTATATCCATATAGACTGACGTCAATGTGTTACACGCAAGTTTTATACTCTAATATTTATATTGCTCTTTTTTCTTTGGGGAAAATAATAAAATCTTTTCTGCTGATGTGTTTGTTGTGATTGCTTCTGAAGGACGAAAAGGAGGGGAGAGCAAGATTATGGGAGTGCTAGACTGGAAACCCCACCCCCAAAGTATTGAAGGCAATGTGGCAGAGGAACAATGCCAGGCTTCTTTCCAGCAGCGCCTCTGGTAGACAGGTTTTGCTGGCTTTTGCAGTGTTCCGAATCTTTCAAACATGGAAACCTATTTTCTTTACCAAGAAACTGCTGCTGCTGCTGCTGCTGCTAACAGATGAGAACTTGCCTCTGGGAGGGAGAGAGCAATGGGCACCTGGTTTAACCTATACATTAGCCTTTGGGAGTGGAACCCATTCTGACTGGACCATCTGGCTCTTTTGCATTTGTGCTCTGAATAATAGATAAATAGGGCACACCTGCAGCACTGTCTCCCCCAGCTATCAGTGATCTTGATCTGTTTCCACAGAAAACAAGAAAGCCAGGCTTAAGCCTGTGGTAAACAATTCATGGACAATGTAAAGCAGGTGTAAATAATGCAGAGAGATGTGTCATATGCCCACTAGGGATGACTGGCATGATGCCACCCCAGTGGTAAGGGCAAGAGGAAAAGAGAATGGCACAAGAACCCAGCCCCTTGGGAAATAGGGAACTTCCCTAGTCCCTGTGAAGGGATTTGTTGCAGGCTCTACGACCCAGCTTTCTTTATTTCCTGTCTTGGGTGCTTTTCCAATTAGTGCCACCATATTGATTCTCTTTAGAACCTCCTTGTGGTATTCATGGGGCTACAGAGAACACAAACACCTTGCCCAAGGAGAGAATAGGGATAGACAATGTGACTAAACCAATCTCTCTCCAACAAACAGGGATGGAAGGGATGCATGTCTGTGTGCAAGAAAGATAACAGAAAAGGAAATGAAGGCCCCTTTAGAAATACCACGCTGAGCCTTAGGCCTAGCCCTCAATTAGGCAGGAGGTGCTTGGTGTGTACCACTTAAGAGGGCGGGTGAAGATTCACATGATTGACTGCTTCTCTATATTGCAAGGAAGGGGGAACTTTCCATTAAAAAAAAATATAATGGCTGGGAGAAGATTCTAGTGTAGCTTCATCATAAAACCGGCCAGTTTTATTTGTTACGGACATTGTAGAAGCATTCCTGAATGCCCTTAGCTACATTCTGAGGTGGTACAGTGCAGGCATAAATTTACCTCAGCAGAAATGTTTGCTTGTTTTGAACACTTATATCCTGCCTTTCCGCCACTGAGTTGAAGGAGGCATACATCCCCATAACAACTCTGCGAGGTACATTAAGTGGGAAGAGTGACTGGCCCAAGGTCCACCCAGTGGGGACATGAACCCGGGTCTCTCCAGTCCTGCAACATTATAGCAGGACTTTCTTGGACAGCTTTCATTTTTGGTCAGAGTGCTGGGTTGCTTGGAACTAGCCTGTCAAACTTGGTGGACAGCGTGGGAGAAGGAAGGTGATCCATCTAGGCAAAGCCTGGGCTTCTTTCTAAGAAATGAGACTGTCAACTTACGTTTCTTTGACTTACCCTGTTCCTGTGCCTCACACATAGACATTAAGCAGCCAAAGTCTTTCCTGACATGGAAATAAGGTCCTGAGAAAAGTGTCACCTACTAAACTTCCCTATGCCAGCTTCTGTAAAGAAAACTGCAGGAGCAGGGCGCATTGTTCACAAGGGAGGACCGCCCAAAATACTGAGGCAAGGAAGCCTAAGAGGATACAAAGGGGGTGCAGAACAGCCAGCGCTTAAATATAGATAGTATGGCCTAATGGGTCTAAAATTATTTCACTGGAAATTTAGTCATGACTACTTGCATCCTATGCATATTTAGAGTGTTATGCACATTTAACTTGGAGTAAGTTCAACTGAATTCAATAGGACTTAATACTGAACAAACGTAGGGTTGTGCTGTCAGTCAATTAAGCAAATGATTAAATTTGCATGAGAGTGAAACCAGTATTTCCACAACAAAAAATGCATTAATTGCTTTTAGGTGATGTGTACCAGGCATTGCCGGCTTAAAGGAAGCATTCCCACTGTTGTTTGAGGGCAATTGTTGTTTGAGGGCAACATGATGTGGACTTTGCAAATGAAATGGGAACACAATCAGCTGTAAACACACCCTACACTCTGTTGAGCATAAGCCCCGTGTCTATTCCCGCAGTTCCTGTACATGAAAAGCTTCCAAAATGCACAGTACTGAATTTCTCCTCGCCTTGTTGCTGGCTGGAGCCATCCTGGGCAATCTGCAGATGTCAGGAGTGCTACAGGAAGGAGGGCTTGCACCTAAAAAGAAGTGGGAGGGGCCTGTGGGGCTAATTATGGTAAAGACTCAGGTTAGACGTCACACAAAACCACAACTCTAAGATTCTCAATGTACAATGGGCTAATCATGGGGTGGAGAGCATCCAGCCCACAGACCAAATTTAGGTCTAAACTTCAGATCTTTCTGTTTTAGCTTTGTTTACTTGGCCACTAAATGCTGAGGTCCTAAGGTATAGAAGCAGTTTGTCAATTTAGTCACCATGCTAGGCCAACCATGATTATTTTATTTATATTTGCAATATTTTAAGCTACATATATATATAACAGTTGGCTAACAGCATCTGTTATTTTTTTAAAAAGAAACATTGGTGTTTTTTAAAAAAGTCTAAAACAGCAGACCTAAACATGGCCGGGGAGGGGGGGGAAGGTATTAATGATCCACTGAAAGACAAGCAGCAACAGTACGAGAAAAGCTTCTCTGGGCTTGGTGCCTCCTTGCCGTCACAGAAAAGGCCCTGTCAGTCACCATGCCAGCCTGTAGTACTTCTGGTGGTAGTGGAAGTACATGAAGCAGAGGCCTCCATGAATATCTTCAGGGTCAGGCAGTTCCATAATACAGAGTCTGCAAACCCATTTCACAGTACGGCTTCTGATTCTGTTCTACGAACTGATCTTCAATCACTGTGAGTCTGGATATTGCAAAGGCCTCCCTTGGCCTCTGGTCCATAAGCAATGGAATTTTTGCATCTGTGGAAGGTTTATACATATGAAATTGGCATGCCCAATAACTAAGCCATCTAGCATAGATAGCTTTTTGCAATGGCAAAGCTCCACTAAGATGGCAGCAATACTGTCTTTATTTTTCAGTACCCACCTCAACCACATAGTAAGAGCTCAGTGGTGATGAGTAGGAAATCCCCTCCCTTTTGTGTTATTGTTCTATACTTACTTATTTGGTCCATTTATTATCTACATAACAACGAAAATCAGCACAAATAATTAAAAATACATACAAACGCTTACTGCTGAGTGCTGCCTTTACTCAGTGGAAGCCCATCCCATTTTGCTGCCAGAGGCAAAATCGGGAAAGTGACCCCTTGCCACCCCTGCTGAAGCCTTGCTTCCTGGGGTCACGCGGCAGTGGTGGCAGGTTCCAAGTTCTGGTGACATCTTGCACCAGTCTTGCAAGATCTTGCCGGAACCTGGAAGCCACTGCCATTTGTCCCCACTTCTTTGGTGTCAGTGGCTGCGCCCCTTGGATTCTGCTGCCCAAGGTAGCTGTCTTGTTTGCCTCACAGACTGCCCGGTCATTACTCCTAGTTTGGTCCTTTATCAAGCTAGTCCTAAAGAAGCGGGGGAGGGGAACTGCCTGTCAGCACCATCTTAATTCATAAAATGTCAGACGTGCACCAGGTGCCAGCTTCCCTGCAGGCCTCCAGTCTCCCTCCACCATTTGCTCAAACTATTCCCCCCACCCTTCAAAAAACCCCAGCAGGCTAAGCTCCTGGGCGGCTGGTTCCCTTCGGTCTTTAAGCAGAAGGCCTTTGCTTAGGACAGTCCAAAAAGGGGCAGGGAGCATAATGGGGGGGCGGGCGCCAAAGAGAAGACCCCGTCCCTCGCCCCTTCCAAGAATGCCATTTGCCGACAGCAACAAAGGAAGCAAAAGGAAAACAGGTAAGATTAATGGTGGGGGCGAAGTGAGGAGCACAAGAGCCCAAGAAGCCAGAGGTGGCAACTTGAATAAAATATTGGGGGGAGGCAAGCCCCGCCCCGCATAATTCCTCCCTCTCCCCCCGTCCGCAGGCTTCCTCGAGGCTCAGCCCCCAGAAGGCTCGCTGGGTGCGGAGCGAGGGCACCCCAGGGTGCCGGGTCGGGGCAGAGGAAAGCCGCCAGGCATCTCGCGTCGCCCTGGAGAGCTCTCAAGCCGGAGTCCCTTGCAGCCGCCTCGTGAGGAGAGGTGCTGGGCGGCGGCTGAGGGGCCCCGGAATACGACGCTCCTCTTCCAGGGGTCTGCGCCTTGGGCGCCGAAGGAGGTGTCTGGGTGCGCGGAGGAGGGGCGGGCGCGAGAGAAGTCCGGGCAGCCGGGAGAAGGAAGAGGGGGCGGCAGGAGGGAGGACAAGCCGACGCACGCGCACTCTTCTTCCTCTTCTTCTTGCAAGCCCCTGTTGCCATAGTGACGAGGTCTTCCCGGGGAGTCGGCCGCCTCGAGGGGCGCGCAGGCTGAGCGCTGCCCGCTGGAGCCCCCGAGCAGGAGGCGACCCGGAAAGGAGGGGGCGAAACGCCGCTTCCCTCCTCCCCCCCCCCCAAGAATTGACCCAAACAGGCGCCTCTTCGCCATCGCCGCGGCTTTTTCTCCCCGCCAGCGCACAGCGTTGTGATCTTGGCTGTTCTATAATAAATGCGCCATTTCCGAAGGGCGACTTGTTTTATCTGCTTATGAACATTAAATAATATCGGGGTTCGGGCAAGGGAAGCTGATGTGAGAACTCGCACCTCGGCGCTGGCGGGGGGGGGGGGTGTCATGACATGCATACAGTACATATAACCAGCTGCTGCGCCTCGACGGGGCAGAAATTCCGCAGAAGCATTTCCTCTCCGTGCCAAGGCGGGCTTTTCCTGCCGAATTTCTCCCCGCTCAGGTACTGGTTCCGTTAGAATGTGGCGCATTTTCCCGTCCCACCCAAAAAGGGAATTCCGCAGCCAGATCAAAGGTTTAATCTCTCTCTCTTTTTTTTAAACAGACCAACACAGACCAGATCCGAAACGGTAACAGAAGAGCAGCTCTTTGTCCGTCTGGCTGGCAAGTCGGGGGCTGCAGCGCCCGCGGAGGGAGGGGGACAGAGAGAAGGCGCGCACCTCCCTCGGGCAAGCGGGCGGGGATGAGCATCTCTGAATGGATGCTCTGTGCCGGGAAAGGCGGGGGGGGGACCCCTTTGTGTGGACGGCAGATTAGATCAAGCGCCACGTGCGCTGGGAGCCCCATATTTCCCCGATGGGATCATCCCGCAATCTGCCCCTCGTGACCATCCGCGGGTGCAGCTGCCTGGTGTCTCCATGCAGACAAATTGTGGGCATTTCCGGAGCCAAACGCCCCACCCCCGCTGAAAAAAGCTTTTGTTCCAGTTTCGGTCCTCGATTCTGTCTGCCTTCTTAATTGGGGCGAGGGGGGGGCATCCCATCCAGCAGAGTTGGCTCATCCCGGATGACAGTGGCTCCTCCTTTGCCCCCGAACAGTTAGCCCAGTCGCTGAAGAAGTAGCCAAGAAGCGCGCGGTGCGCCTTTCTTCGTCCCCGCTACCCAATCCACTGTCAATTCGCAGGTTGTGGCTAAGTATAGTAACCACAAATGTACATCCTGGGTTGATCGGCATGGCTTTTGGGGAACGTTTTTTGAAGAGCCCTGTGCAGTCAATCACCCTTTGCATTCACTCATTTCTGTGGTCATTGGGAAGAATTCAGCGCATCATACTAGCCTGGTGCTTATGGGAAGGAAGGGAAGATCAGTAGCTTCAGATTGTAGAAGCAGACAAAAAACGGAGTGATTCCTTCCTTTACTTTAGTGAAAAGGATTGGAGCTGATCTGCAATTACTGAAGGAGGGAGAGAGAGAGATTAGAGGAGAATGATTTGTTCCTCAAGGCCAAGGAAGTTAATCAGCTCCAGTTGCAACGTATGGGGGAGGGGCTGGGTCTTTCTCTGATGCATGGCTGGAAGAAGAGATGGGGGGGAGGGGAAGTGGCCTTTTCCCCCAGTCCCTGGAGGGCTGCCCTCTGCCCCAGCCTTGGCTGGATGGAGTTAGCTGCTCTGAGTTAGGGCAAGGATCACAGGACAATTAATGAGCTCTGCTGCTGGCTGCTAATCAGAAACAGATCAAGGCCTCACACCTGACCGCAGCCAGGGAGAGAGCAGAGTGGAGCTCAGCCAGCACAAAGCTGCAAAAAGGAGTGCGTACTCTTTCCTGGAGAGCATCCTGGAGCAGGAGGGAAGCAGTGGAAATCTGGCTCTGGCTCAGGACAGTTGGCCAGGAAGGTTCTGTCTGTGACACATTGTCCTGCAAGTTGCTTCTGCTCATAGGGATCCTGTGACAGATCCCAGATGGCCCAAATGGTACCTCGTATTTAGCCATGTAACAATGAACAAAGTCTACAAAGAGAGACACAGAAAAGGCAAGCAGTGAAATAAGTTTTGTGAACAGTGTGAACTGCTCTATTGTCAAGAATATGTTTTGAGAGGAGCCTCTGTTGGAGAAATACCAGACAACAGCTTAACAAGCCAAAGTTTTCAAGCAGACTGAGGAAGAGCAGGAGGGAAGGGCTTAAAAAATTGTGAGGAGAGAATGGAAAATCTGAAGATCTGTCGGCATGCCTGCTTTAAGGTCAGGATGAGTGGGACTAAGGGAAGCAAAGTGACTTGCATTTATATTGACTATTGACTTTAATCCATTTTTATTTACTTTTGACCTTATCCATCCTGTTTTATTAATAGGGAAGAGAATGCACTCTTGTAATAAAAAGGTGAAAAACAAGAACAATCCCTGTTGTTACAGTGGTGCCTCGCAAGACGAAATTAATTTGTTCCACGAGTTTTTTCATCTAGCGAATTTTTCGTCTTGCGAAGCACAAAACCCCATAGGAATGCATTGAAATTCAATTAATGCGTTCCTTTGGTCAAAAAAGTCCAAACAAAGCCAAATTTGGTACAACAAGAGTTTATTAAGTGCTCTTTAAAGTCACACATACTGTAAAGAGCATTTCAAAAATTGAAGGAGCAATAAATTAAGTTTCTAAACATGACAGAAAAACATTTAAAAATCAACAAAGTGTACAGTACATTTTCTAAGACTCTGGGGGACAACTCGAAGAAGGTTCCTCTTCCACTCTTTGCTTCTTGCTGAAGAACCCCCTCCTCAACTGTTCCCCCAGCCACCCACCACACAGAAATTCAAATCCAGAATTTTTTAAAAAAAACCAGCAGAGTGGCCCAATGGTCACAGAAAATCATAAAAATTCAGAAAAAAAACCACACAAGCTTCCAGATTCTTGCAAACCCCTCCTCAACTGTTCCCCCAGCCACCCACCACACAGAAATTCAAATCCAGAATTTTTTTTAAAAAACAGCAGAGTGGCCCAATGGTCACAGAAAATCATAAAAATGCAGGGGAAAAAAAACAAGCTTCCAGATTCTTGCAAACCCCTCCCCAACACCAAGTCCTTGAATTCCAAACACCCCAACCCAAAATCCAAAAACCCCCCAAAAAATTTTAAAAGTTTAACTACCACACCGCGTTCTATGAGTTGCTCCTCGAAGTCAAGTCGCAACTGTATTAACGGTGTTAAGAAAAAGAAAACAAACTTGCAAGACGTTTTTGTTTTTCGTCTTGCGAAGCAAGCCCATAGGGAAATTCGTCTTGCGAAGCAGCTCAAAAAACGGAAAACCCTTTTGTCTAGCGAGTTTTCCGTCTTGCGAGGCATTCGTCTTGCGGGGCACCACTGTATTTGTCAAGGGAAGGCTCTGTTACAGAGCAGCTCTCTTGAGAATAATGGCCTTCTCACCCCCAGGAAATTCAATGCAGGTATTGCTGCTGGCCTCCCACATTCTAGGGAAAGGTATAGGCAGGACATCTGATCACTGACAACCTTCCTGGAAACCTTTCGGCTGAATCCTCTGTGTTTCCTGAGAAGTAACACACAGAATCAGATTTGTAGAGCTGGAAGGGATCCTAAGGTGATGTCATTTTGATATGTGAGGCAGAAAATCCAAATTACATCTCTCATGGGGATTTAAATATAATAAACTGAACAATTGGCTACCTTTAGTTTACTGACACACAAAAGTCTGGTGCCCCAGCTAAGGCCATGTCATTCTGCAGAAGGCTGGGACTGGTGCTGTCTGCTCTTGAGATTCTTGAGAGAGGGAGCTTGGGTTATCTCTGGAGCACACTTTTCTTTCTCTTAGATTATTTATGGCTCTTATAGCTGAAAAGAGAAACTAAATATGTGAACCCAAATTAAACTGATTGAATTTTACAAGCTTGTCAGATCTGCCCTCATTTAGCTGGCAAATGTTACTAGATTCTATAAATACATTAGATGAGTTAATAATAACAGCACGAATATCTACATAGTTTTTAAAAGAACATTGTTTTTTTGATACAAGCTGTCCATTAATAAAATTACTAACACTAAAAGAGTTGCATTCTGGAATAATTTCTCTGGGTTAAAATACCGTATTTTTTGCACCATAACACTCACTTTTTTCCTCCTAGAAAGTATGGGGAAATGTCTGTGCATGTTATGGAGGGAATGCCTATGGGTGGCATGCCTACGGATTTTCCTCCTCTAAAAGCTACGTGCGTGTTATGGTCGGGTGCATGTTATAGAGCGAAAAATACGGTAGTTATGCAACCCAAGGACATCTTAATTTTCTTCCTCATGCCCTTGCTGTTCGACTTGCATTAGCACCTGGTTTGCTCTCCCTTGATCTATAAAAGTTCAGCCCTCGTGTGGCTGCATTCCAAGATGGCACAGATTCCTTGCAGTTCCTAACTGTGTGCCCTGTTATGAGAGAGAGTCCAGGCCTGCATGAGAGAAAATTAGTCTGGAGAGAAAAGTCCCACTTACGTTAAGTGGAAAAATGTTCAGATTTGCTTGCCTGTAACTTTTGCTCCTCATTGGGGCTCTGTGCAGTCCCACTAAGGAAACCCACATGTGAATACCTGTTTTAATTATGAAATTACATTTTCTGCATTTCTGATATGACACCATGGCCCATACTGGCCATTTCTACCAGGCCTCCACCCCACCCCACCCCACCCCATTTCCCGCCCCCTACTTTTGTTTAACTTAACATCCAGTCCGAAGAGTTTCCCAAAGCTTGCAGAATATTTTTTGGTTGGTACAAATAAATATATTTTTCTGTTGATTTTTTAAAAATCTATCATGTGACTGCAAATATACTTTTGAGTTGACCAATTTACTTTTAAACTTTTCTTCTTGCCTTTTTTATTGTGAAATCGTGGATTATTTCCCCAAAGTAAATTTCTTCTGCAAGTTCACACTTGATAGACAAGACAATGAAGTCGCTTAATAGCACCTGCAGTTTTTGATTAAACATTTTTCCGCTTATTCCACAGTCACTGGCACTGTGCAAAATAAAATAAAATAAGCCATATGCATGTTTCACTGAAAAGTAGTTGCATTTTTTCTAAATATCATTCATATGATATAAAAACAGTACTGTGTTCCATATTTTTTCCCAAAATCATGAAAATAAGAGTTCATACAATTTCCCAAAAGTAGACTTGACATTTTCCTGTTATCCTTTCAAGTACAGTATTTTTTTCAGATTTTTTTCCAGAAAGATCTGCAGGAGATTGAGAAGTAGACATTTAGAAGCTTCTTCTAGCTCCTCAACACTCATTTTGGGGATGTAAACTACCCCACAAGTCAATTTTTCCGGCTCTCCAAGACCCCATCAATTTGGCAGCAGGAGCAAAAAGCAGGGGGGGACGGACACATTAAGATAAACACAGCCTTGTTGGGGTATGGAACTAAGTGCCATGATGGGGATATAAATCTCACCTGGTCATTGGTCTGACCATTTGAGGAGCTGAGTGGGGGCAATAATAACCCACCTCAGCTGGTGAGGAGGGAGCCTGTATGCTTCAGCCTGCCTGCGGGTGTTTGTCTATGCATAAGGGAGAGTGGGGCGGCCCCCACAGAGGATGGACCAAGGGTGAGTGCAGCCCTCAGTCAGCTGCCCCATCTCCAGTGACATAGGGTTGTGTCTGGTGAAGTCATGCACAGAAATGAATTGATGGACTTGGTCCAGTGATTTCAATGGGCCTGCTCTGAGTATGACTTAGTCAGTGACAAACAATATATTTTAGGACTTGGTGGAATGCAAAACAAATATTGTTATTTGAATCATTAACACTTGCGAGAGGCGTGAGCCCTAACTGTGTGTTCGGAGTACTCATGCCATGTGCAGGCACTCACAGGAGGGAGTGCAGAGGTGAAGTGCAAGGTGGAAAGTGTGAAATGAGATTGTTTTAAAAATTATTTGCACAAACATGGTTCCCAAATCAAAACTTGGTTGTGCTTTGACTGAATTTCACAAAAATAAATAAAAGGTAAAATATATATTGAATACAGAATAAAAGAGGTGAAGAAGCCGTAAAGAGATAGACAGAAGTCAATTAATGTACGATGGATATGGATAAGTTTAGATGAGATACAGAATATGAATGTAAATGAAGAAAAAATGAAGATGTATTTTTGTGGGTGTGTTTGAGTTTTATGTGTATTTGTAATTGTGTATTTGTAATTTTTTTTAATGCAATAAAAATTATTTTTAAAAAGAAATGAGGAACTTCCTCCCTGCATGATCTAGAACCCTCCAAACAAACCATGGTCTTGCATGAAACAAATTATGATCCACAGCAGATGATATAGCACTAAGCTAAGCTCTCCGTTTCTCCAGTGGGCTGGGGGGGGGGGCAAAGTGGTCCAGCTCAGCGTTTTCATGGTAAACTAATCAACTACGGTTTACTGTGACATGCAAACTGGACCACCGTAATGCCACTGTGTTTTTCAAGTAGGTTTTTAGCTAAAAACAAACTTGCTCTTGAACTGTAAATCAGTGTGGGACAAACAAATACAGCAGGTGGAACACAACCTTCAGCAATGTGTGAAGGTTCACTGGGAAGGAAGACCGGGTGGGGGTCCTTGGTACTGGAACCAAGGTGTCCGACGAGTGTGCTCTTATCTTCATTTGCGAAAGGTTGGCTGGCTGCTGGAGTGGTCTAGGAATCCAGACAAATTACTGTCCTTGAATCTTAGTTTTAGGAGTTTTCAGCATTATAATTGGCTGGAACCATATCATTTTAAAACAGTACCTTTATAAAGAATCAGATTTAAACTCATAAACACACACCAAACTCATTCCATACCACTAGGCTTTGGGATATTGCTGATCTGGCAGCTCTGCTGAAATACCTCAGGGAATGGTTTGAATCTCGGGACTCCTGTTACTACAGACAGGAGAAAAATTGCTTTGGGGGCTACTTCCAAAACTTTTTTAAAAAGAATATTATGTTTATATGACTGCTTGAGTGTAAGAGAGAGACCCAGAGAGGACTTGATGTGTTTTTGCCAAAGCACATTGGCTGCTCCAACAGTTGGTTTAAACTTACAGAAATATGAGAATCCAAATGCTTCATAAAAACAGCACAAGGATGTCTACAGGGTTTCAGGCCTTTGTTTAATTTGGTTTTGGAATGTATTTCTATTCCTGTAGCATGCGTTGGCCTCCAAACATTTGGTTTTGTTTAGTAAGTACAAAGCTGTAAGATTTTCCCCCCACCAGAAGAATTGATCTTTCTCTGAGATCTTAGCAATTTGTGGAGGAACAAGACTCCTTGAAGATTCAGACTTCCATGGCCACATAGGTATGCAATCTGGTTTGTGCAAACTCACATTCCGTAATTACCTCCTTCTTTTTCTTGTTCTAATTACTGGGGGGGGGGGGGATTACATAAACAGCCACTGAGCCCCTCTTAATTTTAGGAAAGGTGGGGGGAACTTGTTTGGTCCTCCTTGTGCATAATTAACATATATCCTTGCATTTTTGTGTGGTGTGCAGGAATGTGAGTGAGAGATTTCTAACTGGCCTGTCTCCTTTATCTGCTATGAAAAAAACAAACATGATTTTGTTCAGTGGTTTTGCCATCACTTTCCCCCCATGCTATGACCAGCTTCTTTCCCTGCATGACAGGACTGGTCAATGAGGAGGCAGTGTGGCTGAATTCTTGCTTTCTGTTCTCAGATTCTAGCAATTGTCCAAGGGGCTGTTTGGCAATTCTATTCACTTAAATATCTCTTTGCAAAACTTCTGCAGCACACAGGAGTGCTGGGAAAGAGAACGAATGCCATCCTGGAAATGCCCCCGTGTCAGAGAACCAGCTCCAACCTTTCAGGTCATTTAAGAATTCCAAAGTCTCCTCAAAGACACTGCACAGTGAAACATATGGAGCTCAGCTCAGGGTCTATGCAAGAGGATGTTTCCTGCTTAGCGAATCCGTTCAGATTAACTACACAAGAGGAGATCCTTCTCAATCCACACACCTGTTTCCCTAAGATCCTGTAATGAATGATAAGTGCTTGGCACCCATCTCAGGCCTGATCAGACAGCAGGCCATCATTGCTTCTCCTGAAACATGAGACATAAAAAATGGGGGGGGGGGGGTTAGTTATGCCCTCCCTTGGCCCTGAGGAACTCTGCTTGTTCAACTTCAACTTCTATGTCCTTTGCCCATAAAACGATACTGCACTTTATTGCAGGCTGCTGAAACTAACTGAGGAACTGACTGAGTGAGGTTAGCTAGAAATCATTTGTTTGTTTTTTTAATCTTTGTGCTGCTTTCTTTTTCTCCTACTTTTATTTAATTAAAAGCTGAAAATAGAAACCTGAAGTTGACAGTTTGCTCGCAGGACTAGGCTTAACCTTGTGTTAGGCTCCTCATATCTGCCTGGTTAGATGAAGGCAGTTTGCTAAGATCTGTCCCTTCTCCCAAGAAAATATTCCATGTTTGGGTTCCCACTTGCCCAGACTGAGGGTATCTAACTTTTAATATGGATGGTGGAAACTCTTGGTTACTTAAGAAAACAATGCCCAGACTGTCCTACCGCAAGATGGAAGCTCTTGTTTCTTTTGTTACAGCTCCCAATTTATTTTTCTCTCTGAGGAAGTAGCAGCATAATAGTATGCAAAGGCAGGCAGTGGTATTTCCCTGATTCAGCAAATCTCTTTTTTGCTTTTTCAAGAGACAACCCGCCTGTAGCTTGCCTGACTACTTGCTTGAAAAAACCCAGCACTCTCTTAGCAACCTCTCCCCCACACTACCTCCCCCCCCCCCCGCAGCCTGCAAGTGTATGACTGTTCAAGAGCAAAAGCTGTGTTTTGGAACTATTCACGAATGCCAGCATAGCAACTCATTGGCTCCAGTGAGTAGAGACCTCTCCACGCTCAGCCCAAGCGCAGCAATTGCAACCAGTTGGGTAGGGGGGCAATGGAAAGAGGGAGCAGTAAAAGCAGAGAGGGACAGAGGAGGAGAAATGGCTTCTCTGTGAACTCTATGGTCAAGTACGGTGAGATAGCAGCTAGAAGCTCTGGGGGCTTATCCAGTCTTCTGAATGGTACCGATTCGTGGCCTCCCTGTTGAGGGATCTGCTCGCAATACGCCTTGGGGGTAGGAACGTTCCCCCCCCCCCATTCTGGCTACTTTAAAAGTGACTAAGTCTCTACTAGGTCCCATGCAGGCTTCTGGTTGCAACCCAGGACTGCTGAATGAATTCAGTGGTTGCTTCTCTATTTCTGAAAATACAAATCCTTAGGTAAACACACAAGTTCCTTGGTAGACAGAAAAAAGGGAAACAGGCTTATTTCAATACATGAGGATGTGTCTTGTTGTCTGGGCAGCCCAGGACTGCCCATGTTTGCACCCCGGGAAGATCACTTTGTGGTGCTAACGCAGCAAGAATAATGTGGGATGCAGCAGTTATGAATTCCTGGTTTCTGCAGCCACAGCAGGCGCTATGATTCTCCAGCGGTTTGACTTTGCCCCCGGAGGCATTTTCTCTCAAATCAGAGGGGTGCCAAGAACAACAACAACCAAGTCACAGCTTTTATTAAAGCAGCTCTGAGGCTGCACTAGGATTTTGAATATGTGCATTACAATTTGCCTTTACTCTTTATTACACTTTGCTGTTAGAACTGTCATAGAATCGTAGAGTTGGAAGGGACCACGAGAGTCATTTAGTCCAACCCCCTGCAGTGAAGAAATGTGAATCTCCATGCGACATTCACAGGGAAACCAAAATGCTTGTATACAAAGCTATTGTACTACCAACCTTACTGTATGCTTGTGAAACATGGATCACTTACAAACACCATCTCCAACTCCTCAAATGATTTCATCAACGGTGTCTCCAAAAAATTTTACACCTCGCTTGGGAAGACTGGTGAACTAATATCAGTGTACTGGAAGAAGCAAAGATCACCAGTGTCGAAGCAATGATTCTTCAACATTAACTTTGTTGGACTGGTCATGTTGTGCGGATGTCTGATTATCGTCTTCCAAAGCAAGTACTCTATTCCGAACTTAAAAATAGAAAGCGTAATGCTGGTGGTCAACAAAAGAGGTTTAAAGATTGTCTCAAGGCAAATTTTAAAAATGTAGTATAAACACCGGCAACTGGGAAACACTGGCCTGTGAGCACTCCAGTTGGAGAACAGCCTTTACCAAAGGTGTCATGGGCTTTGAAGACACTCGAACTCAGGACACAAGGGAGAAACGTACTAAGAAGAAGGCATGCTTGGCAAACCCACACTGTGATCAACTCTCACCCGGAAACCAATGTCCCCACTGTGGAAAGATGTGTGGATCTAGAATTGGCCTCCACAGTCACTTACGGACTCATTGTTAAAACTGTGTTTATGGAAGACAATCTTACTCAGCTACAAGGTATCGCCAAAGAAGAAGAAAGAAGAAGAGTGAAGAAATCTTTTTGCCCAATGTAGGGCAAGAACCCCCCACAACCCTGAGATTAGAGTCTCGTGCTCTACTGACTGAGCTATCCTGTAGGCTCTTACTCTCCTGTTTAAATTATATATCCTTTTACTACATGTAGGTGTGAATTTGATTTTGCTTTATTGATTGCAGAGACAATTTCCTTTTTCTGCTTGCTTGTTTTTTAACCCAAGGGAGATAGCAACAGTTGCTGGCTGCTGATCACAGTGCAATCCTATACACACCTGCCTGAATATAAGAATTGTATTACTGAGTTTGATGGGGAAACTGCCAGAGAAGGAACATGCCTAATGCAAGATGGAGACATGATTTCCTAATTTTGAGCTGGAAGGTAAAATTAGGCCAGGGAGTCATGTACCGTATTTTTCGCCCCATAGGGCGCGCCGCCCCATAAGACGCACCTAGTTTTTTTGGGGGGGGGGAATAAAGAAAAAAAATTATTTTCCCCCCCAGGCACAGGGCTGGCACGGGGGAAGCCCAAGCTTCCCCCGACCCCAGCCCCCAGAACAGCCTGCTATCCGCAAGCCTAGGGAGCCGGGCCGGTCTCCCAAGGCTTGCGGAGAGCTGCACAAAGTCCGGGCGCACTCTTCAGCACGCCCCAGGCTTCGGAATGCAGGCAGCTCTGTGCAACCCTTGGGAGACCGGCGCGAAGTCGCGCCGGTCTCCCAAGGGTTGCGCAGAGCTTCCTGAAGCCTGGAGAGCGAGAGGGGTCGGTGCGCACCGACCCCTCTCGCTCTCCAGGCTTCAGTGAAAGCCTGCATTTGCCCCATAGGATGCACACACATTTCCCCTTCATTTTTGGAGGGGAAAAAGTGCGTCCTATAGGGCGAAAAATACGGTATATATTTCAGTACTCCTTTTTTTATTTTTCTTTATTTTCTTTGACAAGATGAAATCATAGGCTTCTATGACATTTATAGGGACAAAGGTCTGGCAGCTATTTTGGAAACTTGGAAAGGCAGAGAATAAACTGAGCTGGGATGGACCTCTCAAAAGTATGAGCAAAATTTGCTAGATGTGAAAGATTGCATTAGACTGGCGAGATAACAAGGAAGTAAAACCATTAAATGATAAAATAGGGCAGTAAAACAATAAAATAAAACAATAAAAGGACAATAAAACTATAAAATGGTGAGATCAGCTGCCTCACCCTGCCTCACAGATCGGTGGCCATCTTGAATCGAGAAAGATTGCTGCCAAACAATAATTTTAAAACATTTTTTTTCTTTACAAAAGGGAATTTTACTTCACGATAGATGTTTTTATCAATGTAAAACAGGCATAGGCAAACTCAGCCCTCCAGATGTTTTTGGCCTACAACTCCCATCATCCCTAGCTAACAGGACCAGTGGTCAGGGATGATGGGAGTTGTAGTCCCAAAACATCTGGAGGGCCGAGTTTGCCTATGCCTAATGTAAAACATTTAAGAACAACATTTGAGGCTCGACATTTAACATTATATATTTTGAACTTATGTGGGTTACTGTAGAAATCTGCAGAAGAAAGCTTTATAAGACTAAGTGTCAGCATGTTATATATAAATTGTTAACATGAGAACTGCAACTGTAACATCTCATTAATAATAACCTTCATTTTCCTTGAATTAACTAACCAATGCAATTTCCTTGAATTCTGAAAGGATCTAGTTAACAAAAGGAAAAACTGGAGCTATATTATGGATGTGCAAAAAAAAGAAAAGAAAAGAAAGTTTAGCAAACAAACAAGAACTGCAAGCTTGTTTTCTCCTGCTCTGGAGGGTGGGACCCGAACCAATGGATTCAAGTATGAAGAAAGTAAATTCTGACTAAACATCAGGAAGAACAGACTCCCTCTGAAGGTGGTGGACTCTCCTTCCTTGGAGATTTTAAAGCAGAGGTTGGATGTCCATCTGTCATGGATTCTTAAGCTGTAATTCCTGCATTTCAGTGGGTTGGACTAGATGACCCTTGGTGTACCTTCCTGGCCCTGCTCAGAGTTCAGGGTCACATCCCAGCCAGGCCAAAGCCACTCAAAGGGGCTGTGTGCTCTGGGAAGAGTTCTGAAAGTCAGGTGGGGAGGGGCTGCATGTGGCCCCCTGGCCTGAGGTTCCCCGCTCCTGGGTTAGATCACCCAGACAAAACTAGTTGGACTTAAGCCCCAATTTGTTGTGAAAAGTTAGTCACGGCCAATTTATTCTTTCCCATTGATTTCTCCAGGACTCTGAACCAACCTGTGGCCTGTAACCTGGCTATGATGGGAAGTTGTGCAAGTCATGGGAAAGCAGTTCTTATGCCACCAGTTTAAAGCTGCGAGGGAAGGATAAAACGTAAGATCAAAGGATCCATCTCAACTCGGGTGAGGTTGGCAAAATCTGTCTGATGTCAAACTTCACCACTATTTCCGCTACCTCCAGATGATCACAAACTCTGTTCTGAAGTTGTGGAACGGAAGAGTTGGGGAAAGGGCATTGCAGCAAAGAGAGTGGACACGGAGACCAGGTTGCGTTCTGTTCTAGAAACAGATCGGCTCTGTGTAGGGAAACAGCCGTGTACCAAGTAGACCGGGGCGGGGCAGGGGGACAATTCCCAGTTCAAGTGCCAGTTTGTGTGTCTGTGTCTGTGTCTATGTTTTACATTTACAGGGTCACCTGGCAGAATGCACTTTTTCCTTCCATGGACGCAGAAAAAAGGGTTTGTGCTAAGCAGGGGCTAATGGCATGTTGTGTAGCTGCAAAGTGATGAGATCCACTCAGCAGCAGCCTTTTGAATTAGAGGGTGAGCCACAGCATGTAGTAGAGAAGAAGAAAAAATACATGCTGCTTCCCAGACCATGAAAGAGTGTCCACAGCAGTTACAACCACTGAGAATAACTGCAGTGGCATATAGAGCAGAGTATACCACTGGGCTAACTATCTGTCTGAAATGGGACTAGTGTTTAGAGAAACTGACAGTGGTTATTTCATTTTTTTAAAAAAAAAACCAGAACAACCAGTGATGGGAATTAGGCCTCTGTAGAGCTTGCATCTGCCCATCTGGAAGCCTTGCTCTTAAATCCCACAATCCTAGTTGGGTTGTGACTAGTACTTAGTGTTTGTGGAAATGCACTCTGCATATGACCAGAGGACCTCTCTTCCTCATAAGTCCCAGAGCTAAGGGCTCACATTTTCTTTTCCGCTGGCTAATTATAGAGATATACTGGGAGCCTTAGTACGGCAGGTTGCCAAGGAATTGGATGGTTCTCTGTGAGCTGCAGAGCTCTTTCAATGGAAGGTTACAATCCAAGCAGTCTGTGTGGCTCAGCTTTAATGCAAACCGTGTTATGGTTGGCCTTTTCTCTTTAATGAAGAAGCTGGAGCAGTTTCAGGCTTGCCACAGAAACAAAAGCCTTTAAGAAAACATATCTGGAGAGGGAGGCCAGAAACACTGAGAGGAAGCTGGGAAAAGAATGGAAGGCATTTCTTGTTGGACACAGGAATGAGTCACCTGGGAAAAGCAGGAGAGTCCCCAAGGAGAAGCCCAAGAGGCTCACCTGTCTGTCATGCAACTAAGGGCCAGCTGATATGAAAGCGAGCACTGCAGGAACCCCACTGGCCCTTTCACCACTGCAAAAAGTGTGTTCTTGGGAGACGGGGCTTTGCAACAGAAAAGGATGGGGGGGGAGAGGGGGGTCAACCATTTCCCTGACAGTTACCGTATTTTTTGCTCTATAAGATGCACCTGACCACAGTTTTTGGAGGAGGAAAACAAAAAAAATATTCTGAATCTCAGAAGCCAGAACAGCAAGGGGGATCGCTGCGCAGTGAAAGCAGCAATCCCTCTTGCTGTTCTGGCTTCTGGGATAGCTGCACAGCCTGCATTCGCTCCATAGGACGCACACACATTTCCCCTTACTTTTTAGGAGGGAAAAAGTGAGTCTTATAGAGCAAAAAATACGGTTCTTTTCCCTCATGTCTGTGAGATAAACGCAAGTCTCAAGGAGCACTAGCATAAGCAGGGTTTAGCTGGAAGGAGTGCCCTGCTCTGTACAGTGGTACCTCGGGTTAAGTACTTAATTCGTTCCGGAGGTCCATACTTAATCTGAAACTGCTCTTAACCTGAAGCACCACTTTAGCTAATGGGGCCTCCTGCTGCCGCCGCACCGCCAGAGCACGATTTCTGTTCTCATCCTGAAGCAAAGTTCTTAACCCGAGGTACTATTTCTGGGTTAGCGGAGTCTGTAACCTGAAGCGTATGTAACCCGAGGTACCACTGTACTATAATAAAAAGTCCGTGCGTCTGAGCATAGCAGGAATGCCTTGCCTTGACCATTGTATAATCGCAACTACCTGGCCCTCCAGTGGGTTTTGGGGGGGGCAGGCAGAGAGCGAAATGTCCAACATCCCTCAAAACCCCGACACATCTCCGTTTAGAAGTTAAGGACGGCTCCCCGCGCCCCGCCCGGAGCAGCAGCAGCTCCATTGCCTTCGACTTAATGGGAGAAGCGCGTGCCCGGGAAGGACCCGAGGAAGCCCCTCCGCGGACCTATCTTCCTGCCTTGCGCAATAAAGGCGCTCTCCGCCGCTGGAATTGCTTGCACGGCTGGCTGCCGGCGCCATGGATTTGCAGAAACCCCGGGACTTCCCAGCATCGCTGTGCGCGCGCGCGCGTGCCCGTGGGCGAGGGAGAGCTGGGTCCTTGGGTCTGTTTTGCAACATTATTCAGTCGCCATTCAGGGGAACCAGTTTTCCTTACGATGCGGCAGGCGGGCATCCTACCTTGCTTGCGCGCACAGGCGCGCCGCCTCCCGGCCCGGGCAGCCGCTGCGCGTCGCCGCCTGCTTTGCTCGCTCCTTGCTCAGCCCATTACGGCGCGCAGAGCCCCCTGGTGGCGGAGAAGACGGCGGCATCCAGCCCGGAGAGAGGGGCTGGATTTGGGGAGAGCAGCAGGGGCGAAAGGACTTCCGCCACGTGCGCGTGCGCGCAGGGTTTGTGAATGGCCCCAAGCAGCGAGAAATGAAACATCTGCTCCGTGAGTCATTGACAGCTGCAATTCTCCCAATTACAATGAAGGCAAAACAAGCCTTTCTTGTTTGGCAAGAAAGATGCTCAGTTATTCATTCCGAATATCCCAACCATTTGGTTTGATGTTCAGCTGCAATAGCTGAGATACAAACCTGTTATAATTAAGCCAAAACACTAGAAATATTTGGCTGTGCGATGCCCAGTGTTAACTGTTGTTTTTGCTTTTCTTTCTTGTTTGAATCTGTTCACAAACTGAGAAGATGCATATTGACCACTAACAATGAATCACATGCCTGAGATATCATTGTAAATTGGGTTATGGCTTTCCTTATGTGTGAATGACATAAGACAGTTATGGTTTACTTATTTGTATTTACAAATCATCTCCAGGACGCAAGGGAGAAACGTGCTAAGAGGAAGGCACACTTGGCAAATCCACACCGTGATCAACTCCCACCCAGAAACCAATGTTCCCACTGTGGAAGGATGTGTGGGTCCAGAATTGGCCTCCACAGTCACTTACGGACTCATTGTTAAAACCGAGTTTATGGAAGACAATCTTGCTTGGCTACAAGAGATTGCCAAAGATGAAGACGACGACTTATTTGCATTATTTGCTGCAACTGTATCCCTTTTACAGCTTCCAATAAAGAGTTATATATTAAAAACAGAACAAAACTATCCATTCTGAAGAAACAAGGGCTGCTGTGAAACAGGAGACATTGCCACTCTGGCTTCTGATATGGGCATTCTAGGGGCAAGACCAAGGAAGAGTCAAGCACCAGAAATTATAAGTGAAAGCCAGGTTTATTGTGAACAAGGACACGGGTGGCGTTGTGGTCTAAACCAGCCTTTCTCAACCTTGGGTCCCCAGATGTTTTTGGCCTACAACTCCCATCATCCCTGACCACTGGTCCTGTAAGCTAGGGATCATGGGAGTTGTAGGCCAAAAACATCTGGGGACCCAAGGTTGAGAACCACTGGTCTAAACCACTGAGCCTCTTGGGCTTGCCAATCAGAAGATCGGGGGTTCGAACCCCCATGATGGGGTGAGCTCCCAGAGCTCTGTCTCAGCTCCTGCCAACCTAGCAGTTCAAAAGCACGCCAGTGCAAGTAGATAAATAGGTATCTCTATGGCGGGGAGGTAAACAGCGTTTCTGTGCACTCTGGCTTCTGTCACGGTGTCCCGTTGTGGCAGAAGTGATTTAGTCCTGGTGGCCACATGACCTGGAAAGCTGTCTGTGGATAAACACCGGCTCTCTTGGCCTGAAAGCGAGATGAGCGCCACACCCCATAGTCACCTTTGACTGGACTTAATCATCCAGGGTCCTTTACCTTCTTTTTTCTTTTTACCTTTATTGTGAACAGGAGTTGGTCTTCTTGGCAGCTAAAATGGAACTTTCATGGTTTTTATCAATGATGTAAATTGATTTTCTCACATATAACAAATATAGCAATCAACATGAAAACAAAGACAAATATTTGAAGGATAATTTTGAAGAGAAAATAACAAATACATTTCCACCCAAAACTCACTGATTATGAGGGGAGAGTGCTTTTGCTCTCAGGTCCTAACTTGCAGGTTTCCCACAGGTGGTTGTCTGGCTACTGCGGAAACAGGAGGCTGATGTCCTTTGGAAAATAGTTCACCATTGCTTTTTTGCTGCTACAACCCACCAAGCACACCTCCTGCAAGGAACAGGTAAAATGAATAGAATTGCTCTTTCGGTTGAGAAATATCCAGATTTTTATGAATAAATTTATATAGTGGGCAGTTTGGCCACTGCAGTCTGGCAATAGTCACAGTGTGTTCCATAAAGGATGTTACACAAACTGTGGTTACCAACATGTGTACCTCTGTGGTCAGCATATTCTGGTTCAGGAACATTCACCGTTGGCAGAAGGCACTACAGTCATACCTCGGGTTACAGACACTTCAGGTTGTGTTTTTTTGGGTTGCGGACCACCGAAACCCGGAAGTACCAGAACGGGTTACTTCTGGGTTTCAGCGGTCGCGCATGCGCAGAAGTGCCAAATCACAACACACGCATGCGCAGACACGCCGCTGCGGGTTGCGGACGCTGCAGGTTGTGAACGTGCATCTCGCATGGATCACGTTTGCATCCATAACTCTCAACTTTTCCCTTTTCTTGCGAGGAATCCTATTCAGAATAAGGGAATTTCCCTTAAAAAAGGGAAACTTTGACAGCTATGTTCACATCCCGAGTGTCCACCGTAGTGGGAAGGCTGGATCCATGAGTGGCCCAGGCTCATCAAGAGGGAGCGAGTTGAACTAGAACCTAACGCTTACAAACCTTCCATCTTTCTAGTATTTAAGCTGATTTTTTAAAAAATGTTCTTATTTTACCTTTCTCCTTTATTTTACAGGATACAGAGAGTAACACAAGAACAAAGCCCCTCGCCTCGCCTCCTTTCCCTTCTCAGACTACAAAGTTCAATCAATTACATCTCACCATAGCTGCCCAGCAGAGTTTGTCCATTGTTACTCAGGTACAAAGTAAAACTACACCAAGTTTCAGTAAAGTCATCATCTACTTGATATAATAAACAACAACAACAATTTATTCTTTTTAGAAGAAGCAGTTACACTTAAAAGCTTTTGAAACCCTCCTTTTAAGGTATGATTAGATAAAATGCACTGCCTGTTGGAGTGAGCTAACTCTCCTTGCTCCCGACTTAGCTTCGGAGTACCTGTAAGGGGTTCCTGTCCTTCATACGCGTCATGTAAATGAACTAGACCTGTCTTTACCATCTTTGGAAATTTTGAGATATGCCCAGGTTAATAATAAATGGGGATATTTTAAATGAATCAGAGGGGGCATTGTGGGACAAAACAGTGCCCTGTGGCAATCCATAGCATAAATGTCATGTGCCCAAAGACCACTCTCCCAGTTCTACTCTCCAGACATATCCTGAACAGGTGGGAGCACAGTGTCGGCAATACCTATTGCACAGAGTCTGTCCAGAGAGAGACACCATGCTCAATGGCATCAAAAGACACTGCGATGTTGACCAGGATTGCCCTCCCACTGCCTTCTCATTAGGGTGACCAGGGCTGATTTGGTCCTGAAGCCCAGAACTGAAATGGATTCAGATAATCAGCCTCATCCAGGAATATCTGCAGTTGTTCTGACACAACCCTCTAAACCCTGCTTTCCCAAAAGTGGGTACAGTCATACTTTGGGTTACAGACGCTTCGAGTTGTGTGGTTTCGGGTTGCACACTGCGCCAAACCCGGAAGTACCGGAATGGGTTACTTCCGGGTTTTGGTGCTTGCGCATGCGCAGAAGCGTCAAATTGCGACCCGCGCGTGCGCAGACATGGCGCTGTGGGTTGCGGACCCTGTGGGTTGTGAACATGCTTCCCACACAGATCACGTTCGCAACCCAGGCGTCCACTATATTTGCATCCAGGTGATAGCTGTTATAATCTGTTAGGCCCTGGACCAGCTTTTCCCAGGAGTGGCTACACCACTGCCTCCTTTAGGGTTGCGGACGCCACCTCCTCATACCATGAAATGCTCACCACACCCTGCACCCACCCGGCCAACACTTCCCCAGGGGAGAAACAGCCCGCTTCACTACCTGAGGCAAAATGGTAAGGCACCCCTCTCTACTTCTCCTCCGCTGAAGGCTTGCTTGCCTGGGTCACACAGCTATGGCTTCCAGGTTCCAGCGAAAACTCACAGAAAGCAGGAGTGAGAAGTGGTGGCAAGATGGTGCATGAGTTCTGTGGGATGTGAAACACAAGAGCAGTCAAGTACAACATCCCTAGAGTGGACATAAAAGGAGATGTCTGGACCAGCCAGTTGGAACTTCCTGTTTCTCCTAGGCTGGGACAGACTTCCTCTGCATGTGACTAGAGGTGGGCATGACCTCACCTGCCCAGGTAACAAATGAGCAGGACTGGTCAGCCATCTCTCTCTGACCACATTCGTTGAAGAAGCAGCATCTGCTTAGCCTAAGATGTTTGCAGCCAAGAGAGGACAAAGGAGCTGTCTCCTTATGGGATAGTTTCCAGGTGTATATTACTTTTCTAATTTAAGTCAGCCTTCTGGGATCTAATTGTGAACAGAATGTGAGTGAGTAAACTCTTTTTTATACTTTTATAGAAGACTGTGTCGTGTCTATCTTTTTATGAGGGACTAAATGGGGAATTACCAATGAAATGTATTTTAGCGAGCCTGAGCAAACGCATCCGCTGTGCAAGTTTAGAAAGGGGAATGTTACTCTGCTAAACTGTAGAACTTGTTAACACAAGTTGGAAAGGATATAATCAAACAATATATCCTCTCCTGCATCCCTGAACATTCCCATAAGTTCTGCAAGCCCTCACTAAAGGCCACCGCTACTTCTCTGACAGTGGCAGGGGGCAGGTGCCCACGGGGTCCCACAGCCCAAGGCAGCTGCCTCTGGCCCCACAGCCTCCCAGGCTGGAGATCATTAGGCATCATGGGTCACAGAGGTGGATTTACGCAAGTGCAACCAGTTCAGTCATACTGGGTGCAATGCCTCGGGGTCGCGGCAACTGTTATTTGGAATGGAGCATGAGAGGAGGGGGGAGGTGGCAATTTGGCTTTGCACAAGGCCCCACTGAGATTTGAGAACCCAAGGTCTGCCATGGGGGGGGGCGGAATCCAGACTGTGCCGTTGCACCCATGCGATGGGGTGAAGCAGTCACCTTGGGCAGTAGGCACCAGCAAGGTGCCCCCCTTGCAGCAGTCCTGCCCACCCAACTGCCTCCACCACCGGCAGAGGAGCCAGGCGAAGTCAGTGCCTGAAATCCCTGCAGAATGTGTCCTTTAGTAGGCTCAGCTGGGGAATGGAAGGAGACAGAGAACCAGGAATTCTCTTGTTTCTGCAGGATTGGGCAGCATGGGGAGGGAGATATTGGAGGGGAAACATAAGGGGTGTGGGTGTGTGTGTGTGAGAGAGAGAGAGAGAGAGAGAGAGAAAATGCATGTATAACATTGGTCATTTTCTCCAGCTCCTGTGTTGGCCCCCTCCACCTCTGCCAAGAGGAATAAGCCATTCTGCTTTCTGCTGGTTCTCTTCCATTCATTAAAGGACCCTTTTGTTCTGGAGTCCATTTTTTATTTATCTGAAAACAGCCGGTCTCCATGCAGAACTTTGCTCGTTCTGTGGGGAAAGTGGGTCACGCTGTGCCTATGACTCTTGGGTGCCCCCTGCTGGTGCCTTTCCACATATGCGCAGAGAAGTCCCAGACCCATTGTGCTCTTGGTGAGGATGTCTGCTCCTGTCAGCCTCCTCACTCTCCCTCCATCTTTTATAATCCTGCAGCGAGCAGAGGCTTCTGTTGCTTGCGGAGGGCAAGAAGAGATGAATAATTCAGAGACAATTCTCCAGCAGCAGCCAGGAAAGGGGGCTGCCTGCCATTCCCCACTAGGTTTCCACAATGAGATTCGCTCTCCTTCCCCCTCAATTCCGGCATCTGATACACAGAGCAGGTCACAGGCCTGGCTTGTGTAAAGGAACCAAAAACATCCCGCCGGAAAAGAAGAGCTGGCTCTTGGCTGCAGGCCTCCCTGTTGCTCCCGGCAAGTTTCCCCCAGAGGCCCAGCCATTTCCTCTGGATGCACCTGGGTTTGCTCTTGCTGACAGGAGACAAAATCTATTTTAAAATCCTGAGGAAGTCACGCTGGGAAGGAAGATGCCTGCAATTTCCTGGTCCCTTATATTTGTGTCAGAATTGAGGCCGTGGAAAACAGGCCTTGATCCTGACTGTGAGCTGGACCAAGAGAGCCACAGGCCCAGCAACCCAATTTTCAGGTTTTAGAAATAGCAAGAGGGGGAAAATACCACCCCCTTCTACACACACACACACACACGTACGTAATTATCTACTAATGAGGGAAGTGCTGTGAGACAGTCCAGTACATATATATTTATAACATAGCAACAGTTTCACATGAACGAGAGACGTGAAACTAGGACAGATATTAATTAATTATGGAGAAACAGAGAGCTGGCTTTGGCTCACTTAGTTCTGTTCCTCGGCTCCTTTTGGGGTTAGCTGTAGAGAGTCTTGCTGTGCTGCTTGATTTACAGTGTTGTTTTTAAACAGTCATTTAGAAGAAACAGGACGTCCGCTCATCTCTCTCCATAACTGCCCAGTCCTCAAGAGTACACTGTACCAGCACACAAAGCCCACTGAAACGAGAGGCATTTGAGCCTCTTGGGATCACTTATTCAAGCAGTACATGAGATTTCATCCAGCTCCCCATTACTTTCAATTTGCCTTCTCCCCACCAAAAAAAGCTTAGCCACTCCTGGCTTTCCAATGTCTTTGTATTTGCTCGCCTGGCGCATCCAGACAAGGTTCTTAGTGGGCAATTGCCCTGCTTTAGCCACTCACCTTTTCATGGGGCATCTTCATGTCATCAACCAGTCATTGCTCCCGTTTTCTTCTGTCTCTTCTCAGGAAGTCCAAGGGTGCTCCCAGACTGGGACATTACTTGCAAATGAGCTGTTGACAACAGGCTTTTTTTTTAAAAAAAAAAACTTACCAGAATAGAGGCTGGCTTTTTGATGCCAATGGCCTTGTGTGGAGGGTGCAATAAACTTGCATGCACTAGAAGTACGATAAACTGCCATCTGGAAGCATCTCAACTTTCCTTTAGAGTGCACAATCTCTGCTTGCTTAGGAAGCCTTGCTGCTATTCTTCTGCCAGGGGCAGGTGAAGGCATTGCCAGCCAACAGACCACTTTTCTAGTTGGCATCATTTAATCAACCCCTTCATTTTTATTCCGTCTCCTAAATGCAATGGTACCTTGGTTTCCATGGCTTGGGCGTGCTGCAGACCAGGCCCTGCGGTAAGTGCTGCCCCCCAGGATGTGACCACGCCCAGTGTGCCCCCCAGCTATGCGTCTGAACTCAACAGAATGACGTGGGGTCACATGTTTTTGCCATTTTGTCACCCCGCTCAGTGATGACACCCAGGATGACCCACACCCACCGCACACCCCTTCCTATGCCACTGGTACAACTGCAGTGGCCAGTACACTTTTCTGTCTGTACATACAATTGTGCAATACCAACTAAATGTTTTTAAAGAGCAGTGGTGTCTCCATTTATTTGCCAGGGGTGGGGTGGGAGAAAAAAGCACTCCAAAAACAGCCAGCCAAGGGCAAAAGCCCACCCCATCTCCAGCAAAGGTCCTATTGCACCAGGGTCTGGGGTGGGAAAGGGTTTTGTCACTTGGTTTTGGAGATGAACCTTTCATCCCATGCAGATCAATGGAGAAACCAGTGTCTACTGGCTTACCCAAGGGTGGGAGAGAAGAGGATGCTACCCCCCCCAAAAAAAATGAGCAACAGAGTTTTCCAAGGAGATGGCCCCACTTTAGCCCCACATATTACTTTTTTAAAGGTGGTGCCTTTCTCCCATGCAGTGCCATGGAGACACTAAATTTTTCATTCAGTGCTCCTACCTTAAAACTAAACTGCTTATTTGTAAATTTTCTGTTGTTTTCCATCATACAGCTATGATGAAACTATACAAGGTTGTGGATTTGATGGAAGAGGGTCTGTATGCAGCGCTAGAATCTAGGGCGCCTGCTTAGATGAACAAATGGGCTGCCTAAGGGTGTTCACACAAGTGCACCTCAGACACCGATGGGGAAGCCAGGGCTGCAGAGTCTGGTGGTCACACTCCTAACCACCACTGTGCAAGCAGGGATCCAATCAGGATCTCCACTGTGTGGAGCGCTACACATGCAGGAATTGGGGTGCAGAATACTTTTCACGTGCATGGGTGATGGCTGTTTTGTTTGGAAGGCTAGGGTCCTCATGTCTCCCTCCGGTTTCCTGAACATGTGAGGGGGGGTTTCTGAACTGACCTTCCCAAAGGAGACTTCGCATCATCATGATCAGATCAATCAATCAAATTATATTGGATATTTTGGGCTCCTGTTCTGGAAATATAATGACATATAATGGGCCCACTGTATTGCCTAATTAAATAAAAGGGACACAGGGAGCAAATAACTTTTTTTTATTAAAACTTTTGAGCAAAATAATTATTATATCCCCTCTCCAGAAAAAAACACCAAATATTCTATCAATTATAATTTTTACACTTCTGAAATATAACTTAAGCACTGTGAATTACTTTTTTTTTTTTTTACTTATGAAATAAAACAAAAACTACAATAAAAAGTAGGTTGGCAGTCTGCAGCAGACAAAATTATCCCTCCATGCTGGGAAGCATCCTATTGCTTTGCTTTTCCCTGAGCACCCCTAGAAAACACAGCCTTCTAAGTTCTGCCCCCTTTGGGAAAGGGTGACCAAGGCGCCAGCAAGCAAATGTGATGCTGTGGTGGTATGTGCCTGCTCTATATCAAACCCCCCATTCAGGCAACTAGATTTCAAGGGGAGAGGACTGAGTCTTGCCATGTGCCACTGCAGGCATCAAAAGAAACCCACCAAGATGACTCAGTTCTGATCACCTGTCCCTACAGGGGGAAGATGGAAGATTTCTGTGGGACCAGGCCAGGCTAAGCCACCAGTTGGTGCCTACATGCCTAAAACACTAAAATGTCTCTACAGGCATTCTTCTCTGAGTATGAAGACAAGCAGCATCAAACATCTGGCAAAGGGTTGTGGCTGGTCAGTTGGAGAGGGCAGGATAAGGTCAGAAGAACTGACTAGAGAGGAAGAGGCGGGCCTAGAGTTCTTCTGACCTTGCCCTGCCCTCTCCAACTGGCCAACCACAACCCTATGCCAGATGCTTGATGCTGCTTGTCTCAGAGAAGAGAGCCTGTGGAGACATTTTAAGCCTTTTGATACCTTTTGTACAGGACAACTCAAGAGTGGAGAGAAACCAGGGAACAGCGGGGTCCAACAAACGGCCCTCGAGGCCTTTTGCGTCCCTCAGCAACATTCAATGCTTAGTTGGCACTGGGAAGGCAGCACGAGGCTGGGACATTAAATTGTGACCTTGCTTCCCGTCACCCACGCTCGACAAGGAAGTGGGGCCCGCGGGTTCCATTTTGAATTACCCTTGCTACCCAATGGCATGGTCCTCCCCACCCGGCCTGCAGGTGTGGGAGCCAACACAGCAGCAGCAGCTCTCACCTTTGCTCAAAACTATGGTGCATGCGCAGCAGAAAGCTCTGCAGTTCTGATTTTGAGAAAGACAGGTGGCAGATTCAAGATGAGATGTCCTGCACTGTGGTATAAAAAGGCTTAAAAGAAGTTGTAAAACAGCCCTAGAAGGGGGCAAGGCAGAAGTGATTACATTATTTGTCTCCTCGTCTCACGCCCGTGAAAAGTAAAATCAAAGACTGCAAAGTGACTCAGTGTTTTTTAATTCCTCTGCCATGTGTTTCTCTCTCCTGCCACAGGCTTTAGTCCTAGCCTGGGCTCTAGCTCTGGCGGCTGTTCCCCTCCGTGAAAGTTTCATCTGGAGTATCTCCATTGGGGGCTTCTGCTTCTCCATCTTTATCCTTCTTTAGCTTCTTGTTTTGCTTGCTTGAACCCAGAGCATCTTCCTTTGTCAACTCCGAGGCTAGCAATGAAGTGACGGCACAGCCAACTTTTCTGTTTGCTGAGGAGGGTAGAGAGACGAGGGGAAGGAGAGAGACAAAGTTAATACTCCCAAAGGAAGTCCAAAGCAGAAGAACAAGCTGCTGCACTTTGGTAGGTGTTGCTCGGAAGAAAAGGAGACATGAAGCACTGAAATTTACCACCCAACCTCTCCACATAATCCTTTCAATCAACCCCAACGGTAAGGATATGGGCAACATAACACCAGTGCGGGCATTTCCAGAGGGGCAGCTGTTTCGACTCTGTTGCAGCAAAACCACCTTCAAAATTAACGGAGTTATTACAGCACAAGCTGTTGTGGACTGCAGCTCACTACATCAGACGTCTGCTATCCTCAGCTACAAGGATATTTATGTATTGGGGCACGGGGAGGCGTTGAAATAGTGAGGTCAGAGTGGAATGAAATGCAGACGGTACCCAGTCAGCGATAATTATTTAATTAACAGTGCAAATTCACTAAACAGTAGTTGTTGAAAGCACAGACAACAACTGTAGGCTGAAAAAAATATGACTGTAGACCAGGGGTCCTCAAACTACGGCCCGCAGGCCACATCCAGTCTGCCAGGGTCCTGAACCCGGCCCGGCCAGCAATTGCAGAACCCGCTGCTGTCTAATGGGTCTCCCTGGATCTCAGCCAGCAGCAGCATGCTGCTGCAGCCAAGAACTCGGCCCAGACACCGTAGGGCGGAGGCGCAGGAGGAGGTGCCTGCGGAGCCCAGTCCCAACTCAGGGAAGATGACCTCCCTCTTCTCCTTCCCTCTCCATTCTCAATCCCAGTTACGAAACTCCTCCTCCATGTGGGGCTTGCTGGGCAAAGATCATGGTTAGATCATGGGGAAGGCGGGCAGGAAGAGGAGAGGTGGCTTTGTTAAAATGCGCTTTTTTGTAAGCTGTCAGAGAATACAGGTCTCAAACACGAGGTGCTTTTAAACGGCAGCGGCTTTAATTCAAGATCTGTGGGTGGTGTTTTTTTAAAAAAGCTTTTGGCTGCAAAGTAAATTGCATAGCGCAAGCATAGGCAAACTCGGCCCTCCAGATGTTTTGGGACTACAACTCCCATCATCCCTAGCTAACAGGACCAGTGGTTAGGGATGATAGGAGTTGTATTCCCAAAACATCTGGAGGGCCGAGTTTCCCTATGCCTGGCATAGCGCTTCCAAGAGATCTCCCCTACCATCGGCTATGAATATGCTAGTTTTGTAGGGTGAGGTTTGGGAAGGCGGAAGTGTGTTGGGGGGTTGTTTTTTTTGGGGGGAGAGATGTTGAGAATCCACTTTCTGAGCCAGAACTGGTGGGAAGGGGTTGCGGCTTTCGGAGGGGGCTGGCAGTTGTCCAGACAGAGTATATGGGATGTGTTGATGTGACAGGGGCTGAACTTTTTATAAGGCGGGTGTTTATGTGAAGTGGGTGGGGGTCCAGCAAAGCAGTTGTTTGGGGATGGGAGTTCCCCCTTTTTACTAGGAGGTCGCAAAACACTGGAGGGAGCTGAGCGGATTCTGTGCTGGGGAGACTGCTGTCAGGAGCAGCTTTGCTTTGCTTATGATATTATGGTTATGTAATTCTTACAGTAACCCTGTAAGGTAGGCCAGTGTTATTTCCCACCCCACCCCCCATTGCAGACAGGAGAGGTGACGGCTAAAGCCAAGAGAGAGAGTGGCTTGTGCAAATTCAAGCTGCCAGTGACCCCATCTTGTAGCTTGGGCTCTGCTAAGCCAGCTGCCCTGACGCAAGGTGACCTGGGAGGGGGTCAGGTTTGTGGGGTCAGGAGAGAGCAGGCCCAAACTTCCCATTGAAATACTTATAAGTTTATGCTGATTAAAATCATTCTTCATTTTAAATATTGTATTGTTTTTCCTTTTTTTGTGCCCTAGAAATAAAATATGTGCAGTGTGCATAGGAATTCGTTCATATTTTTTTCAAACTATAGTCCGGCCCCCAACAGTGTCTGAGGGACAGTGAACTGGCCCCCTGTTTAAAAAGTTTGAGGACCCCTGCTGTAGACCTTCCCCAAGTAGGTTTCCTGCACTTGGATATAAAGGTTTATCACCACTCGACCGTTTCCATTGGTAGAAACGGCACGGCTGCAGGTGCCGGTTCTGCATCTGAATGAACTTGATTGTTTAGTGTGGCAGCACCTGCACCTGGGAACTCCCTGCCTAGGGAGATCAAGCAGGCGTCTCCACTGTACTCTTTCCAGTGCCAGCTGAAAACATTCTTGTACCTCAAAACTATAAAACGATGTCTATTCAAGCACTTTGATGTTTTGGAATTATTGGCCTGGAAAATGAGTAAGAACTGACCCCACCTTCACAAAAACCAAGACTTCTGGCTTTGTGGACTGGAGAAAGGGCTGTAGTGAATGACACCATTTTGTCCTGTTTTATTTACAAGGGCTTACATAGCTGAAAAAGGGATACAGCAAACTGATTCTGCAAAAGTGGTTCTCAGAGAAAAACAGCTCAAGAGTGTTTTCTGAGATGAAGCCTTTCTGCTAATGACTGTCTTCTGAAGAGACAAAACACTTGTGTATACACACAGTTCTGTGCAACCCAAACCACCTGGTAGGACTGTCTCCTAGAACACGCTACGTCTAGGAAGGGGCACAATACCTGTTTCAGAAGAGACACTCCTGAGACACATGTTTTGGCACAGACTGTGTAGAGAAGTAGATGTCTTCCAAGCTATAAATATGGATAGCTTCTAGCTTCTAGCCTGATAATGTCAGTACACTCTCGCCCTGTAGGTTATTGTCTCTTGTCTGGATTTTTGGTATCTGTTGCCATGCAGGCTGAACCCTAAGAGGCTTTGGTCAACGAAATCAAATCCTCTTCCCTCTGCTCCACCTGCAGTTCTGACAAGGACAATTAACAGAGAATGTCCCATGCCTGAACCTATTACAGTCACAAGAAAGCAATACTGCCTTCCTGCTGCAAAGAAAGGTACGGGCACCCCAGGTTTTGGGTATGATACCAAAGCAGCTGTTAAGCTGTGAAGATACCTCTTGAAACTGGAGATCATACAGATCACAAACCCTAAGCATCATGAGGGACCGTGGCTAGAGGTTCAGTCATAGAGAAGGTTAAGGAGGATCTGGGAAGCTGGAGGGGTCACTTTTGGCCTGCCAAGACAGGCAAACAAACATTCAACACAGAGATCATAACTTGTGCAACATACACACACTTTTACATTATGGCACTGTACCACATGAGTGTGCCCATAAACCTGATCACAAACAGAAGTCTAGAGAAAACTCCAGGGTTTGGGAAGAAGAATGCAGAAGCAAAGACAACCATGGGAGAACCAAGTGGCAGCTCTGGTTGCTGATCTGAGATGCTGCAGTTCCATGGAGAGTTCAGTTCACCAGACACGGAAAGAAAGGGCACGCTTCTGGTGTCACATCTAGAGCAAACACCTGAACATCATGCAAAGGGAACATGCAACTGGCAGAAGAATGACAATTCTAAAGGCAAAGAAAATGCTCCTTGTCATCTGCTTGTGCCTGCCTACCAAGTTGTACTAGGACTATCCTTGAAGGGCAAACCCTGAGAAATGCTTCCTATAGCCGTAGAGCTTGTAGAGCTCAGGGTTGTAAATATACGAAGCAATAAAGACAAAAAGGAATACGTAGAGGTGTCAGCCAGTTGCATTGCCTGGATGATGGATCACTGCAGTACTGGAGTTGGGAACACTGCACATGCCGACAAGGAGGGAGGAGGGTGAGGAGAAAGACAGCAAGGAAACAGCCTCGGAAGGAGCCAGGAGAACCAGGAAGGTTGTCCTGGGCAGGGCAGACCCATGCTCCAAGACATAAGTGAGGAAGGATCCACACTTCAAAGGAACCAACTATAGTGAGTCACATGTACTCAAGGTGACTCATTCGGAAGCCCAAAGACAATCAGTTCTGGGCAGACTGCTGAACCCAGCATGGGAGGCTGCCTGAACGCCAATCTCCTCTTCCAAACTTCCTGCCTGCAGCACACGAGGACGTCACACACAAATGGAGGGGAGTGGGAGGAAAGAACATCCACATGCCCATGGGTTACCCGCTCAGGTGTGTGTTCCTCCACCTCACAAAGGGACAGGACAGAGTTTGCTGCGAGGAAATAAAAAAAGCGCCCATCAGGTTACCTGTTCAGGATGCTCCAAAGCTCTGACTGCCTTCCCCACAAGAGAACAGAGGCAACAGGAAACCCCTCTGCACAATTCCAGAGAGCCTGGGCTCTGTATCTATTTACAGGGGGCTTATGACCCATAAGATACTGCAAGAGACAGGGCCTTGCGTACGTTTGATCTGTTCAGGCTTTCGCAGCTGACTGGTCCCTAATTCTTCCATCAATATGAGGAGCAGGGGGACAGCCAGAGACCCACAATTCAAAAGCATGAGCTTGTGCCATACTGACTGCCAAAGCATGTGAAAAAAGCAGGTGATAAAGTCATTTCCCCCCTGCAACAAAGTCAGCATAGAACCATTACATAGTGCTTTAGTTCTCAGAGGTTACAAATTAATACCCAAGCTGTACCACTTCAGACTGCAGGGCACAGGGGCTTATATGAACAAATGCTCTTCTCCCTAACATGCCAGGTTTCTATGTGAAGGGATTCCTCCCCTTTGTATGGAGCACTCCATCTTGGGAGCGCTCACCTACAACCTTAAGTGCTATTACAGACCAGATTCACCACCTGTCTTAGAAATAACTAGGTCTAAAACATGTGGATGGAGCTTCTGGTGTTATGTTTTTTATTTCAGATGGAGACTAAACAAAAGGAGCTGGATCAAGGAAGTGGAATGACCTCATTATCTGAACTCCATCACCACAACAGCAGATGGTCTGCGTGATGTCAGGGCTGTGGACGTCAATGACAAGATGAGTAATCAAAATCAGAAGGGCTGTCTGAATCAGGCTGAAACCATGACTGTAGGACTATCACTGAGGCAAGCTGCATGGGGACAGACACAAGGCTATTGTGCATTCCCCTCCCTGCAGACGGCAGCAACTGGCAGGCCTTTCTTAATGAACTAGCAGGAACAATATCCCTGCTGACTTATCCCACAATAACTACTTAAGCTATTCAGTGGAGCCCACAAAGGGCTATTCGCTTTTTCATTCCTTCACATCCTAGCATGAATAAGCCAGTGCCACTGAATAGCGACAGCTGCTTGTCAGCGAAAGCAAAGTCAAAGATCAGAGCCAATTGTGTTGATAAGCAGTTACTCTGTGGCAGTGATAGGATGTAGCATCCCTCCCTGCCCTCAAATCTTTATGAGGAGGAGCTGTCTCAATTTCTCTTTGAGGGCACATAATGTTAGCAGTAGATGATTCCAGTGAAAGAGTTGCAAAACCCTTTGGAGAGATCAGCAGTACATCTCTGCTCTACCTTATTTAGATGGTTCCCGTTAATTTCATAGCTCTGAGCTTACACGAGCCTGGAAATCAAGTCTCACCACTGGGCTGAAGCAGAAAAGAGAAGTAGCTTTGGAGAAATCAGAATCAGTTTGGGGTTACTTCTATACATCTTTGTCACTACAGGCCCAAGGGACCTCTGCACCTAGAAGTACCTTTTGCCAGGTTGAAATTGGCTGAGAGGAAGAAGCAACACAGGGAAGAGGCCAGAAGAGACTGTCAGCTGGCCTGGGCCATCACCAGGCTGCAATCACCATTTATCTGCACAGACTCTTCATCCTAACTGGCGTGGGTGGTTACCTTCCATCTTTCCTAGCTCCCCCTCCTGCCAGGTTGACTCTTAATCCTAATCAGTGGCAGCTGGAGAAGCCTAAGGTCCCCAAACTGTCCAGACTTGCCATCTATATCTCTGCTGTAAGGGCCCCCAGGGCTGGCAGTTAGAGGAGCCAGCGGAGCAGGGCCAATGTGTGCACAGGGGTGGAGGGCAGCATGTTCCAGTTGTCCCTCCACGGCTCACCTGGGTAAGCTGTGACACTGTCTTTTGCAGTGCCACCTGTAGCATGAGAACATTTCTCTATTTTTATTATTTGTACAGACAGAAATATGTGGTACATCTGCAGAATGGAGCAACACAGAAACTGGCTGGAATTTCAAGTAATACTCAGCAGTGAATGAACAGTGGCTCCATTCAGACATCACACCAACCCAAATTTAAGCTTTTTAAATGCCAGATTGGTATATTGTAATAATTGAACCAGTACAGCATGGATCTTCAACCCTTGCTCTGTTCGACACATGCGCCCCTCTTAAAGGTTGGTTGCTGCTGAGAGATCATCCCCTGCCTGCTGACTTAGCTCTCTCCTTAAGACTGCTGAAAAAGTGCAGAGCAACTTGAGCCCAACCCTAACCCTAAAAAGCCCTTAAAGGTAAAGGACCCCTGACAGTTAAGTCCAGTCGCAGACGACTCTGGGGTTGCGGCGCTCATCTCGCTTTACAGGCCAAGGGAGCTGGCGTTTGTCCGAAGACAGTTTTTCCGGGTCATGTGGCCAGCATGACTAAGCTGCTTCTGGTGCAATGGAACACCGAAACCAGAGCAGTGCACAGAAATGCCATTTACCTTCCCGCCGGAGCAGTACCTATTTATCTACTTGCACTTTTTTTGTGTGTGTGTGCTTTCAAACTGCTAGGTTGGCAGGAGCTGGGACCGAACAACAGGAGCTCACCCCGTCGCAGGGTCTCGAACTGCTGACCTTTCAATCAGCAAGCCCAAGGCTCAGTGGTTTAGACCACAGCGCCACCCGCCTTAAAACACTCTAATAAAGTGATTGTGGCAGGCTTATTGCAGCTGCTGCTATTCCAAGAAGGAGACTGCGGCTGCTTTGCTCCTCCCTGGGCTCAGCACAGGTCAGCAGCTAAACCAAGGTTTGACATGGCATGTTGTCCAAACCAGGAATCATAGTGAACTGCAACCACAGTTTCTAACTACAGGATAAACCTTGAATACAGATGACTACTTTGGCTTACTGTGGCATGTGAAACAGGCCAAACCCTGCCCTACCTATTCAAAAGACCAGCTCATTCAACGTTTCCCTGCCTTAGGAATTCTTTTCCTTTCCTCCCTGCCATAATGCAAAGGCAGATCATTGTGAAGATTCTCTTGCTCTGTGAAGCACAATCTACATCCAACTTGATCCCACTGGCCCAAAAGGTGGCAAAAAAACTTAAACCTTAGTACTGCAGTTTAAATCTTAGTATTTCAGCTTAATTATCTATGATGCAGCAGGTTGTAACAAAATAAGTCATTTTTGTTCCGTTACCTGCTCTGGGTTGCTTTGACTGACTTTCTGCAAGTTATCTACAACTCCTCAGGTGAGTTTGGCTGCATCAAAGTGAAACTGAGGAACGATAGATGCAGAACTATTTCTATTTAGTGCCTAACTCATAGGGTTTTGCAATGTCTGCTTCTTCAGAAAATTACTACTCAAATACATAACCATTTCTAAGCTCAGAATGCCATAAGAATTTGAAACTAACATGCTTTAATATATTTAACAAAATTACTTAGCACTTAAATTGATCAATTTCTAAAGACCTGCGTATTATCAAATTCTTACTTCACATTATTAAATTAAACATAACATTCCAATGATCAGTTAATGGAAAGACATATGTATATTTGTGTGTGTGTGTGTGTGTGTGTGTGTGTGTGTATCTGTACATATAAAGTATCAGTGAAAGGACACTTTTATTACACACATTGATTACACTTATTTCATGTTTTTCCTGTAAATAAATTCTTTAAAATGTCTACACATACACACACAGACACAGAGGGAAAGTTATTTATCATGAAGGAAGACCTTTCATTTTACAGAAAAAGCATGAACAATCTTGTTATCTTGTATATTAATGGGGCATTAAATATAATACTGCACCAAGCAGCTTTGTCTGAATCAGCAAACTGTGGTTTTTCTTGTCAGAAATCATGTGAAAATCAGCCCTTCTGGACATGAGCTCTCCCAGAGGCTTCTTGTAGTAACGAGAGAGACTTAAAAGGAAAAAGTGGTGAAGTCATCCAAACTTTCTTTTTAAATTGTCTCTACACTGAATGTCAAATTGAACCACAAGAACCAGGGAGTGCATAAGAGCTTAAATAGTGTTGGGACTATTGATTTCATCTTGTAATTACTGCATATTTTAGTCAACTTGAGCTGCTCACTGAACTTGTGATGCTAAATAAGAGCTCTTTAACACATTGCCCCATGTTACATGTCCTTTCCTCCATAGGGTCAACCAGCTAAAAGTGCTCCAGATTTTTCGCACGACTTATAGAATCCAGGAAGCTGCAAGGTGTACCTTTGGCTTGTAGACCATCTGGCTATTAAGAGGAAGCAACAGTCAGGCAGGGAAAAGGAGTTCGAGACAAATGAACAGTCCTGGCATGGAAACACAGCAAGCATCCTTTTGCCAATACGTTCTTTTCATAGAACATCTTACCACTTCAGGCATAATTACCGAATCATTGCCACAGGTATGCATTCAAGAGCTGTGAAACCCATCAAGTTTGATGGGTGAGTTAGAGAAGTCTAGTCTTTCCCCGAATCTCAAATACCCACTCTGAAGTGAAGAAGCTGGTCTCAGTTGTACCCGCTACAAAAATGCTGCATAAGGTTGTAAATAAATACAAACCAACATCCAATACTGAACATTGGCCCAAGGTCACTCACTGAACTTCAAAGATAAGCAAAGGATTTTTTAGCTGCCAGATTGAAGACTAACACTAATTTTTTAAAATCAAATTGGCTCTTACATTTTCGGCAGAATGGCAAAGACAGAAAACTGTGAGCTGCCATCATGCCACAAACGTGTGTTTGGTGAGTTAAACTCCTAGGCATGACTGAAGTTTCATCTTTCTTCCATACAATTCAGGTTTGATCAACAAGAGGATCAGACCTCTGGGCCAAACAGAACATACCTTGGCGTGGTCCTCTTTTCCTACGGAAGGCTGCTCCTGATTGCAAGGCCTCCATTAGACTGTCCATAACTCCTGTTTCATCGCCCTCTGCAAAGTGCAAAAAGAAAAAGAAAAATGAAAAGGTGACTCACATTGCCTTCATATTCTTACAGATGCAAAAGATGACACCATCTACCAAGCCCTCCCACAGTGTGTATCAGGTGAATACCGCTTCCCAAGACACCTGTACAAGGAGCGCATGGGAAGATCACCCAACAGGCTCCCATCAAATGCTCAGAAATAGTGCACGGTGAAATATTTTCTGGCTCAGGGTGCAGGTATGGGGGAGAGGATGGAATGTATATTTGAATGCACTCCCTTGTAAACAAACAAACAAAAAGAACTTAATACATGTGGGAAATTGACATGTCAAGGAGAAAGCCACACTAAAATGCTTCTCAAAGTGATTTCTAACTGACATGGGGAGTAAGTTCTTTTTATGACATGGGGAAATATTAAACTAGGCACTCACACTATGTAGAGCTGTAATCCCAAAAACAATTCTGCTGTACATTAGATACAGAACCATACCTGCTGGTTTGTGTAAGTGTTAACTTTTACGTTAAAAGGAGGGGGGAGATGAGAAAAACCACTCCTCCCCTGCCTTACCTCACTGCTTTCATAACTCACCTCTGATAATCAAAGTGAGAATGCAGGAAGAAAATGTCTCAAAGCAGCAAACTCTGAGAAGGTCAGGCTAGGGAAGGGGCAGGTTTTCCTTTAGTCACTCACGTGTCCGTCCGTCCCCCCAGCTTCTTAACTGAATTGGCAAGCACGCTGGTTTGGCCCTCAGCAATCATGCTTTCTGTTCTACTAATAAGAGGAAATAAATTCCTTCTTTATCAGCACAAAAACTGAGATGAAACTCCCCATCGCAGCTCTCCTCGCTTCATTCCAGCTATTCCACTACAGGGCTGAGGAATGGCTCAGGCCTCCCCTACCCCCGCAATAGCAAGGCAGGCAGGGATGGAGGAGCCTTTTCTCTGGTCACCATTTTAAAGGAAACTGAACTTAATTCACACACACACACACACTAAAACAGCACATGATTTGCGATAAAAAAAAGAAAAGCAAAATGCAATAAAATAACCAATCAGTCTGTCCATCCCTAAAGACAGGCTTGGGAGGAATCCCTCTGAAAGGCAGCTCCCCGCCCCCCCGCCCTCTCACACATGTTGCAGTGGGGGTGGGGGGCTTCCTGGCAGGCTCCCAGCAGCTTTTAATGGGTCCAGCTACTGGGCTATTCTGCTGCCTTGATGTGATTAGCACCCCCAGGGCTTTTGTGCCATCCATTTCCCATTAATCTCCTTTTCGCTCTCAGCAGCTCTCTGGCTACTAAGGAGATTAGCTGGCCTGTCTCAACTGATCGCCTTCCCCTAGCAACAAGGATGCTCCTGGCCCAAAAACCATGTGCCAAGGGAGACCCCTGCATTGTTCGTTTGGCAGAAGCTGTGCACTGCCATGATCCTCTCTTGCCAGACGAGCAGCTCAGCCCACCTCACTAAAGCAGTCCAAAGGAGGTGCAGGGGGAAAAAACTGAGGGGCTGTGCCTTTGCTTGGTATCCCTTCTCACAGGAAGAAGGGAAACCAGCAACACCTTCTACAGACATTATGAGGGGTGAGAGGAAACATGGCAGAAACAAAAGCTTTTTGAATGAAAACTCATGAAGCCAGATTTGGTGCTGTCTCTGCATTCAGGGAGCTGGTCCCTCTAACATCCTTGCCGGGAAACAAAGGCCCTGCAAATATGTCTGCTGAAAAAAGGAGAGCCCAAAGATTACATTATCTGCAGGAGCACAAATGTTTCTAATTCATTTAATTCCACTGTTGTCATCCCCGGCTCCCATCCACAGTGAGCCTGGTGCTGAAAGCGTTAACCACTAATTCACAGGCCGCCCTGCAAATCTTGGTTTCCGTGGCAACAGCTCCTGGCTAAACATAAACCTATAAAATCACACTAGAACATCTGTTGGGTACTTTCAGTGGGTCTGAATCCATTATCCACAGCGCCACCTGCTGGCAAAAATAACCTGCTACACCTGACCTATATCTGTATATTCAACCTGCTAAGCTATAATAATAATAATTTATTATTTATACCCCGCCCATCTGGCTGGGTTTCCCCAGCAACTCTGAGGTGGCTCACAACAGAATATTAAAAACTCAAGAAAAAAATCAAACATTAAAAACTTATCTAAACAGGGTTGCCTTCAGATGTATTCTAAAAGTCAGATAGTTGTTTATTTCCTTGACAGCTAAGAGGCATGCATATAAAAATGCCCTCTTAAAGGAAATGTGTCCACCAGTCAGCTCTGAGATAAGCAAGAAACAGTCAAGAGAGCAAAACGTTCCAAGTGGGAAATAATCACAGCAGTCTTCCAGGACCAGACCAATGACCCACCGAGTCTAACATCCTATTCCCAACTGTGGAACATGGGGACGCTTGCATAATATCAAGTCAAGATCTTGCAGGAAATGGGCACCTATACTGGCACCGCTTCTCTGGCAGAGGTGGGGGGCATGAAATGAGGCACCCATGAGGGTGCTGCCATAATAGTAGGGGGCTTGTGTGCTTTGCTCCAGAATCAGCCCCTCCCTTCAGTGTCAGTTAAGAAGGACAGTTAAGAATGTCAGTTAAGAAGGGCCAACTGTCTCTTCTTGTTCCTTGCCTCACTTGCCTCAAGTTGCTGTATTTTGTTTCTCTCGTTATGCTATTTTGCTACAGTTTTCTTTATTATTAAGCTTAAAAAGAACCCCTGACAGTTAAAGTCCAGTTGCGAACGACTCTGGAGTTGCGGCGCTCATCTCGCTTTACTGGCCGAGGGAGCCGGCGTTTGTCCGCAGTTTTTACTGGTCATGTGGCCAGCATGACTAAGCCGCTTCTGGTAAAACCAGAGCAGCACACAGAAATGATGTTTACCTTCCCGCCGGAGCGGTACCTATTTATCATCTTGCACTTTGACGTGCTTTTGAACCGCTAGGTTGGCAGGAGCAGGGACCGAGCAACGGGAGCTCACCCCGTCGCGGGGATTTGAACCGCCGACCTTCCAATCGGTAAGCCCTAGGCTCAGTGGTTTAGACCACAGCCCCAACCGCATCCCAAATATTATTAAAGCTTAGTTTACATTTAAATAAATAATAAAGTCAAGCCACTGGTCCTTGCAGTTCATTCTCACTGAACCACTCCCAACCTGACTGAATTATTTTTTAAGTTCAATGGTGCCAGCTCTTGCTTTCTGTAGATAAGGGACCCCTTTCTCTTCTCCCCACCTCTGTGTTTCATTAAGTTTCAGGAAGAAGCAGGAAAACAGCACTGGCCTAATGGAGATGGAGGTACCCCTTAATTCTTACTGCTGTTTCTCTGCTTGTTCCTGAAGCTTAGTGAAATATGTGGAGGGGGGGGAGAAGAGAAAGGGGTCCCTTATCTACAAAAATCAAGAGCCGGCACCATTGAACTTACAAAATAATTCAGGCAAATTGGGAGTGGTTCAGGGAGAACTATGGGGGCCCTCCATCTCCCTCACATCCTTCTTTCACTAGGCCAGGGCTGTTTCTCTGCTTATATATTACTCACAGCACTGTTTCACCACAGTAATCCAAGACAAAATTGTGGGGGAAGGGGAAAGGAATGTGAGGAGAACCATAAGCCATGTCACTCAGCACAACTTCGAGTTGCTCAAAGGCAGGGGTAACTGGCAGGAAATTGCGGGAGACAGGAAATAAGCAGACAGGGGTAGTAATTGAGTCCATATGTTCTAACAAAGGAATGTTTCTGGTAGCTAAGAGAGGATTGTGTCTGTATGTAAGGAAGCCTTATGGAAAGACACAGATTAGCAGACGGTCACTTGGCTGGGCAATCAGAACCAGCATTTGGAAAACTTGCGCTAATATTGGAGGCATGAATCAGAACTGTAAACTGACGCAGGGCCTTCATTAAAGCCTTCTAAGCATCTAGGCAATTAGAACCTAAGATCTAGATAGGATTCTAATTAACAAATGCTATCTATTTAGATATGTGACTGCTGCATTAAAAAGGGGTAAATTAGTACTATAAAGTCACACAATTGCTGTTCAATTGCAAGACATGCAAGTCAAGCAAAGTGGGCTCAGTCCATAGTTCCAGGGTCCATTACAATACCCTACGCTTTCAGGGGAGTAGCTGTGTTAGTTTACAGCAACAAAAACAACAAGAGGCTTGTAGCATCTTAAAGATTAACAACTTCATTGTGGAGAAAGACAGGGGTGGAAGACCCGTGATCCTCCAGAATTGAGGCTATGTACTCTGACCAATGGGCCAAGATCATCATTAATGGTAACATCCTCCAGATGTTGTTAGACCACAACTTCCATCATCTCTGACCCCTAACCATGCTGGTAGGGGCTGACAGAGCCCATCACCATATGGAGGGCACCACATTGGCTATCCCCGGTGGAAGCTGTCATAGGTTAGAGTTCATCAGACATATAAAATGTTTTCCTCAGTTGGCAAGTGTATATACACACACACACTTTGGTGTAGAGAGAAATAATGGTGTTCCGTGGAGTCAAAGAGCAATAAAATGCAAACAGTCTGTATAGCACTTCATGCATCTGATGACATGGGCCCTAATCTATAAAAGCTTAAGCCATCATGAATTTGTTGTTCTTTAAGGTGCTACAAGACTCTTTCTTGTTTATAATGAACTACTGTCTTAAATAATCCTGGACTGAAGTGGTACTGCTGTTATCTAGCCCCATTTATTTATTTACAAAGTGTTCTCAAAGCTGTTTGCTGAGGAAAAACTAAGCATGGACCATCATGCAAGCTAAAACATACACAAGAAGAAATTCAAAGCCCTGGCAGTAAGCGAAGAGCTTAGCTCTCAAGGCTTGGCAGAACAAAGTTTTTACTCGTCTCTGAAAGAAGACAAGTGAGGCAAAGTACTGGAAGGGATTCCACAGGATTTAAATGCCATGGAAAACCATGAAAAGGAAAGGAGCAAAATCAAACTGAGCTCTGAAAGGAAGAGGTAGAGGAAGAGGAAGAGGAAGAAAGCACCAAAAGAAATCATTTAAGCATACCATGCTGATGAACAAAGCCCACTAAACCAGAAAATTCCTGCACAGAAAGCACTTTTATATCAAAAGTTGCATTAAACTTGTACATAGAGAATCATAAATGTTGAGTCATTTTGCTTCATGTAGATATGATGGAAATGGACCAGAAAACTGTGGTCCATCACAGTTTCCCACCCCATTTACACCCAGCTGAAGACACGCTGAGGCTATCAAAATGTGACTCCATGCATATTACTTAATCTCATTTCACTTCCAAACTGCGTCCAGGGTAGGCCTGTGCCAAGTATGAAGAGACTCTTCAGATTTCAAGACACAAACCTAAGAGCTGCTGCTACTGAAAACTTCTATGATTGAGATGCAAATTGGTATATAACTAGGGATGTGCCTGTCAGTTAAAGGGGCTTAAGTTTGGCTTCCTTTTCCCCTGCACACAGCCATAATGGCTAAATAGAATCTCCATGTTCAGTGGCAGTAGCCCTAGGGGGCAAACAGTGCGTGGAGGGTTCTTGCCTCCTTATCTCTTCAAGGAGACTGGAAAGCCACAGTTGCAAGCAAGATGCTGGACTCTGGGTCTGATCCAAAAGAACTTTTATGGGGTCCTTAAAGGAGAGGAGGCACTGACCCTCCTTCCTGCAAGGACTCTGACCCCTTCTAAATAGCTTTCCATCCACTGAGACAAGTATAGAATAAATCCACTGGCACTGTTAGGAAATCAGTATCACTAGGCCAGGATCTGTTACTGTACTCACTCAAGACTTCAGTGCCAAGTCCCTCTGTTTTGCATTCGGTCCCCTCTTCCCTATTCTTACCACCAAGCTGCTTTACATTACCTGCATTCATATCTATCAGTTGCTCTCTCTTCTGTTGTTTCTCCTGCCGTTCCTTCTCAGCCTTCTCTTTGGCAAGCTTAGCTTTACGCATCTTCTCTTCCGTCTCCCGCCGCTTCTGATTCTCCTTTACGGCTTGCTGAAAACCAGACACAGTTGGCTGGTAAGATGGACTACGGGGGAGTTATGGCAAGGATGTCCACCTGATGTTTCCTTCTCAATGGCATAAAAGATAGCTCAAGAAAAGAATTAGGACAATGCGAGAGAAGAATTCAACAGGTTTGTGTAACTTGGGTCTACTAACAGCTTTAGCTATGTTAGTTAAATGAAACCTCCAAGTTCATAGGAAGTAAATGCTAGTTACTGGACACAATGCAGCCATATGCCTTCCAACATTTCAGATGAAAACAGACACATGCATGTTACTGCACCAAAACCCACACTACACTTCTGGTCTGACCAGAACTCTTTTAAAAAGTATGCAAAAAGAAAAACCTTTGGCATGCTTTATCTCTCAGCAGATTTGGCTGTATAACTGCAATGCAAACACATTAAACAACATTTATTATCTGAATAGGCATTGACACACACACACACACACACACACACACACCCCTTTAGGTGAGGAGCTGAAGCCTCAAGAGTAGCAATTCTAGTGTACAAACACATTTCAAAAACACCTCCACCAAAATCTCTGCAAAAGGCCTAATAAGGGCAAAATGAAAAACTCATGCAATGAGAGGGGGCTGTCTCCCACCAGGCACTGTTTCATGTGCTGCTGGAGGCACGGCGCTGGGTGGGCTTTCACAAGTCAGACACAAGCAAAGCAGTTTGCATGAGCAGAGGGTTGTATGCAGCTTAGCAGGCCAGAGGGGATGCTCACCAAAAACATGATTCTGAAGTTGTGCAAATCAGTGAAGAACTCCTCAGAAGATATTTTACTGGTGTCAAACAGGAAATACTGTCCTAATTCCATATAGAGGTTTTCCATATTTGAGTGCATCATCCGCAGCTTCTCATATTGCTCCTCAGCCTCCTTAACAAAGCTGTAAGACTTGAGTCAAAGATCACAGCTGCTGAGCGGAGGTACAATCTAAGTTTAACAAAAGAGCTCTATCTGCAGGTGACCCTCGGTGTTCTCAGCTGCTCTCCCCATTCCATGTCATCTGCCTGTATTTCTGTTTCAAACCAACTAACTTCTCTCTCCACGCCCCTCCCCCCCAAAAAACCCACCTGCAATTCAGAGTTCTACACGCATCCAATGACTAGCATTGCTTTGTGGCGCAGGGCTGCCTATCATCTGCTCACTAAGAATTCTCTATTATAAGCAGTTAGTTCCACCAGTCCTGACAGCACCCACCCATGTATTGTAGAACCCTCCCATACTCATAGCTGGAGACTCCAAAGGATAGTACAGTGGTACCTTGGGTTACATACACTTCAGGTTACATATGCTTCAGGTTACATACGCTTCAGGTTATAGACTCCGCTAACCCAGAAATAGTACATCAGGTTAAGAACTTTGCTTCAGGATGAGAACAGAAATCGTGCTCCGGCGGCGCGGCAGCAGCAGGAGGCCCCATTAGCTAAAGTAGTGCTTCAGGTTAAGAACAGTTTCAGGTAAAGAACGGACCTCCGGAACAAATTAAGTACTTAACCCAAGGTACCACTGTATCTTGTTAGGTGGCATACATCTGGTCCTACTGCCAACAAAATGAGCTGGACACACATGGAAAAGTATTAAGTAAGTTTGAGCTTGCTCCAATTTGAGCCATAAATAAATATGGGACCAGACCTTGTCATTGCATGCCCTAACCCTGTGGTAAACGAAGAGGTCCCTTAGGTACAGAATGCCTCCCCAACACCACCAAAACCTCTCCCCATATGAACTGACCTGGACCCTGCAATCATAATCTGAGGCCCTTCTTCGTGTGCCCCCTCCATGAGAGGCCAGAGAGAGGCAACACAAGAACGGGCTTTTCCGTGGAGGTTCCCTGCTTGTGAGATGCTCTCCCCAGGGAGGCTGGCCTGGAGCCTTCATTGCATATCTGTAGGTAAAAACATTCCTCTTCTCCCAGGCCTTGGGCTTATTAAACTATCTATGGTCTTTTAAACTGGGGATTGGGGAAGCTATTAATTTAATAAACAACAACTACAGTGGTACCTCGGGTGAAGAACTTAATTCGTTCTGGAGGTCCGTTCTTAACCTGAAACTTAACCTGAAGCACCACTTTAGCTAATGGGGCCTCCCGCTGCCGCCGCGCGATTTCTGTTCTTATCCTGAAGCAAAGTTCTTAACCCGAGGTACTATTTCTGGGTTAGTGGAGTCTGTAACCTGAAGTGTCTGTAACCTGAAGTGTCTGTAACCTGAGGTACCACTGTACAGCCATGTGATCACAACTGTGCAGTCATTGTCTGTGACTTTGGAGAAGAGAGCCTTCCTGGAAGCTCCCCTTGGTTGTAACTTATTAGTGCCCCCCTCAAATGAGGAAAGAATCCAAAAGGGCTGGTTCCCCAGTAGCACACATAGAGTTCCTTATTCTACATGCTGTTCTCAGGGATTCCCAGTTCACAACGTTCTGAAGGATATCGACATTTTCTCTTTAAATTTATCCTTCTCTTCTGTAGCGCTGGGGCATTTGTCAACATCACGCCGCAAGTCTGAAATCTGTTTCTTCATGTGGTCCAGGCTTTTCCCTAAATCCGCTGCAGGAACTTTGGGGTGGAGGGAAGACAAAGCAGGAGTAGAGCAATCAGAAAACAAGGAATTTGCTCACTGTAATTTCTCGAGGGAGGCAGGAGGGCATTTTAATTTTAACTTCAGGATATTCCCACCCATCAGACCAGAAGGCAGGGCTAGCTATTAGGGACTTCTCCTTGGTAGTGGTTTCCCCAACTCACCAGACTGGGATAGAAAAAAGTAAGAACTGTTAAAACAAAAGAAACCCCAACCATTTAAAAGCACACAGGGTGATGTGGTGAACAGAATGAACAAGGAATTACACAGAGGGATAATTTCTGTAACAGTACATGGGGGAAGCGACATTATCCATTATTCTCAAGGGATCCATTTAGCATATAAAAATGCCCTCTTAAAGGAAATGTGTCCACCAGTCAGCTCTGAGATAAGCAAGAAACAGTCAAGAGAGCAAAACGTTCCAAGTGGGAAATAATCACAGCAGTCTTCCAGGACCAGACCAGTGACCCACCGAGTCTAACATCCTATTCCCAACTGTGGAACATGGGGACGCTTGCATAATATCAAGTCAAGATCTTGCAGGAAATGGGCACCTATACTGGCACCGCTTCTCTGGCAGAGGTGGGGGGCATGAAATGAGGCACCCATGAGGGTGCTGCCATAATAGTAGGGGGCTTGTGTGCTTTGCTCCAGAATCAGCCCCTCCCTTCAGTGTCAGTTAAGAAGGACAGTTAAGAATGTCAGTTAAGAAGGGCCAACTGTCTCTTCTTGTTCCTTGCCTCACTTGCCTCATGTTGCTGTATTTTGTTTCTCTCATTATGCTATTTTGTTACAGTTTTCTTTATTATTAAAGCTTAGCTTGTTGTTGTTGTTGTTGTTTAGCCAATTAGTCATGTCCGACTCTTCGTGACCCCATGTAAGCTTAGCTTACATTTAAATAAATAATAATCATCAAGTCAAGCCACTGGTCCATGCAATTCATTCTCATCACTCCCAACCTGACTGAATTATTCTGCAAGTTTGGTGGTGCCAGCTCTTGATTTCTGTAGATAAGTGACCCCTTTATCTTCTTCCCACCTCCATGTTTCATTAAGCTTCAGGAAGAAGCACAAAAACAGCACTGGCCTAAGGGAGGAGGAGGTACACCTTAATTCTTACTTCTGCTACAAATCAGCTTCTGCTACAAACTACAACAACAGGGTTCTCCTAGCAGTTGTGTGTGTCCTAAACACAGGGAAGGTGTTTTGGCATAACACTAAATCACACTTTCATTTAACTTCAGTTTCGTGTGTCACCCCAAACCCTAAAAGTTAATCCAGTTAGTTCAAACAAGACAGCTCCATAAACTATGGCTTGGCGTTTCTTCTTTTAACTAAACCGAACTAAGATTAACCACCATTTGTTGAGACTCAGATAACATAGCAAACCGTGATTAATCTAAAATGGAAAAGAAAGCTTCCAAATTCCTCCTCATAGCTGCATTGGAAAAAGAGTAGCTGTGCACTAGCCTGAGGCTTGCTGCAGCTCATTCTCATGTACATCTGTAAACACCCCTAAGATTAATAAGATTTTATCAGTGACCAGCACTGTTATGTAGTATTTGTACACATGATGTTTTGTGACAGGAGGGCTGTTAAGTGTTCAAACTCCCATCACAAATCATTGTCTTGCTGCATTGCTAACGGCCACCTTGCATGATCCTTCATCATTTCCATCATCCCCACACCAGAGGAGGGGCAGGGATGGAGAGAAAAGAGAAAGTGGCTGCCAAAGGTCCCCTAATGGGTTTATCACATGAACCAGGGACTTCCTGATTTATTTTTACTACTTTGTTGTTTTCTCCTTTGGAAGAGTGAAATAGAAATTTAATACTAATTTTCATGCTCAGCCATTCCAAGACTTAACAGCACAATCCTAACCATGTCCACTCAAAAAAGTAAGTCCTGCTGAATTTAGTGAGGCTTACACCTAGGTAGGTGGGCTAATGAGGGCAGCCTTATGAGCCTGTTTTATCTGGGCTGAACGTTAGCGCTTCATTTACTAGGGTGCCAAAGGAAAGCGTGGCAGCTGATGGCAGCTAGCTGCAGGATAAATGTGTGTTTATAATAGGGAAATGAGTCCGGAAGGCAGCTGGGAGCTCCTGATCACTGAACAAAATGAACACCCATGGCCAGTGCTCTAATGTTTCCCTCTCCTTCCTTCCGTGTTAGGCACTGACTCTCAATCCACAGCAGCAACCCATACAGCCAAGGCAAGAGAGATGGGAGACAGGACAGATGGACAGCAGAGTGATCGTGACGACAATTCTCCTGCCATCATGCTCAGAATGTCCTTCTTCTCCCCTAACACAAGTTAACGTCATAAATAAAGAACCTGGGTTGCTTGTTTCATACAGACAGTCAAAATGTCTGATATGACCCGGATTGATTTATACACTAAACACAGTCCTCAGCTGCACTCTGCCAGTGGCTGGATGCTGGGGATGAAGAGAAGAGGGCTGTAGCCTTTATTATGCCTTGTTTTGTGAGCTTCCCAAATTCATCTAGCTCTCCGCTGTCAGAACAGGACGTATCTACGGCTTATGTACCACCCACATCTTAAGACCACCTTTTGCCTCCCAAAACGGAATACACCAAGGCTGAGCCAAAACAGACTCCCCCCCACACACCCCAAAACCCCCGATGCCTTAGCTGCAGGCTATAAGGCTCCTGATGTTTGGTGGTGGAATAAGGCTGAATAAGAGTGAAATGTCTGTTCACCTTACCAGTAGCATGGCACAAGTGGTAGAATTATGGGCAAGGAAACACCTGCAGCTGCCCACACTCCCCACCTTGCACCACCTTCCTGTGGGCAATTTGATACAAGAAGCATCTCCTTCACCCTGAAGTGGTTTCAATTACTTGCAGGAACATTGCCCAATGTGACTGGTTACTGGGCACAGCAATATCATCACGGTCCCTGGGTATGGACTGAAGGCCCACAAGGCAATCAACCTTGCTGAAGCTAAGCAGGTCTGGGTCTGGTCAGTGCCCTGATGGGTGATTGCCTGGGAACATAGTGTATGTCACCTTGGGGTCCGTGATGGAAGAAACTGGGACAGAAATGTAAAAAAATAACAAATAAGGTTCACAATGGGATCTCTGGCTGGGGTGCTATTGTGAAGGAGGAGCAGCAGCCCTGGATAATAAAAGAAAAAACTGCAGCCCTGAAACAGTTGTTGAGAGGCAAAGTGAAGCACAAGCAAAGATGTTTGAAAAGGGCAAACCTTTAGGATCCTTTAGCAGAATGCCCTGCCTCCCCGAGTCCCTTTTTCACATTAAAAAGCCTGAGATGGTAAGTTGCAGCCAGAGAACGCATGCACAAACACCGGCCCCAAAATACCTTGACAAGCCTTCTCCACGTGGATGAGTTCATCAGGAAATTTCAGCACTTCAGGATAACGCACCTCACACGTTTCAGCTAAGAAGTGCAGCAAAGTCATCTTCTGGTCAGCTGACTTTGTGTCTCGGAGCTAATAGTGGAGAAAGCAGGCTACTGTGAGTTCTGTTAAATATGATGAATGCCATTCATCAGTTGCTTCTCCCCCAGTCCCAAAATATGTCAGCGGCTTGTAGAGTCAGGATGACCTGAACAGCTCTGTCTACAGAGGTTCTGCCTGTAAAAGCTCACCTTGCAGAGGAAGCTGATGTTGAAACCAAAGGCTTCAGCATTTGAGGAGCCAGAATTCATGAAGTTGCCCACCAGGAGGATGATGGAGAGCAGGTTGGAGAAGCTCTCACTCTTGCGGACCTCTTCACAGGCAGCTGTCACAGAAACTATCTGTGGTTTGATGTTTTCCACCTGCTCATTAAACTGTAGCTTGAAGAGGATGGAATTGAGACGGGGCCTCAGACTGGGAACTGTACTAATCTGGGAAGGAAAGGGGACAGAATAACACTGTCATGCACAGATGGAGGAAAAGGAAGACAAGGATGACAAGGAACCAAGGTGGTCTGTAGAAGAGGGGAAAGAAGAGAAAGGATATTTATCAGCAATTGTGGTTTCTTCAGGATCCATGTTGTGGAATTTGTACGGTGCTGAACACTTTGACACCAGCTTAATATAAAAAAAACCTATCAATGCATCACATACACTGTGATTCTAAAAGAATATTAATTGGCTTTAAAGGAGCTTGCAAAACCCATGCGACTAAACATTCTGGTTTTCCCTGCCATTCTTACAAACAAAAATAAATAAATAGAGGAAACAGTTAAGGCGTTACTTTGTAGAAAAAGTGCATGCTGAAAGCAGAAAAAGAACCTTTCCCCTTCAGAAGTCTATAGCACCCAACTCTGAGGATCCCGTGTAGGATGTACGGCAGCAACTGCTCAATGAGATTGAAATAAATGGAACTACAAGTTTTATTCTGAATACGGGATGAACACTGTGGAAGGATAACTAAGAAACAGTTTGACTTTAGCAAGGGGGTGGGTCTGGTTTTCTCAGAGAAATATCAGCTCTAGCTCTGTTGCTTCTTGTATCTATGACCTTTGCAGTACTCAGTCCTAGAGACTAAAATGTCAAAGTCAGTGTTTCCTCAGAGGAACTTCTTGTACTATCTAAACCTTTCTGGCTTGTCCTTGATTATGTCTTCCTTGGAACACACAGGCTCAGAACAGAAATTGCTCACTTGTTGCTAGGACTCCTGTCCTTGCCCTGGCATCGCACTGATGCATCTAACCTTCAAATTCTCTTTCAAAGCCAAAAGCAGCACTACTTGTTTGCTGAGCCAGGTGCTATCTAGTTGTGGTTTTCAGTAGGACACTCCAACAAGGACAAGGAAACGGTGCTTCCTGGCAAATGTGTCTGCCTGACTACCAAATGTTACTTTTCTCCCAGTTTAGGGCATCAGATGCCTGGAGGGCAAGGATAAAAAATAGTAATGACCCCTATGCAGTGGCCACGGTTTTGGTGGGTGGGTGGAGGGAGCCAATACCAGATACATATTCTCCACTGCTCTCTGATTTTTTTTCTTCTTCAATTTCCTAGAAGCCCAGATAACAGAGAACACAGAGGACTTTGTCAGTCCTCACATATGACAGTGTACAGCATGGAAGTAACAGAGAAATCTCTGGAGAGTGGATGGGACACATGAAGTCTGAGAAAGAAAATGAAGAAAACCATGTCATGTACATGATATGCTAAACTTGTCATGTTCAGCAGCTTCTTCTCAGAAAAAGATGCTTTCCCTCTGCTCTTTTCTAGAGGCAAAAGCAGCTCACTTACCACAACTGCAAACTGCTCAGGCTCAGCTAGTTCATCATATTCTTCTTTCATTTCTGCTATCATCTTCAACTTGTCTGGTTCTGGTATAAGCTTAATCAGGTTCTGAGAAAGAAGAGAAGGAAATTGCTCGCACTGGGGCTCCTAGGCAAAATGACCACACTGGACCTAGGAGACAACTGGCACTTCCTGTCACGGCTAAGGAATCATCTTCAAAGGGGCAGAATAGAGTGAGTTATTCCAGGCTGTGGGTACCTCCCCACTCAAGAAAGGAAGAACATTATGGCAAATATTTCCTCAACAGCCTTTTGGACAGAATTTGCACGGCAAACATTAAAATAGAAAGGGCTCACATTGCAGCATGGTCTCCATTCTCTATTATACCAGGGCCTGAAACAAATTGTGATCCACAAACCTGAATGCATATGACGTGGCTATCAACTGGTAGGACCCCAGTCATGGATAGCAAAAGCAGGCTTTAATGACTGACATATGGTGGTCACAAGTTGAAAGGTGGGGGGGAGCGTCTCAAATGCTCGTGTCTTTGCTCACCTGCACCAGGGACTCAGTCAACACAGTTTCATTCACCTCCAGGATGGCATCCTTGATTCCCTCGTAAGGCATGCGGAAGGAGCCCAGAAATATGGCTGCCACAGTCAAAGAGAAGCACAAAACCTCCAGTCAGACTTCCACTGACTAATACACCCTAAGCCTTTCAAGCACACTCTGCAATTTCCCTTAGTACCACAAACACTTTGGCTAAATCGTACTACTCACAAAGATTCTGTGCAATCTTCGGATCCATTACTCTCAGCTCCCTGGTCTTCTTCTTTTGTTGGACCTTCTCCTCTCCCTGCTCCTCCTTCGCTTTTGCTGTGGGCCAGAGAGGAATGCAGGGTCTTAGCAATCGAGAAGCCGTCTCACTTTAAGCTGGGGAGCATGCAATTTCTTCACAGCTAAAAAAAATAAACATTTCTCTCCCCCCTCCCCGCCCCGGCCACCCATGAGGAATGAGGCAGTTACCTCAGGTGGCAGACTGGGGGGCCCTTGGGGGCGCAGATCCAGGTCCCAAGGAGTATCCTGCACTGCTCCTCTCTGGACTCCTCCCCCCCCCAGCCCCCAGGACAGGAAGTGGGCTTCAGCAGGCAGGCACCATTTTCTGTTTTGCTTCAAGCAGCTGAACGTCTCAGGTCGGCCCTGATTCCCCCACCACAACCTTTCTGCCATTAATTGATTTTGTCAGAAGTAGCTAATAGAAGACAGTAGGGAAAGACACTTAATCTTTCTCTGTCTTCTGCCTCGAATGCCACACAACTGGTAGCAACTGTAATGGGAGTGATTGAGCAATAGGAGCTCTTTCAGACTAGCGTTTGCTTGCAGGTGTATCTGAAACATGTCACTGGTGTGTCACACAGTGTGTCTACCAAGTCATTATTCAGCTTCTGAATAAAGGCCTCTTTATCCTTTGACAAATCCTTTGGGACCCACCGCTCCTGTTTTCTTTAACCTAACCTATACTATGCTTCTTTTGTTCAGATTTTTTTGCTAGTTTATATAATTGTATAAACTCTTCTACTTGCTTTTAATTGCATGACCGTAATGTTTTAACTTGCCCTGGGACTATACAGTGAAAGGTGGATGAAGCATCTTATCATAAATTAAGAAAATAAAATGCAGATTTGATCTCAAGGATTCCTTCCAGACACTAGCAATATCTAACACCCTGCCAGAGTCTCTTTCCTTCTCCCTTCCTACAGACTGAGGGGTGCAGCCAACTTTCCTTCAAAGCATTCATGTTCTGTGCTTCTATGTAAACAGGGTATCAGAGACACTGTTGCATTGCCACAGAGCTCTCGCGTTTATTGTTAAGTCATCAGGGTAGCCCACTAGTGCCCAAATCTGAAGGCAAAAGGAATCTCTGCTTTTTAAGAAGCTTCCCTGCAATACATTTGCAGGAGGGACTCCACTGCCACAGGGCCAACGCCACAGCAAGTAAGTGGCACACTGAATCAAACTCCCTGGCAGGACTCCAGAGGGAGACGAGAAGATTTGGGGTGGGTCAGTGGGTGGGTAAGGGAAGAATTGCTCACTTAGAGGCAATGCCTTAACATAGCTTCCTTTAACATTTTATCCTCCCTGTCTGATACATACTCCATAGGTTAGGAGTATTATGGGTAAGGTTTTAGAGTCACTGACCTAGTTTTCTGTGCATCTGCATCAGTGCACAAATTAAATTAAGGGTTCCGAGACAGAAAGGGAACATGGCTGCCTTTAGCATATCTACGTGGGATGGGAGGGGGGTTATCCAGATGAGAAAAGGCCTCACATGCAAGTACTGGTGAGAAGTGGGAGATGACATGAATAGAAAGAGGAATTCTGCTTTTAACTATGATGTGGAGATGGCAGATGGCTGGGGAAGAAATTATATGGCTATTTGTGTGGGCTGTTAAAAATCAGAAATATAATCAGAAGTACAGGAAGCAAGTATTCACTGAGGTGGTAACCCTGTATCCGAGCTGCATATTTTCTGAATGAAGCAGTGGTTACAGAATATTATATTTATTATTATTTGTAGTAGTAGTAGTAGTAGTAGTAGTAGTAGTAGTATCTGACTGGGTAGTAGCAGTATCTGACTGGGTGCCATCCAGCAAATTAAAACATCAAACACAGTAGAACATCGGTCATTAAAAGCTTCCTAATCCAGGGCTGCCTTCAGATGTCTTCTAAAAGTCAGGAAGTTGTGTATTCCTTGACATCTGATGGGAAGGTGTTCCACAGGGTGGGCGTGACTACTGATAATGCCTTCTGCCTGGTTCCCTGTAACTTCTCTTCTCGCAGGGAGGGAACCACCAGAAGGCCCTCAGAGCTGGACCTCAGTGTCCAAGCTGAATGATGGGGGTGGAGACGCTCCTTCAGGTATACAGGACTGAGCCATTTAGGGCTTTAAGGGTCAGCACCAACACTTTGAATTGTGCTTGGAAACATACTGGGAGCCAATGTAAATCTTTTAGGACCAGTGTCTCCTAAAGATGGAATGTCTCACCTACAAAAATACTCCTTGCATGCAGAAAACTAGAAGCCAGGGAGAAGGCAAAGCTAGGAAGGCTAATTTTCTATGTGCAGGAAATATTTTTCTATGTGGAATAACATTCACTCATGTGAGCCTCTACCTACATTCTGAAGTTGCACCGACCAGCCACATATTTATCAGCTCAATGAAGATGACCTCAAATTAGTGAAGGCAAGCAGAATGGGGGGGGGGGGGCAATGGACCCTGTGGAAACATCTTGGTTCCAGCAGGTATGATCACTGAATATGGAGACAGGCAGAGAAGGGGGTCCTGAGCTACAAAACAAGGAGAAGGAAGAGAAGAAATTTGAAAGAAGCAGTTACACTTTGCATCTCAAACTCAATTTAAAATAAAAATAAAAATCCTTGAATAGTGGCAAAGAGAACCCAAATGACCAACTCATTTTTTATAAAGAGAACTCCGGGGATTCACATCACAGTAGTGGCCACTGGTCCCATCACCTCCTGACAAATAGAAGGGGAAGAAATGGAGGCAGTGAGAGATTTTACTTTCTTGGGCTCCATTATCACTGCAGATGGTGACAGCAGTCACGAAATTAAAAGACGCCTGCTTCTTGGGAGAAAAGCAATGACAAACCTAGACAGCATCTTAAAAAGCAGAGACATCACCTTGCCAACAAAGGTTCGTATACTTAAAGCTATGGTTTTCCCAGTAGTGATGTATGGAAGTGAGAGCTGGACCATAAAGAAGGCTGATCGCCAAAGAATTGATGCTTTTGAATTATGGTGCTGAAGGAGACTCTTGAGAGTCCCATGGACTGCAAGAAGATCAAACCTATCCATTCTTAAGGAAATCAGCCCTGAGTGCTCACTGGAAGGACAGATCCTGAAGCTGAGACTCCAATACTTTGGCCACCTCATGAGAAGAGAAGACTCCGTGGAAAAGACCCTCATGTTGGGAAAGATGGAGGGGACAAGGAGAAGGGGACGGCAGAGGACGAGGTGGTTGGACAGTGTTCTCGAAGCTACCAGCATGAGTTTGACCAAACTGCAGGAGGCAGTGGAAGACAGGAGTACCTGGCGTGCTCTGGTCCATGGGGTCACGAAGAGGTGGACACGACTAAACAACAACAACAACAAGTCTCCCCAAGACAAGTTCATTCACAGAGTGTAAGAGTCAAAGCTTTCTAGACCTCTGGCCACTGCAGCTCACAAGCATTCAACCCTTCTGGCTTTCAGGTGCAGCACTGAGAAATAAGACAGGCACACACAGAAGGTAGTATAGCATTTGACAGGTAGTATAGCATTTGAGCCTATTTTTTTGGGGGGGGGGAGGGAATAAATTTCCCTTTTCAAACCTCTTGACTCAGGAAAATAAAATAGACTAAGATAACAATTATATTTGTCCATGACTTCTGCTTTTTCCTCGGTTGCTGTTTTGGAAAAAATTCTCACTGCAGTTCAGGGCAAAGCATTCCTTTCTGGTTTAACTGAATGATGCTGCAGACTGTGCCATATATGTAAGCATATCTTTCCCTGTGGTGTGTTGTGGCATCATACTGCAGTTAAGTGAGTGAAAAGGAAGGCGAGCAAGCTACCCAGACTGCTAGAATTTAGTACCACAGACAGAAAATGGGTTCAGCGCTCCTATATGCAGAGCTTGGAACTGGTGCTATGCACAGACACAAGGCAAGCTTTCCTGAAGAAGCAGGGGGGGGTGGTGTTTGCTTGGGCCTGGGCCTGTGTCTGCGCATGCCTGTGAGAGGCAGAGGGGATAGAAAGCAGAGACATCAAAAAGCCGCAGCCTTTGACTCAGCCTGCCTCACCCTCCCTGCAGACTCCTCCCTTCCTGAGTCTTATTTCTCTGCGCCATAAACACAAAATGGAGTCTAGAGGGAAGGCAAACATCCTCTCTAAAATGGCTGAATGCGGCAAAGGAAGACAGGGAATAGTAAAATAGGGCAACAGCACCATCTGGTGCTTGAAGAGTCCAGCACCTGATCCCTGTTAGTAAAGAAGCAGTAGGATTAGACTGCACTTCAAAGGGAGTTTAGGACAGATCTGTTAGAAAACATAGAAAGCCATGGTATAACAAATTATAATACAAAAAAAAGGTGAAATAATCTCTTCCTTATAAAGAGATTCTAACAGTAATCAGAAATCTCTTTTTGCAATTGCATCTAAACAGGAATTTGACACTTGCATGACAGAAAACTACACACACAGCAACAGACCCACATTCATCTTGTACCTTCTCTCTCCTTTAAAACGTTCACAGCCAAACTTTTTTACTTTCTTGCTCACAACAACAAAGAATTGGGAAGGGGGGGGGAAACGTGATTCTACAGCTGCAAAATGGGCTAAGTTGGTAGTACAGCCTTTGCATTCCCTTTCCAGCTTTGCAATGCTTTCTGCACCTGGGACTTCCTGCGTGCAAGGGATGCGCTTCACCCTGGAGCCGCTATGGCACGTCCCAATTACTGACCACAAGCGGTAATGTCCACCAAATTTAGAAATCGTACATTCTAATAGAGAGCTTACAAAAATAAATGATGATGATGAATTTACTCTCAAAAGTGGGCTCCCTGGGTATCCTCATGCTGTGAGCCAATATTTGGAAAATTATGCCAACACCCACTTGCTTTTCACAAACACACCCAAACTCTTGAAGAGAACCTCAGTGAAGCAAAGTGGTTTGAAACCACAAAAAAGTAGAAAAGGGGGAGGTGAAGCTTTGTGTGGAAATATTCACTTTCCTCACAATTCCATTCATTTGCAGCTGGAAAGATTACCTAGCCACCTCTGTTTAAACTGACTAAAAGGCATAGTAACTCAACTTTTGTCCAAATCAGGACACCAGGCTAAGGAGGTTTGCATGACCCTTAGCAACTGCTTTCACTCCCGTGAGATGGTTGAAAAGTATGTAGGATGGAAGCTGCCCCTGAGAACCCAAGGTGGCAAGCATGTGGTTCTCCGGCAATCATCCTTTTAAGAGAGTCAGACATGCGTGTTGAGCGGCTTATGGAAAAAACAGGAGTACACAGAAGGTAGACCACAATCCACCAGTGAACCACTGAGCAATTTTTGGCAGATGGTCTTCTACTGCCTGTTGGGATTTTACCAAAGAAAGTTGAACTAGTGTGGCTCTCATCTAGCAAGGTATCTGTATATACGTAAGCATATATATGCATATATTGAACTGACTCTTCTATGTTAAGAAGTCTTGAGTATTGTAGTCAGCTCTTATGAATTTAACACACATGGCAGATTGCAAAATGATAAACGATGCCAGTCTCCTCCTGAGCTACTCAGTGTAGAACATAAAAGAGCTGGCAATCTGCAAAGTAGGGTGTGTGATGACTCAGAGGAAGATCTGGAAAACAGGCCTATACTTTGTCCTGAGGCTAAGAAATCAGAACAATGGTCAGCCTCATAACTTTAGCAATGTAAGATGACTTCAGATGACTGTGGGTGAATGCCCTGACTTGCAGAAACAGCTTAAGGCAAACTTTTCCCAAGCTCAACCTGGGTGACTCAGCAGAGGAGTGTTGGGAAAGCACATTTTACACATTCGGGTGGGTCCCTAAGCCGAAAGCAGTTGCCAGGGCTGCAGGGCATGGGTGAGGCACAGAGGCGCACCCTTGTGGGGAGTTCAGGGCTAAAAAGAAGTCTATGGCAACATCAGGAAGGGCAGCAGAGTGAAGGGAATTGGAGTGACCCAGCAGTGCTGCAAAAGAAGGGGCGTTCATTTCACAAAAATGCACAAAGAATTAATTTCAAGGGCAAGTAAGGGCAGTACCCAAAGCAGAATAAGGCAAATAGTCACAGAGGTACTTAAAAAGGGAAGCAGCTAAGGCCGAAAAAAGCTTGCAAGAGCCCTACAGTTATTTGCTGCCCCCCCCTTCCCAAAGAGAGCTCCAGAATATTCATCTGCAGCATCTCCACAGCATAAAACAAAAGGACCAGGGAAGGGTTAAAGCAGGATGTGATAGTTCAGAAGCAGATGGAAGGCTTTCCCCAGATTATAATAATCACCATCTCAGGTTCTCTCTAGCCTGCTGCCCAGAAGGGACTGGCAAATTCCTCTGCCACATTAAAACCAAAAAACAAAAGAACCCCTAAAATGTGATCTGAGCGGCTGCTAAAGTTTCCCCACTGGGGAATAGGTGGCATGAAAGGAAAGCAGCAGATGGAGGGGCCATAGGCTCTGGCAGCAAGAGAAAAGCCTTTGTCTGTGGGAAAGAAACGCCCAGGCTTTTCCTCCCTTTGTTTCTGAGAAACGAGGCCAGCTGGAGGGGAGGGGGGAGGGAGGGGAGGGGAGGGGGAAGAGGGAGGGGGAGGAGGGGAGCCACCGCCCTGGTGACACAATGTCAGCCGACCGCATCCTCCAATCCAATGGCTCTGACATCACTGCCAGGAAACGGAGCCAAAGTGGCTCAACTGCGCACATCTGGCGGATGGAAGAAGCACTGCAAGCAAGCATTCTCCCTTTTTTCCTCCACTAGAAAAAGGAAGATAAAGATTCTTCACTTAAGAAATACCCCAACAATATGGTGGGAGCATAAGAAATATGAAGCAAATAAACAACCCACAGCAAGGCTTTGCTATAGTCACCCCAAGGTTTCTTTAAAAATAGAATAGAATACACATACAAACCCGGAGGACAAGCCACTTATCCCAGACTGATGTCCAGTGCTATTTTCCCAACAAAAAGAGGTGCCAGAACTCACCATGAACACCTCCCTTGTTCTCTTATACAGTGGTACCTCGGGTTATGAGCTTAATTCGTTCTGGAGGTCTGCTTTTAACCTGAGGTACCACTTTAGCTAATGGGGCCTCCCGCTGCCGGTGCTGCGCAATTTCCGTTCTCATCCTAGGGCAAAGTTCTCAACTCGAGGTACTACTTCTGGGTTAGCGGAGTTTGTAACCCAAAGTGTTTGTAACCCGAGGTACCACTACAATGGCAATGGCACCCTCCTGAGAGGTGCTAGAACTAAGTTCCAGCAACTTCCAGCTGAGAAAAGCCCTGCTGATGACCATTTGTTTCCAGGACAAAGTTGTACATCTGTAGCACTCTCAGATTACTAGTATAATCAGGGTTTCGAGTTATCTTCAAATATTGCTGCTGGCATGTTTCTGTGCAAGAATGAATGCAGAAAGTCATGGTAGTTGAGCCAGCAGTTTGTACCCCTGTGACTGCACATCTATTCAAGTATATACGTGCCCCTCTGCGGAAATGTCATCTCTCTAAAACTGCATCTTTCATTCTCTTGCGACTAATTCACATTTATTTACAGTGGGACCACTTCCCCTCCCACCCCACTTTTGACAACATGCGTGCAGTGAGGCTGCAGGTGACACCAAACTATTCACAGTCGTTCCCACATAAATGACTGGAATGGGGCGAAGCCACGGGAAAGCAGCGCTCAAAGCAAGGTGATGCTGCTTCCCTTATGACGTCGCAGGAACAGCCGTGTCATCCAGGGGACATAAACCGGGCCTGGAAGAAAACGGACCCTCTCTTCTCTTCTGACACTTCAAGAGGCATCCAGTCTTATAGATACTGGCCTATCCTCACACGGGAAATGTACCAAATAGAAAAGCTCTGCCCGCCCCCCCCCAACCCTGCCCCTGCAACACACTTAATGGGATAGTCATGCATTTATTGAAGTTTGGAAACACAGCAATGTTCCCCCCGCCATGAAGGAAAGCGTACTTCACCAGAATCTCAACCTGTGGGAATTTTGAAGGGGATATGGCAGACTGAGGGGTCATGTGGCCATTCCCACTGGTAATTTCACTATTTTAGGGGCCCAAACAGGCTGGTTCCCCTTCTGTTCTGCCATGCTAACACTAGGCCCTTAACACATTTATCACCCCAGTGAAATGTCACAGCGGAGTCCTGCCTATAGCTGCACCTGAGGGATGTTCCACTGCCTATACGCTCAACAGGAAATCACAGCCAATCATGGGGCCAAGTGAGCCTGTACAATTCACATGCACATGCCTGCCCCATTCATAGTTGGAATTTTTAGGTGTGCTTGAAAGACCCTAATCTAAAACTAAAGAAGAAAGAAGCAATGTGTGAATGGCTCACATAAAATATTTCTCACTGTGTACCTGTACCTGTCACATGTTTTATTGCAAAAGCTCCCAACACTATGCAGATACTGCAAAGTATCTGGCCTGGAGCATTACTATTCTAGTCGTCCCCGCAAATGGAGGGTGCGCAATCCTGCTACTTAAAAATGTAGACAATGAAACTTTGGATTAGCTAAAGGCCTGTTAAGCTGTTTAGCTATGTGAAACAACTTGACCTGGTACACTAACAGAGATGTGAAGGACGTTACACCATTATTGCCTATCCTCTGTACGATGCCCAAAAAACAAGGCGTGCATGTGCAAGCTAAAGCAAAAGAAAAGCAAAGCATGCACAAAAAGGATGATCATACAAGCCACACTGAAAAAAATCTATCCTGGTGATCATAAGATTGCAATATGCACAGACACCGATAAAGAATATATTTGGAAACGGGTTCTTTATGCTAGCTACTCCGTCTGTTTTTGCTCATTAACATTTGATGCTGAATACACAACTATTCATGTAAAATGAATTTTCAAATCAGCCTTTTCTTTTGCTTTATTCTCTGTATGAAACACAGGTATTACAATGTTTTGAGCTCATTCATGTCCTTCTCCCTACTTCCACTAGGTGGCATTCAAAGCACACAGTTGAGAGATTCTTACTCATCATAGAAATGAATGACGGGGCTCTATTTACTTAGTAAGTTTATAGTAAGTGTGCAATTTTGAGCAAATCCTCCTAATGCTAGCACTTGTGTGAACACTGCACTCTACAGACCCTCCTGCGCTGCAGCAGGCTCCATTAACAGTTCTCAGCATGCTCACCTACAGGAAAGATGGTTGGTGAGCATTAAAAGGGGCAACACTTAAAAGTTCAAAACTGTTGAGAACAATGAGCTAGTGTGTCCTGCTCTGTGTAATTATATCCTCCCCTGAAACAAAGTCTTCAGGAAGCTCCACAGAGAGATCCTTCCTGAAGCAAGAGACACCTGCCGGAGCCTTAAGCCCCCTGCCAGACCTAGAATGGGAGCTAATGCAAGGCTTAGGGCAACAGTGAACCTGGCTGAGTTCTAAGTAAAGCATGAACTCCAGGATCAGGCACCAAGAGGAAAGACTCTTGAGGGCTATGTAAGAATGGGAAGATCTGGGCCTTTGGGGCGTGACTCCCTTGAGCAGGGAGCTTGCAATATAGATCTAAGAAACCATTTCAGGCAATTCCAAATGCAGGTGACCTTTGAAGTCCCTCCCAACTGTTTAATTATAATGTGACCCGGAATGAACATTTTACTCTATTCGTTCTGTTCAAGTCGGTTCATGATCCCTTCAACCCTGCCTCAGCTTTCCTCTGCTACTGTGTTGTGATCTAACAAACTCATTAACTATCTTTGGGAAATTTAGGACATTTGCAGTTCAGTGAAGCTTAGATTCGTTTGAGTAAGAGTTTAACTGTGGGGAGAGGAATGGGGAAGTGGGAAAAGAGAGGAACGCATGCCTTTTGAAGCTTCAGCTCATGTTAAAGTGGTCCACCACGAATTGTAAAACTAAGCATGGGAAAGTCAGACTAGAAACGAGGGGGAAAGAGGGAAGACAACCAGTCTGCTTCAGATGATGAAGAAGCTATGAAAGAGCAAGGAATGGAGCTTCGGGTGTAGCGCCATGAAAGATAGGAGAGATCCAGAAAAACAGGTAGAACGGGGAGAAGCCGATTTGCACCTGCAACATCTGATTTCAAGTTTTGCCTTGGGCTAATTACTGAATCAGAGGTGCTCTTTGTAAAATGAGACTAGAGACTCTATCTCACAAACATGGTGAGAATCGTAACAAACTTTGCAGATTATATTAAGGATCCAAAAGCCAGATTCCTGGCTTCTGTAGTTTAGTCTCACATTACTTCCATTGTAATGTTTCATCTTGTCCACTAGAGGGCACACGTACTCTTCTGCTATAATAATTCTTCCCAGGTAAACGTATCACTTTTGGGAAAGAAAGTGGTGCAGCTGGTGACACCCTCCTGCCTCAAGAACCTGCTTCTGGTGTCAGTTTTATATCAAGGTGTGGAAGGCACGGACAATATATCTGTACACTCCTTGGAGACAAAATACAATTGAAAAAACTCCACAATGAGACTGTTAAAGAACCACAAGTGAAACCCTTCTGATCAATTCATTGCCTCCGTAACAGAGCAATGCTAACAGAGCTGCAATAGCATTCACAAATATATTCTATCCAGAAAGGATTTCATTTCCTGAACATGGGGGACATTCACTGAAGACCCAGAGGGCTGGAACACAGAACAAGAGAGAAACAGCTCAAAGGAATGGACCTTACTGGGCAGGCAATACTTCAAGTGAGACTCTTTCAGAGATCAACAGTGAAACACACAATCTTTAGAAGGACAGTGAAAATCCGGCAAGCTAAGCTGAACAGGTGTAGCTTCGTATGTTGTACTTCATGTTTTTGTGCTTCTTTTTAAACCAAGAAACATGCCTGGAACTTTGGTTGGGCAGAAGTCACACCTATCTCCTCTGGAGAAAATGTTTCTTGGTTCCTATGACTATTCCGTACCTAGACACACAGGAAGAGATTGAGGCGATCGTTCTTAGAGGACTACTCACATGTGTGTGTGTCAGGTGGTTGCATGAATCTTCTATACCGAAGAATTACACCTTGAACCAAAATGTTTGCTCAACATGCTTTTCCGGCTTCCAGCATGACTAGCTGACCTACAGAAGGTAATGCCATCATGGGAAAAGGAGCCAAACATGGATCCTAATAGGAGTGGCTAGGATTTTCTACCAAAGAAACCAGGAAGAAACCAGTGGGAGTGCACCTGTTTGCTTTTTCCTCCTCAAACACTGGAGCAATCATCCCAAGGGCATCCAACACAGAGTCCTTGGACAGCTACACAGATTGCCCAAGACTTGCTTCCTTTGACAGAACCCAGAAATGGAGAAAAGCAGAGCTGGGAAAAAAAGAAGAGATAGGCAGCAACTGACCTTGCTTTGGAAGCATGCTTTGCTCAGGGACAATTAATCAGTGCTTGAAGAAAATAAGCCTGTTGACATATACTTGCTTACAGGAGCTGTGAAGCGAATATGATGATCAAAAGGAACTGGCAAAGATGGCAGTTCAGATATTGTTCGAAAGGAGTGTCAAGGCTTAAAATCTGCCAAAATGAGGGTCTGCACACATCCTGCTGTCTCCTTGGTTACAAATTACGTTGATGATTTGGAAATACAGCACAAGTCTCACTAGGCGCAAGTCAGCTGTTAGCACTCTTTGAAAATCCTGGAAGGATTCCTTTAAAGTATGACTCCAATGCACTCAGTTGTCATAAGACATCAGACTGACCTAATACATGACAAAGGCCAAGTTACAAAAAAAATGAGAGTGAGAGAAAAGAAAAGTGTAGAAGAGTCACTTGCCTAACTCTAAAACCACAGCCCCAGGGCCCTCCCTAAAATGTTGAAATGAACTTATTGCTCCTGGAGAATGCATGACTTATGCATGGGCTAGTCTGGGGCCCAAGTACAGTCTGTGCCTTTCAGACACCACTGCTCTGCTTGCAGACAGCCAACTCCCCTAAAGAGGACTAAGTGCAGATGCAATCTCAATGAAAAATCGAAGGCTCAGAGGGGAAATGGAGCTCTCATGAGGACAAGATCCCACAAGACATCTGTGTCGATAGCTTTAGTGCCCTTTTATATTCATTCTCATAAATAAAAAATTACCTTATTTTAAAAATGCAGAGGTGCTATTTGTGGCTTCAACAACATTTATCTACCACAACTTTGATCAAGGGTGAAATATTAATCCTTCAAGTGAAGCTAACCAGTGGCCACTGTCTCCTTTGTCAGACAGAAGCCAATTCAGTCAGTTATCTTTTCCACTCCCAGTTTCATTTCCACAGGTGATCCAGGTAAGATCAGGTATCTCACCAGACATAAAAGATATTTGGTCAATTGACCGCTCAGATATTAAACAGATAATGGTTATGTATTTTGAAGCTTTAATGTTATAAGAGCAACAAAGAAGATATGAGCAACTAGTTGGATATCTATGTCAATTACACACACACACCCCAAAAAAGAAAAAAACGGGGGAAGAAGAGAGCTATTATTCTCACAGACAGGTACAGCAAAGTAAAGACAGCACATCCCACATCACTTTTATCAACAAGATATTCTGTCCTGACTACAGCAACTGAGAATTGTGTGCACTCAGCACAAACTGCTTGCCGTGGGCTGGGGAGAGAAGTCACAGGAAGGTGGAGAAAGAGGCTCTCCACTCTGCAAGTGACATTTCCTTCATGCAAGACTGGGAGCTGCCTTCTGACAATTACCACAGGAACCCCAGAGTTTATAAAATTAGAACCTAACTAACGTGCAGGCTAGCAGCATCAGGTTAACTGTAAGGGTGTGTATGGAATAGCTTACTTATAACTAGGCTAATTCTGCTGAGAAAGGACAACAGGTCTGATGGTGTGCTTTATTAGCTTTGGTCATCAGGACCTGAGAGGAACATTCAAATAAAAGAGAGAAAACCCTATCCAACCAGAGAGACAACAAAAAACCCAACTGATCAACAAGAGAATAGCTTCAGTCTGTCAAGTGACAAGTTCTTCAAACTGCCTCCTCATATGTAGGCTAAGCACTTGCATTCTTGGTTCCCTCAACAGAAAGGAAGCTGACTTAACAAAAAGCTTTAAAACTTAGAAAATCACCCTCCACACTGGGCAATAGCATGTCAGGCAGATGCTTAGGCCAGACCTCTTCTCCCTGTCCTGCTAGCGGAATAATGAAGAATGAACTAATTAACCACCTCTGTAGGAACCGAGGCCAAATGAATGAAAGCACTGAATACCATGGGACTAGGCAGCAAGTCAATGACTCCCAGAGCCTATGAGGTTTCATATTCAGCAACTAAAGCTCTTGCGGCTGTCAAAAATATTAAGGAATGTTAAGATATCATCAGTCCGAAGCAATGCATGGTTGGGCATGGTCAGAACTACCAGGCAACTGCTACAGGGTCTTCTCTTGTCTGCACTGACCCTTTCCTGTTTTACACACCATGTTTCGAACCCTCTGCATCCCTCTATTAAATGGCACATGGCACTCTAACTGTCTGATTCCTATTCCACAACTGAGAATTCTGGAATCAGTCTGGAATAATAAAAAACGAGAGAAATAAAGGTGAAAACTAATAATAGGGGTATTATTTAATATGATGAATTATATTTTTGGTTTCCTATTCTTCTCGTATGATGATGATTAAAACATGTTTTATGGGTTTCCCAACCTGCCAAAATTATAAATAGGAATAAAATCCAAGTTGCAGATGTTTAAGGTACTCACCCTTGGCTGTAGCCAGCCATGACAAAATGAATCCAATTCAAGAATCACCAGTGAAGAGAGGAGAGAGAAAAGTACATATCAATATGTGTTAATACCACATGAGACAAAATGCAAACCAGCTCCAACCCACATCCTGCCTCAAATTCCATTGATCACTGAAGGTCCACAGAAAATTATTTCCCCTAAGCAAAACTGGAGTTGTTGGGACAAGCCTCGTCTTCCAGTTCCCAAACCTTGCTTAGCTGCCATGCTAACCTTGAAATGCCCAGGGAGAAGCAAAGTGGCTGAGATCTGCTCCTCAGGCAGCGAGTGCTTCTGGCTTAGCATGATGTGCCCATGTGGCCATTGTTGCCACCTGCTTCCCATGGAGAATTCCTGAAGGCATCTCCCCACCTTCCACTGCAGCTAATGCTGCTCCCAAATACACCACTTACATTTGGCCTGTGCAGTCGCGAAGGAAAGAGTCAGTTTGGCAAAGAGTTCATCATCCTCAAAACGATCCTCCTTAGCTTTGACCCAGAAACAGCCTTCAGAGAGCTGGTAAGCTGAAATCTATAGGGGAAGTAAGACAGGCAGAAATTATGGCACAAACGAACTCTACTTAATGTTTCTACAGGAGATTAGCAAACTTGGGCATCTTTTTTTAAAAAAAGCATCAATAATGTTGAAACACCATAAAGCTAGTAAGGTTATTATGACATAAGCTTTCGTGGAATAGAGCCCACTTCATCAGATGCATGTGGATATTTACTGCTGAACTAGAATTTAGCAGCCAATACTATTCTATTCAGTTTGGGCTTAGCTGGGATTCTGCTTCTTTCACAGCCCAACTGTCGAATTATCACCACCAATAACTGCAATAACAATTACATTGTTGTAAATGGGCAACAATGTGTTCTTAACCCATATCAGACTTATACATCACACAAAGAAACATTGAGTAAAACAAACAAACAATCCAAAAGAAAAGAAAATGCAAAAACAAAATTACAAGGATGGAAACATAACATAATCTGCAATCAAAAATACAAAACAATGAAAAACAACACCCAAAAAAGAAGAAAAAAAAGGTGGGGAGAAAAAAAGTAATTGACTTCCAACTAACTCCATGTGGATCTTTATTCCTCATATCACCGGTTGTCTATAATGATTAAATTTTTGGAGAATTATTCTAATTACCTGTGAGATTTTTATTCTAAGCTAAACCAAGTATGAATCTGGGAATCAGTTTTCTTCACATAAATTATTAAGACTTCCCACTCTCTCCTTATTTTCTCATTAGAATAATTTCTTATTAAACCTGTAAGTTTGGCCAATTCAAGATATTCTGACAGTTTAAAAACCCATTCTTCTTTTGTTGGTGTTATGTTACTTTTTCAATGTTTAGCAATTACTATCCTGGCCGCCGTTACTGCATACAAAAATATTCCTTTGGTTTCTTTTGGGATGTCTGTTGTTAAAAGGTCGAATAAAAACATTTCCTTTTTTTGGGGGGGGGGGTATATTTTAACATTTTCTTTAATTCTTCATAAATGGTATCCCATTTTTAAATTTTATTTTAGGGCACATCTTTTCCATAAGTTTTCCCATTTTTCTAAAACAACTGTATGACCGAAATCTTGTGCCCATTTGACCATGACATCTTTAACCTCTTCGCCTCTTAAGTGTCCTTTTAATAATAATTTATACATTTTGGATAATTTTTTATCATCATTTATAATCAATTCTTTGTCTAATTCAGATAATTTCTTATCAAATCCATTTACTTTCTTGTCTTCCTCAAAAACTGCATTTAATTGATGGTATTGTAACCAGCCTATTCCTGTATGTCTTATTGTTTCATATGTTTTCATTTGTAATCTATTATTTACTTCCTCTAAAAGATCTTTATATGTCAACTAATTTGAATCCATATTTTTTCTTTTTACCGCCTCCACCTCCATTGGTGACAACCACCATGGGGTTTTTGCTTCTAATAATTTTTTGTTCCTTTCCCAAACTTCATATAAGGCTTTCCTAATAATGTGATTTAGGAATCCCTTGTGAATTTTTACCCAGGTAGCCGTGCCACCCCACTATATTCTGGCCTGCTTCCATAATTCGTCAGAACAGCTAATCAATATGGCATTGTGTCCACAACCTGCATCCACTCTCTGTTTAGTTTACTTTAACCTTTGACAGCTGGGGGTAAACTTAGGAAGGAAGGGAGGCTGTTTCTCTTATGCATGAATAAATTAAAACCAACAGCAACCGTAGGCTTCCCTTACACATAGGCATTGGCACTGAGGGGCTAGTTTATGGTTACCAGATTTTCCCCCATGAATCCTGGGACGCTTTTCTTTTCTTTTTGAATTTCATGCTTTCTTATCCATAATTACATCTATACACTAAAGACTTATCTTTCTTATTTTACATAAATCTGGCAAACTAAGGCCCAGGGGCCAGATCCAGCCCAATCGCCTTCTAAATCCGGCCAGCAGATGGTTCGGGAATCAGCGTGTTTTTACATGAGTAGAATTTGTCCTTTTATTTAAAATGCATCTCTGGGTTATTTGTGGGGCATAGGAATTCGTTCATTTATTTATTTTTTTCAAAATATAGTCCGGCCCCCCCACAAGGTCTGAGGGACAGTGGACCGGTCCCCTGCTGAAAAAGTTTGCTGACCCCTGTCAAGACAATCCCTTCCGCAACCAATGCTGTGAAAACTATGTATTCCGTAAAAAACATTTTTGCTGCTATTCCACGCATAAACGGCTACGGCCACTGGAGACAGGAGGAGAGAGAATCTCCCCTAACCTTAACTTCATGAAATCACGAGAAGCTACATCGGTATCACAGAAAACGTAGCAACTAGCTACTCTCCCTCTTCACTCAGTGCCAAAAGGCTAATCTTTCTCTTCACTAAAATTTCAATTGTTACTGGCAGACTAAGGAGCTAAGAGGGCTGGTGGACAAGGAAGACAGGGCAGGCATATTTATAAATCCACTAGCTGAACATCACCTTGGACCAGTTCGTTCTTCGCATCTTAACCTCCGGCTTGTATTGCTTCTTTGGAGGCAATCCAAATGGGAGAACTGGAGCTGCATAGGACCCAAACCCAGGTGCCATGGGAGGAGGTGGCACCCCAAGAGGTGGTGGTGGTGGTGGCATCCCTGGCATCCCAGGAAGAGCTGGCGGTGGTGGAGGCATCCCTGGCAGCGGTGGTGGCGGCGGTGGCATCCCTGGCAGAGGCGGAGGTGGTGGTGGCATCCCTGGCATCCCAGGAAGAGGTGGCGGTGGTGGTGGCATTCCTGGCAGCGGTGGTGGTGGCGGCGGCATCCCTGGCAGCGGTGGTGGCGGCGGTGGCATCCCTGGCATCCCAGGAAGAGGTGGCGGTGGTGGTGGCATACCTGGCATCCCTGGCAGAGGTGGGGGTGGTGGAGGTGGGGGTGGAGCCGCGCCAGGAAGTGGCGGAGGTGGTGGAGGCGGCGGAGGCACTGCAGTCATGCCAGGAAGGGGCGGTGGAGGTGGCGGTGTTCCTGCCTCACCAGGTAAAGAAGCTGGCTGTTGTGGGAGTTCTGCAGATAAAGAGGAGACCTGCTCCATCTTCTTCTTAGTCTCTTCAAGTTCGTTTGCAAGCTCAGCCATCTACATTGAAAAAATGAAATGGAACAAGTAAGCTTAGCAGAGCACCTGATTTCCATGACAGCAAAACAAACTGCAGTTTATTTGATACTGCACTTTGATCTCTGCGCTGGCGCTGCTTCCTTGGTTCTTCACATCACAGCTGAGATCTGGCAAATTGGTATCGAAAATGTAAATGGGTGCAAAATGATGCAAACCTCTTTCTACTTCTAGTCCAGAATTGGCTCTAAAAACAATCCAAACATGGCAACACATACCCCTCCAACCAGCTCATGTTTCCTCAGCTAGCTAGCTCCTCACTATGCTGGAGGGGAGGGGAGGTAAAATGTTTATTTCAACGTTTATGACGGTTTTGTGAGAGTGACCCAATTTGGGGCTGATGTCTTCTCAGAGGTTGGCAATGCAACTGGACAAGGTATAATCAAATCTCTGGATTTAGCTTTATTAGATATATTTCTGGGGTGAAATACAGATGTTCATTCCAAGCCCTTGATTGGTCATTTATTGGTATCAGAAAGGCTGGTGATTGTCTGATTCGGGGGTGGGGGGGATAGCTGCGGTTCCTTATCAACGTGGTACAAGAAGGTCTGGCCCCTTAGGATCTGAACAAACAGAATACACCACACTGATCCTCTATGGCCAATATAAATTCAGGCAATATTCCATCCTATACATTACCTTGTCATTTAGCAAGGACTTATCCTTTTCCAGGCTCTGCTTCTCTGAAATGACTTGCTCTTTCTCAGCTATTAGTTTTTCTTTCTCTTGAAGAAAATCTTGTATTTTTTGCTCAAAATCACTTTCCTTCTTCTTGATTTCAACTTGTAGTTCATGGCGTGCAGTCAACTCAGAATCCAGCTGAGGGGAAGAATATTAAATGCAAAAATCATTCCAATGTACTCCATGTTGGTTGGATCTCAAGCTGAAATCCTGTGTCCCTTTTTGGGGGACTGCATAATTACAAGATAATGAAGATTAAAAGGACAGGGAGACAAGGCTAATACCGTTGAAAATGGCTTCTATAAGCAGAACTGCTTTACAATTTACAGTCATCAGGGACAAATAGGTAACCGACAAAAGGAGATGGAGATAAAGTTAGGTGAAACAAAACACGGAACTATGCAACTACGCAACATTGTCCATATTGACAATGGAATAAAAGGGCTTTTCAAGTTTCAATCTAGTATTGATTCATAATACATCCATATATAAAGTTTCATGATATATACAAATAAACAGCCATGCAAAATATATAATGACGAGGATTTTCATTGGAATTCCTTCCTGCTAAAAAGTGCCATTTACCACTCTAAGAGATGCTGTTGACAAAACCTCAGCCACCCTTGTGGTTACTTGTGGGCTAATGTCAGACAGATAGAATCTGATATTTTCCTTGTGAGGTGATGTTAGACAACCCAGAAAAGGGGATAGGCATGCGTTTGTGTAGCTGGGTGTACAATGGACAGTAGAAAAGGATATGTTCCACTGTGTCTGGTACATTCAAAGGACATCCACAATATCTATCATTTCTAAGGATGTTTGCCTTTGACAAAAGCTGGGGTGGGGGGAAACGTTCAGTCGGGTTAACATAAAGGCTGGACTGGAATTATTAATTTTGAAATATAAGTGACCTCGCTATCTGTTGTATTTAAACATAGAACTTGGGGGAGGTGTGGTAAAAGCCTCCTCTCCTTGCTACACTGGAAGGCCAACTCTCTATTCAGAAGGGAAGGAAATGGCCCCAAGCCAGCCACCTCAGTTTAGTTGTAGAGGTTTTCAGGTATTGCATTTCACATCTGGGAGAGTTTTAAAGGTGTCGGGACTCTCCTTTAAATTTATATTGTAGAGAAAAATGAGACAGTAGATTTTAAAATTAAACAAACAAATGAAACTTGCTCAGTAAACTTGCTCAGTAGCAAGTAGCAACAATTTGACTCACTGAGCAAGGGAAAGGTGAGGAAAGGCTGGAGGGCACTGAAAAATGTTTAAATCAAATTAATGACTACCAGTGGCTACTAGCCATGAAGGCTGAGTACTGCCTCCGGTACAGGAAGGTGGCCTTCGGCTGAATATTAGCTGCAAGTCAGTCCAAGTGGGAAGAACATTGTTGCACTCTTGTTTTGCTTTTGGGCTTCTCAATGGCATCTCACTGGCACTATGAAAACAGAATGCTGAACTCTCTTGGTATTCTCATGAGACCTGCGTTCCATTCAAAGAACTATGCAGGAACAGCCTCAGGCAATATACCTATGAAAGTCAGGTCATGGATCCATGTAGCCCAATGCTCTCTTGGTACTGGCAACAGCAATCCAGAGTCCCAATCACAGATCCTTCTCAGCCTGTTTACCAAAGAAACTTTTGCTGGAGGAGCTGGAGACTGAGCTGGTGGACTTTCGCAGGCAAAGCCCTGCCTCTGAGCAAGGACCCTTCTTCTGTAGTATTTAGTTTCTCTTTTTTTAAAAAATAGGCACTTAAGAAGGTTTTACATTAGCCAGAGGCATTAACACAATCATGCCTGAGTCTTTCATGGGAGTCAAACAGCATTTAGGCAGAGGCAATATAGGGGAAAGGATCCTGCCTTCCGATCAAATAAAACTGAAGCAGGTTTTCGATATGGGGCACAACTGAAGTTGACCACTTCTGATCGAGAGGGATACATGCCAAGAACACTCTTGGGTCTCTGGGATGCCTACATCCTTTTAGTAAATTAAGGTATCTTCCTGAGCTATTATCAATCCCTTCATCAGTGACCATGTTAACAATAATGAGCAATTCCCCATTTTCTCCAAATCCTTTGCCCAGTGCCCCATCTCTGCTAAACTGCTAGCACACAGAAGCAACATGAACACTGCTCAGTGGCCTTATAGTCTGAACTATGGTCCCAGGGATGGTATGAAGGCACACGAAGCAACCACCTCAGGCCTATGACTGGCTTCAGAAGCCTTGGGCAGCTAGAGTGGCAGGCATTAGAGACAGAGAGTTTTCAGTGGTGGCCCCAGCTTATGCAACACCCTCCCAAGAGATGGGCAATTGGCCATGCTGGGGCCAGCTTTGAAAAAGGCTTTGGAAACCCTTCCGTTTCTACCCGCTTTAAGAGGAGTTTATTAAGGTTGCTGCTGATATTTGATTATCTGATTTAGACTGCTCGTTATTGGATCTTATGGCTATTTTTTATGCCGCACTGTATTCCATTTTAAAGGGTTAGTTAATCTGTAGTTACTGCTCACTGACTGTTTGACATTTTGTTGGTTGCAATTTGGCCTTTACAATTTTTGCATTACTGGAACTCTGCTTTTATTTGTTATGTTTGTAAACTGCTTTAAAAGGACAGCCCTGTAAGGCACTCCAAATACACTTTACATAAATAAGTAGAATATTAACCTTCTTCTCCAGTTCAATGGCTTTGGCTTGACTTTTTGCCACCTTGTTTTGATCAATCAAGTTATCTGCAGAGAGAGAAAAGAACAATCCAGTTAAGATCATCATAAGGGGGTGGAGGAAAGAGAAACATTCCATTTTATATCACAATTGCATCTGCAGTGCATTGCAGTTTATCTTCTGGGGAAAGCCCTGCCTTGTCTCCTTGAACCTCGTCACTTTTAATAGCAAGCTGGGTCAATTCAGTGTGTGTGGCACAACCTAGCACAGCTACTGGAGACAACTATTTGCTCCTGCCTCAGCAGGCTTCATTGAGGAACAAGGTTCATAGCCCTTGTGGGAGAGTCCTTCCTCATAACACAGAAACAAACTGCACCTAACATGGCTACTGTATAATAATAATAATAATAATAAATTTTATTTATATCCCGCCCTCCCCAGCCGAAGCCGGGCTCAGAGCGGCTAACAACAATAAAACAGTACAAAAGTACAGCATAAACAACAGTCTAAAATCATTCGTTATAAAATTAATTAATTCAAGCCACTGGCAACTATTGGGCCAGAGCTCCGCGAAGATTGCCGAGGGAGGGAGTCAGGCTGTGCCCTGGCCAAAGGCCTGGTGGAACAGCTCTGTCTTGCAGGCCCTGCGGAAAGATGTCAAGTCCCGCAGGGCCCTGGTCTCTTGTGACAGAGTGTTCCACCAGATCGGAGCCACAGCCGAAAAAGCCCTGGCTCTAGTTGAGGCCAGCCTAACTTCTCTGTGGCCTGGGACCTTCAAGATGTTTTTATTCGAAGACCGTAAGTTTCTCTGTGGGGCATACCAGGAGAGGCGGTCCCGTAGGTACGAGGGTCCTAGGCCGTATAGGGCTTTAAAGGTTAAAACCAGCACCTTAAACCTGATCCTGTACTCCACCGGGAGCCAGTGCAGCTGGTATAGCACCGGATGAATGTGGTCTCGCAGCGAAGACCCCGTAAGGAGTCTCGCTGCAGCATTCTGCACCCGCTGGAGTTTCTGGGTCAGTCTCAAGGGCAGCCCCACGTAGAGCGAGTTACAATAATCCAGTCTGGAGGTGACCGTCGCATGGATCACAGTGGCTAGGTCAGGGCGAGAGAGGTAAGGAGCCAACTGCTTAGCTTGGCGGAGATGGAAAAATGCCGCCTTTGTTATAGCTGCAATCTGCGCCTCCATGGAAAGGGAGGTGTCGAAGATTACACCCAAACTCTTAACGGACGGTGCTGGCACTAATTGCGCCCCCGCAAGAGATGGGAGTTGTCCCCCCAATCCCATATCGCCCCGTCCCAGCCACAGGACCTCTGTCTTCGAAGGATTTAGCTTCAACCGGCTCCCACGTAACCATCCAGCCACAGCTTCCAAACATCTGGTCAATGTGTCTGGGGCCGAGTCAGGATGGCCATCCATCAACAGATAGAGTTGGGTGTCATCGGCATACTGATGGCAACCCAGCCCAAAACTCCGAACAAGCTGGGCGAGGGGGCGCATAAAGATGTTGAAAAGCATCGGGGAGAGTATCGCACCCTGAGGTACTCCACACACCAAGGAGTGGCGCGATGACAATTCCCCTCCAAGCGCCACCCTCTGTCCCCGACCAGAGAGAAACGAGCGCAGCCATTGAAGGACTGTGCCCTGGATCCCCACGTCGGCAAGGCGGTGGTCCAGAAGTTCATGATCGACCATGTCGAAAGCTGCTGACAGATCTAGAAGAATCAGCAGCCCCGACCCGCCTCGATCCAGCTGTCTACGAAGATCATCTAGTATTGCACTAGTATGGGAATCCTTCGGACTAGGATATTTGGGCACTTGGTACTGAATATTTTTTTTCTGTAAGTAAGAATTCTACACCAAAGTCGCCTAAAATCTACACTAAGCAAAGCTAAAATCTGCAACACCTCCCTGTTTGTTGAAAATTATGTACCTTTATATTCTCCACAATTTTTTTACTCGCAATTGGAAAGGGCTAAGAACTATACTACTGCATTAGTATCTCATATCATGGAATCTTGAGGACAAAGACATTTTTGTGTGTGCAGTTTTCAAAGCATAATGTGTCCAGACCCACCTATCAGACCTTCAATATTAAGGTCAAGGTGCTTGCACTTGAAATCTGGATCAGCACCATTCTTGTGCAGGACTATCTGGGAAATACATTCATCAATCAGCTTAAAATACTGAGGCCTAGCGCAGGAGAAAGGAAAGGGAAAAGAGTGTTAGTGCCAATGTGCAAGAGTGCAGGCTTGCTTGAGACATCCCAAGACCAAGCCAAGGCAATAATACCTTTATGTCTCAACTACACAAAAAGGCCTACCTACATGAGAAACGCTCCCCTGTCCTCTTCATAGTAACACATTGCTGAAGACACGCCTGCTCATTTACCTCCCAACTCCTACCTCTTCCTTTTCCTTCCTTCTAATTCCGTATTTACTGTCCAATCACCCTTTCTCATGCTGTGGGGGTAAAATGTTCTAATTTGTGGAAAATGTCATTTACTGAGCAGAGGCATTTGATGACCAACTTCTTCCATGAATTTTGTAGTAGTCTGAATCCCCCCCCCCAAACAAAGAAGCCCTGATGAGCATCCCTGTCAAAGGCACACCTAAGCTCCCTTGTGCCCTTGGCAAGGAGCTGTATCAGTGCCTCCAAAGCCAGGGAAACCATGGAGAAGAAACTCAAAAAGTTTGCTTTTCAAAACCTTTGGTACTCCGCAAGTGACTTCTTCTGCAACCATCGGGGTCGGGTCTGCTCTGCTCTGCTGCTGCTGCTCCTCCTCCACTGGTCGGTCGGTCTGTCTGTCTGCCACCCTCCGTCCCTCTCTCTGTGTGCTCATTGCTTTACCTCCTGGCCACTCTGAGTCTGAGCGGAGAGGCACAGTTTTTGCGCCCACCTGGGTCTGCTCCCTTGGCAGAGGCCAATCAAACCCTAGGTACATCCCTGATCACTGTCACCCACATACTGCCAGAACCACCTTTTGTGAATCAATAGCCGTTTCCCCTCTTTACCTGGCCTCATAGTCATTGCGGACTAGCAGGAGATGCTGCAGAATAGAAAGGAGATACTGCTCTGCCTTAGAGTCCTTTACTGTATTGTGCAGAATCTGGAAAACTTCATTGAAATCAGTGGAAATCTATGGTTAAGGATGCAAAAGCTACTTTGAAAACGCACAGATGAACTCACCTGGGAGAGCTAGTCTATCCCCTTAGACTTATCCACCACCCTCTCAACTTACACACTAACCACAAATGACTCATACCAGGCATAGGCAAACTTGGCCCTCTGGATGTTTTGAGACTACAATTCCCATCATCCCTGACCACTGGTCCTGTTAGCTAGGGATGATGGGAGTTGTAGTACCAAAACATCTGGAGGACCGAGTTTGCCTATGCCTGACTTATACAGAACTGTATGCAATACACTTTCACCAGTGGTAAAACCTTGTTTTTACCACCATAGTCTGGCTACAAGCCTTTTGTACAACCCTTAAATAGACAGATCATGGGAGGTACCACAACTTTGGGTCCCAGGAACTAACTGTTTAGGATTCAACACATTTCCAGTCATTCTTCCTCAAGGTGGATTACCTGCCCCTACTCCTGAACACAATCTAAGAGAGATTCCCATTGTGGGTTTGGCTACAAGTGGGCATTTAAAACAGAGATTCCTTTTGGGGTGTTCTGTTTTCGTGAATATATTTGCATATTTCAGGTGCACTCTGGTGGCCAAGCACACAAATAATCACTCTTAAAACATTGTTTCTCATGATGCAGTTCTTCAAATCCAGGCACCAAACCTTTCTCACTAGTCCTTTGTTCTTTTCCTCTACCCTTCCACCAGCTTCGCATCTCTCTCTCCTTCCCCAGAGACAACTAGCCCCTCAGTGCCAATGCCTATGTGTAAGCGTAAGGGAAGCCTGCGGTTGCTGTTGGTTTTAATGTATTCATGCATAAGAGAAACAGCCTCCCTTCCTTCCTATGTTTACCCCCAGCTATCAAAGGCTTCATCTTAACCTGAACAGAGAGTGGATGCAGGTTTGGGGCACAATGCCATATTGATTAGCTGTTTTGACAAAACATGGAAACAGGCCAGAACAAAATGTTAAAAGTTAAATGCTTCTAATATGTATCACACTTCACAAAGTATAAGTGGATAGATCCCTGCCCCAAGAAGCTTATAATCTAAAATTAGCACATCTCTCTTCTAGCTACTCAGAAGAAGGATATTCCATTTCAATGCGAATCTCCTCAAAGCGGTTTTTGAGTTCTGCAGAATCTTCTTCAGCATATTCTTCAAATAGCAACAGGTGAACCAGCAGTTCCTCATTGTCTTGAGTATGCAGCTCCTACAGAGGATACAACATTGAAGTCATCACCATCCTCATTTCTGGAGTTCCAGTTCTGTACTCTATGAAGATATCCTATTGCTGGCCAACTACTGGTTCTTTCTCTCTTTCAAACACATGGTCAGTGATTAACTGGAACTATCCAAGAACAGACACAAATGAATTAATACAGTACCATGCTCCACAATGGTCCTCTTCACATCTGCCTCCACGCATACAATGAACGTGTAGAGGAAAGCAAGACAACATCTCACTGAACCCTGCAACTGCTGAAGCAAACTCAGTTGGGAGACTGTAAACAAGGTAGTGTTAAAAATTCCTGCAAATCCTGGCCATTTGGGGAAACTGCTGGTCCAGTTCAGATCTTCAGCATATTCAAGACAACCCACAGCTACTCTCACTTCAAACAAAGCACTTAGAGATTAGATGTCCCTAAAAACAGCAACACCTGTCAGTAGAAAAGAAAGATGCGCCTCACCTTGAGGATCTGCTGGAGTCCAGAACGCATGAGCTCACTGCGGATGTGAACTCTGAAGTCAAGTTCATCTCCTGGAATGATTAGGGCATTGATCAACTGTAGGCAGGCAACCTAAGAAAATAATGAAGAGAGGTTCCATGTCAGATCTAGCCAAGCATTCCCAGAAATAGCAGGCTAAGCCATTGAAGCAAACCTGACAAAGAAGGTTTAAGAAGTTTGCCAGTTAAGACTGTCTGCAAACACACTCACTCACTCTTAACTCATACCAAAGCAGCACAAAAAAGTCCAAGATGCTGGTAAAATAAGTAGCAAATTCAAGACATAAGTACCAGTGGCTATATGGACAAAATGAGGACTGAGAAATAATAAAGATGTATCAGCAGAAGCTTGAGGCCTTAAGAAGTACAGAAAAATCTTTTTTGCTGCAGGCCCCAATTGTTACCTTTAATGCCACTGAGGTGTCACTCTTCAGGCCATCCAAGATGGGTTTGAATCGTTCCACTTCATCCATTTCTGCTCGTTGTGTCAGTGCCACCAGAACGTGCTCATGCCTATGTAAGAGTAAGGAAAACAAATCAGTAACAGACAGTGCAATGCTAGCCATGCCTACTTGCTAGTCCCAATGAGTTCAATGAGATGCACTCCCAGGTGCTTTAAAGATGGCAGTCTGACTTTCATACGCTCACAACAGGAAACTATGTAAGAGTTTGATAAATTGTGCATCCACTGTATTCTAAAAACTGTGAAGAACCAATGTTACCTTGGATCCAGAGGACCAAAAACCCTCCTAAGCAATATGGAGTAAGATGTGGGGCTTCAAAGTGGGGATGACCCCAAACCTTACACAAGCTTTGTTCAGCCTGTGCTTCTTAGGCTTCAGGTCGTTGTGCAGATTACATGCACATTAAAACTTGCAATTCAGATGTAGCCTTCCAGTTTTTAATGTATTTTGAAAAGGATCCCAAGTGCTAGACTGCCCACCTATGAAATACAACTAAACCAAAAGATAAATCACCTATAGTCACTTACATATCCACAGGCTGAGGCAGAATGCAGAGGGCAGACAGTAGCGTGATAGCATCAATCATCATGGATGGGACTTTGGGGTCAACGGCTCTTGCCAAAAGCAGGATCCCCTCCTCCGTTTCAAGCATCGTCTTAATTCCAAACTAAAAAAAAAAGGGGGGGACACACCCATTGAGTGCATGCACATACAGAAAGGTTGCCAATGCCACAGGAGGAGAGTAAGGCAACTGTCTAACCTGGGAAATACGTGTAAGGGGGGGGGGAGGGCCAAGACCCCCCCAAGCTGACATGTGCAAAAGTGATGTGGGGAAGATCCCATAAGTGTGCAAATTTAAGAAGGGGAGCATCTCAACTGAGAGTAATCACACCGGAAGTTTCTCACTCTTAATCTAGAAGTTCATTTACAATTCATAAACAACAACAACAAACATATATACATTTTAGGTTAGATTCCTCACACTATTTCCCTCTTATCTTCAATTCTGTTGCTTGTTTAATTTACACTGCCTCTTCATTCTGATCAAGTTTCTCCTTTTTTCTTCTCCCCTTTGCTTCGTCTTGCTACCTTCCTTCCAATACAATATGGTTCCTATTTGCAAATAGCTCTACTCCCTTGCTTCTCTTACTTTCTTATTGCTTTCTTCTCCCCTCTTAACCTCCATGCTGCTGCTGTGTGTTGGCTGGAAGGAAGGCGTGGCTGCGCTCTGCTCCAGGTTTCTGCCATCAGCCTGAGACCCTGAAATATCACCTGCCTTTCCATCAGGTATATAGAAGGGGAAGGCTTCCAGAGGCAAAGCACCATGTGCAACACTACTTGGCATGGCACTTGGTGTCGCCATGGAGCCTCTCTGTTTCTCTGCCCAGCACCAGATTTCTTGGTGGTGACCCAGGTCTTGGAGCCTGAGCTTCCACAGCAGTAGTTGCCTGCCATGAACCAGCTTGGGCAGCAACAGCAGCAGCAGATGTGTTTAATGTTTATGATAATATTTTATTTCTTTGACAATGATGCAGTTTCAAATGTGTCTTTTATATTTGATCTCCTTTAGTAGTGTTTTATTTTGAAATGTTTAAGTTTTTTGTTTGTGTGTTTGTTAACTTTGTTGTGTTAATCGTGCATTCTATATCTGAAATCTTTAAGATAATATTTTAGTTTCCTGCTAGCATTGTTGCTTTTAAAGTTTACTTTATATTTGATTTTCTTCTGCAAATGTTCTATTTTGGATTGTTTTATTTGATTTTTTTTTTAAAAAGCATAAAGTGGTAAAGTAACAAAAATATTATTACTAATAGTAATAATACCAACTTGTTTCTAATCTTGAAGAGCTCTCTCTCTTTTCCATCTCCCTTCCCCTATTCCCAGCTACTGGAAAATTCTTCCACCATATAATCGTTGGGCTTGCTCAAGTCTCAATTAAAACATTTATCCCATGACTTCCCATAGCCACCTCCATTCTTATTCCATTATCTTCCCTTTTGTGTCTGTTCTCAACTGCAAACTGAAGAATGGTCTGGCTTCTTGAGCAATTGTTATACAGAGCTGAGTTACACTGTGTTCTTAAGCACCACCCTCATTTTTCACTTGACTTTCTGAAGTTTGCCTACTGATTCTAAAAAAGTAAGAAATGGCAGTTCACAAATATTTATGTTGAAAACAAAGGACATACCTTATTGTTCATGAAAGCTTTTAAGCATCGAATGATCTCGTGTTTGATCCGGATGTCATACGGCCTAGCGGGGGATAGAGAAAGCAATCTGATTATTTATGGTCATCAGTTCCTATACAATTATGTATAATTTTACCACTCCACTCAAAGAAGCTCCTGGTCCTTCTAATAATCCAGATATCAGGCAGCAGTAAGAGTTGAAACAAATTGCCCCAACCTTCAATAGAACTTTGGGGTGAGGAGAGGAGAGGAGAGGAGAGGAGAGGGAGGAGGATATTTGGAAAAGACTGTTTCCCTCAGTCTGAGCTCCACTTTCCCCATCCGCATATTTGCATCCTTGGCCTAAGTCAGCTCCTATATTCTCTTCTCTCAACCATGTATGAAAGCAAAGCAAAACATATCATGAAAGCCTGTTTGCAGGCATATATAGAGATATCCTTGTCCCATTTATCTTAAAATGCTCCGCCCCAAAGCAAAATAATCTCATTTATTTCTTTATTTTATTTCTAGCATTTGTACTCAGCTTTTCAACCATTTAGGCTCCCCAGTGTGGCTGACACACAATCATTGTAGGCTGACTCAGCAATGAAGTACATTCTTGAAGTACAAGTAAAACACATTTTTAATCTACTCCTATATTTAGAAAAATGGCTGTGAAATATTATATACATGAATTTAAGCAGGTTTGATTTAAACATTCTCCTACCCAGAAGCTTCATCCTTCTCATCGTGAAGTCCTTTCAGTATGTTCAGCAGACAATTGAGGCCCTCAGCTCCAAAATTTTGCACCCAGCTGGAAAGATTGCACCATAAAAGAATATTAGCAGAGTTGAAAAGAATCTGAACACTGAATAAGACTCTTTGACCACCCTCTGTCTTCTCACTGCACCACTCAACTCCCTAAACAGACGCAGAATGCATACACCTCTGAGCAGCTGTGGTTTCTGAGCAGCCAACAGGACTGGTCCCACCATTCGGCATTGCAAGAAACCTACCTCAGGCAGCAGATACTGGGGGACGGCATTGGTAGTAGCCCCCGGCCTGTTCCTCCTAAGCCCCTGAGCTATTTCCCTTAGCTGGAAGACATGTTACATGGCCTGGCCTTCTAAACTAGCCTGCTGTCTCAGGGGCAGTGGAGAACATTGCTCTGTAACCAGTATTGAAACAATATTCATCAGGCAGTCCAGTTGTCTTCTGTAGATGGAATGGTACTACCCTGTCCTGTGCTTCAGATTGCAAAATTTATTGGGTCAGCCACCGCAGTTAAGCTGGGTCCAACCAAGACTTTTACCTGACAGGATTATTGTTGAGTGACACACGCAGAGACTCCAAACAATTAAGCAGCTGTGCATCTCTGAGACCAGATTTCAGTTCCTGGATGTACATCATGGGAGACTTGGAACTTTCCTTTTGACTCATGCCCTGTAAGAGAGAGAATGACAGTGGTCAAGCCAACTGGCTATACTATCAGGATACAGAAGGTGGTGGTCAGAGCAAATGTAGAACTTCAATATCTACTGGTTTTCTCAGCTGAACAGAAATTGCTCATTCAGAGCAACATTTCACAGAATTAATGGTTTGGGATTCGGCTAACCAGCCCCATCAGCGGAACTCCTGAACAAGCAATTCCACTTACGCAAAATGGCTCCCCCCCACCCCCTGAAATTGGCTCGGAAATTGGCTCGGGGCAGCGGGGAGAACCCCCAGAGCAGTATTGGTGGGGGTAGGAGGATTTTGCATTTCTAAATTTCCAGGAAGATTCCCTAATTGGAACTTGGAAGGGTGGGCTCTGTTTTGTGGTCAGATTCCAAAGGAGTATTTTTTTAGTATTTCTCGGGGGGGCCGGTTGAATAGCTACCTTTTTTGAACCAATTGTTAATTTGCACACTGGTAAAGTGATAAAGTAGTGCAATAGCACAACTGAAGTCAACAGGGAGACTGAAAGAAGCTGCAGCCTAAGAATGCCTGGTTATAATAATTATCTATGTATTTCTAATGGTATAACCAAATCAGTAATTTTTGGTATAACTGTAAAAACTACTCTGAAAATGTATTATTCCAAACATGAACCTTCATCTGGTTGTAAAAAGATTAAACCAGCAAGAATGAGTCTTTCGGTAAAAAAATGATTTAAATCGAGTCTTACTGACTAGTGATGTAAATCGTGATTTAAATTAAATCCACCCTGCAATCTTATTCTCTAAATCAATGCTAAATATGAAGTAAAACGGCTTTTTTTACTAAAATTGTATGATATATCATTGCTGAAAAATGCAATAAGATCTGCTTGGCTTAACCCGCAGTCCTGATTTCCCATTTCCTTATACAAATATGCCTGATTTAGCTGCAGCTGCATAATGAAATATAAACTCGTGCCTAGTCCGTTGTGCACTACTTCTTAAAGTCATTTGCATAGCAGCATAGAGGACTGCTCTTACGGGCAAAAAGGGCTTACGCCCTCATAGACTCATAGATCTGTGGAGTTGGAAGCGACCCCTCAAAGTGTTCCCTTATTTTGTTTTTTTTTTAAAGCAATTTATTAAATTTTACAATAAAAATAAACATAATAAACAATGTAACATTGATCTTAACATATTTTCACATTTTCTTTGGACTTCCTCACATCTCCCGCTCCCACTTTCATCGTTGTAACATTTTGTCAGCAATTTATCATCTTATTTAAATTCTTATATCCCTTCTATATTTCATAATCTTATAATTCTCAGAAGGAGCTAAATTTCACAGTCTTACTTATTTTCTTAAAAACTTCTAAATTTAGTGGTGCTCAGTTATTTTGATCTAGCATCTTGTTTAGCATTCACTCAAATTGCAATACTTTTGTAAATAGTTCTTAAATTTCTTCCAGTCCTCCTCAATCCTCTCTTCTCCCAGGTCACGGATTCTGCCGGTCATTTCAGCCAGTTCCATGTAGTCTATCAGTTGTATCTGCCATTCTTCCAGTGTGGGTAGATCTTGAGTTTTCCAATGTTTTGCGAGAAGTATCCTTGCTGCTGTTGTTGCATACATAAAGAATGTCTGGTCCTTCTTTGCCACCCCTTGGCCGACAATACCCAAAAGGAAGGCCTCTGGTTTCTTAGTGAAGGTATATTTAAATACCTTTTTCAGTTCATTATAAATCATTTCCCAGAACGCCTTCACTTTAGGGCAAGTCCACCAGAGGTGGAAGAACGTTCCCTCACACTCTTTGCATTTCCAACACTTATTATCAGACAGGTGGTAGATTTTGGCAAGTTTGACTGGGGTCATATACCATCTATAAATCATTTTCATTACATTTTCTTTCAGAGCGTTACATGCAGTAAATTTCAATCCATTGCTCCACAACCTCTCCCAGTCCTCAAACAAGATATTATGCCCAATGTCCTGTGCCCACCTTATCATAGCCGATTTAACCGTTTCATCTTGTGTATTCCATTTCAACAGCAAGTTATACATCCTTGAAAGTACCTTAATCTTTGGTTCTAGCAGTTCTGTTTCTAATTTCGATTTCTCCACCTGGAACCCTAGTTTCTTATCATTTTTAAAAACTTCTTTAATCTGAGCGTAATGTAACCAATCTCGCACTTTGTCTTTCATTTTCTCCAAACTCTGCAATTTCCAATTGTCTCCATCCTTTTCTAGTATTTCCCAATATTTTGGCCATTTAGCCTCCATATTGGGTCTTTTTCGGGCCTTGGCTTCCAAAGGTGAAAGCCACCTTGGTGTTTTATTTTCCAGCAAGTCTTTATATTTTGTCCAGACATTAAACAATGATTTTCTGACAATATGGTTCTTAAAGGCCTTATTTGCTTTAACCTTGTCATACCATAAATATGCATGCCATCCAAAAGCATTGTTAAACCCTTCCAGATCCAACACATCAGTGTCCTCAAGAAGTAGCCAGTCTTTTAGCCAGCAGAACGCTGCGGCTTCATAATACAACTTTAAGTCCGGCAGGGCAAAGCCCCCTCTTTGTTTTGCATCAGTTAATATCTTAAACTTAATTCTGGGCTTTTTGCCCTGCCAGACAAACTTAGAAATGTCTCTCTGCCACTTCTGAAAGCACCCCGTTTTGTCCAAGACCTGAAGTGTTTGAAATAAAAACAACATCCTTGGCAATACATTCATCTTGATAGCAGCAATTCGGCCTAACAAAGAAAGTTTCAATTTTGACCAACTATCTAGGTCTCTCTTAATTTCTGTCCAGCATTTTTCATAATTGTCCTTAAATAGACTTAGATTTTTTGCTGTTATGTTTACCCCTAGGTATTTTACTTTTTTAACCACATTAAGTTCCGTCTCATTCTGAAACCGTTCTGACTCTGTATCAGTCAAATTTTTCCCCAAAACCTTAGTTTTCTGTTTATTTAGTTTAAATCCAGCCACCCGACCAAAATCATTAATCAGTTGTAATACTCTTTTCGTGCTGGGCTCTGGCTTCTGCAGGGTCAAAACCAGGTCATCTGCAAAAGCTTTTAATTTATATTGTTTCTGACCGACCTGAATTCCTTCCACCAACCGATCCTCTCTAATCATGTTTAATAGCACTTCCAGAACCGAAATAAATAACAAAGGGGAAATAGGGCAACCTTGTCGTGTCCCTTTTTCAATTTTAAACTCTTCTGTAACCACATTATTAACTATCAGTTTAGCTTTCTGTTCTGAATATATCGCCCCAATCCCATTCTCAAAACCCCGTCCCACTCCCATCTCTTTTAAATTTCCCATCATAAATTTCCAGGAGATATTGTCAAAGGCCTTCTCCGCGTCTATAAAAATTAGGACTGCTTTTGTATTTATGTCTGTTTGCAAAAGTTCCAAGATATCAATAATGTTCCTTGTATTAGTAAACAGATGTCTTCCTGGGAGAAAGCCGGCCTGGTCCTTATGAATTACTTCATTTAAAACTTTTTTAAGTCTAATTGCCAGAATGTCTGCAAATATTTTGTAATCCACATTTAAAAGAGAGATGGGACGGTAGTTCTTAAGTTGTGTCTTTTCAGCTTCCGACTTTGGTATTAATGTGATAAACGCTTCCTTCCACGACTCCGGTGCCCTCTTCCCCTCCATAATTTCATTGCTGACCTCCATCAAAGGTTGTATCAAATAGTCTTTTAATGTCTTATAGTACTTGGAGGTCAGCCCATCTGGTCCTGGAGATTTGCCAAGTTGCATGTTCTGGATAGCTTGTTCGATCTCTTGTCGTGTTATTTTAGAATTCAGGATTGTCCTATTTTCTTGTGACAATTTAGATAGTCCATTTTTTACCAAAAATTGTTTAATCTCAGCATCATCTTGCGGCCCTTGGGTGTATAATTTTTTGAAGTATCTCTGGAAACACTTTCTGATATCCACTGGATTCTGGATGTTTTTTCCATCAACCTCTAAGTTTGTAACAGTATTTAATCTTTGTCTTCTCTTCAACTGCCAAGCTAGCAGTTTTCCACATTTATTCGCCGACTCAAACGTTTTTTGTTTCATTAATTTAACCTTCCATTCAATTTCCTGATTTATCAATTTAGAATATTGTGTTTGATAAAGTTTAATTTCTCTCAGAGTTGGCTGTGACTTCGGATTCACTCTTAATTTCTTCTCTAATTCTTTTATTTTTTCCAAGATCTTATCTTTTTTCTCATTTTGTGTTCTTTTCTTTACTGCATTCTGTTGTATCAAGAATCCCCTCATTACAGCTTTACTTGCGTCCCAGATTATTCTTTTTTCCACCATGTTATTCATATTTATCTCAAAATAGTCCTTCAAAACTTTTTGGGCCTTCTTGGTAATTTCCTGATCTCTAAACAAATTGTCATTCATCTTCCATCTAAAGGATCCAGTTGGTATTAATGTCATATCCATCTTTACTGCATTGTGGTCGGAGCAGGTCTTTGGGCAGATTTCCACTTTTCTGACCTTAGGTGCCAGGCCTCTGGAAATCCATATTTGGTCGATTCTTGTCCAGGTCAGTTGGGCTTCAGAAAAGAATGTTCCCTCTCTTCCTAGTGGGTTCTTTGTCCTCCAAATGTCAATCAAATCCATATTGTCAGTCATTTCAAAAAAGGTTTTAGGTAGTCTGCCGTCTTTTGTAACATTTTGACTTTGTGACTTGTCCATGTTAGTTGATACGACCCCATTCATATCTCCCATCATTATGATGTTGTTATAGTCTAGGTAGTCCAGCATTGTCTCCTGCAACTTCTTGTAGAATTCCGATTTCCCTTCATTAGGTGCATAGATTCCTAATATCAGCAGTTTCTCTCCTTGATGTTGTATCTCAATAGCCAAAATTCTTCCATGTTCATCTTTAAATAGGAATTTAGGTGACAGGCTCTCTTTTGCATATATTACCACACCTCTCTTCTTAACTTTGTCGGACGATACAAATTCCTGGCCCAATCTTTTATTTATTAACACTTTTCTGTGGAGCCTCGTCACATGTGTTTCTTGTAAACAAATAATGTCCAATTGTTCTTTTTTTAATATATGAAATATTTTCTTCCTTTTTTCCGGAATGTTACAACCATTAATATTCCAGCTCAACAGTTGCAGAGACATCCTGAACTATCTGGTTATTTTTCAAGGGGTGGTATCTTCTCAGGGTCTTCAGGTTCCACAGATGCTGATGTTGGTACTGGCGTTGCCTCAGGCCCAGAAGGTAGTTCAATTCCTTTTTGAAGGTCCTCTCCGTATGTAGACAAGAATTTGTCTCTCTCTTCCAGTGTTCTCACTTTAACCTTTCTCCCTCTAAAGGTAAAAGATATTCCTTGGGGAAATTCCCACCTGAATGGAATTGCGTTGCTCCTTAGTAGTTTAACAAGTTCAGAATAGGCGGCTCTAAGATCAAGCAGTAGTCTTGGGATATCTTTATAAATTTCAATTCTTCTATCCAAAACCTCCAGTGATTTTACAAAATGTAGTCCCAAAATCTTATCCCTTTCCTCCTTTGATCTCAATGTTATCAAACAGTCTCTGGGCCTCTCCTTCTTTATAAATCTTCCAAGTCTGAAAGCTGACACAATTTTAAAGTCCTTTTCTTCCAAGTTCCAGAACTTGGAGAATTCTTTGGTCAAAAACTCAGTTAGATGTCCTTCTTCTGCCTCTTGTAGTGATCTAATCCTTAAGTTGTTCTCACGGTTTCGCAGTTCTATCATAGAGATATAAATCTGGTGTTCCCCGACTTGTTTAGTGAGTGGTCTTACCTCTTGCTCTAAATTTTCAAATTTTTGTCTGGTGTCCTCAGTCAATTTCCGATTTTCTGCTGAGGCCTCCGTTAACTGTCCAATTGCTAATGCATTCTGTGCCACTTGTGTGGTTAATTTATTTAGACATTCTGTGTTTTTATCAATCTTTGCTGATTGCGCATCTGCTTTCTTGTCCAAAGCTTCCAATTTTTCAAAAATTTTGTCTAAAACAGAAACAGATGCTCCTGAGGCCATATCTTCCAATTGTAACTGCTCTACTTCGCCCTCTCCCTCCACTTCTGAGGGCAAAGTAGGCACAGATGATCTACGTGTCTGTGAGGCTGAGGTTAGAGTTGTTAAAGTTGTTTGTTTAGCTCTCCCTCTTTTTCTTGTGCCACTCATTCCAACGTTATCTATCAGTCAAGGTCACACTGAGTTATTCCCATGGGAATGGAAAGGTCCAGAGCAAGCAAACAGCAAGGGAATCGAAAGTAAAAAGTACATGTAAAGTCACTGTTTTAATCCAATCCTCTAGAGGGAGCTTAATCTGTCTTTCAGAGTCTAATTTAATGTCCAAGAACCTTCAAATACAACTGTTTAGCAGAGTTTATAAATGATCACTTTGTTGCAGACAGTGCTTATTTATCTCCAAAAAGAATGTTTCAAATTTAAAAGGTCTCAATACCCTCAGATTGTTTCAAGTTCCAATATACAGTATCCAAATCTGCAGTGCTGACAGCTCCCTTAGTGCTCAGGCAGCTCCTGACTCTGGGTTTCACCTTCTAATTTGTAATCCAATAAAAGGAGGAAAGTCAAGTGCAAATAAAAATCCCAAATCTTTAGCTTAAAGTCTTTACTTTAAAATGCAAGTTCAATAGATGCTTAGATCTGTAAAACTTAGAGTCTTTCTTTCAGCCTCCACTACTCCAGCTGATTGCTTTTTTCAAGTTCAATGGCTGCGGAAGACGGACTTCCTGCTTCCACGTCTCTCCGCTTTCAGCCAAGTTCAAGCCAATTTAAATTTTTCTTTCAAAATCTCAGATTCAAGTGACTCAGTCTTTTACTCACAAGTTAGTTGCTTTTTCATCCGAATCCGTAATTTAGCAGGAAAAGGGATCAGCGCTCACCGACAGTAGCAGCGCGGCTTCGCTCCTCAGGCTGTGAAACAGCTCACAGCGCCGCAACCCCCCTCCGCGCTCCGGAGCCCCTTACGGGGTTCCTTCTGCACTTGGAGGGTCGCTCAAGGCGCCCACCGAGCCTCAAGACCCCAGGCTCTTGCCGCCTGGGGTTTTCCAGAATGGGTCTCCGCTTCGCCGTAGCGGACGACCCGTTGCCTGCGGAGCCTCCTCTCCCGTTCAGAAGAGGACCGCCATTGCCGTTCGCGCCGCCCCCGGAAGTCAAGTGTTCCCTTATTTTGACCACTCCGTCTCAGCTCTCCCAAGACAAGAACTCACAGCTTTGGAAGTGTGCAGGTACTGGGAGACCATCTCTCTCTTGATGCCAATGTCCTTCTCCCGTAGAGGTTGCTGCTTTTCCGCATTTAGATTCATATCCACCTATTGAAGAAAGCAAGAGGAAAGTGTCCTTTCATTTGCAGAAGGCTCTCTTCTCATGTCAAAATTTTAAGAGGGAATGATCCTTGGCCTTCCTCCCCAGGTGACAGTTTCTCTTCTCCCAAATGAATTTTGGCTTCAGGGGGTATGGGAGGGGTGGGGTGGGGATCCCAGAGATCATGCAAACTTCACACAGCGCAGGTGGGGGAGGAAGTTAAGGGACCACCAAGAAGCTCTCAGTCTATCACCTACTGTATGAGCAAAGTAGCCTTTTTGCCTCGCCACTGTCATTAGTACAGCCTGGAAGTTCTGTTCTAGTCCGTTTGGCTTCCCCTGTTTCATAGCTCAGTTTCCCATAGGTCCTGAACCTCTGCTTCCCTTTTGTGAATGCATGACGGTGTGTCTTTGGGCCTTGGAAAGATGAGGACTGATCCTGAGCCACCACCCAATACTTAACCTTTAAGAACTTACCAGCATCTGCTCAAAGAGGGCCAGCACATCCTTGTCTGAAACGTCCTGCAGCAACTGACTTGAGCCAGAAGTATCCGGATAGGAAGCAGCAGAATTCCTATGAGCTGTGCTGGGCTTTTCCTTCTCCTTCTTTATCCTCATGCTGGTAAATCTTTCAAGCTGATTAAGAAAATTGGAAATTAGCATTACTGTCTTTCTGTCTTATTTGTAATACATTTTACATCTTGTATTATTTCCTTGAAGTTAATTATGGATGAGACTTCTTGTACATTTCTGATTTTTTAAAATAAAAATGGTCTTCAGTTATCATACACCATAGGGGGTCAAACCAGATTCCTCAGTGGATTTGAAAGCTAAGCCTGTGACACTCATGTAGTAAACATTTGCAAAATAGCTCTCAAAGTAGCAAAAGATGAATATTCCAATTAGGAATGAATTTGTCAGTTTCTCTCAGCTTCTTCCTCTTCCAGTCTTAAATTCAGTTCACCCTCTAGCCCCATCACTTTGCTTTAAAAGAGGGAGGGGAAACCCACTTGAGAATTCATATTCATTTTCATTCATAATTCTATTATGCACATTTTATACAAATTTGCCGAATGTAACGTTTCTGCAAGCAATTTCCCCTAAAATAGCTCTGTACATTTTTTTCACTACTTTAATGCATTTTTGTATGCAATTCTCCCCATTGGAAAACTGCATCACAAACTTTGAAAAACGTTAATTTTAAAGGGTAGCTGTTTCAGTTTGCATATTAGTTTAGGATTGGCAAATTAAGACAGGTTCCTTCACTCTTCTACCTTATTTATTATTTTAAATTATATCCTGCCACCTATTTACAAGAAAAATCAAAGCAGCAAACATTGCAAAAATCAAAACAACCCAAAAACCATGATGGCAACACAAGGCATGCTGGGTATCATCAGTGTACACTTCAGACCAGATCTCTGGATGCTCTCATCCAGCAGTTTCACATGATATGAAGATCTGTGGGCCTCCCAATACTGCAAAAACCAGGGGGCAGAGCAGCAATCATTGGAGGTGCACTCCAGAAATGAACTGAGGCATCTAAATACGACCTGCCCCGCAGCCCATATCACTCTAGCAAGCTGAAAAGGGAACCAGATAATTCATTCTTCCCAGGAAAAACCTGAGCTGGGCCACCATGGCAGACGCCTTGACTGAGAATGGAAAAGTGGAGACATGGTGATAGTCTATTACCACCACGCAACATTTTAGCCTGCATTCTGTCGAATTTGTTGTGAGGCTTCTTCAAAAGCTGCTCTAGCTGCCATCCCACCAATTTCATTGCTCTCACTTCTGTATGGGCTCTACTGAGCAGGAGAGGGTGCCTTGGAGCAATCATGTGAACTGCTTGGGTCATCTCACCATTCCAGAGATCAACCAGAGTTTGAAAGGTTTGCCAGTCCTGTCAGCAGGAAAACCTCCCAGAGCTACCAGGAAACTATTTGAATCCATCAACCGGATTTAGATGTAACTTTCATATACCGTATATACTTGAATATAAGATGACTTTTTCAGCACATTTTTAATGCTAAAAAAGCTCCCCTTGGCTTATACTCAAGTGCACTGCGCCTCTCCCAACCGCAACTCCTATGTCCGCTCTTGCGAGTGGCAGAGGTGACGGTGGAGGGTTCTTCCGCCACCGCCGCCACCACCAGGTTTGTGCTTATACAGTGGTGCCTCGCAAGACGAAATTAATCCGTTCCGCGAGAGTCTTCGTCTAGCGGTTTTTTCGTCTTGCGAAGCAACCCTATTAGCGGCTTAACGGATTAGCGCTATTAGCGGTTTAGCGGCTATTAAAGGCTTAAAGGCTTAGGGGATTAGCTGCTAAAAGGCTATTAAAGGCTATTAAAGGCTTAGCAGATTAGATAAAGGGGGGGGGGAAGCGGAAAAAAAATCTCTAGACTCGCAAGACATTTTCGTCTTGCGAAGCAAGCCCATAGGGAAATTCGTCCTGCGAAGCAACTCAAAAACGGAAAACCCTTTCGTCTAGCGGGTTTTCCGTCTTGCGAGGCATTCGTCTTGCGGGGCACCACTGTACTCGAGTCAATAAGTTTTCCCAGTTTTTTGTGCTAAAATCAGATGCCTCGGCTTATATTCGGGTCGGCTTATACTCGAGTATATACGGTATGTGCCCTCTCTACCTTTCGCAAATTACTTGAAATGCAATAAGGAGAAGACAAGACAATGTGATGAAGAGAAGATAAATGCAGCAGCAAACAATGATCTGCAGACAAGCATCAGCCTTTGCAAACAGGCCATAGCGCACACGCACACACACACACATTCCTTGTAAAAAGGCCAGCAAGCAAGAGAAACATAAGCAAGGAAGTAGGCTAGTCAAAGAAGGCACTTCATGCAAGGCAGCATATAGATGGCATTCCAGCAGGCACAGAACAATCAAGAAACTGGCAACAAAAATGCACAGAAAATGGCACACAGAACTCATTTTAGCAGCAAACATAATACGGGGGGGGGGGGGAATCATCCTTACCTCATCTGCCATCACCCGCTTCAAATTCTGTGATTCAAGAAAAGGAGGAAAAGGGAGATATCCAAATCACTGACACAAGAAAAATCCAAGAGTAGAAACAAAAGGGACTGTCTAGAGATTTTTGAAATATTAAGGGATATATAAATACCTTTCAATAAAAATAAACAGACATAAAGTAAGTATTAATTGTACAAATTTGCATATCATCTTCCTAACCAGCCAGAACACAGTTCAACATTTACAAATGCTACATCCACATATCAAGACATCTTGTTCAGTCAAGGCCCAAGCAATCACTTGAACTCAATTCTAAAAGCACTTTAGACCAGCATACAATCTAAAGGGGAGACTGCAAGGGGTTTGGAATTTAATGGCAAGTTCATGAGAAAGTATACTACCAAAAAGTGTCAATGGTCTCCTATACTGCCTTATGTTTTTATTTATAGTATGTCTTAACCGCCATTCATCAAAAGGTTACAGGGGAGTATACAAAAGTGTGAATAAAATTAAATTCACACAACGTATAAACACAAAAAGGATACCAAAAGACCACAAAACAAAGTCAAAGAGTAATTAAAAAAAAAACCCCACCCAGAACAGAACATGATTCCAAAAATCATACACAATCCACCAATGCCTGGGCAAATAGGCAAGCCTATTAGGGAGGGCTTTCCAAAGTCAGGATACCTCCCAAGAAAAGGCCCCCTCCTAGAATCACGGCACATATAGACGCTTCAAGGCTAGAATTCTATTTTCATAGGAATGGGACTAACTTGGCTGCAGATACAGGTATCAAAGTGTCCTGAACCACACACAGCTTTTTAAATATGAGAACAATCAGTTTTCTGTAGAAAGTGTAGAAAAAATCATTTGGAAAGAATTTGCTCTGCTAACAGCAAGTTCCACTTTAGGATCATAGTTTTACCTGTTTCCTGAAATTTTTATGTCTTTAAAATGCCTTTCTACCTCAGTTAGAGGCCCTCAAGGCAGCTTGAAAGAACATCAATAAAAACAGCATTTTTAAGTAACTAAAATAGTTTTGCAACACACACCACCTGGGCATATTTGACTGCACTGTCCATTTGACTGCCCAATGTTTTAGAAACAGTGAACATACATATAAAATCTGCAGCATAAGGGCCAAAATAGACTTAGCACTTACCCTATACAGTACAGAAATTAATAATAATAATTTTAATTCAAAATATGTCTGGGGGTAGTGGAAACTGCCTAAAATATGAAATTTAGATTTCCCCATATCACCACTTGGGGCACTAGCTGTCAAACATCCAGCATCCGAATAAATTATGAACCCATGTTTATAAAGTGCTCGTAGTTTGACAGATATTTTATTTTAAAATATATTCCTAGTAATTCAAAGGCCTCAGGACAGGTGTATCATGTGATATTGTTGTTTCCTAAAGGCATCATCGATATCTTTGAGTTTACTATAGTCTTCTGATAAGTACCACACACACACACACACGCACACACGCACACACGCACACAATCACACACACACACACACAGAGCGCAGTTTGATTAAATGACCTGGCCAAATATTTGGATACAATGAATTGTGATTCCTCCCAGACATAGGGGCTAACCACAAGGCTGCTCCACTAGACCAATGACAAAGAAGCTCTGCTCCTTCTAATTAATATAACCAAGCCCACCAACCTAATGTTTATTAATTAGGTCCATTGTTCCAATACGTCTTGTTAAAATCAATTCCATGTTCAAGTTTCTACCTTACCTAGTAACTGCTCACTTCTATTCTCTCACCTCACATTGAGCAGAACATGATCAAACCCTGCCTCAGATTATGGCGGCCTAGATCAAAGTTCTCTCATCAGAAATCAAAGGATTCGATCCTTTTATAACTATCTTCCAGAAAAACAAAAAAAGTCTTGTGGAACCTTAAAGACTAACCAAATAATTCTGGCATTAAACTTTAAAGGTAAAGGGACCCCTGACCGTTAGGTCCAGTTGCGAACGGCTCTGGGGTTGCGGCGCTCATCTCGCTTTACTGGCTGAGGGAGCCAGCATACAGCTTCCAAATCATGCGGCCAGCATGACTAAGCCGCTTCTCGCAAACCAGAGCAGCACACGGAAACGCCGTTTACCTTCCTACCAGAGCGGTACCTATTTATCTACTTGCACTTTGACGTGCTTTCGAACCACTAGGTTGGCAGGAGCAGGGACTGAACAACGGGAGCTCACCCCGTCGTGGGGATTCAAACCGCCAGCCTTCTGATCAGCAGGCCCTAGGCTCAGTGGTTTAGACCACAGCGCCACCCCTGTCCCTTCATTAAACTTTAGTTAAGTTTAATACATGTACGGTGCCACAACCGACTTATCACAGTTACACCTCTGGAAATCATTACAATGGAAATCATCTTCCTGAAGGCAGACGGCATCTTGGTCACAAACCTCTGCTTATCTGCTTAAGAAAGCTGGAGGAGGCCATGGGCACAGCCAGGATTTATTTTAGGGGAACAGGCTTTATGTGGGGGCAGGGGTAGGGCAGAACCAAGATATCTTTGATGCAATTGGTCAGTTAGTTAAGTATTTCTACTTATTTACTTGATGGGGGCAGCTCAATGGAGGGGGCCAACAAGATGGAGATTGTCAGTCACCAACCTGACATGTAGAGATCTCCACGTGGTTGCAATTTGACCAGTGCCAGTTGCAAAACGTTGAGGGATCCCTGGCACTTGAGGGGTTTTGAACACTGCAAGAGCTTTGCTTTCAGTCCCTCTTCTCTTTTCATTAGGTTCCCAAATACTGAGTCACTATTTTGTGCTCTTAGCATGTTTCTTGAAAAGTCTGAGTAGAGAACAAATAAAATACCTCTGTCCAACTTCCTAATTAATTGGAATAATACACACCACTTCCTCACTGGCAAAAAGAGGTTTCCGGCAGAATATTTAGGCAGGGCGTTGGTCTCATTTTAAGGAACTGTATCTCAGTGATGAAGAAATGCTGTTTACTTGTCTCTACAGCAACCTGGCCAAAGTCTCCTCCCAAGGCGAGAGAGAGTGCTGTCCTTTCTGCCAAAGGGAGCTTGCTGACTAGACCTGTGACACAGAAACTGTGAGCGTCTGTGTGGGTGTGCCCACATTATCACAGGCAAGCTTAAAACCTAAGCTGCAAGCAGGGAGGGGGGATCCTACTGCAGGAAGGAGGGTGAGCAAGCGGAAGGTTCAAGCGCAGGCACCCCAAGCAAAGGAATTTAAAACTTGCTCTAGAATACAGCTGAGTCTCTGAGCTCCTCAGCAACTTTTAAAAGTGAATAGAGCCAAGCTCAGTACTTTTCAGTGAGACAGCACTTTGCAAAGCTTATACTCTTGTGGCATTTTAAAAGCTAGCACACGTTTGTTCCTTCAACTACTTTGGACTACATTCCACTTTAGCAGAAGTTTTATTCTGAGGTGTGGGTGGGTGGAGAATATGTACGCATGCATGCATGTACAATACATGCAATAGGAACCTGATTAATGCTGCACATTCTGCTGGGTCTAAAGGAGAACAGTGTTATAAATGCCATGGTGTTGTGTATGCATTACATTTGCTGGAAGAGACATTCTGCTAGGAGAAAACAGAGGACATCCCTGGGTGGAAAGCACTGAAGACTGCCTACATGGAGAAGTGGCTGAAGAATCTTGGCACCTGCCAAATCAGAGAAGCAACCAGCAAGTTAATCTGCAAACCACCCACCTGGCATTAGTCCAGCAGCTTAAAAGACAGGTGTGGTTTAAAAGGGAAACAGGTCCCACTAATTTCTTCATTCCATATCCAACTAATTTGGTGATGTAGTTGGTGTGAGTACAATTTGGAGTTTCACAGAAAGAAAGTGGAGTTGGGGGCAGAGATGGAAGAGTTGCCAACTTATCTTCTAGCCACCTGCAGCTGTGCCGTAAACAGCAGCTTGATTGGACACAAAATAGGCAGGATCAACTTTTACTAGAATTCTGAACTTTTTATGAGGGAGAATAGAAAAAAAGATAATTTATCATCTGTTTACACAAAGATGTTTTGCTAATTAATATGGGTGGTATTCAACTCAATTTTACTCAGAGCCAGAATGAGGCCACTGAGAAACAAATGGGAGGAATCAGTATGCTCGGTGGAATCTGCAAGTTAGATAGCAGGCTGGCAAGATCCTGAACAGCAGCACTCCTGTAAGGACATGAGAGTACACTGCAACATTTTGTTGCAGATCCCATGTATCTGCACTCAAGTAAAGACAGAACAATCCCAAAAATCCTAAATTTGTTTCCAAAGGAAAGGTATATTTTAATCTCACTTGTGGATTAGCACTTGTCTAGCCATGACCAAACCCATTTGACCTCTTGGTACTTGACCTCACATTTTAATCCTTACAAAATATATCCCCAAGGTTCAAAACCTTTAACATTTTTATATGTATATATCCAAAGTAAAGTGCTGAACACAGATATTTAAATCTGTGATAGTGCTCCACCAAAATGAATCTCCAATTTTGCTAGTACAAATACAATGCTGTTCTCTGCTTCACAAGGGATCTTTGTGCTTCAATTAGGGATGAAGACAGAACCCAGTAACAACTAGATATTATATTTTCAAAAATGGGAGAACCACCATTATTTTGCCTTTGTCCCAGTCACCCTGGGTGAATCCTGCAGTCTGTCTTGTACCTAATGAGGCTAATCCAATTATATCTGCATAACTCATCCTGATTTCCACTTTAATACTGTTACAAATCACAGGCTTCAGGGGCTACAAGATCATGACCAGCTTTTTCCTTCTCCTTCCCCCGCCCCCCCAATTCTGCTTAAGATCCAGCCTGAGGAAGAGGTCTTGAGAACTAGAAGGCCTGCTCATGGTTTGCAACATTTTCATTGGTCCTACCTAATGAAGGTGTAAGCATAGTGTATTTTATTTTTCAGCAAGCTAATTCGTTTGACAATGTCGATGCTATGCGATTCAACTATCTGAAGTGATAATAGCTACATTTACATTTTGCCTTAAGTACTTTTAAAAAAACACTTAATACTTATTCCATCCTCATTTAAGTAAAGAGAAAGTAAACAAGCACAAAACCCAAAACAGTTCGAGGAATTATTCTTGAAATGTGTTCGCCATCTCCTTTCAGGTTATTTCTTGTGTATCCTTGAGATCAGAGGACTGCTAATTCCTTTTTCAAGACACACTCACAACCCTTTTTTTGATAACAACTCCCATTTGCTACAGGGGAAAAATGCTGTGCTGTTTACAATCTGCTTGGCTTACTTTTGTGACCTTATATGCTGATCCTAAATAGCCATTTTGGAGATCTGGTTTTAAACCAACGTATTTGCAAATCCGGGTGTTCTGCTTCTTATGAGTTCGTGGAAACTGAGGAATTAACCTCTGCCTAGAGCAGTTTACCTTCTCAACCACAACTCTTTCTGAAGGAGGTACTGGCAGGCAAAGGGAGGTGGGGAGAGCTTAAGTTGGCCCTGAACCTCTACATCCAAAGGCACTGCTGACTGGAGTGCACCCGACTAAAGAGAAGCAGATCAGCATGAGGCAGCCTTCTGGCAAGTGTATCTGGCAGGAGTGGAGCAACTCAGCCTCCCTTGCCTAAGGACTACATATCCGAGTAAGGCACAGAGTCTCTTGTGGTTTGAAGCACAGGAAACAAGCTACCCACCCTTGAGCTGACAACTAACGGAACAAGCTGCAGTGATGAAGCAAATACTCAGGAAGAGGCAAAGCCTTTTCAAACAGTTGCACAGAAGCAATGGTCCCTGTCATGCATTTACAGGAGATAAAGAAAATGAAGACAATCCAATGACAATTGAGTCCTCTCACAAATAAACTAGATCCTCAGCTAGATCTTTGCCAGGAAGTCAAAAGGTGCAAGGCGAAAATTACCTACAGGTTACTTAATGCAGGGATAAGATGCTGCTGGATTCCAACACCAATCAGACCCAGTCAACAGGGCAAATGGTCAGGGAGTAGGGGAGCTGTTGTCCAACATCTCGAGGACACCACATTGGCTACCTCTAAATTAACACATGGAAGGAAAAACAAGCTCCAGTGACCTTGCAGCTGTATCATTATTATTGCAAAAGAGACTCTTAAGCTACCCTGTTGACTTTCGAGTTGAACTGAAGTGCTTCTTAGATGCAACCTGCCAAGTTCTCCACTCGTAGAAGCGCTTCTTTGTGCTGCTTCTCTTTGCGCTGGCAGAGAGGGCAAGAACATAAAGCCACAGAGTGTAGTTGTTTTCTTATCAAACTTATAGCTTCCTTCTTTAAAGAAAGAAGGAGTGGGAGAAACACCCATGGAATGGGGGGGGGGGGCAGAAAATGAATACTATGTAAAGTTCTTTTACCAAACCTAAGATTGCAATAAGAACATGAAATATATTATATACTAGATGCAGCCACCCTTGCTCCCCTTGGGAGCTCCTCATAGTCTTTACCGATCCTGCTTCTCCTTTGCCTCTCCCTCATGTTGGCGGTACAAGGGAGGAGGGCAGGGAGGATCATAAAAGGCTTAGAGCTTCTCATACCCTCACCAGTCCACCATTACAATGATCTGGCAGGAGGAGGAGCATGGGAAAGAGGAAAGCAGACAGAAGCTGTAGCAAGCCAGCCTGGGAACTGGTGGCTGCATGAAAAAATTACAAGGCCGACTGGCCACCACTTCTGACTAGCTTCCTTGTTCCCAAGTTCCCCCTCCTGCTGAAGGCCAGGTAGTGGCAGCAGAAGCAGCAGATCCCCAAGGTGAGTGGAGAGGAGGAAGATGACCAGTAGCAATGCATGGCAGCCTCGGGATCTTAATCGCAGGGGTTCCAGACCTGGAAGGCTGAAGATCCAGTGAAACTGGGGGCTGTTGCAGCCTGTCCACAGCTCACCTAGGCTGCCTATCATGCTATAGTATGAAGCAGCACCTGTGTGTGGTCCAGCAAATGCAGCATGATGACATTCTTATATTTTTATTATATAAGTGGAGCTCAGGGCAATGTACTACATAGTCAAGATAAAACATCTACACATCAGAATAGCATTCTGCTCCCACTTCTCAGGACCCCTGCCGGGTGCAAAGCACATCACATAAATATAAGGATGAAATCTTTAATTCAAAGTAAACTTTCGCAAGTCTCTCCCATGTGGCTTGAGAAAGTTATATTTGGAAAGCTGTCCTTCAACACCTAGGAGTAGTCTCTCTCTCACACAGGAGACCCAATGAGGAGCATTCACTCTGCAGAAAGGAAGAGAAAGCTGAAGGCCATGAATCTCCACATGCCAGACTTTTTACTGCAAACTAGTATTGCTGGACACACACTCACGGTCCCTTTTCCTTTGCAAGATCCACAAACAAAACATTCAGAAACTGTACAGAGAGTTCCACTTTAAAACTCCCTGGGGGAGGAGAAGGTATTTGAACAGTGACTCCTGAATGCCGCGCCAAGGCAAAGGCAACGGGTGTGCACCTATACAGCAGTTCAATCTCTCTCTCTCTTACACACACACACACACACAGTCACAAAAACCTGCTGTATTATGTACATCTAGGTCCAGGGTCCTGAGACAGGGAAGGTGCATGATAAAAATTAGCATATGGCATAATGAACCTGAAATAGATACACTATTTAGAATGCTTGGTCTGCTACAAGACAAAACAGATTCTTATTTGTTGATTTTAACACCTCAAAAGGGCTGTTGGGCAAGTTTTAAGGAAATATCTAGGTAAAAACCTAGGATTTATCAAGAGAAACGGGAAATAGATTTTGTAAGGTTTGTATCAAATAGCATATGGAGTTGGTTTTGGCAAACTGTACCTAATTTGACACCATAAAATAAACATTAAGGAAAGGTTTGCATATTATTATGTTTAAATGATATTTGGTTAAACAGAATTTACACAACAATGAAAAACATCTGTTAGATATTATGGAATATTGGAGTGAAGCTGTTTCATATTTACCAGGAATCTCCTAAGAAAGTGTTATATCAAAAATCAGTTTTGATCTTCAGAAAACAAATGGATTTACATATCCAGGATGAATCTATAATCTTTCAAAAGCTCAGTCGTTTGAAATCATTCAAAACCTCAGTCGTTTCACATGTTAATTATGTGGGTGCATGCATGTTTTCAAGCATTTATTTCACTTGGTTTGGAAGAATCTGGGGCAAGCGACAAGCAAGAGGAGTCAATGGCTGTGCTGTACAAAGGCTATGTTGTACAGATATTGCTTGGAAGGCTAGGTGTTTGGTCCTAAGAGTGCTGCTTGTTTAGTAATCCAGACAAAAGAAGTAGCAAGTGCTATCCTATTACTACACTTGAATATTGGTTTTATGAGTTTTTCAGCAGATACCTGAAATACTTCTTTTAAATTAAAAGGAAAGCTTTTATAATAGCCAAGAAAACTTTCTCAATAGCCAAAAATATTTGAACTAAAATAATTTGATGAGGGGAAAAACTCATACTTGATGTAATGAAAATATTTTTAGGGATGTGACAACACAACCACATATACTTCCTTATAGTGTTAAAAAAAATTTAAAAAGTGAAGGTGCTGAAAACTTAATATGCAATTTTTTGCACACTAAAGGACTATGTTCTTACATAATATATGCACGCAAGCTTACTAGGGAAAGTCACCCAAAAAAAGTTTAGGCAGGTTTCCCTAGAAAATGTCATTCCATGTGTGCAGTGCTTTAGTCATTTCAATTAGTAATATACTAAATGCATAATATATACAAGTTGAAACAAGCAAAGTCATCATCATCATCATCATATTTATGTGTTCAGTACCCACTGAACAATGGGTTGCATCCCGTTAAATCACTATGTGCATGGGGTGGCTTCTGCAGGCACAATGAAACTTGGTTTGCTGTGCAGCCCCCACTTCCCTAAATCAGATCAGGGTGGGGAAGGAAGGCATGTTCCATTGCACCACAGAAGTCGTTCCATGTGCACAGTGGTTTGGTTTAAAACAACCCAGTTTATTATTTTTATTTTTAAACTGAAACTCCATGAAAAAATACAGTAGTACCTCTGGTTATGTAACCCTCTGGTTACGTAAACTTCAGGATGCAAAAGCGGCAAACCCAGAAGTATTTGACCGGGTTTCGCACTGCGCACATGCGCAGAAGCGGTCCTCAGGTTGCGGAAACCTCAGGATCCGACCGGACCTCCGGAGTGGATCCCGTCTGAAACCGGAGGTATCACTGTACAGTAATAGGATGCTGATTTCTTGTGGGTAATGTGTAGATCATTGTAGGAGCTGGTGCACCATTGTGGATAAAAATCAGATCTTGCCTTTGCCATGAACTCACTAAGTAGCTTTTGGCAAATTATTCTCTCCCAGCCTCTCCATATGGCATATGGGAGATAATATGAACTTAGGGCATGCCGTTATTGTAAAAATTGCAGCTAGATGATAATCCATGAGAAGCACTTTGAAAACTTAGAAGGGCTGAATGAATGTGTAAATGTTATTAAGAAACTGCTCCCATTTAGTTGTTGTTGTTATGCTCTGGATTAACCATGTAACATTTCTGACAACATCTCAGTCATCTGTGAGCAGGGGCTGCAATATTTGTAATATATACTTATTAAACTGAACATTACTAAATTAAAAACATAAAAATATATATGTGGCTGGTTTATTTAAGAAATGTTTAAGTGTGGAATACTCTCCTCAAGGAGGCTTGCCTGGCACCTTTAGGCACCAGACAAAAACACTCTTCTTCTCCCAGGCCTTCGGCTAATTAAACAATCCGTGGCCTTTTAAATTGGGGGGGGGGGGCAGTGCATACCAGAAGGGACCTAGTTAAATGTTTCCAATAAAACTGGCAGAAGCATTATAGATAGAGAAGTCTCCCAAGCCATCAATGAAACATTTCCCAATGAAATTACAGTGGTACCTCTGGTTGCGAACAGGATCCGTTCCGCAGCCCCATTCGCAATGTGAAAGGAACGCAACCCGCGTCTGCGCACCCGTGGGTCGCAATTCTCCACTTCTGCACATGCACGTGACATCATTTTGCGCGTCTGCGCATGCGAGAGTGGCAAAACCCGGGAAGTAACCCTTTCTGCTACTTCCGGGTCGCCACGTGACACAACCTGAAAAAACGTATCATGAAGCAAACGTAACAAGAGGTATGACTGTATTGATATCTCATTCTTCCAGTTTTTCTATTAAGTCTAAAACATTTAAATAATGATCAGAGATGCTTTTGGAGCAATTTTGCTACTTGGCTATAATTTAAACTGACAGAGATGGCAAACTTTATAGTCTACTACAGATGTCAGATGTGTGAGGTTCAAATCAGAAGCCCCTTTGATGCCAAGCAGACTATTCCTTGTGCCACCACCAGACCATACTTCTCCTGATACTTGGAATCAAATGAATCAAGAAAGCCTCTCTCATATCACGGTCTTATATGTAACATTTCCAGAAGTGTCAAAGCTGTTGGAACAACCACCTTTAAAAAGGTGTTTTGGGGAAACTGGAAATATACGCAATGCTTTTTTGTTTATCAGATCTTCAAAATGCATTGGCTTCCAAAGGGCCCTCCAGAACAATGTAGGATGATGTTCAGGGATCTGCTAGGAAAGGAGTGGAATCCATCACATTTGGGATAATGTTGTCTGATTTCCAGTGACTGCCCTCCCACACCCCAGAAGCTTCCCCTGCTCAATCCCAATTGTTCAGGAGGGGCTCCCAGTGCCCTGGAAAGACTTTTCAGGGGAAAGAAAGTTTTCCTCTCATGAACTTCCTTCCATCCACTTTACTGGAAATCAAGTCACCTTGTAACGGCTTAAATTTGCCTTCTGTTTGCAGGCTTGTCTTGAAGTCATTAACCATACTTCCTGCTATGCCTATAAGAGGATGCTTTGGTTAAGAGCAACTTCCTTGTTTGATTTTGCTGTTCGTGTGAAGGGGAGAGTAAAACCTGACCTGGCTTAAGTGAGGATTTGATTATATGAACGTGACCATTCTGCTTATCTTGATTAACTTGTACCACTTGATGTTTTTTAAAAAATTTAAATGACTTAAATTATATCCAAACAATTACTACAAAATATCCAGGGTTAAGGACTGGAGTACAAAGCTGTTACCTGACCATATCTGAGTTTTTGCCTATTAGGAAAAGGAGAGGAAACAGGAAAAACACATCAGAATTATGGGTTGTATTCAATTTGGTTCTACTAACAGTAGACCCACTGAAATGAATAAACCTAAGTAGTGCATGTCTATTAATGTAAATGGGTCTACTCTGAGCAGGACTAGCATTCAATACCACCCCAAAAATAGAAGCCACAGGTGCTGCAGTGCAAAATCAAGCTGTTAATATTAACAGTCCTTACAAACTATCTTCTCTATATAGGCAATAGGTAAAGGACCTAATGATGGTTAAATCCAGTCATAGGCCACTATGGGGTTGTAGTGCTCATCTTGCTTTCAGGCCAAGGGAGCTGGTGTTTGTTCACAGAAAGCTTTCCGGATCATGTGGCCAGCACTAAACCGCTTCTAGTGCAACAGAACACTGTGACGAGTGCCAAAGTGCATGGAAACACCATTTACCTTCCCACCACAGCGGTACCTCTTTATCTACTTGCACTGGTGTGCTTTCAAACTGCTAGGCTGGCAGGAGCTGGGACACAGCAACGGGAGCTCACCCCATCATGGGTATTCAAACCGCCGACCTTCTGATCAGCAAGCCCAAGAGGCTCAGTGGTTTTAGACCACAGCGCCACCCTGACCCACTAACAGAAAAATGTGACAAAAGATGCAATGTCTATTTAGAAAATGGTAGCAGAAGGATTCCAGACACAAGCACATACCACAAGCAACAATCCTACTTTCCAGCTTCTTCCAGCCCCCCGTAAGAAAGAAAAAAGCCAACGTGCTTGAAGCCTACCACATCACAGCATTAAGGGCATATAATAATCTGAAGACTGAATTAACCAATACTGAACTATCCAGTAGTTATCATACATGCTAACTTGGTTCAGTTGGAACCCCAAATATTTCATACTATGGAAACAAGCCTTTTGCTCATCAATTCCCCTGCCCCTGCCTTCTCACATGGTCCTCTTCAATTACAGTGGTACCTCAGGTTACATACGCTTCAGGTTACAGATGCTTCAGGTTACAGACTCTCCTAACCCAGAAATAGTACCTCAGGTTAAGGACTTTGCTTCAGGATGAGAAAAGAAATCATGCTCCGGCGGCATGGCAGCAGCAGGAGGCCCCATTAGCTAAAGTGGTGCTTCAGGTTAAGAACAGTTTCAGGTTAAGAACGGACCTCCAGAACGAATTAAGTTCTTAACCCGAGGTACCACTGTACTGTAGTTGCTCCCTTTTCAGTACAAACTGCAAGCTATTTTGTCCAAACTGGCAATTAATTGCATGTGCTCTCCAGATCAGGACTGCAAACCACAGTTTGAAGATGGTTCACAATCCTGGTCTGGAGGGCAAGCATAAACCACTGTACCCACCTCAAATCCATGTGTTTTAATCAGAATATAAAACAAATTCAGCATGGCTGTGATTGGGCAGCTGCTTCTCCCTCTCCCACACCCAAATACAGGTGTTGTATGTGAGGGGAAAAGGTTCCACGCCTCCAAACCTTTCTAGGCCTCACACACTCCCTCAATCAGGCCAACTCATTGCTGAAAGGAACCATGAGGCTGCTTTTCTACATTTCCACTTCACTGCTCCCTGCCAATTGCAGCCACTGCAGTTGCTGCCAAGTTTGTTCTCCAGCCTGCCCACCAGTCCTGCTTGATCCAGCTGAACTCCGTAACTGTAGGCGCTACTGCCCAAGCTCTGAGCTCCTAGCTGGAGGACAGCTTTCCCCACTCTCCATCTCCTCTGCCTTCAAAACAAAGGAGACCTAAACCTGCCAATACACTCACAATGGAGCAGCACCTCACCACAGAAAATAAGCAAGAGATAATCATCCAAAGCAGGGGCTCTCAAACTTTTCCCTGAGCCACACTTTGAGAATCAAAATTTGCTTGCATCACACTGAATTTTACATATATATATATATATATATATATATATGGAATGAACAAATTCTTATGCCCCCAAAATAACCCACAGATGCATTTTAAATAAAAGGGCACATTCTACTCATGTAAAAAATGCTGATTTCAGGACCGTCCGCAGGCCAGATTAAGGCGGCGATTGGGCCAGATCTGGCCCCTGGGCCTTACTTTGTCTGCCTATGATCTATTGTGTCAAGGGAAAGGCTCATCCTTCATCAATGCTTCTCTTGCTAGTGATCCCTGGACAGCTCTCATCTCCAGATCCACCACAGTTCGTCACATCTGAAGAGACAGCTGCTGCAGGGCTAAGGAAGAGACATGTTTCCAAACACTGCAACTCAATAATTAGGAGCAGGCAATTACTGGATCAAATGTGTGGAGGAAGGAACCTTATTTGCAATCGTACCCAGGATCAACCAGCAAAAAGCCAAGTTTGCTGCTCACATGCCCGTCTCACTCATAAGGTTTTGGCACATGGATAAAAAGCAGCTGAACCCTCCCTATCCCAGCCTTATCATCCCAAGCAGGACGCAGTTGGCACTGTGGTCTAAACCACTGAGCCTCTTGGGCTTGCCGATTGGAAGGTCAGCAGTTTGAATCCATGCAACGGGGTGAGCTCCCGTTGCTCTGTCTCAGCTCCTGCCAATCTAGAAGTTCGAAATCACACCAGTGCAAGTAGGTAAATAGGTACTGGTGCAGCGGGAAGGTAAGAGGCATTTATGTGCGCTCTGGCTTCCGTCACTGTGTCCCGTTGCGCCAAAAGCTGTTTAGTCATGCTGGCCACATGACCCAGAAAGCTATCTGCAAACAAACGCTGGCTCCTTCAGCCTGAAAGTGGGATGAGCGCCACACCCCATAGTTGCCTTTCACTGGACTTAACCATCCAGGGGGCTTTTACCGTTACCTTACCTTTACCATCCCAAGCACTCCATCACTCCACAAATTATTCTCCCTAGTTCAGCTCAGATATCAGAAGTGTAAAGCACCACCACCCAACTTTATATGTGATTGAGACAGATGTGTGACTAAACAAATTTAGCTGCTTTGTCTCATCTAGTTGGGCACTCTAAAAACCCTATTAAAATAAAAGCAGAATATCCTTCCATTGTGGCTATATTAACTAACTCTGTAAAAGGAAGAATTAAGAAATCCCAGTTGCTCATTAGCCCCAGAATGTTTGATCACAGCAACTGCTGCCCCAATCATGTGCAGTTTTACTTACCTGACGTGCAAGCACAGTTTTAATGCAGAGATAACACTCTCCAAGAACTGCTTAGTGAGTCTCTCAAATACTCTAAGGCAATGTAAACTGGGTTAGGGCTGGTCACTTGGAGATAGACATCTTTGTGAGACAATTATGAGGACTACATATACCTCCTAGCAGGCCTGTGCAGAGTTTGTCTGAGGCCCGGGACAGGAGTCTTGCTCTTGGCATGACAGGATAAGTGCAGCATGCCTTTGGTGGGGGGTCCTGAGCAGCTTAGCCCTCCAAGGCCTGGGGCAAATGTACCTGGCTGTCCACGATCACCCCTTCTAGCCTCAGAAGCAAACACTCCTTTCAGAACCATCAGGTATAAACAGGCTTTCCCTCCTCTCATTCTTAGGAGTGGCTCCAACAGAATTAAAGCACTTAGCAAAGAGCAATAATATAAAACCTATCAACAGGGCCCCAGTGCATTCTAAACAAAGTTTCATTTAAGCCTTTCCCCTTAACAGCATGGCAACATCTCAGAAAGATAAGATAATACAGTGGAACCTCGGTTCTCAAACCACTCTGTTCCCGAATGTTTCGGCTTCTAGACGTCGACAATCCGGAAGTAAGTGTTCCAGTTTTCGAAAGTTCCTTGGAACCTGAACGTCCAGCAGGGCTTCCCATCTGCAAAAAGCCTAGCTGTCAGCCAACTGGAAGCCGCGCTTCAGAATTTGAACGTTTCAGAAGTCAAACGTCATTCCGGAACAGATTGCATTCGACTTCCGAGGTTCCACTGTAATTTATTTCACCAAACGCTACTAGTGATTTAGGCCCAATGTATAGACAGTCAAAAGTATTGTTTTTGTTGACAATATCGTCAGTATTTTGAAAATATTACTGTGACTATTATTAATACTCAGTTTGCAGCAACTAGGGTAACTCACAGAAGAAATATTTTACATCTGACAAGGATGAGAGGCTCTTTTCTGCTTGCAGAGCTTTACATTTTTACTGAAGTGGCCAGTAATGCAATATGCACTTTTAATATAGAAGTCTTATCTATTTCAGTCCTCAACTGTGTGTGTGGTAGAAGTTCAACACAGAGAGGCAGAAAGATTCTTGTGCCATTTTTTCCACTTGTTGATGATCACTACAAGTATTCTGCAGCCATTGATGTCTGTTTATAATAGGCTGAAGAGATGATACTCTTCAAATGTTAAAGGATGTAATATGATAAGACAGGTCAGCCTGTGGTAACTCCTACACTTGACCCCTTTATCTGTGTTAACCCCCCAACAGCACTACGGATAAGGCATTTTCATGGTGTACAGGACATATAAATCAGGGTGGATAAAAATTGCTGATTTTTTTTTTTTAGAAAAATCAAAAAATCAGATTTTATTTATTTAAATCAGATTTTTAAAATAAAATGCTTTTGGAGGAAAAATCTTTCTAGAGATAGTTTTCTATTTAAGTTATAGTCCAAACGCTAATTCATCAGGAAATAAGGATTTGTTTTAAGTTTTTCATGTGTGCTAAAACTCAGTCTAAGTTGGGGTTTTTTGTTAAATTGTTTAACCACACCAGTCAACAAACATGAATACATATGCTATGTTATTGCTTTAGTTAAATAAAAGGTTTAACTTGTTATTAAGGAAATGATTATTTTTCTCCTTCCAATAAAGTACAGTGGTACCTCGGGTTACAGACACTTCTGGTTACAGACGCTTCAGGTTACAGTCTCCGCTAACCCAGAAACAGTACCTTGGGTTAAGAACTTTGCTTCAGGATAAGAACAGAAATCGTGCAGCGGCGGTGCAAGGCCCCATTAGCTAAAGTGGTTTTCAGATTAAGAACAGTTTCAGGTTAAGAACAGACCTCCAGAACGAATTAAGTTATTAACCTGAGGTACCACTGTACAGCAGAAAAATTGTCCAAATATAAACAGTTAACTTCTTAAACCTCACAATAATTTCATAATTATCTGTCTATGTATTTCTAATAGTATAACCAAATCAGTAATTTTTTATATAACTGTAAAAACTACTCTGAAAATTTATTATTCCAAAAATGAAACCTTCATCTGGTTGTAAATATTAAGATTATACCAGCAAGAATGAGTCTTTTTGTAAAAAAGAAAAGAAAAAAGATTTAAATCAAGTCTTACTGACTAGTGATTTAAATCAAATCCAACACAGACAGACAGACAAACAGACAGACAGACACACACACACACACACACACACACACACACACACACAGAGGGCAGGTGTGATTCAGTGAATAGGGTGGTTGGCTTTTAAGTGGAAAGGTCTGGGTTCTAATCACTACTGACCCATAAACCACATTAAGCCAGACGTTTTCTCCTCACCTAACCTACTTTATAGGGCTGTAGTGAAGGTAAATGGGGAAAAGCCCCACATAGGTCACCCTGAACTAAGAAAGAAGTGAAATTTAAATAATTATTGTAACGATGGAAAAAAAACCCAACCCCACTGTGTAGCTTTCTCCTACACATTACCAGAGAGTTCTTTCATTTTCTTCTGAGCTTAGTCTATTTTCAGATGAATGCAAGCATCAAAGCACACAACCTTCAAAAGATCACCTAGTCAATTGCTCTGCCCTTAAAAATAGGAACAAGTACAATAAAGGCATTTGGGACATGCATACATTTTATCTAATCGATTTCAAAAGCATCTAGAGATAAAGTATAATTTGATGGACTGTTCCAATGCACATCCATTAGCATCATTCTGAAGTTTTCTCTTCTTAAATGTGTGTTATCTTGAATATCCCAAGTTAATACATACAACCTGATAATTTAGTTTCATTGTTTTTAGAAATGAAAACTCTAAAGTTTACTGCTTTCATCGTTCCATTTGTAAATATATTACTGAAAGAGAAAAACCGGATGTAATTGTGAACTTTTACTTCCTTTCCCTCAGATATAAACTTTTGTTAAATTATCCAAGAATAGGACAAAGCAGACCAAATGCAAATCAATCTGCAACTAAAAGCGCTTAAACAGTTCCTTACAGAATGGTCTCATTACACATAGGAAATAAATACGTCACATCTTTCCATGTGACTGTCAATTTTAATACGTCAAGCTATCTGCACTATGTTTGCACATTTGAAACTGGAGCCTAAGCACATTAAAAAATTAGCATACATTTTATGGCTGCTCTCTATGCACATTCACAAAAGACAGCAAGAGAAGTCACCACCAGAAGTTAAACACCCCAGTTAAAAAACCTATAAAAAGCTTAAACTTTAACATAAATAGTCAGGTCAATATTTATATTCCACTTTGATATTTTCATCAAATTCTTAACTGTGTCCTAACTGAGACACCTCTGCTATAAAACTACTTATAATCTAGGCAAGTGAGGAATATTATTTCTATCATTATAAAGAAATGGGAATTCAACTTGCCAGTTTCCAGCAACGGGCTTAATATCACCTGCTGAACAGTCGCACCAAGGTCAAATCCACACCATTCATTTAAGGCTTCCCTTAAAGAATCCCGGAAACTGGTAGTTTACCTCTCAAAGCTACATCCACAAGCTACATATCCACATCACTAGTTAACAGGTTAAAAAGCGACAATCCTAACACTTCCCTAACTACAATATCTAAAACCATGCCTGTTGCAACACAGTAATCAGAGGCTTTTGCCTCTGCATTAATACTGAACATATACAGGCACGACCCATTATGCATGGTGCAAGACAGGGTCTTCTCTGTGACAGCACTCCATTTGTGGAATTCTCTTCCCATGGAAGTATGTTTGTCCTCCTTGTTGACATACCTTTCAGCCTGAACACATATCAGTTTGCTCATACTTTTGCAGGACGAAGGTTATTTGGAGTATCCAAGTTAATGTTGACTATTATTTTCTTGTCTGCTGGATTATAGAACTTACTTGGTTGATAAAGTATTTTTTGCTATGAAGTTTTTAGAGGTTAAAAGATTTTCCCTCCCTTTTTGTAATTAATTGTATTTGATTTGATTGGGACTGCCGACTACCCTGAGCCAGTATGGGAGGAAGGGTGGTATAGAAGCAAGACGAATGAACAAGAGTTCTTTCTGAACCAAGACTCCTCTCAGAAGTACAGGACATACCCAAAGGTAGTGAAGCTTTCCACACTTGACTCAAATTCCTGCCCACCTTTTGCTGCTTTGTAAAAGAAATACTGCTCTGCTGAACCCATAAATTATACTTCTAAGAATGTTTTCAACCAAACACAAGTCTGTACATGCACAAAACACTATCAAATCTTGATTTTTTTTTCCCCTGAAACACAGGGGAAGTGACAAAACTCTTCAAGAATAGACCAAATGAGAAGCTAAAACCAGTTTAGCCATACTTCTTCAAAGGAAGCAGTGAGTGATAGCTTTCTCTGACATTCTTTCACAAAGTTATACTAAAATGATCTACAACGATATACAATTTTAAAAGTGTATCTGTTAGTTCAGCAAAAAAGGAATTACAAGTCTCCTATTTCTGCAATCAAGCCTTTGTATGTGTGTACACCTTTGCCTCAGGGCCAAACTACACTGAGGCTAGTTCAAGTTACCAGAATCTTTTTCACAACTGTAAAGGGAGAGGAGAGGAAATCAAGTTCAGGACAGCAATGTGCAGCGAGGTGTGTTTAACCCTTTTCTCTTGCTCTGAAGTCCTGAAGAACCTACCATGACAAACCAATTTGATTTATACACAGCGGAATTCCTCCCCCCCCCCCCGCCCCAATGTTTTCTGCACAGCTTTGTGATCTCATAGAGACTACTATTCCAATTCTCTCCCTATTGGCACATTTACAGAGCAGCTTTTACTCAGAAGGAAATCCCACTGTACTCAATGGGGCTTTCACACAGATAGGTGTCAGCTTGTGGCACTTGTTTGGAGTGAATCAGACAATACTGGGTTTGGGGGGGATACTTGTGGCCCCCAGTTGGAGTATCAATTACTCAGCTTGGGGGGGGGCGGTTCAAAACATGTCACTTGCGGTACAAAACAAGTACAGAACTTTGGCATCAGATTGGAAGGGGTCCTAAATTTCAGGCTTCCCATTTAATAAAGCTATAGGTGTGTGCTGCACTGCGGCCTTAAGCATCCCAGGCTCTAACAGGTAAAAGACAGTTATTAAGCAAAGAATTTGCCCTGAAACTAGAGAAACAGAAAGTTGCAGAGCTTACTGTAAATGTAGCTCATTAGGAGCCACATGACATTCAAGTCACCAAGCACAAATTCAGTCACTTGAGTCTTCTTAATACTGGTTCAAAATAAGTAACACCACAGATGTTAGCTTGCTACACCAACCAAACACCCCAGCATCTTTCTTAGTGGGGAGAATGATAGGATCCTGCCTACAGTGCAATGAGACTGCTCACTTGATACCAATGACTGAGCAAAGAGCTTGAACACTTTTAGTTGAAAGTCTTTCCATTCCCCAAGTAAATTTCAAGCATGCTACTATTGTTGGTTTTTTACAAGAGTATTGCTCCTTGTTCTACCTTCTGTCTCTTGTCATCTCACTGGCTTATCTGTTCAGATGTTATAATGGCCCTGGGCACAGGGCAAGCCCACCCATGAGGCGAAGTAGCTGCGCATCTGCCACTGCTCACCTGGCACCCGGCAGAGGAGGAGGAGGAGACAGGGTGGGGAGGAGAGGGGCATTTATTTTCAATTTCACCTATAGTGGCAAAAACCCAGCATTTTCCTCCTATTAGCAGCTGCTCTGAGGGCCTAAAAAGCAGAGGGTCTTTCACAGCCTCCTGCCCTCCCTCCTCCAAGGTCCTTTTAACTGGAGAGGGAGAGATCAGAAACTGGAGTGTCTTCTATATGGAAAAACTTGGCTCAACCCCCCCATTCCAAAATCAAGCCTGCCCTCTTCCTGATCCAAGCCCTCTACACACAGAAACTAATGGCACCTAAATATTGCTTATTGGTGTCGGTCAGGTGCCTTTCACTGTGTTCTTTTCGGTGCCTGCTGAAGACCTTCCCATTTAGATGCAAGACTACCCAGGTGTTTAAGAAAACCTGCATGAGGGTTTGTTTGTTTGTTTGTTTCTATAGGAAAAAAAATCTGTCTCAGTCTATTCTATTCTGGTTTCAAAACTTGCCGTGTGTTTTACAGTCATGGCTTTGTAACCGTAAAGAAGCGACGCCTTTATTATTCCTCTTGTTTTTTGGTAGACCACTCTTGTTTTCCCATTAATTCTCACGCACGCCTGCGCGCACCCAAAGGAAAGGGAGCGGGGCGAGGGGGCGAGGGGTCAGGCAGGGAGCCCTGCACGTGCGGAGGGAAGGGAGGGAGAACTTCTGCCGGGCACCGCCGCCTCCGGCCGGGCAGAGAGGGACGGATCCGGCATCCGGGGGCCGCCAAAGCCCCCCCTCTCCCCCCGCTGCCCGAGGGAGATGCCGCCGGCGGGACACCTGCGCGGGGAGGGAGACGGGGGCCGCTTCTGCCCGCCTTTCCCCGGACGAGGCAGAGGACGAGGCGGCGGCGGCCGCGGGCTCCGAAACGCCGCCGGGCGGGCGGGCAGGTGCGGCCCCGGCAGGTCCTTCCCCCTCCCTCCGTCCCGCCCGCCCGGCCCCTCAGGAGACACTCACGAATTTGCGGGACTTCCCGCCTCCTCCTCCTCCTCCGGGGTCTCCTCCAGGCACGGCCGTCGCGGGGGCCTCGTCGGCGGGGACCTTGCTCTTCTTCCTCTCGCGGCCGGTCCCGCGCGAGGGTCCCCCGCCGCCGCCGCCGCCGCTGCCGCCCTCCATGGCGGGGCGCGAAGTCCGCCCCTCGCCGCCGCGACCAGGACGGGGGCAGCTGGGCTCTCCTCCCCCGGCTCGGTCAGTCAGTCAGTCAAGGAGCGAGCGAGCGGCAGAGCGAGGCGGGCGAGCGGCTCCTGACAGCCACGGCGCTCGACGCCCACCCGACGGGACCTCTCAACGGCCGGGCAGCCGCGCCTGCCGAGCTCCGCCTCAGCCGGGCTCCGCCCTCCGTCACAGTGGCTGCTCCGCGCGCCGGCCCGCCTCCCAGGAAACAGCGCCCCGCCCACCGCGGCGGCGGCGACGTCGCACGTGAGACGCAGCCACGCCCCCTCGGCTCCCTCGCCCGCAGCAGCGGGAGAAAGCCCGAGAGCGCAGAGATAGGAAAATGGGGTAGAGGGGGGCAGGTGAGCTCGGAGAAACAACTTCCAAGATCCTTTCGGCGCTCTCGTTCTCTCTCTCCTTGCCGGCCAGTCGTTCTCTGCGACTTGGAGAAAGAGAAAGTGGCAGCAAAGGTCCCAAGGGTGGGGGCGGAAATGTGGCTTAAAAAAAATATTACTATTATTGTTAAATTTGTATACCGCTATATATATAGCATAGCAATAACAAAAACCAAACTCCCCCGCCGGCACATTATTATAAAACAAAGAACTTTATTTGAACAAGCTTTCTTTCAGCTCCTATCACTCTCTCTGAACAACATTGTCTACTGTCTAACGTTGTTGCAGATTGTGGGGGCGGAGGGGTTAGGCTGAGATTAGTTTATTTCCAGTCAAATATCTCTTGCAGCAAAAGTCAAATTTTTTGCCACAAAACTCCTTGCCGAGTTGCATGCAGAAACCTGGGGACTATTGTCAAGGCATGTAGAAGTGTTGCCATGTTTCCTCTTTTCCCAGGACACGCCCTCTTTTTCAGGAGTAAAATTTGAGAAAAAAATGCATTTATTTGCTATCAATGGCCGTCATATTGTCCTCTTTTTTTGCTCTTCAAAATGTGGCAACCCTATCAGACATGCCCTTTCAAATGTTTTAAAACTTTTTTTCCACTCAAACTAAGATCTGAGTAGAGGCTGGGAGCCGTTGCTGCTCATTCAGAGCTGCGCTATTGTATTGGGTTTTGGGTTTTTTCCAGTCACCGTTTAAAGCATTTCCAAAACCAGCCCTCAAATTCGGCATTTCGCCTTATCCTATTTTATGATAGATGCGGTTTTCCGCCTTCACAATGCAAAAACAGAATTTCCCCCATCAAAAACGAAATGTGTATCTCTTTGAAGCCTATGGTGCCTCTACACTTTCTATCTCTAAGGTGGACATTTTTGGTAATGAGGCAGAACTTCCGCTGCTCTCCCTTCCGAAGCCACAGAGATAAGGAAAAGAAAGCGAGGCATTGCAGAAAGAGATTTCCGGGTCCCGAGAGGAAAAACCCATTTTAAAACATCCCCAGGGGCCGAGGAAGCAGCTACCTGTAAAATTCAATAGAGAAAGTGGGTGGGAAGGGGAGTGTAGTGACGCTGAGATAGAGCAGCAGCAGCAGCATGTCCATGCCTAAACAAACAGCAGCAATAAAGGGCTGGAGTCTTGCTCTTTTTAACTTCTAAATCTAGCTCTGCTTGTGCAAATTCTAATGCCAGTAGAGTCCAATACAGCCTGGAGGAGCTGCAGCGGAGTGTTGCTTGTGGAAACAAAAGGCTGAGTCCGGCTGACAGAGTTAACATGCAACATGCCTCTTAATAGTCCAGGATAATACTGCAGGTCAGACATGGGGCCAAGGCTGGTTTAGATTTCCAACCAAACCTCCCCCACACAAAACCAGCAGTTGCATCAAGTATGTATCAGTTTCCTTAAACTGCCCCTGTGGTTTAAACCTAGATGGCTTTAAATACTGCAGGCAGGATGTTGACAGGGTCTAGTTGGAGAGCCTGGGACTTTGCAGCTGTCCATCTATGCACAATTCAAAGTGTTTGTTATGACTCATAAAGCTCTAAACAGCTGAAGAATAAGTTACCTGCCCATATGCTGAGATCTTCAAGTCAGGCCCTCCTCTCTGTCCCAGCAGCTCGTAAGTGTTTGAAGGGAACTCAGAGGAGGGCCTCCTCAGTAGGTGCCCAGACTCCAGCACTGCAAATTCTGTCCAAGATAATCCTCCACAGGAAGCCAAAAACACCCTTTATTTGTAAGTCTTAAAAAATGTAGTAGGATAGGCTTTTGTGTCTATTTAGTTGACCTTATTTTTTCATAGCTGTTTTAATTTATAAAAATTAACTGGCCATTATTGTTTATCTGTTCTTAGAGGACTATTTATTTTCCTTAATGATTTACTATGTATTGTACTATTAGATTAGGGTTGCCATATTTTGCCATGCACATGAAAAGGTGGGCTAGAAAAGAACTAAGTAACTTCGAAATAAAGGTATGCTGCCATTTTGTACCCCCTCTTCCCACAGCAGCTTCAACACCAACCACCCATGAATCAGGGGACCCCAGGGTGCAGCCTCTGGCACCCTGCAACCACAGTGGCTGCAACCACAGATAAACATTTGCAAAGTCCCTGGTCCATAAGCATGGAATGCTTTGGATCCTAACCAATATCTAAACTGTGGTTGGAGAGCCTGTGGTTTGGGATTCCCATTTCCATCAGCCCCAACAAGTGCAGCCAATGGTGAAGGATAACAGAATTGAATCACATAGAGTTGTAGGGTTGGAAGCAGCCCCAAAGGGATGATGGAAGCTGGAGTAGCAAGCAACCTTCCGGAGGGTCGGCACAGCTCCCCAACGCTTTATTAAGGGGGGTCATGGATTGAGATTATGTTTGCCCGATAATAAATGTCGGAAATGTAAAGAAAATGAAGGTACATTCTTTCACCTTTGGTGGACGTGCCCAAGGATCAAGGCTTTCTGGGAGATGATATATAACGAATTGAAAAAGGTATTTAAATATACCTTCTTGAAGAAACCAGAGGCCTTTCTCCTGGGCATAGTCGGCCAATTGGTGCCAAAGAAGGACAGAACTTTTTTTATGTATGCTACTACAGCAGCAAGAATTCTCATTGCAAAGTATTGGAAGACACAAGATCTACCCACCTTGGAAGAATGGCAGATGAAGGTGATGGACTATATGGAATTGGCGGAAATGACTGGCAGAATCTGAGACCAGGGAGAAGAGTCGATGGAAGAAGATTGGAAGAAGTTTAAAGACTATTTACAGAAATATTGCAAAATTAATGAATGTCAGAATGATGTCGGATAGAAACTAAGTGGTCTTTAGCCGAAATGTTATAAGGGAATATGAAAAAAAATGGTTTATTAATAGGTAAAAATTTAAAATTACAAATACTTTATGATTAACGATTAGGATACATAAAGAGGGGAGGGATTTGTTGAACTAATAACTGAATTGGAATACAAAAAAGGGAGGTGTGAGGAGGTCCTGGAAATAAGCAAATGAAGGCTAAGTAACGGAAGGAAGGAATTGTTTTTAACTGTTTTTATTTTGTATTTTTCTTTTTTCTTTTTTTGTCTTGTAATATTCTGAAAACCTTAATAAATATCTTATAAAAAAAAAAATGGATTGAGATTATGGCTCATGTTTTAGAGTCTTTGAATGGTACCCACCGGGAAGTATACCAGCGGTGCACAAACATGTATACTGGCAAACTGTTTTTAGGGCACACGTTTCTTTGCTCTTTTTTTTTTTTTTGCCCCATTCTGGAGACTATAAATGAAGCCATAATCTAGAACTATGACATCTTGTCATGCTATCAGCAGAAGCGGGACTAGTTATGTACCAACATGTCACTGTTTGGTTCTGTTCACTTTGCAGCGGTCATGTTCTTGGATGAGTATTGCTATAATGAAAATTATATTTTTAAATTTAGATGTTTCCATCTTACATCAGTCATTGTAACTTGTGCTCTAATATTTTAAGTTTGAACTACATACATGGATGAGCAATATTGAGATCAGAGGAAACGGATGTTGCAATTAGAACAATGTCATTTTGGACACTTCTGGGTGAATAATCCTTCATTTCAACATACTGTCTGCAGTCTTGTGGTGAATATTGTCCCTGTCTTCAGAGGCTTAGGCTGCTTGAACTCAGCTTTACAGAACCTAGCATATGTCCTTCAGACAGTAAATTAAGGGAGTGTGTATTGCAGTTTCGTTACTACCCATGCACCCACACACTTCCTGAATGTGTGGCAAAAAAATCACTTTGTGCTACAGTGCTTCTACAACCATGAAAAGTAATTTCGTACCCCCTCGAGACATGAAAGAAGAGACTGGGCTCCATTACTATAATAATTTTAAAAAAGGACTGAAAGTGACTGTACATCACACATGAGGAACCCATTTACAGTTGGAGGGCCAAATTCCCTTCTGGACATTTATTTCTGCACTGCAGGGGGTTGGCCTAGATGACCCTTGGGGTCCCTTCCAATTCTACAATTTTATTATTCCCAGGGCCACATGTCAGTGACAAGCAGGGCTAGAGGCAAAGTGGCAACAAAGGCAAATGTTTCTACAGCAGGCTACTTTCTATACAGTCCTTTGTATCCCCTCCAGACAAGCAAGAGTTTGAGGACAAATACCAGCCAGGCAAAAGCACTCAAGAAGGATGTGAAACAGGTCCAGTGAAGGGCCAGGCATGAGGAGAGTTCTGAGGGCCAGAAAGAGAGGCATGTGGGGGCCACATCTGGTCAATGAGTCTGCTGTACAGGCTACATGAGCGCATGTCAATGCAAGAGGCAGGGGGAGAAGGAAAGACACAAAACAGGTAAGAAAAACACCATCCTGTTGTTTAATATTTTAAAAGCATTAGTAAAATATGAGCATAAGGAAGAAAAGATCAGTTGCTGTTCTGCCATTCTACCCGCAGTGAAGTCTTCATAACACTGATGGCAAGTATCTGCACGTACACATACAGCTTAAGACCAGTAAGACCACAGCCAAACTGAGGCACACATTGCATCAATGGCTATGTAGTCACAAAGGAAGGAGAACTTGCAGTTAAAACTAGAGAAGCCTTTCAAATTTTTGCTTGGATCCAAAAAGAACTTTATTTTTAAGGAAGTTTGTGGAAGAGATGTTTCCTGTCCACTTCTCCCCAGTGTGTGCATCCACCCTTACCCTGAAAAAGAAAATCCTCTCTGAGTGGTCTGGGGGACCCTCCTGAACAATATGGAATGTGGTTCAGGGGGGAAGAGGGGACAGGAAGCTTTCCTTTCATAAAGTTCCTTAAAATTTATTTAGGAACAAAGCCTCTGCCTGAACACATGCTCAGAAAGCATGACTCATTAAAATATGTAAAGGGTCACAGAAGGGAGAAGCTCAACAATGGGAAGACTTTCCACAACAACATAACCATCTTTGGCCCAGGTCTCTCCCTACAATCCATGTAACATTCTTTTGAGAAGCAACATGACCTCTATGAAACCAAAGGTGACGTCTGTGGAAAGGTCACTCTTGGGGGTACACTGAGTTGTACATAGGTGCACAATCCAGCGTTTCCCAGCCTTGGGGTCTCCAGCTGTTTTTGGACTACAGCTCCCATCATCCCTAGCTAGCAATACCAGTGGTCAGGGATGATGGGAATTGTAGTATGAAACCAGCTGGAGGCCAAGGGTTGGGAAACCCTGCACTAGTGTGTGAATGTAATCAACACTCATGCAAAACAACACCCACCCACCCACCCCCAGCCTTCTGTCCCTCAAATATCCCACACGGGTAAGTTTTTTCAACATGCCCTGATTTTGAAAATGAGCTGCTACAAAAATAACCTCCTATGAAGAAATCTGTGCTAAATGAACCAGCATTGTTGGGTCAGCCGCAAAACTGACCGTTCCAACCTCCATTACTGGCTCAGCAAAATATTAACCATTATCCGGTTCTCCCTTTTATCTGATTTACTTTAACACGGGACTCTGGTTGGCTTAAAAACTGGCAAACGACTGACTTTTACACTGCAGCTTTTTTGGGATTTAAAACCAGCTGCTTCAGCAGAACACCTCACATACACAAACCTGTTTCAAAAGAAGTCAGAAGAAATGTCCAAGTGCAACAGTGCTTCTTGTTGTCTGCACGGGAGACAAAGTCACTGCAGAATGAGACCCAACAGCTGGTCACACAGCAGTGAAACAGACTTGTGTGAACAAGAAATTATGAAATTCTTTTTCCACAAACAGTGGCAAAGGCACAGTCTCAAGGGGTGGGAAAGGCTCTGGGAGGACCATAAACCTCTCAATGTCTTTTGCGCCCCAGTAATTGCATGATTCAGCAGTCCTGCTGCCATCACTTAGCGACAGGACAGAGGCTTTCCACTGGAACCCGCTGCATCCTTATAGCACCACCATCCTGTGATCTCCACACTGTTCACACTCCCATGATTCAGGCATCATATCTCCACATCACTTTCTTTATCGTTATCATGGTCACCATCGTAGAACTCATTTGAAGCCTCTGGCCTGCAAGACAGGAAGAGGCCAAAAATTAAGCACAGACACTGGAAACCTGCCCACCTAAAACTGCAGCAACTACATGCTTCTGGAAAACAGCAATCTAAACAATAAGCAAAAGCCCAAATCAATGTAGTGTTGGTTCTGGGAGGCACATATCATAGTTCCTCCAGTTGGGCTGGGGTGCAAACCCGGGACGCTTCTACTTGAGGGATAAACAGAAACATGCCTGCTGTAGTTCTCCTCAGAACCTCTCTCTTCAGGATCAGGCTCATCTGGGCGATCAAAATTCAGCAAATCAGAAGGGACGTCATGGATCTGGACACTGGGTGCATGGTTCAGCATCTTCAAATTCTCAAATATAGTTTGCCGAATTTGATCTAAGTACTGGTCAGAAGAGAAGAGGGGGGAAAACAGCAGGTCATATCATAGAGGCCTTCAGGTATGAAAATGTTTATAAAGTTCCAGCCACCACTCCTGCCTGGCTGTCAGAAATGCCAAGGGCACTAGATTTTCTCTTACTGCAGGAGTAGAGAAGCCATTTGGCCCAAGGGCTGACAGGAACCTGTCCAAATTGCCAGGGCCAAAACAAAAGCAAAACTCTTAAGGGAGTGGGAAGCAAAATCACACCACCACCCCCATCCACAAAACATGTACCAGACACCAAGGACACAGCACTGCCCCTCTTCTCCCCCACCCTCTCTCTCTCACAAACAGAGCACTCCAGAAACAAAATAAAATTCCTCTCTAAGGAGCAGATGGGTCCTTTATCTAGGTCTAGGATCTTGGTGCTAAGCACAGCAGCACTAGGTTTAGAGATAAGCCCTCTGCCTACTCCTTCAGAGCAAAAGGCAGCATTTCCACCCACTCAGAGTTTGTGTGGGGTACAGAAAAATGCTGCTTTTAAAATCAAAGAGCAGACAGAGAGCTTATCTCCAATCTAAGAGCAAAGATAGGAGCTCCTTCTGCTGTCTTTTGTCTCTCTCAACGGGGCCATTGCTAATCTTAGCACGGTGACACTTGTAACATAAATTAAAAATCCCTTTAATTGTCACTTATGACATCAGGTGATTAGTAACGATCTGGATGAAATCCAACAATGTGAAGTCCGTGTAATATATTAGGTACATTTGGCAGGCAGTTCATAGAATTAGAAAGGCAGTGCTCATTATATTCTAATTTAGACATGAGTCGCACTCCTCTTAAAATATCAAGATTGCAGCTGGGTGGTCCTGCTTGATCTTGGTGTCTTCTACGCTTATGAGAATTTTTTATTCTCTTATTATGCTGTTCTAAATATGCATTTTATAGTGGACTTCCTTTAGTAATGTTTTCTTTTGAAATGGTCAAGATAATTTTTTTCCTAACTTGGCTGTGTTAAATGTGCATTTTATAGCTGACCTCTTTTGGTAATGTTTTATTTTGAAATCTTTTCAGATAATATTTTAGTTTCCTGTTGCTTTGAATGTATACTTGACTTTCTTCAGTAATGTTTTATTTGATGTTTTAATGAAGGTTGTAAACCACTTTGAGATTTTTTTCTTAAAAATATAAAGCAGTATAGAATGAAATTAACAATGATAATAACAACTATTTGCCCAAAATGAATTTGCAGGTTCAGAATGATCCCAATCACTCTTACTCAGGCATAGGCAAACTCGGCCCTCCAGATATTTTTTGGGACTACAACTCCCATCATCCCTAGCTAACAGCACCAGTGTTCAGGGATGTTGGGAATTGTAGTCTCAAAACATCTGGAGGGCCTGCTCTTACTGCTTGGAATGGGCTTTGGGAAACCAGAAGCACCAATGCTGCAACTTTTGAAAATGTCAAGGCAGAAGACATGGTGGGAGGCTAAAGCAGAGCTAAGTGAAATATATATGGCCAAAGTTACTTACCTGCCTTGAGTTCTGATTTTCAATTCGAGTGCTGACATCAGGGTGGAGGGTAAAGTCTGGAGCAAAGTATTCAAAGTACTCTGCATAGAGACAGACAATTAGTGTGGATACATGCATACTGATGTTTATACATTTTAAAATAAGAAGGAAATCCATGCACAACCCCTTTCAAACAACTCTACAAGCCCATGCAACAACTAACTGAACAGCAAGCTGCAGCTCCACTCTCCTGAAGGAGCAATCTCTCTCAATGCCTTGGCTCCCTTTATGTAAATTAATGAAATCAGCTGATTTTCCAGCTGCTTAGAACTGATGAAAACATACAATCAAATTCTGCTTCATCTATGAAGCTGTTATGCCATCAGTTTTCCGGTTTGCATAACACAGAATTACTGGGAATCAATATTGACGAGCAAATGTAATAACCACTGACAACTCCAAGTGGAAAAAGTAACAGGATTAAATAATCTGGTTTAAAATAATTTGCCTCCAATAATTAGAAAATCATAGGCAGATATGAAAAGGTTGGCCAAAGGCTGGTCACCACCTCCACCACGTAAATCTGCTTAACCCTTATATTTTGAAACAATCTGAAAGATGCTGTTGGCGAATTACAGATTAACCAACCCCAACCCCCAACAAATCATGCTGGAGAATTTGGATGAGGTGGAGATATCCCTGCACCCAGCCCAACCCAGAGACACTGCCCTTGTTGGCAGGGCAGTTCCACCAGCAAGAGGTTCCCCACTGTATCTGCCCTAACAGAGGGCACAAGCTACCACTGGCAGCGTTGTTAGCAGCAGCCAATAGTAACCCCCCAAAAGGGATTGTTTCAGGGTAGAGGTGGGCTAGAACCCAAATCAGCCGCGCTGCTGCCACGTGATAACAAGGGGCCCAACCAGGACCTGGACACTGATATAGTGAGCTGACATTTTCCTCCACACACCACACCTGCCCTGGCCAGCACATGCAACAAGGTTCTACAGGTGGCAGCGGCTACTCCATGAAGCCTTGTCATTGCTTTTGAACTATCCCCCTAAGTTATCTAGATACTAATAACTTGGGGAAACTAAATATGGTACAAGTGACATCAGTGACGTTTGAACATGTAGGTCCTCAACTTACCACTATATGGAAGCTCCTCACTAATTGCTTCATCTACAAGTAATGATGTTTCATAAGTCCTAAAATGAAAGGCAGACTACAGTGAAGTCTTCACATGACACAAACCTGTGCCATTTTATATGCAAGGAAGGTAAAGCCCCAACCCATTATCAACAAAAGTTTCCAGAAGACTCACCAGCACCGGGCCACATTGCGAACTGTGTAGCCACCTCCTCCTAACACCAGGAGGGGTATGTTGAAACTCTTTACATATTCTACACATTCCCTAGGATTCAAAGTTATAAAATTCAGAAATGAATTCCTCTCAAACTTGCTTACATTCATCTATGTGTTGTACATAAACCATCACCCTTCATATGGCTACAAATAGGTTTTGGAAAATTTACAAATAACTAACAACACAGGCTCTATTTACTCAGGTGTATGCTCCTGAGCGCGTTAAAAGTGGGAGGTTTATTTCAGACTGGTCAAAAGCCCAGAAAAATATATGCAGCACAAAGAGTCAGTGTGAATTTCTAAAGTCCTAAATATTGAAAAGATTGAGTAATGTATATTATGTATAAATACACAACAATAACTTATTCTGAGCTAAATGCTGCTCTTTCACTACTGGCTTCAAAGGTGAAGGTTGAAAAAAAGTAAAGAGAGCCTAGGTAGGTATGTACTATTAACCCATCTGTAGCACCTCAAGGTAATTCTTAGTATAACTGTGGGAGGCATACACAATTAATAAAGAACAACCAAAACCTGTAAACTCTCTGCTTATCTTGTCTTTGTGGCAAAGCAGATAATTGTGCAGGTGTGCCTTATAGAACACACCTGCCTACAGAGGGGGACAACTGATCCAAACATGTTAACAAAAGTGGAACAACAATACCATCACTACTACAAAGCACCAAATCAACAAAGTTTGACATAACACTACATTATTGCTCAGAAAATCAGAAACAAATCCTCATGAGCCAGGATGAGAATCAATTCGCAGAATGGGGAGGGGGAGAGACAGGGTTTCAGACTGTTAAGTACCAAGGACCAAAAAAGATGTGACACAGAGATACATTAATGCAGGGGTCGCCAAAGTTTTTGGAGCAGTGGGCACATTTTGAATTTGGGGGAAGTGCCTGTCACAAATTGACTGCTGTTGGGGCAAAGCACAATTAGAGCAAGTACACGCACTGCTGTTTCCCCCTTCCAGACCTCATGCTTATTGTGGGAAATAAGCTATGTCCTGCTTGTGGAGATCACATGGCAATTATTTACACTATTAGGAAAAATAAACAAGATGGCCACACACACACACAGACACACACACACACACACAGAGAGAGAGAGAGAGAGAGAGAGAGAGAGAGAGAGAACCGTATCTCACACACACTTCACAAATGCCTCTCCCTCTCCACCCAAGTGCATCTTTCCCTCACTCAAAGCACACATTCATCCATACTTCTTGTTCCCATACGTGTCTGTCTCTCACAGACCATACGCATGACTCTCCCCCTTCCAGTTCTCTCTCATACAAACACAACACTACACTACACATGCATTTCTCATCTCTCTGCTCAAGTGCATTTCTCCCAGTTACACACAGAACCCCTTCAAGGGGTGAAGCAGGTGGACACCCCCAGCTCCACATGACTGGCAGGCAGCAAGCAAGCAAGCAAAGAGGATGGACCACTAGGTGAGCAGAGAAGCAATCCCTGCCACTTCTCCCCCCTCCAAAAGCAACCAGAATGCAAGGAGACCAACCCTTCCAGCTTTGCTTTATTTTTAACTGAAGCAACCACAAAGGCTCTGATTTTTATCAGACCAGCAGCACTGTTTTTGCAATATAGTTCATTCACCATAGCAAGCAGCTATTTAGCCTATATCAGGAAAGAAATATAGTACACCTGCATTTTTCCACCGGGGGGGGGGGGGGCAATAGCAAGTTCATCAGAAAGCAGATTTTACTGAAGCAGAACAGGTGGGGGTGTTAAACTTTTTCTCATACTGTTTTTCAATCACATACACACCAATTAATTCCACTGTGTTTTTCTGCTGCAGGGCTAATAGTCGCTTTGTGGGAGGGCTCAACCTCTCCCTCACCCCTCCAGCACCACTAGTCCAAACAAATGTGAAGCTCCCACAGCTGCATTAAAGGGTAAAAAAGGTGGGAGATCCAATCACATCAGTTTCAGTTCCAATGTGCCCTTTTACTCAACTCATTAAAGGGACTCACCCATGTCCTCTTATGCTGAGGTTAAAGCAACCAAGACGATCACAACCTAGCGAGTCAGCACCACACTTAATGGAGGCAAAGAAGAAGAAATGAGGAGAAAACAACAGTATCGGTGCACTAGCTACTGATTATCCAAAACACTCACAACAGAATATCAGGAACGCATCTCATCCCAGCCAGCCCACCTATCTCCCAACCCTCCCCCCACTAGTTCTTCTGTGTGACCACCAAAGGAAATTCAAGTCCACACCCATGACTCTCACTGCTTAGGTCTTCCATCCTCTTACCTGCAGCACTATGCATGTGGGCTGATAGAACTCTATAACTTGATTAATGACTGGCTGGAAGAGGTGTTTGTAACCTTCAAAGAGAAGACAAGAGTCTGCTGTTATAGCTCCTCTGCTGCAATCTGAACAGAAGTCAGAGTATCCAGCAAGGCCCAAGAGAAGCCTTCCACTTACTTTGGTCATCGATGCCATCACGCAAAGGTACGTTCAGACAGTAATAACGGCCACTCTCAGCTCCCACTTCATACATGTCACCTAGCAGGTGAAAGCAGGGCAAAGTGCAGAATTCAAACTTTTATTTTTAAAATAGGTTACTACCTAGCTAATCCACAGCCTGAAGAAATCCCATCTCTGTTTTCAGCTAACCACTGGAACATCCCCACACTAATGTACCTATCCTATATCTAAGCACTCTGCAGGTATCCAAAATGAAATCTGTATTGCATCTTTAATCCATCTTATAATAAGCAATAAAAAGTTTTGTACCTGTACCAGGGAAGAAGTAGTTTCCATATTTGTGAAAGGACACCGTCATGACACGGTCTGTCAAATAAAAAGCCTCCTGGACACCATCTCCATGATGGATATCTATGTCAATGTACAGTACACGTGGGTGATATCTGTCAGAAACCCAAAGACATGTTAGAGAAGCAGGTGGAAGCTGGCAACACCAGGGTGAAATCCTGTATCCAAGCTGCACAGCCACTCCCCTCACTCAGTTGCCAATCCAAGTTTCTTACTCACCAAAAAGGTGCATTTCATGTCGTAGATCAGAAAGGGAAACATTTGTATGTAATTTATAGTTGGGCAGCAGATAGGGAATGGGATTGGAGACAAGCAGGTAATGTGTTTAAATTATCTGTAAAGCCAGACTGGAGGAGGAGGAAGAAATAACTTAGTCTTCTTGATGAAGGGAGCAATGCCAAGTAGTGGAAGCCAGTGTAATTTATGCCAGTTTAAGTTAAGCAAGCATAAAGTGCACCAGAGCCAAACTCCATTCAAGGTGGGGTTTTCAAACACAAGACTGCACCAAAAAATGCCAAGCCAGGGCTTAATTATTGCATTTCTTAAACTGGAACAAAAAAGTGCAGGTAGGAAAGAAGTGTACCACATCTGGACTCAGCCAGACACAAATAAACAAGAATTATCACATTATGATCAAACACTTGAAGAAGGTTCAATGGAAAGGGAATGGGAAGGGCCACCAGCACAAGAGAAGCCATTTAGACACACAATCTCTAGTGCAGCCCTATTATGCCATTTACAGCAACACCAACTCCCCCCTCCGCCTATGCACCAACTCCTTACTTGAGAAGCTCCAAGATGCCGATCACAATGTCATTGACATAACAAAACCCAGAAGCCTGAAACACAAAAAGGGCAAAAGTGAGTCAGTGAAAAGCAACTAAGTTTTCTTTACCCTCCAAAGCAAGGAAAGTAGACTTGCCTCATTACCTCAAACTTCTTGGCATGGTGAAGTCCTCCAGCCCAGTTTATTGCAATATCACAGATCTAAAGACAGAAGGAGGACATTAGCTCAAATGAAAGAGGATTATGCTGCCTTAACAGCAACACTTACCAAGGGATGATGAATCCCTATATCCTAAGCTACCCCATCCACTCTGCTGACTGCCTTTGCAAAACAACAACAACAACAACAACCAACTGTTAAGGCTATCTGAGTTATAGTTTTGTACCCATGAGAGTATTTAGCATTTATACTTCCTAGCATTCTAAGCACTTCATTGCACTCCTCACAAAAAAACCTATAAAGTAGGTCAGAATTAGTACCTCCATATTGGAGATGGGAGGCTAAAAACCACCAAGTGAATTCATGCCCCAGATAGGATTTGAACTGGGGGGTTCCTGAGTACCCCACCACGCCATATCAGATATCATGAAGTTCCCCCAGAGTCAATGATTATGAATACCATTTTAGTTGCACAAAAAAATTACAGAGCAAATTTTAGAGCGACCTGGTTGACAGCAACTTAAGGATGTGAAGAAGGTGAAGATGACATCACCTTGTTACCTTATTATTCAGTTGTGTTGCTCCTTGCAATGAAGCCCCAGTATATCGAGAACAAAATTCAAACAGCCCTGGGAACACTGGACTATGAGAGAACACAAAATTACACTTAGTTCAGGATAACATGGCAGAAACTTTCCAATCCAAAATAGCTATTTGGGTATGGAAGATCCGACCATATCACTAGATGTGAATAAGAAACACAAGACAGGCAAGGCAACGTTTTTGTTTAGCAGCCACAGTTGAAATAGGAGTGTGCAAGTCGTCTAATAATTCAGAACTCTTCATCTGCAAGGGTCCATGGTTCTACTTGCCAAGGCAAGTGCCTATCCCCAGCAAACATGACAAGCCCTCTCCCAATTATGGAGCAGGGGCTGGGCATCACCCACAATTGGAAACACAACTTTGTTTCCAGAGATGCTCCAAGTACCCTGAAAAAACAACAAGAAGAAGAGGAAGAGTTTGGATTTGATATCCCGCTTTATCACTACCCTAAGGAGTCTCAAAGTGGCTAACAATCTCATATCCCTTCCTCCCCAACAACAAACACTCTGTGAGGTGAGTGAGGCTGAGAGACTTCAGAGAAGTGTGACTAGCCCAAGGTCACCCAGCAGCTGCAGGTGGAGGAGCAGGGACGTGAACCTGGTTCACCAGATTATGAGTCCACTGCTCTTAACCACTATACCACACTGGCTCTGGAAAGTCCATAAACAGCATTCCCACTACTCCTGTTCCCTGTATTGTCTCTGATAATTGAGGTGGCATACAGAGCAATCCTAGCTGTATCATCCTTCTATTTCTCCAACCCCCTTTTAAAGCCATGCAAGTTGGCGGCCATCACTACATTTTGCAGTCTCAAATTCCACTATGTGATGTTTAAAAAGGTACTTCCTTTTGTTTAGCCTGTATCTTCCAGCCTTCGGATTCATTGGGTGGTCCTAGTGCTTAGCAGTATACTGCCTCTGACCATGGAGTCTCCTTTTAGTAATAATGGTTACTGATGGACCTATTCTCCGCGACTCTTTCAAGTAGCCAAGGAACTGTGCACAAGGGCAGAATCACCCATCTCTTTCAGTACTGGAGTTGTAGCTGCACAGAGAAGCCAAATCAGCCTGGAGAGGGTGGCAAGGGGTGAATACAGCAGTGCTTGCCAGGTCCACCCACTCTCACGTTAGGTTTGAGGGCTGGCTCTGGTTGCTTTTGAAGCTCTCCTTATTGCTGTCTCTCAAGATGACATAGAAAGCTGAGAAAGCTTGTTGGAACAGAAATGTCTTCAGATGTTTCAGAAAGTGCAGCTATCTGTGACTTCACTATCTAAGCAGGAACACTGCTCCTCAAAACAGGGGCCACCACACTAAAAGCCCTGCTCCAAGTTACTTCTGAGCAGGCTTCTGATATCTTTGCGGCTTGACGGAGAAGCTCTCCTTACTCCTACTGGGTAAGGCTGTCTCTCAAGAGAGTTGGTCATTGGTATGTGAGACCCAGCCCAGTAGGAGTGTCACTTTCCCTTTTGAAACTTGTCCTGGTAGCAGATTAGCAGCCAGTGATTCAGAAAATACAGTGTCCCATGTTGTCAGCCATTGACTCCTGCAAGCAACCCAGCTGCCATGTTCTGCACTAGCTGCAGCCTCTGGGCTAACCTCAAAGTAACCCCACATAAAGCACCTTGCAGTAATCTCCCCCTTGAGCTTGACAATGCATGGATGACTGTAGGCACACAGTAATATTGTGTGTGTGTGTGTGTGTGTGTGTGTGTGTAAGAAAGCACCGGCTTTGCTAGTCCTTAGGCTTTAGTAAGCCTCCTGGTGCTCCCGTAAGCAGGGCCGACCCAATATATTTTGGCACCTGAGGTAAACCACAAAATGTTCTGCAGTGGTCGAAGTATGACAGGAAACTACGTTTTCCTCAGTATTTTCTAGCTTAACTCCATGTGCTTTAACATCACTTCAAGAATTAGGAACCTTTTAGACTTTTCTTAATTAAGTTATAACTTTTCTCTAAAAAGCTTTGGTGACATTAAGATTTCTGCATATGAGATCTTCAGCTCTGTTACAATAGTACACATCCTTGGTGAAGCCAGGAAAATAAGCAAATATTTACTGTTGGCTTATGTTCATAGAGCACATGAATAAAGGTTGAATGAGTGCCTTCCACTTATCTCCCCCTAGTCAATCTCTCTGCATGGCATTCCATTTCCCTTCTCACACCACATTCACATCAGTCAATCATCTACCCTTCTACATCCTCACATATATTTCCACATGTAAATCTTTGTTTCTAACCAAACAAAGACATTATCTTATTTCTTCTGTCATTCACATCTGTAGTAGATTTATTTAGCAAAAATTTAAAACCACTTGATTATATGCAGAACCCCCAAGTCGTTTACAAAAAAATGAAACAAACAATGAAAGACCAGTACTTTTTTGTTTGAGCAGGCATTTGGGACCTCTGTAATATCCACCCTGCCCACACCACACATTTTGGGCCCTATCTACCTGATGCATCTAGAAGATATACAGCACTTACCAGTCATCCCCCACATTGAAAGCATTGAGGCTCTTGGTGAATCCTTGCATGTTATTTGGAGACACTCGCTGAAGGAAGTCAATGTAATCTTCTGAATGAAAGCGGCACATATCATGTTGAGATGCTTGATATGGTTTAAATACCTGCAAGAGAAATTCCTCCCATTCAGGACTGAATTCAACAGCAGAGCAAGGCTGTACAGCTGTCAGACTCAAAGTTCCAGTTTACACTATCCCTAGTCAGACGTCTATATTTATGCTCACCATGGCAAGTGAGCTGTTGCAGTTTTATGAACTTAATGAACAGAGCCTTCCTCCCAGACCTGAAGCTACAGAGGTGGATAGGAATTGTCCTGGCAATTGTGCAGCAATTCCCACTCTCAAAGTTGGGTATCCCAGCCAAATAGGTAACAACTGCGGGAAAGGGACGGGGGCTTTCTTAGCACAAACTGGAAAGGGGAAGGTCAGAAAACTAAAATGCTTTGGCTTGGTGGCAAAGTCAATAAAATTGCTGAGTCCTGCCTCCAGTGATTCCACACTTTGTGAGAGGCTTTACATGTAGTGTATGCAGATTCTGAAATATACCTACAAAGGAATGGATAAAAATGTCCTAAAATAAATATTACTGCCTTGAAACCAGCAGCTGTCTTTGACCCAGTAAATGCAATGCTTACAATCATCTTCTTATAGAGTCCATAGTGCAGAACCAGACTGTGGGTCAGTGCCAAGCGATGAGGCTTCATGGGATGTCCCGCTCCTAACACAATAAGAAAGAAAAAAACCACTGTGAAATCAACATTCCCATACCAGAATCAAAGGTTCATTAAGACCTAGCTTATTACCAGCACTCGTGCATAGAGAAAGAAGTGCAAACAGAGATAAAAGTAGTATTGTGGGAGAACATTATGCTGATACATATGAGTCCCTTATAGTAGAAGTATAGCCCAATGATTAAGATTTACATTGTTAAGAACAGTTGAGTGAAGTACCAATTAGTTTCATTCATTGTCTAACTTCTTCTTTGGCAATCACTCATAGCCAAGTAAGATTGTCTTCCATAAACACGGTTTTAACAATGAGTCTGTAAGTGGCTGTGGAGGCCAATTCTGGATCCGCACATCCTTCCACAGTGGGGACATTGGTTTCCGTGCAGGAGTTGATCACGGTGTGGATTTGCCAAGCACGCCTTCCTCTTAGCATGTTTCTCCCTTCTGTCCTGAGTTTGAGTGTCTTCAAAGCCCATGACACCTTTGGTAAAGGCTGTTCTCCAACTGGAGCGCTTGCAGGCCAGTGTTTCCCAGTTGTCAGTGTTTATACTACATTTTTAAAAATTTGCCTTGAGACAGTCTTTCAACCTCTTTTGCTGACCACCAGCATTACGCTTTCCATTTTTAAATTCGGAACAGAGTAGTTGCTTTGGAATACGATCATCAGGCATCCGAAACTTATCGTAAGAGTGTTCTCTAAATTAAGTAAATACAGGTTCCACATAATGTATGTATGGTTGTTTGGTGGTGTGTGGTTTTGTTTTGGTTCAGTCAAAATATCCTTTCAATTCCCACCACCCTCACTGGCATGCTTGGTTAGGAACACAGGAGAGGGCATTCTTGGTGGCTTCTCCCAGACTCCCCCCGTGATCATTATTACTATTAATTTACTTATTATGACTATGTCAAATGGGGACTCGGAACTGAAAATACAACCATGAAGAGGCAATCAAACGACTACACAGTTAAAACTAGATATAAATATAGAAGATCCACGAGAGTGGATTTAAAAGGGGTTGGGGAGGAAGCGAAACCTCCGTGACTGGAACTCTTGCCGCTTATTTTTAAAGCGGGGGCTGTTTTCGGAAGGGCAGAGGCAGCGGGCCCCTCGGCAGCAGACGGCCCGCTCCGCTCCGCCCGGAAAGACCCGACCTGCGGCCTTTTCCGACCCACCCCCGACTCCCCTCGCACCGGCCCCCGCAGAACCCGCCGCCGCGCCGCGCACCGTAGTGGAAGTTCCCCACGTCCGGGTCGTAGAAGTAGGCCACCGTCTTCGCCATGGCAACCCCTCGCGGAACGGCCCCGCCGAGTAACGGGCGACCCGCGCGCTGCCACGCCGCCGACGTCACCACGCCGCCGACGCACACACGGAGGCTCCGCCCATAAGTGAAGCGCAACACCGCTCGCTCGCCCGGGCTCCTCCTGGCTTCTCGCCCGGCAGCTCTCGCGAGACCCAAAGCGGGAGGCCGGGTTCTTCGTGGGAGGAGCGTGGGCGGAGTTATAGCGCGACTTGCTTAGGCTCCGTCGGTCGGGATTGGCGCGTCGGTAATGAAACTAAATCGTGGCTCCGCCCCTCTCTGCCCCGCGCACGCGCACAGGCCGCGATCTCTGCGGCGGTCCTGTTTTGAGCCAGCTGCAGCGAAGGCTCAAGACGAGAGAACAGAATAGGAAGTAATTACATATCTGTCGATATCGATATCTGTTTATAGACATGTATACGATTACTAAAGGTCCGGAGAAAGAAGGGGAAACCTTCCATTTTATTTATTTATTTCTTAAAATGTGTACACTTCTTGATTGTGAAAAACCTCAAAGCTGTTTACAGAAAGGTAAAATCAAGAAAAATCCACAACTCTGCTTTAAAGCATTCAAACGTTAAAATACCAAAGCAGATTAAAATCACTTCCAACTTCCTAAGCATCTGGGCAGGCTTGTCTAAGGCGCTGAACGGAGTATAGGAAGGTGCCTTCTTGATGTCAATAGGCAGGGAGTTCCAAAGTGCAGGCGCGGCCACACTAAACGAGTATGTGGCAGCTGCACTCATGGGTCCTTATGTCCACTAAATGTTTACTCCCAGAATAATACCCAAAACAACAATGAACAGCAAAGCTTCATGTGTGGCTGTAATACTACAGTGGTACATCTGGTTACGTACTTATTTCGTTCTGGAGGTCCATTCTTAACCTGAAACTGTTCTTATCCTGAAGCACCACTTTAGCTAATGGGGCCTCCTGCTGCCGCCGCGCCGCAGGAGCACGATTTCTGTTCTCATCCTGAAGCAAAGTTCTTAACTCGAGGTACTATTTCTGGGTTAGCGGAGTCTGTAACCTGAAGTGTCTGTAACCCAAGGTACCACTGTATTTGAATTTAGGTGTTAGTAGTTACACAAAGAATTTTCCCAGATTCAAAACCACATTCTTATTTACCTGTAACACTTGAAAGAGACCCCTTGCTTTATCACTACAGTATAAAATCTCCTATATGTGCAAGTGTGTGAAGAAAGGAGAACAGAAAAGCAGGATAATTAGGAAACGGTAGAATAGCTTTCCAGAGAAATGAAGGCAGGTGGGATATATTTTCTTTAAAAGATGGAGCTGTAGATCAGGCACCCCCAAACTCAGCCCTCCAGATGTTTTGGGACTACAACTCCCACCATCCCTAGCTAACAGGACCAGTGGTCAGGGATGATGGGAATTGTAGTCCTAAAACATCCGGAGGGCAGAGTTTGGGGGTGCCTGCTATAGATAAACCTGGCTGGCTTAAGGAAGGTGGCGGGAGAGCTCTTATACCCCTTTAGAGCACCACTCCTCCCTCCCTAAGCCAGGCAAAAGAGCTTTTGGGAACTAGCCTAGTCCCCCAAGTCCACTGACCGCTCACCACTGCTGAAAATTAAAGTCTGGACAAAAAAAGAAAAGTGTTTTATTTAGCATTGCAAGCCTACATCCTTAGGTTGGGCTGTCTTCCCCAGAGCTGCTTCCTCCTGATAGAACATTTTGTTTCCCACTATCATTATTTGTCCTATGGACCATATGCATTTCCTGAAGGCTTTTCATGCCGTTGAAATCCTCCTTCACTGTTAAATATATATGCATATATACCATATGTCTAGCCATTGTGGAAGCAGTAATGAAAACCAGAATTAACCCTCATCATTTCTTTTTTTTTTTTTAATGATATTTATTGAAAATTTTTTAGAATTACAAAAGAAAACAAGGTAGAAAAGGAGAAATAAAAAACAAAGAAAAAACAAACCACATCAAACAATACAAATTAATCAAAATCAAAATCAAAAAATAGCACAACACGGTCAAAAAACAAAAATATACCACAAACATTTAAAAACAAATCAATTATTCTCAAATCCTTAACTGTCATTACCTTCTTTCTTTGACCTCCTCCTCCTCCCTTTTTTTGTATCCTAGTTGTTAATTGTCGCAGCAAATCCTTTCCATATTTCATAATATTCTGTCATTACATTACCTTAATCTATTTTAATCTTATCTTACTATAAAAAACCTTAAAACCTAAAACTTAAATCTTATTTTTACCAACTTCTCATAACCATAATATTCTAACATAATTCTTTAAACATTTTTGCTAAAGCCAGATAATTTCGTTCCAAAATTTTTCTAACATTCATCAGTTTTATAAAACAATCCTAATAATAAAAAAGAAATAAAAAAACAATCCAATCTTCATCCAGCGTCTCTTCCTCCTGGTCCCGGGTTTTGTCAGTCCTTTTTATCTCATCAATCTAGCGCATTAACCTGGTAATCTTATATCCGAGGCCCTTAAGTCCCTTCCATGTCCCTTCCGCGGCTCTTCTTCATATTTATAACTGTATTTTCCTTTGTCTCCTGCTCCTTTCACTCGTGGGAACTCCAGCTTAGCAATGTTTTTGACCCTTCTCGACATATCAGCCCCTTTTCCATAGTCCACACTAAACTCCATGTGATATTTAAAAACATGTTTCAAAGTCTCTCCAAAATTAAGAGCCCCCACAACCCCAAACATCTCACGGCCCATTGCCAGACTTGAAAAGTCCAAACATCCCTGCATAGGGGGGTCTATCCAACCCCCCATTTCCAAACCAAACCAAACTTTATCTTTCCAAATCTGGCTTTTTCCAGGTTCATTTGTCAAATCCAAAAGCTCATGTTCCTGCTGGGCCACAGCTCCCTCCATCTCTGGCGCCCAAGATTCAGCAACATCCTCTTCCCTCATCTGTTCTGTCAGTGCACACTCCTGATTTAATTCCTGAGTGGGCTCCATATAATTTCCCACTGCCTGTTCAAAATTTTTGATTGCATCAGTCATCAAGTCCGTCTTCTCATGTAGCTGTTTCAGTAGGGCACTTGTTTTACAGAGAGCACACAGCAGAGCTTCTGAATACATTGTCCTGCAAGGTCAGAAGTCTATTCCCACGATCGTAATCTGTAACAGCTGCAAGCTCCCTGATTCAGAATTAGTTACAGTTTCACAGGCTCCCTCTAGGGGAAAAACTTCTATTTGTTCTTTTCTTTTAAAGACAAATCTAACAACAAAGTTTCCTTTTTCAGATATTTTGTCAATATTTATTCCTTTAAAATGCGAAGGGGAACAATGGAATCACTATGTTTCTCTTCTTTTAGCTATCTGTCAAAAACGTTTGTCTCTGGTCAATGAGCTTCAAAAAACGTCAGTCCTGACACCCCGCTCCAGGATCAAGACGGTGGAAAGTTACTTTACTTTACACTCACTTCTGCAGGTTTAAACAGTTCAGAAAAAATCCCCCCTCTTCTCCTGCTTCCGAAGGGGGTTCAACAATCTTAAATGATGAAAGTTAGTCCTTTACAAGCGATTTTCTGAGCTCTAGTTTGCCATGTCTTTGCTTTAATCTATCTACAAAGAAACGGAAGGCTGACTTACTGTTTAGACCTTCCCGTTTCAGTGCCAAATTGAAATAAACTTTTAAGTCCAATTTTCCTTTCTGCACGCAAGTCCTTATTTAGAGTCCAATTGTCCAAAATTTAAGTACTCACGGGTGATTGTTTTAGAAGCCAAATTGTCCCAGGAAAAAGGCAGCGCTCTCCGGCAACAGCTGTGCGGCTTCGCTCCACGGAAGAAGCAGTTGACTCTCAGCACCGCGCCACTTCCCCCTCTTCGCTCCGGAGCCCGTTAGTGGGTTCCTTTGCAGGTTGGGGGGGTGCTAAAGGTGCCCGCCGAGTCCCATGGTCACAGGCTTCATCCGCCTGTGATTTTTGAAAGGGTCCCCGCTTCGCCGTAGCGCGAAAGACCCGTTTCCCGTGGAGCTGGTCCCTCCAGATCAGAGGGAATCCGCCATTACCGATGGTGCCACCCCGGAAGTCTAACCCTCATCATTTCAAATCTATATAATGTTACAGAGAAACATTTAAAAGGATCAATTCACTTTTTAACTTTTTTTTTTGCTTTTTCATCGGTTTCATGCAACAAAACATAGAACAAGGATAACAGCCCTCCAGCTATAGTTAAGCATCTAAAACAGTTCTTATTAAATTAATTTGCTTAATATGGACAAACATGATTATACATTAGCTGTAGTCCTTTCCTCTGGCCCAGAAGTGCCATATCAGGTGTGCCTTTGCCACTGTCACAAAAGATTACTTTGGGTAGAAGCCCAGTTTAATTGGGACATCCCTGCTTTGGCTCAGTATGCCTGAGTGTTTCAATGTCCATAATGATTGCACACTTAACGTTCCCTCTGGACTATACCTCTAAGAGAGGCGCAGCAACCAATTAGAACACAGAATTTGCATTTAAGACAATTAAGTCCCATTAACTTGTGGTCTGTGGGTTGCATCATTAATCCCATCACACCTTTTAAGGTTCGAAGACATTAATTGCCCTGTTTAGCAGCTGTTGAGTGAAACTGCTGAGCGGCTGTAGCCCTGAATATCCTGTATAGGGAAGCTTTTTAATGTGCAATGTTTTATGTTTTTATATACCTTGGAAGACAGCCAGAGTGGCTGGGGCAACTCAGTCAGATGGGCGGAGTACAAATACTACTACTACTACTACAGTGGTACCTCAGGTTAAGTACTTAATTCGTTCTGGAGGTCCGTACTTAACCTGAAACTGTTCTTAACCTGAAGCACCACTTTAGCTAAAGGGGCCTCCCGCCGCGCTGCCGGAGCACGATTTCTGTTCTCATCCTGAAGCAAAGTTCTTAACCCAAGGTACTATTTCTGGGTTAGCGGAGTCTGTAACCTGAAGCGTATGTAACCTGAAGCGTATGTAACCCAAGATACCACTGTACTGCTGCTGCTGCTGCTGCTGCTATTCAGTGCGTACAGTATATGAGAAAATGAATAAACATAACTAGCATTAGAGACATGCCTACTACTAGTAGATCTGGTAACTAAACTGTATTCCAGGTCTACCCTCCCGTGTTTCTCACTGCACCAACTTCCCTGCCATCTCACCCCTCTCCCTCTTTACAGGCAAGAGCACCCCATGTGCCAAGAAGCTAGCATGCCTCCATCCTGTACTGCAAGCCACTTTTGCCACACACCCTTTAAAAAAACCCACACTCATTGCATCAGGATAACAGCATTGGACCACACTTCAGCATTAACCTCACCCCCACCCGAGCAAAATGGGTATAAAAAAACTGGGTGACTTTACAGGCTTGACGTAACATATGCTCTGTCAGCCATAGCCTATGATGTCGTAAATATCTATAAATGTTGTAAAAATTTACCATTTCCAGGAAGGGACAATATTTCTGGCTAAATAAAAGATCTGAGTTAGAAATATAAAGAACTCCTGTCTTTGCTGCTACTTTTTATTTTTGAGTTTACACACTACTCCCCAGCTACAGGTACACTCAAATTTTGGATTTCCCCAGAGCAGCATACAAGGTAAACAAACAAACAAATATGCCTCCCATCTGACTGGGTTGCCCCAGCCTCTCTGGGCAGCCTCCAGATCGTAGACCAGGCAAACTTTTTCAGCAGGGGGCCGGTCCACTGTCCCTCAGACCTTGTGGGGGGCCAGACTATATTCTTGGGGGGGGGGGATGAACGAATTCCTATGCCCCACAAATAACCCAGAGATGTATTTTAAATAAAAGGACACATTCTACTCATGTAAAAACACACTGATTCCCGGACCGTCCGCAGGCTGGATTGAGAAGGCGATTGGGCCAGATCCAGCCCCCTGGCCTTAGGTTGCCTACCCATGTCATAGACAATAGGTGTCTCACTCCAACTTTTTCTTTGTCTAATTGATTAGATCTGGTTTCCTAAATGTCATTCATTGCTATTACTTCAGTCACCCACTAAGAACAATGAAAGGTATGAGCAGGCAAATTTATCACAAAACAAACAAGTACCTGCACATTTTGCCTCATACCTCAGGCTCTACAAATGCCAGAAACTTAGTTTCCTTTTGTTTTCATTTTTAAAGTATGCTATGTATCTGAAGGTTCTGCCTCATCCTGGCACATTCCCATGGTGTTTGCTCAAAGAATTGGACTTTTAAATGATATCTATTCAGATTTGGCTCTATGCCTTATTGAGAGGAAGAGGGAAATTATTTGGAAAGAATCTAGTGAGTTAACCTGTCAAGCATACTGTATATCCATCTGTGCTTAATGCACCACAGGTACCCATCCAACATTTTCCATGTATTTTAAAAAAATGTTAATATTAAAATTGCAGTCAATTACAAAAGGAAGCAAGCATACTTCCTTAGATACCCTATAGATCCCAGCACAACTGTACCATTACTGGATTGCAATCACCTCCTTATTTTCAACATACATTTATCTTCCTATCATTTAAATCCTTTGCTCTTTTTGTCATATCCAAAAATATTTGAAACTGGCAAACAATATCCCTTCCCATTTTAATATTCTTTCTTGCCTCTAGTTTTCAAATTGGCTCAGACATTAAAACAGTTTTGGCCACCCTGAGGATTGGGAAAGAACAGGAGGCCTGGAGGGTCCCCCAGATCAGCAAGGTGCAAGTGTGAGATAAAGTCAGCACACTTCCTTAAAGCTAACTACGCCATGGGGCCAACTGCTGCATTTACCCTAGCAGGAAAAGAGGTAAGAATATATTCCCTTTTCAAATACACATTTTTCTCTCATAGACAGAGAAATAGTAGCCATTTACCATTAGAAAAAAAATCCAATTATATCTGTAGGAGAATAGCCTTATTAGGACCAACTAATATGCATAGTGGGACGTGGGTGGCGCTGTGGTCTAAACCACAGAGCCTAGGGCTTGCCGATCAGAAGGTTGACGGTTTGAATCGCCCAGGATGGGGTGAGCTCCCGTTGCTCGGTCCCAGCTCCTGCCCACCTAGTCAAAGTGCTAAAGCGAGATGAGCGCTGCAACCTCAGAGTCGTCCACGACTGGACCTAACGGTCAGGGGTCCCTTTACCTTTACCTAATATTCATAGTGTGTAATGGGGAGGCACACTCTATTGTCTCTCAAAACAGACAGATGCCAACAAAGACCAACTGAAATCACAAAATAGTGAGGGGTAAGCTACTTGAGTTTTCCAGAATACACCTTCTTATTGAAAGTTTGCTTTTTAAAAAAACAAAACAGGGATGAGGAAGCAGAGAAAAATCTGGGCATGCTAAGAAAGCTCCTCTAGTGTGTACTTTTAACAGTGTTTGAGACAGTGTAGGAAGTACTCCGCAGACTTTATCCTGTGAGATACATACATAACAGATTTCAGATTGCACCACCAGTGGCTATTGGCACAAAGATGAATTACGGTATGCCTGTGTAAACATCGTCAGAAGTCATTTCATGTACTGAGTGTTATTCCAAGGCTGGCTTCAGCCGATCATGGCTCTTCTTCGGAGAACCTAGTGCTGCTCTTACAACCTCACAATCTCCTCCTGACTTTACAAGTCCTATATTGATAAAAAGCCAAAGGTTGGGGACGCCACCATGTGACAGTTCATGTGCAGGAGGATCCCATGGATGTACAATGGCAGCTGAGAGTTGTGGTGTTTGGGGAAAAGAAGAGTGAGCATATTTGGGGGTGGGAAGGGGTGCCCAATGCTCAGCAAATGGAAAGAGCATTGCACTCAGCTAAACACACAAACTATTGTTTGTGTGACTCCAGTTATTAATTTAAAAGGTTTCTGAAACAGACTGGAGATGAGAAAAAGGAGAGCAGCTTGAGGGGTTGGTGTGGTCGGGCCCTTGCTGGGTCTCACACTTCTACACGGGCACCAATGTCAACAACCCCCTGTCCCCTTTCTGCTGCTTCCCTTCCTTCCTATTTCCACCCTTCACTAGTCGCCCCCACCACTTCCCTCTGGCCCAGAATTAGAACTATGATGGTGCAGAAGTAGAGAAGGAGCTGCTCCTGCCTTCTCTCTCTTTCACCTCCAGCTCTCTTGCTGACAAATGAGCAGTCAACAGTGTTGATGGAAAGCAGCAGCAACAGCCAGGGGCAATGACAGCCTGTTTGAGCCCACTGAAGTGAGAAGTGGACACACAAATGTTTTGCCTGAGGGCCCACAGCGTCCATATTTTTGGACTTGCACAGAGGGCCATTCACAATAACAAGGTATTAACACAGATATATCAGCATTGGTAAGCCAAATTGTTCATACAGTGTTATTTTTTTAAAAAAATAAATAAATCTTTGGTTTCATCCAGTGTGCAAGTGATAGCTCTCAACCTCTGGAATAACTGTAAATCCATCAATTTAATGGAGCAGTCTGTCCCTTAAGTTTGCTTATTCCAGTATGGCCAATCAGAAGTAACTTACAAAGTGTCCTGGGAAGCTGAAATGAGCACAAATGGGACATCAGTAAATACCGTATTTTTCGCTCTATAAGACGCACCAGACCACAAGACGCACCTAGTTTTTGGAGGAGGAAAACAAGAAAAAAAAATATTCTGAATCTCAGAAGCCAGAACAGCAAGAGGGATCGCTGTGCAGTGAAAGCAGCAATCCCTCTTACTGTTCTGGCTTCTGGGATAGCTGCGCAGCCTGCATTCACTCCATAAGACGCACACACATTTCCCCTTATTTTTTAGGAGGGAAAAAGTGAGTCTTATAGAGCAAAAAATACGGTATATATAAAGTTAAAACACAGGCCGAGTACGGAGGTTATATGTGGCTTTCTGACTTCTGGTGAGGGTTCATATAACTGAATGCTCCTCCTTTAAAGGAACATTCCTATGGCAAGATCCCTTGGAAGAGCAGCTTAGGATGCATCAGATCTCTGGCTCCGTCAGCATTAAGTTCCCAAACCCAGCTCAGCAGAAGGTTTGCCGGCATAAGTTGCTCCTCCTTTTGCTCCTGTCAGCCGCTTCTGGAGCCAGCTGTATGTCCCCTACCCCTCTCCCCCAAAGAGCATTTAAACCAGGCTCCTCAGAGTGCAGCAAGAACAGTGCCAGAAACTTTATTGTTGGTTGACTCTTGTTTTGCTATTCATTTATGTACCTAATAAATGAATAGCATTTGCTTCCATCTTGTAATGTTGAATTTATTCTGTGTTTGCCAAATTGTCGATTTTGTCATTTTTGAATTCACTGGCACATTCTGTATTTTATATGTTTGAATTTCCATGCTCTGTATTTCATTGTTTTGAATGTTTGCTATAAGGCGCTTTGGGCACAGTTCATGAATGAAAAGCTGCACATAAGTAAATCAGTCAATCAACCCTGGCTCAGCTGGGGCTCAGCCAGTGGAGCTAAAGCTTCTTCAGCTGAGGCCAGTTTAGAGAGCTTGCCAGGAGGAGGTGGGGCTAGACTGGATGCTTAGCCAATTCAACTCTGGATAGAATACTATTTTAAAAGCTTGTTTTCCCTCTTCCTGGCTTAGGCAGGGAAGCAGCTGTGCTGCTGAAGGAGTTTGGATCTGGTGTAACTTTACATTTGCATAAATTGCACCAGTTTGCTTTACGCCAGATGCTTGAGGGATTGCTCCCCAAATCTGTGGCTGTCTTCACACTCCTGTTTACTGTGCTCTCCCTGCATTTTCCAATGTGGGCTTTTAAATCACAAAGCTATCCAAAATGCATATGTATCCAGCACTTTGTTATAAAGTACTGCTGTTTGATGTGTTTCTCAAAGCAGCTTGACAACAACTAGAGTCGTTAAGCCATTCTTATTTTGTCTCTAGACAAGTTATCCCTGTTCCATTAACAACCTCTAGTGTGTACTAAAAAAAATGTGACATTAATGAAGCTCTGCTGATATGAAGTTATAGTAATAATAATTTATTATTTATACCCCACCCATCTGGCTGGGTTTCCCCAGCCACTCTGGACAGCTCCCAACAGAATATTAAAAACACAATAAAACATCAAACATTAAAAACTTCCCTATGATGTCTTCTAAAAGTCAGATAGTTGTTTATTTCCTTGACATCCACTACCTAGAAGACCGTCTGCCTGGTTCCCTGTAACCTCACTTCTCACAGTGAGGGAACTGGCAGAAGGCCCTTGGCTCCTTCAGGTATACTGGGCCAAGGCCATTTAGGGCTTTCAAGGTCAGTGCCAACACTTTGAATTGTGCTCAGAAACGTACTAGGAGCCAATGCAGGTACTGGTATTTCAGGACAGGTATTATATGGCCTCGGTGGCCACTCTCGATCACCAGTCTAACTGCCACATTCTGGATTAGTTGTAGTTTCCAGGTCACCTTCAAAGGTAGCCCCACGTAGAGCGCATGGTAGTAGTCCAAGTTGAGAAGTTGAAGTTGATATGAGTTGAGAAATGCACTAGAGGAGTGGGGGACAACACACTTTGCTGTGCTCTGAGGCAGCAATATGAACACACAGTAATTCCCTCCACGTGGGAAACTAGCATTCCAGGGAGATGCAGTGGTGCCTCGCAAGATGAAATTAATTTGTTCCGCGAGTTTTTTTGCCTAGCGAATTTTTCGTCTTGCGAAGCACGGTGTCAGAAAAGTTTTGGAAAAGCTTCAAAAATCACCAAAAACCTCAAAAAAGGCTACCACACCGCGTTCTATGAGTTGCTCCTCAAAGTTAAGTCGCATCTAACGGTGCTTAACGGTGTTAAGAAAAAGGAAACAAACTTGCAAGACGTTTTCGTCTTGCGAAGCAAGCCCATAGGGAAATTCGTCTTGCGAAGCAGCTCAAAAACCGCAAAACCCTTTCATCTAGCGAGTTTTTCGTCTTGCGAGGCATTCGTCTTGCGGGGCACCACTGTGTTTGGGGACTACAATTCTGACCACTGGTTCTGTTAGCTAGGGATGATGGGAGTTGTAGTCCTCAAAACATCCGGAGGCTTGAGTTTGCCTATGCCTGGCTTAGAGTATCCACCAGCAGTGTGATATGATCCAGCCCAGACTTGGCCTTAACAGGTTCTGGAAAGCCTTCCAGTTACTGAGCCTGATGCCGAACCTCGGAATATCAACGTTTCGGCGGGGTCAGATGGTGACAGGCCTTCCCTCCTAAGTCTGTGTGAAATGGCTCCTGGAGGCGCTTTGGCAGCTGCTGCCTCTCTCTCGGTCCCCAGACGGTGCTCTCTCAGCCTCTCCCCGGGCCCCACCCGGTTTCTGCCTGAGAGATTTCTGGAGAGGTTGTGGGGAGGCATAGTCGAGCCCTGGTGCTGAAGGCATGTGCGCGGCTTGCCCGTCAGGCGTCAGGGATGCTGCGAGTGGTACCCGGCCTCGGAGTTGCGGGGTTGCTAGGAGACGGGAGGCAGAAGGGACAGCCTCGCGGGAAGAAGGGCGCTTCAGGTGCGCGGCGAGGCGGTGGCAGCGCGTCGCTGCTTCGCCCGCTGGAGGCGCCCGCGCCATCCGAGGGAGCGGAGGGGGCAGCAGCGCCTAGTGGCCCGGGGAGAAGGATTCGCCCGCCCGGCTCTGGGACGCTCTTGGGAGGAGGCTGAAGCCCATGCGGATTCCGGGGAGGCCCGGCTGGCGCGCACCTCGCCAGGAAGGTGCGCGCGATGCTCTGGGCTCCTGCGCGCGCGGAAGGTGCGCGGCCAGCTGGGGGCCGCCTGGCGAGCAGCTGCGGAGCCTGCCTGGTCGCTGCTGCGGCAGCCGGAATGCGCTCCGCTGAGCGCTGACTTGGGCGTCCGGGGAGGAGAGCCTCCTTGTCGGCCGTGAGTATTTCGGACCTGCAGTGCCTGGAAACCGAGAAGCAGGACGAGGGGAGCGGCCGGGAGCGGAGGGGGGTGGGGAAAGGTGCTTGCACAGGAGGAAGAGGAGGAGGAGCAGGGAGGGAGCCGTCGCGCCTCTCCGGAGCGAGGTTTGTGCTGCAGAGGCAGCGGCAGGAGTGCGGCACCAGTCGTGTCCTTGAGAAGCATCCTCCAGCCCAGCCGCGGAGGTGGAAACAGAGACAAAGACAGACAGATTGAGAAAGCGAGAGAGAGGGAGGCCGGGGGATGCTTCGTCCCGCCGAGAGCGGCGGAGAGGGCGGCCGCGCGCTCGCAAAGGCTGGCGCCGTGTCCTTGGAAAACCTCTAGTAGGGGAAGGAGAGAGGGAGGGAGGGAGAAGCAGGGTTCTGGTCAGGGAACCGCCAAGGCAGAAACGGGAGGCATGAGGAAACGCATTTCTCAAGTCAAAGCATCTCAAAATGGAAGCAGGACGTTTCCTAGGGAAGCAGCAGCAGTAGCTCCTTTCTCCCGGGGATCTGGCTGAGAATCTTTGCCCTTGGACTGCTCGTCCTTGCGCCTGACTTCTGAGGCAGATGGCTGCGAAAGACCCTTGGTAAAATCTCCAGGAACCTCTTTCTGGAAGTCAAACGAAACCTCCCTGATAAACTTTCCGCAACCCCTCAGTAAGGCTTCTCACCGGAGGGGTGCTTTTCGATTAGTGGGGGAGCCCAGGAAACAGGGAGCTGAGCCCCGGTACCTGCCCAGGGCACCTTGGCGCCACTGGCCTGGGTGGGCAACGAGGCACGTGGGCACCTGCGGGCCCTGAGCCATGCGCGCTCCCTCTCTCGCAGATCCGAATGTCGGAGCACAGCAACGACGAGGGGGAGGACGATGCCGACCACCAGCACAGCGTTTCCATGCTGTTCCTGCTGGTCCTGGTCTTCTTCGTCATGGGACTCGTGGGATTCCTTATTTGCCACGTCCTGAAGAAGAAGGGCTACCGCTGCCGGACATTCCGGGATGAGCTCGACTCCGATAACAAGGAGACTCTGACCCAGCTGCAAGATGGTGAGTAAAGGAGGAGGGGGCCCAGAAGGAAAGCAGCGAGCGGGGGTCTTCTTTCTTTCTCAGCACGAGGCTCCCCGCCACCCGCAAGCGCAAAGCGGCGTTCCTTCAAGACCAAGAGTTCGCCAGCCCTGGGCTAGCAAATAGTGAGTTGGAGAAGGGGGCATGGAGAACTCTACGTTTAAAAAAGCATCACTATTTTACCCCACCAGCCTAAATTCTGCGGGTGCAATTTGCTGGAAGGATTAAAGTAATCATATGTGGGCTGCTTTCAGAGTCTTGACAGCTCCCATCCTTTTAGGTTTTGTGACTTTGGCTTTGCTCTGCTCAGCTTCGCTTTCCCCTATCATGCAGCCCAGTCTTATTCACGTTTTTCTTGCTGTGTTCGATGGGAATGACCCAGATCTGAGCTGAAATTTCCGGATCTAAGCAAAAAAAACGTTACTGGTCTCCCTTCCCTCTTCACCAACTTTGCAGCTCATTTGCACATTGCTTAAAGTCACCTCGCTAAATTGGAGCTAATAGCTCATATTTAATAATTTGCAAAACTGTAGCCTTGGAATAATGCCAGCAAATACTAGATTGAGGCAAGAGGTTGAATCTCTTGGTTCAAATCCCTGCTGAACCATAGCCAAAGTCACCCCTCTGCTGTTGGAATTTGTGCACAGAGGACAGCAGGATAGCTCAGTTGGTAAGAGCATGAGACTCTCAATCTCATGGTCTTTGGGTCGAGCCCCATGTTGGGCATAAAGAGTCCTGCACTTGATGACCCTCGAGGTCCCTTCCGCCTCTATGATTTTATGAAGACCAAGGGTTTAATAAGCCAGTGAGAGACCATACTTCTCCAAGCACCTTGTCCTAGCCTCGTGCCAAATCAACTGAAACACATAGGAAAATAGGACCAGAATATCATGGTGGATTGCATGCTAGAATTAGGGGCATCTGAACTTAGGTGGGTGTGAGTGGTTTTCATTATTTTATCCTACCTTTGTTCAAGGAGCTCAGAGTGATCTTTCCCTGCATCAGTCTATTCCCCCAAGCAACCTTGTGAAGTAGGTGAGAGGCTAGAAGACTCGCCCCAAATCAGCCAGTGCCCTTCATGACTGAGTGAAGACTTGAACCCAGGTCGCTCCACCACAATGGTTTTCTTGAACTGAGTGGCAAATAATATTTAGGACTCTGAATCAAGGTAGGATGGAGGGCAACAACAGAAGAGAAATACTGCCTTTTCTGGCAGCTACAGCTGAACTCTTTCCATACAACTTTGACTAAAGTTGGATGACGAAGGAGGAAGTGGAGGCTGCTCCATTAGGGCAAATGGGGGCACTGCGCCATCGACCTCAGTCTGCCCTCAACCAGCCCCAACCTGCCTGCCCTTCTTGCATCCTGTCCAGGAGGAAGGCACTGCCTATTGGCTTCCTCCTTCCATGGCTCAGGGCTGCCCTTGTAGGACTCAGTAGGGAAGAGGGCGGGACAAAATTAGAGGGAGTTGGCTCTGCCTGTCATTGGCCCTGGCTCTGCCTCCTGCTTGAGTCCCTGCCTTCCACCTGACCAATCGGTGGGTACCAGCCACACCTGAAAGCAGGATGTTCCAGTGGGCATAGCTCACTCCTGCGACAAGGGCTCGTTTTGATACCTCATTCTTTTTTCAGGCCAGGAATGTCCTTGTAATGGCATGCCTGAAAATTTGATGTGTGCGCTTGGCTATTATGCCCCTCAGACTTGCTTGTGATTGCGGCCTGAGCCTCATTGTATGTGATGCAGCTATGGGCATTTTGGGGGCACATTTCTGCTGTTTTCCAAATGTGAGGAGGGAGGGAGGATAGGTAAAGATGAGCAGGGAAAGAAAGAGAAAAGCTGTAGTAGGTAGTTTTTATTAGTTTTTCATCAAGGTTGCATTCTACTTTCACCTTAAAGAGCTCAGGTGGCACACATGAATTTATCCTCACAACAAAGCTATAAAGTGGGCTAGAATAAGAAATTGGGACTTGCCCTAGTTAACATTATGGTTGTGAGGAGATTTGAACCCAAATTTCCCTGCACTTCCTGTGCTGCAGAGCGGCATCAAAAAGACTGTAGCTCCGTTGCTCTGAAGGGCATTGTGGCAGCCTTAACCTTGCTACAGAGTTTTGTCTTTTGTAAATGGCCGTTTTCCATTTATCAAGTAGAAACACACAATTATTGAGCTGTTTATAAACAATCTCTGTGGGCTTGGCTTAGCTGTTCTACATCTACTAGAGAGATGTCAGGTGGCCAGGAATGCAAATTTTCAAGAGTTTGTGCATGGCTTCTGTCGAATTTAGATTGCAAAGAAGCAGCAGCATTTAAGAGAGATATTTATCTTTATAAGTAATTGTTTCTAACAATTGCCACATTGTGTAGAAGCAGTGGGTTGCCAAGAAATACAGATATTCCTGAGGAATAAACACAGGGACTGAAGTGTGTGGGGAAGTGACTGACTTCTTTGAATGGCACCCCTGAGTTTGGGAGATTCAATTCAAATTATAGCAGGATGATTATGGGCAGACTGTGCTGCTATGTGATCTGCTAGAGCAGGGCTGGGGAACCTTTTTTTCTGTTGAGGATCACATTCCCGCAGGGCTAATCTGTCAGGAGCAGGGCCAGCAAGATGAAGCAACTGCCTCAGGCGGCAGGATCCACAGAGGCAGCAGATTTGGCCTGCATGGAATGTATCACCTGCCATTACACTGGTGGCAGAAACAGCTACATCACATCCCTTGGAGGCCGGATCTGCGTCTCCTCAGCAGCCCCGCCCCCATGTTGCCTCTACAGAGGCCTCTTGGCGAATAGGAGGCCCTGCTGCTCTCCCCCTGCCCTTGTTCCATGGCAGGGGCATGCACACCATTTTGTGGCTCACCCCAGGTACCAAAATGTCTTGGGCTGGCCCTGGTCAGAGGCCACATGTGGCAATGGCAGGGAGCGATGGAGCCACAAATGGTGTAGAGAAGCTCATTTTCTCTGTCTCCTTGCCCCTGCATGAAATCAGGCCAAGGGCTGCTTGTGGCCACAGGTCGTCCCCCTCCCCGTAGCTTGTTGGGTGGGACAGGACTGCTAGGTTAGCTTCCTAATTCACTGTTGCTTGCCAGGGCAGAGGGTGCAAGGCAGCAGGGGGATTGGCACAGTGCAAATGCACCAGCTGTGTGTCAGGTTGGTTCCGCTGATGGTTTGCACTATGCCAACCTCCAGCCCCCTTGCCTCTCCTTCTTGATAGTACCTCACCTGCTGGGAAGCTGCAGTAACAGCTGGGGCCCCACCCAGCAAGCCATTTCTGTTTGCACACCTCTGTTAGAGAGAACAGCTTCCCAGGTCACTTTTGCAGAACCATGGGGCTAGCTGTTCCTTGAGCATTTCAGGGTTTTTGATGCTGTATGGAGATTTATCCCGTCACAAAAGTTCCTATGTTTCTTCTATCACTGCCATATCTTTTCATTTCAGATGAAGATGAGGAGCTGAATGAGGACACTGTAGAGAAGATAGTGAAGTGCATCATTCAGAATGAAGGTAAGGCTTAACCTTGGTTTAACGGTTGGGAAGTCCCTGTACATGAGGACCTTGCTGTGACACATGTCTTCTTTCTCCCCTTTGTTAGCAAATGTGGAAGTCCTGAAGGAAATGCTGGGAGATGGTGACGCTGATCTCCCACTGCCAGTCCCTGTGCCCAGGTGAGTACAGGGTCCAGGTGCACCATAGAGCCTATCGCATTTTGGGAATCTCTGCTATGCCATCCTTCCTTGAAGACTGGGCTAGAGGTCAGCTGTCAGTGAGGAAGAGATGGAGAGATTAAAGCCCTTGTCTCTGTGCTAGAAAAGGGCAAAGGGGAAGTCCAGTCTTGAATCCCTGGAGTTCATATGGCTCCCTCAACATTTCATTTCATTACAGTTCGGGTTGTTTTTGGTTCCTGAGGCAGAAAAACCAAATGGGGTCTTCACTCCCCAGTCCATGCTGGGATTGTATTGTGGTGGATGCAGGTAGCGTCTAAACCACCTAGCCTTGGCTGTAGTCTAAACCACCGAGGTTGGTAGTTTGAATCTGCTCAACAGTGGTGAGTTCCCTTTGCTCTGTCCCAGCTTCTGCCAACCTAGCAGTTCAAAAGCACATCAGTGCAAGTAGATAAATAGGTAGCATTGTGGCAAGAAAGTAAACGGCATTTCCGTGTACTCTGGTTTCCATCATGGTGTTCTGTTGTGCCACAAGCGGTTTAGTTCTGCTGGCCACATGACCCAGAAAGCTATCTGTGGACAAACGCTGGTTCCCTCAGCCTGAAGTGAGATGAGCACCACACCCCATGGTCACCTTTGACTGAATTTAACCATCCAGAGGTCCTTTACCTTTATATCTTTTGTACTGTGGTGGGTGGGGGTTGTGTTTTTGTACCGCTCACATTTATTTCAGTGGGGCTTCCTTAGGAGAACTTCCTGGTAGCTTGAACTCTGTGGGTCACATTTGTCTGTGTGAATCTCAGAACCTCTTGTGCTTGTCTCATGGTAATGTGCTGGTCACGCCTTGAGGGTTGCATCCTTCTGTTTAGATTGAGTGGGGCAATTATGTTCCGAGTTCAATGACTGTTGTGGCAATTAGCTTTCTGTTCTCTTTTCTCCAGCAGCCTCTGCCCACATCGCAGCAGCCAAGATGCAGGCCTGCCCCATCACCACACGGTGCACTTGGGCTCAACGCAAGCCCCTTGCATCCACTGCAGTAGGAAAAAGAGGCACCCGCTGCATCGACAGGGCCGCTCCAAGGAGGGCAAGGGCAAGATGCACCCGGGGGAGACCACGGTCTTCTCTGTGGGCAGGTATTTATCAAGAGACAGGTCTTTCTTTATTTCCACGCCATCCTTCATTTTACTAGATTTCAGCATAAAAACATAATACAACATCTTGGAAAATCAGTGTAAAGGGAGTAGAAGAAAGGCACTTTGCAATTCTTCGGTTGGGACAAGGCATTCACCATAGCAGGTGGCAGGGCAGGAGTGAGGTGCGCAAGGGTGCTTTCTCCAGTTGTTTTGTTTTTACATTTTCCCTCTCCTAACAAACGGGTTTTTTTTAATATATAAAAAAGTTAGAATATTTGTAGACTGCACCCTCAAATAAAATATTAAGTCACTGGTAGAATAAAAGGTATGAGTGCAATAAAACATACCATAAAGTAATAATAAAATGACTGGCTCATCTTGGAACAAGTCAAACAACTACGTTGTTGTCTGCACCCATCTCTCTCAGGAGACAATGGAGGAGTGCGCCTTTGGGGGTGAGGGCAAACTGTTAGAAAGTTGCAGAGCCTGCTGTGGTTGTAGAGACCAACATAGGAGAGACATTTTCCCCCCCATAACTGCTTTCCTCTGCGTTGTTTTTGCTGCGCTTGCAGCACCAAAGTGACCTCTCTGGGGCTCGAGCCTGTGCAATGTGTCTGGCGGTCCTGGGCTGCCCAGACGACAAGATGCCCCCCCCCCGGAGCCTTGCTGATGTGGTCCAAAGGAAAACATTTGGCACCAGCTTGTCTGCAAGAGTTGCCAGAAGGAGGCATACAAGACGCCATCCAACCTCCTTAGGGAATCCACACCAGCTTTTTGTAGGGTTTATATTGTGGGAATGTTCTGGGGTGCAGGAGAGGATATATTGACTAATTATATCCTTATCCAACTTGTGCTAACAAGTTCCCAAAATATCAGCAGAGTTTATAAACATTCCCCTTTAAGTTCGCAACGGTAACGTGTGCACAGGTTCGCTAGAACCTCTATAATAATTACTCTGGTAATTTCCCCTTTTGTTCCCTCTTAAAATACAAGACACGACACAGTCTTTATAAAAGTATAAAAGAGTTTACTCACGTTCTGTTCACAATATGATCCCAGAAGGCAGACAGCTTAAAAAGGTTACATACATTCAGAATCTATCTTGTAGCAAGATAGACCTTATCTCCTCTCGTGGCTGGGAGCCAAGAGAGCATCCTTAGATGTTTCCTCATCGAAGGAAGATGGCAGAGAGAGAGAGTCGCTGCCTGCCCTGTGCTTTTGTCATTACCTGCACAGGTGAGGCCACACCCACCTCTGGTCACATGCGGAGGAAGTCCGTCCCCAGGAAGTTTACCTGCTTGCTGGACTGACATCCCTCCCCATGTTCTAACATGTACACTCTAGGAATGTTGTCATTGACTGCTCCTGTGTTTACATCCCACATATATAAACAATAACTATGCTGGGGTGGGAACTGAGACACTCTGACTCCCGAGCTAGCATAGTTTGATCTCCATTTTGGGGGCATGTCAGGACCTGGTCAGGTGTTGGATACTTGAAGCTGAGCCTCCCTCTAGTCTTCTGGTCCAGCTCCTTTTTGGTCCTCCTAATGTTGGTAGGGCCAGGACTACAGAGGTTTCCAGAATGGTGGGAATCCAGCACTGCATCTCCCTCTCCAAGGTCAGAATTCTTGGCCTTCCAGGGGCCACGGAATGGCAGGGCCAGGCATATGAAAAGCAGCAACAAAAGGGAAGAGGACACATCATTTCTCACATGGTGAAAAGGAAACTTTCCACACCAAAGCCAATCTGTTTTGAATAAGAGGTGTTTAATAAAGACACAGTAGAGGACCCCATGAATGGGACACCCTCCAACGGCTCATCCAGTGCCTCACAACACTGAGCCCACATGAAGAGATTTGCCCTTATTCTTAGTGAGCGAATGGTGCTTGCCTTGGCTCCATAAGAGAGAGTGTATTTATATTCTCAGCTAGTTGATTAGGCATACTTGCCAGATGAAAAATGAAAATAAATCAAAGGCAAAGTGAGGGGGTCAGAGCACCAGCTTGATGAGTAGTGTCTCATGGTTTGACTTGGAAGTGTTGCAATTTTAGCCTCTTTCCTGAGTCTTTGAGGAAAAGATTTAAATTATGTGAGAAAGGACTCCCTAACTGGTTTCCACAGGGCTCATGCTCAGCCTTTTCTCCCCATTCAAACGTTCACTCCTTTTCCTTAGCATGTTCTTCTAATCTAGCATCTGTGGGGAGAGTGAGAGGTGGACACCAAAATACAGGAATAATAAACCTTTTTGAAAGTATCCAGGGGAAAGGTATGCTATTCTGCATCAGAGAGTAGCTAGTAGGATATGGTTAGTATCTTATGCACAAATAATATAACCAAGTACCTCAGAGTTTTGCTTTCTGTTCTGTCAGGAGACCTTGCAACCCAGATAATGAGGGATCTTACAGGGTATTTTGTCACTGTTGATTCACCTTACTTCCTTTATCCCCCCCGCCCCCCAGATTCCATGTCACCCATATTGGGAAGAAACAGGAGGAGTCTCTCCCTGGTAGCAAACAGGACCTTGGATCTGCTGACACAAACCAGGAAACCCACAGCAACGAGAAACTCCCATGGGAGGGGTCCCAGAATGGAATCGTTCACACAGGCGAATTTCAGCAAGGAAGACTCCAGCAGGCAGATCCTGAAAGTGAAAAAGGGTCCAAGGAAGAATGGGCAGATGAGTCCACTCAAGGAGAAGGCCCCTTGAACACGACAGCCAATTCAGATGTCTCCATGAACGGACCAGAGAGGAAAGAAAACCCTACGCCCTGCTCATTGCAAGAGGCCAGCCTCCTAGGGACTGCGACAAGCAATGCGTCCGAGACAAACTGCTCTACCGGACCCAAGTGCTTTGGGTCAGAGGATCTGGAGAGGCTGGATAAGGACGTGGCTGCCTCTGAGGACGAGGGTGTTCAAAGGGCAGCTAATGATGTATCAGAAAAAGTAGCAGCCAGACTAGATATATCAGGAAACGAGATCAATAGAACAAACAGCACAGAACTCCAGGTAGATACTGTTATGTCCTCTCTTTCCTCATCTTACGGAACACCCCATTTCTCTTTCTGTGCACAGGGATACTAAGAGCATTGTTGACTAACAGGTAACAGCCCACATCCAAACTGATACCACTGAAAGGGCCAGGGGCTGCAATTCACAGATTCTCTTGAGATAGTGGAGGAGGATAAACAGCCAGTGGGTAACTGTTTACATGTATGAAAAATCCAATCTTCAAGCAGGGGCCACAGAGCACCTAGCACTGAGAAGTAAGGTGTGTCTGTGCCCACTTACCTACCTACAGAAGCTGGTGCAGCACTGTTTTCCCGCTGCAGAGGGAGTTCTAGTTCCCCTTCCCTCCTCTAATGACACATGCACCCAGTGATGGAGGAAGGGGGGTGCGCCCCAGGTGTCCTCACTGAGAGGGGTTACAAAATGAGTTTGTGTTTTTTTTAAATGGAGTCACGAAACTTTCTAGGAGTGACGTGGTGGCTTAGGCGCCTGCAGGTTCCACGCTGCCTAAAACGGCAGTGTGGGACTTGCGCCTGCCTACTGCCTCTCCCTCAGCTGCCCTATAGCTGAGGGGGAGGCGGTGGAGAGGCTCACCCTGCCCCACCCCCACGGGTGGATTGCCCCGCCCCCGGCTGCAGGACACGCCCCCACACCAGGCACCCGAGTGGCTAGCTACACTGCTGCATGTGCCTCACTCTGAACTATTGTTCTTGGGCAAAATGATCTGAGGGAGGCTCTGTATCTTGCCAGAAAAGCGGGAAATGCATATCCTAAGTCGTCCCACCACCCAAAATCTATTTGTGTCTGTACTAAGCAAGAGTTCTCCAAAGGGAAGAACTGTGATGAAAATAAGGGCAGCAAGGTAGCTGCAAGAGGATTTCCCAGTGCAGGATAGATTTGGGAAGAACATTAATCTTCCAAATGTTACAGCACTAAGAAATTTAGTTCCATGAACATCAAAACATTAAAAAAAAATATAAGGATAAAACTAGGAAGGTACAGGACTGTAATGAGTTCAGGTAATAATGGTGATACAACAGCAAAGAGGAGAGGAAATAAGTGTTTGAACTGTTGCTTACTGCCAAAAGCAAGCAAATGCTGATGAAATGAAGTGTTTTTGCTTCAAACGTCATTGTAAATAGTGAAATGCAGGCCAGAGAGGCAGCAGAGGCACCCTTTACAGAATGCTTGGGTAAAAGCTATACAAATTCACAAATATTGTTTTAATAACTTCTAGGATGGCTGCCTTGTTGTGGTTAAATGATGGAATGCAAAAATATTCAGGAAAACAACATACAAGCTGAAATCAGCTTAGAAGCAGTAACTTTTATATTCAGAATATCCATGGAGGGTTACGAGGTCAAAAGATGTAGAAACCAATCTATCTCTGAAGTGGCAGAAATGAAAAATTACATACTATTTGAAATAGGACACTCAAATATCTGGTATATTATTATTGCTTAAACATATTTGTTCTTGATGTGTAACCTCTTACCCCATTTACACTGGCATTATTACATATCCAACATTTTCTTGGTTTGACAGAAAGAATTTGGTAGGTGGAGGAGATGGAGCATAGAGTTTTATATAGACAGGGTGCTACCTGCTGTACCTGCTAAAACCATAATTTTGAATTGCATACCACTTAGTTATTTAGTGCATGAAGCAGCAAAATATAAATATAACCTCCCTGGCAGTAGTAAATAAAATTATTAGTAATTTTACTAATACGGCAGGTTGCTACCTTTTAATAATGCCCCATATCTGCTATCTGAGATGTGCCACCTCAGCCTACCTAAAGGTAGAACAGGCCCATAAACTCATATTATTTTAAGATGTGCTTTCCTGGTATACGTTAATTTTTTAAAAAAAGAAGACATACCTTTTAGCAATTGCATATCACGAGTCTGCAGTGCCCATTAAAACTGTCACATGTAAAATGGTCCTTAGACTGGATTCCACCTCCTTCCCTGACAGGCCTTTTTACAGAATCATTGCTGAAGCTCTCTAATCCCATATCTACCTCATAAGACTTCACTGAGTGCCAATTAGCTCATACCTGTAAATCTCCTTGGGGTTTTCACATGCTTAGGAAGAGCCATGATTCCTAAGCAACTCCTGGCACCAGTGCCCACCATCAGGAGTGCCAGCTTGGCCCCACGACTTTGGGTGCCCGGGGCCATGGATACCATGGGCACCCAGGGGCCCCAGGGAGTTGGCACCTATGCCCACCATTCTGGGCACTGGCATCTCTCGCCCACTCATACGGCCTACCCAGTTCCCATCCCTTGCTATTGTTGGCATAGACCATCTGGCCAAATCCTAGCCAGTATAGGGACCCCTAGGTGTTCTTCCAGGACCCCTAGAAGCCTCTTTGCCACTCTTGCCCCGCTCCTTAGGTGACATGTTGTGGGGCTTCTGGGGTTTTTAGTAACGTAAGCTGCTGGTGTGACCCTTTCCCTGCTTGTTTCTTGCCTCTTTTCTCCCAGGAGCAGAGGCTGGTGGTGCAGGACCCAGGAGTATCCATGTGACGTAAGTTCCACACTCTGCTTGTCAACAGCTGGGACTGAGGGTTTGAGTGTTGCCACAAAGCCGCTCCCAGCGTTATGCTGGGGGGAGGCCAGACTGCCTGACAAAGTATGTAACGTGCAGGTCGGGAGTAGCTCTGCTTTTACTGGACTGGCAAGAAGTGATGGGATTCTTTGGCACACGGAAACCAGACGGGGACTGCTGCTCTCTGGGCTTCTCTTTGTCCTCCCCAGGCACCAGAGCAATCTGAGCCACGTTGCTCTGAGGTGGAAGCTTCACAGCCTGCCAGTCTACTGCTGCTCCCCAGGGGAAGATAGCTATCCCTGTACCAGGCCCAGACTCTTTCCGGGGACACGTGAAGTATTAGGTTAGGGTTTCCACCTACGCAGAACATAGGAGAGCTCAACTTTCACCCATCGTTCACCTCCTCACCCTTTAAGCACCCATCTCCTCACTCAGCGAGGAATGGTGTTGGGGACACTGTGATGATAGCCATTGACCCGTTCGGCAGGCATCCTGCCAAAAAGCGTTCACAGTGATTCCTCCAGCAGATCTAGTGCCATAGCTCATCAGACTGGGCCCATAAGCACATATGCCTGCTGCACCCACAAGATCCAGGGCTCTCCTTTGGTGGTCCTGTGGCAGCCCCAGTGTGGACAGCAGCAAAACAGCCCTTTTACCATGTTTATGGTCAGTTCCACACATACCTAGAAGCAGTGACACTTTAGTTAAAACTACCAGTCAGATCCACAGCCCTGTGAAGTATGTGCAGGCCTAGAGAAGTTATAGGGCTCCTCATTTGCCCCAAAGAAGGGTTCACATCCCACCACAGGGATAAGGCTTTTTGGAGGGTAACACTTCCAGGTGTGTGTGTTTGATTGATTGCAATGTAAGGGGCTCACACAGAAAAATATGAATTGTTCTAACAGCCATGTCACAGTAAACAAAGACTCTGAGCTGCTTAGTATGAGAGAAAAAGGGGAGAGGCAGATCACTCCTACTGCATGGAGATGGAAATCCAGCTGCTGGAAAGCAAGGGTGGGCGGTCTGCGTAGCAACAGAAATTTCAAAGCAAAAGTGAGAATCAGTTCATACCAGGAGGCAAGAGGGTGTTAACCTTTCTTGGTGGAGGGCGAGGATGACAGGAGGACACAGTAGGGCTAGGAAAGGGATCACGGTCCTAACATGCAGCCAGTTTTTTACACTGTGTGAGAAACGGGAGACCCATTTCACCCGCCCCCACCCAGAGAAGGGTTCAAGTCTCCTGGTGGGAACAATGACTGGGGGGGGGGGGGAAACAGCCCTATTGTAATGGAGTGAGAGAGGAAACATCTACTTGGACAAGCAGCAATGGAAGCGACAACAAAGCAAGGTCACAGGAGCCAAGACTGAACCGGCCAGTAGGATTGGGGAGCGGGAGGGAGCAGGATTAGCATTGCCACATAAAATAGGAGGGAAATGGTCAGGTCCCACTCCTGAGGACTTTGCTCACCAAGCTCTCTTTTAGCATTTGACTGGAAAGAATATTTCTAGACAGTGAGGGCAGGAGCAGGAAGTGATGCCACAACTCCTACGCTACAGGGCAATTCTCCACTTGCTGAGCCAGAAGATCTTGGATGGGATCTCTCTAGTCTTGCCCTGTGACCTCTTCTCCCTCTACTCCCCACCCCGCTGCTGTGAGTGGGATAACCCCAAGCCACACAAGCTACTCCTAAATGACCCGACTGTAGCACCTGTGCAGGTACAGTCCAGACAAGGCCCATGGTTCAGTTGATGGCTGTGGACTCCTAGGAGAAAGGGCTGGGAAGAGATGCAGGCAATACAGCATCCAGCACTGCAGAAGATGACGGGGTTGGGAGTTGACTTTTGGCAGTCCAACTGCATGGCTGATCTCTGCAATAGTAACCAGGGGGTAGTGAGGTGTGAAGAGTCAGCCCCTTTCTGCTTGCCAGAGCATAGTCAGGGGTGACAAAGATACAGATCAGGAGTTCTGCTGGGCAGTATTGCTCATGACCCCCCCCCTCCGAAGCCCTTCCCATTGAGAATCCCATCCTAAAGACTAGTGAGCAGCGCTGGGAACAGGGTTGTAGCTAGCTGCTCTGGCACCCAGAGTGGCGAGGGCGGGGTGAGCTGCCCATGGGGGCGCTATGGCGATCTGCGCACGGGAGTGCCGTGGCAATCCACCCAGGGGGGCGGCATGGCAAGCTGCCCACGCAAGCCCCACGCTGCCATTTTGGGCAGCGCAGGGGCCCGAGCCACCACGTCACTCCCAGGAGAGGCACGTGGCTTGGGTGCGCTGCAGGCCAGACCCCCCTCAAGGATGACACCCACACCCCCCGGACTCCCCTTCCTACGCCCCTGGCTGGGAAACGGCCAAAGTGTGTGCTGAACAGCATCAGTAATAAAAGCAAGCAAGGGCAGCTCCAGCATGAGCCACAGCGAGCCAAGTAGCTCAGGAGACAGGAGGATGGAGGAGCATGTGACCCCTCCTGCCCACCTACGGAGGAGGGGCACCTCCATCACTGTTGTTCTGGCCTACCACTATGGGCTGCATTGTGGAGTCATCCTTTTAACCCCTTGTGAAAAGTTGCAGTGGAACTCTGGCTGCTTCCAGATGGAGGGCAGTTACCACTATCCTTTGCCTTTGGTAGACGTTTCTGTTCACGCTCCTTCCTTCAACATTTTTTTTCAGAGCCTGCCTGCTCCATGTTCAGGGTTGCAAAGCAGAGAGATGCACACAGAGCCAACACTAGGTTCGCAAGAACTAGGCGGCCAGAACGAGTCACGCCTGGGCCAGAAGAGCGACACCACACCTGGCAAGGATGTGCCACTTCCACTAGTAGAACTATGACACTTGGCAAGAGCCTCATCCCCATTGCAACAGCTACTCACACAGCAGCAGCGGAAGAGCGCAGTAACGGGACTGTGTTGTGGCGTTATCCACCTTGCTGAAACCTCATTCTGTTGAAAGCTTTGCTAAGGCACCTGTCTGCAACCATGCGACTTGTGGGATGGGATGGCGGGACCCACCGGTATGCCTGAGCTGGTAAGAATCCCATTCTTCTCCATGCTGGGGCTCAACTTGCGGTGCTTTGAAGAATCCCAGATTTGTATCTCAGGATCCTTCTCACATCCCGCTCCAGGCGCTGCCCTTTCAGCAATAGCCCATTTTCCTGCATGCCAGTCAGGTCTGAGTGAACGATTAGTGTTTAAAAAATAAAATACAGCTACTGCTTACAGCAGGAAGAGAACTCAGCCAATGTGGGTGGAGTGAGTTTTGAACTAAGGGGAGAAGGCCCTTGGTATCGCCTGCTCTGCTCGTAGCTGTGACTCAGCTTAGCCGGCTTAAAGTCTGAGTGTCCACTCCCATCCTGACCAGGGAATACAGTGGCCCTGGGGGCTGCATTTAGGCAGGTAGCTGGACCCAGGGTAACCTCCCTGGTTTCCAGCATTCACACAAGACAATCAGAGGAGCTAGAATTACAACTCAGGAGCAGCAGTTACACAAGAGGAAATGTGAATTCTGCCTCAGACCGCAATATTTACAAACAGGCACTCCCCTAAGTGATAACTCCTTGCAAAGATCCTGCTCTAGTGTCTACTAACCACACCATCCTCTTTGAAGCAGCCAAATAGCACCTAATTCTGAGCCCCTTTGCTGTGGGGCTCAATGTGGTATGTGTGGGGACTTGCATGGGGTGGGGGTGGGGGCTGCTTTGCTCAGCACAGATCCTGGAGACTCTTGTGGCTCCGGATAGGCTTTCCTCCTCGCTAGGAGACCAGAACTTGGCTTGGGAGATGAGCCAACTAAACACTCCCCCAGACCCTGTGATTTCTAGTCTTCTGTGTTCTAGTTAAGCCATGACCGAAGGCCACCTCTGCCTTCGCCCTACATCTTTTCATGTTTAAGTACAGTGTAAACAAAAACTAACCCTATTAAAGATGCTGAAGACGTGCAGAATGGTGTCTGTTTATTCGGTCAGTACCTGCCCATCTATTGCCTCTCAAGGACACAGCGCAGGCGCCAGCTCACTCAGCAAGGGGCAGCAAAAGAACTGCTGGCTACAAGAAGAGCAGCAGACCCGGCCGTTGTCAATAGTTCTGACAGACAAAGTGCAGACAGATGCTAGCTAGCAGCATTTAAAGCAAAGGGAGAGACCTGCTCCCATCTCAAACCACAGGACAGGAAAAAAAGGAAATGCTTGGCATTGTCTTGAGTAGCAGTCCAAGGAATGTCAAGGGCCAACAGAACTTGCCGTTTCTAGGTCCTACGCTGTGGGGCTCGACCCAGTGCAGAAAGAAAGACAAACTTGTTTTCAACATTCCCTGGCAAGTCCATTCTGGTGCAGTCCATCTGAGCATGTACTCATGTGCTGAGGTAGAGAAGCTCATCGCAGCAGCAACAGCAGCAGCAGCAGCAGCAGCAGCAGCAGCAGCAGCAGCAGCAGCAGCAGCAGCAATGCTCCTCTCAGCACCTCCATCCCACTGCTGGCTTGCTGGTGCTGGAAGATGTGAGCACAGGCTCAAAAGCAGCCAGAGGCACCCAAGAACTCCAAGCAGAAACGGATTTGCTTGTGGCCCCACCAGCCCCCAAAGCGCTCAAGCCTTCTTGGAAAGCCAAGTCCCTGGCAGATGTGGACTTAATCATGGCTGGGCAGCGAGTCATCTTCTGGAGCCTTCGATGGTGGAGGTGGTGGAGCCCGAACCTAAAAAGAAAGGGCGAGGGAAGGCAGCATTTCTGAAGGGTGTAAAGTTCTTGCACTGCATCTTATGCCCACAAAGGGGCAAGCTTAGGACCCTATTAGTGTTTTTCTCAAAATCCATCAGAAGGAGTCTGGAGTATTGCTGACATTTATGTTACACTTTATCTCCCATGTTTTTTTAAACATCTATATGAAACCGTTGGGAGAGATCACCGGGGGTTTGGGCTGGGTGTCCACCAGTATGTGGATGATTCCCAGTTCGACCTACTACTTAAACTGGAACCAGTGAAGGTCCTGTGTGAGTGTCTGGAGACGGTTGGAGGATGGGTGGTGGTCAATGGATTGAGATTGAATCCTGACAAGACAGAAGTACTGTTTCTGGCGAACAGGGGGCAGGCAGGTGTGGGGGAGCCCCTGGTCCTCAAGAGGGTAACTGTGCCCCTAAAAGACCAGGTGTGCAGCCTTGGGGTCATTTTGGACTCACAGCTATCCATGGAGGTACAGGCTAATTCTGTGTTCTGGGTGGTTGTCTACCAGCTCCATCTGGTATGCAGGCTGAGATCCCACCTGTCTGTGCAGTGTCTCACCAGAGGGGTACCGGCTCTGGTTATCTCCCGCTTGGACTACTGCAATGCACTCTATGTGGGGCTACCTTTGAAGGCGACTTGGAAACTACAACTATTCCAGAATGTGGCTGCCAGGCTGGTGACTGGGAATGGCCGCCGTGACCATGAAAACTGGTCCTAAAAGATCTACATTGGCTCCCTGTATACCTAACGGAGTGTCTCCACCCCCATCATTCAGCCTGGACACTGAAATCCTCCTCCAAGAGCCTTCTGGTGGTTTCCTCACAGCCAGTAGTGCAGTTACAGGGAACCAGGCAGAGGGCCTTCTCGGTAGTTGCACCTGCCCTGTGGAATTCTCTCCCATCTGATGTCAAAGAGATCAAGAATTATACAACCTTCAGTAGACATCTGAAGGCAGTCCTGTATCAGGAAGCTTTTAATGTGTGATGTTGTGTTGTGTTTTTGTATATTCAGTTGGAAGCTGCCCACAGTGGTTGGAGTAACTCAATCAGATGGGTGGGATACAAAAATTATCATCATCTCAAGTTTTTTCTTCCCACTCTACTTTTCTTCCCTCCCAACAGAAGACTGGCAAACTCTGGTTACCTCCTGTAATGTGGGTTCAAACCTTCAGTTTCTCCAATATAAATTCTTATTAAGCTTCTAGTAGAACACAAGCCTAACAGGCAATGCTGACTACAAAGCCCCACTTGTGTGTAAGATCATTCTAAAAGGACTGAGCACTCCCTTTTTGGCCAAAATGGAACATTCTGCCTTTTTTCTCTACCTGAGAGATAAATATGCTCATAATAATTAGTCAAATTGCGTCAAAGATTAGATCATAACCTACTTGCATTCTAGGATGCTCATATGTGAATGAACTTTTTTGTGAGTGGTGGGGATAAAGGACAGGGAGACTGAGGCCACCCTATCACGGCATATGGGAAACAACTTACTGGGCGAATGCGTGGTGCGTTCAGGTCAGGGGAATCTTGCACGTTTCCTTGCCAGCCACCTGGGAACACATAAAAACATTAATGACTACACTCGTGTGGTGCAGAGTAGCGAAAGACTGCTGACATCCTGGCCCTTAACTTGGTCTCTCTCTCTTTCTCTCTCTCTCAATCCCACTTCTCCAGAAACACTAACATGTTTTCATAGCATACTAGAGATCTGTATATATCATCACTTCTCTCTAACACAACTACACTATTCCAGAAGCCACCATTTTTTTGTGGGGTAGGGGGGAAAGACTCCGGATGCTGGTTTCTTAAGTAACTCACCTGTTAGCAGAATGTCTGGAGGAGATGCATGGTCAAGGACTGGAGGGGAGAAGGCTGGGGGAGATGGTGAAAGCAGTTCCTGAAACAAGAAAGCCAAGCTGCCGTCAGACTCAAAGCAAGCGAAGTAAACTTCTAAGACACCAAGTGGAAAAATGAATGTGGGCCGAGTGTGTCTCCACAACCCTGGTGTTGGAGTGGGAACCAGGTTCAGCAGGGCTCAGCCATGAAAAAGCTGGAATAAGAATGAAGAAAAGAGCACCTTGCACATGCTCCGAGGGCTCGTGCTGTATTCTGGATGTATGCTCAGCATGACATCAAAAACAAGATGCCACCTCCTCTCTAGCTGGGGAATGGGCAGGGGTGGTGATAATAACTTTATACCTGGCTGCCAAGCCCAGAAAGAAGTTGTGGACTCCAAATTAGCAAGGCATCGGTATGAGTATCCCTTAGATCATAAAACAGATTGCTTTCCCTTTGAGCACCTCTGAAGCACTGCATGACTGCTCAACTACTGTATTTTTCGCTCTATAAGACGCACTTTCCCCTTCCTAAAAAGTAAGGGGAAATGTGTGTGCGTCTTATGGATCAAATGCAAGTGGGAGGCTCTGCTCAGCGCTCCCTTTAAAGAGCCGCGTGGAGAGGGCTGCCCTTCTCCCTCTTCGGGGAAAAGCCCCTAAGAGCCACACACACACTCCACGCACTCTTTAAAGGGAGTGCGGCTCTTGGGGGAGCCTTCATCCCGCTGCCCCAGAGAGGCTGCACGTGGCTATCCCATAAGCCAGAACAGCAAGAGGCTATCCCAGAAGCCAGATCCCTCTTGCTGTTCTGGCTTCTGGGATTCAGAATATTTTTTTCCTTGTTTTCCTCCTCCAAAAACTAGGTGCGTCTTATGGTCTGGTGCATCTTATAGAGCGAAAAATACGGTACCTCCTCAGCCCCAAGCTTCTAGGGTGCTTTGGCATGCTCCTTAGAGGCAGGAGGGGCACGTGCTGAGGTGTCCATATCTGTGGATCCCAGTAACTATTACCAGGACTCCTGGGCCCTGCCAACCATAAGGAGGAAGACAAGCTGATCTGCCCTTCCTGGGCCACCCTGGGACTCACCTGCTCAGCTCCCTCTTGAGCGCCAGTTATTTCTTGCACAACCAATGAGGGGAAGACTCCAATTCTCCCATTGAAGTCTCCTTTCCAAAAGCCATCATCTACCGCTCCCTCCTCCCGGGGCAGCACTCGGATGATGGCTCCCTCGGGGAAACTGAGTTCCTCAGAGCTCTGCCCTTCGTAGTCATAAAGGGCTCGCACCAGGGAAGCTGCAAACAAACAGAGGACACAACTGGTCTTACAAAGCAGGTGGGATCAGCAACCATTTACTCTGTTGGGGGGAGGACAGGATAAAAAGCGTAAATAAACTGAACCCTTTCAAGTGCAGGCAGGCCGCCTCTTCCACTAGCCAGGCTGGGCAGAGGCTCCCTTGGATTTGTATCACAGGAGATCTGACGGGCAGGGCAGAAAAGCTATGCCAGGCCCATATCTTGACACCGCCATGCACTTGCACCCTCTGCCAACAGCTCACAGCCCCCCCAGCCCCCCCACGACCCCAGCAAGACGCACCTCCAGGCTCCAGCATCAGGCCCATGCTCATGATGTTGGTCAGCTCCCTCTCCAAGGCCGCATCAGAGGACTCTTCCTGGGGATTCCCATCTGGGGCTGGGTGCTCCCTGCTTACTGAATCCATAAAGAAGAGGTACTTCTCAGGGACGTACCCGACCTGTCCTGCACTGTTACGCGCCTGAAGTCAGGTAGGAGAAGTGACACTAAGAAACATATTTGAACAAGCTTGCCCTGGTGTGTTCCTACCATGTGTGGCTGGGAACACAGCCAGGCTGCCCCCAAGGCTACAATCTGGGTTCTGCTCTCTTAAGTCCAAAGTGCTCAGCTTCTATCTTGGCACTGGCATTCCTGCCAGAGATTGGACACCCAATGGTTCCATGTGTTCAAGCATCTCCAGAATGCCTTACAGAGTTGCTCAGCACCCATTCATACTCTTGTTTAGCACTCTAGAGGCAGATTTTCACCGAAGGTTTTTCCAAGTCCCATAGCAGAGAGGAACCTGACCCAGTTTCCTTATACATTGGCTCCCAGTACGTTTCCGAGCACAATTCAAAGTGTTGGTGCTGACCTTTAAAGCCCTAAACGGCCTCGGTACTGTATACCTGAAGGAGCTTCTCCACCCCCATCGCTCTGCCTGGACACTGAGGTCCAGCACCGAGGGCCTTCTGGCAGTTCCCTCGCTGCGAGAAGCCAAGTTACAGGGAACCAGGCAGAGGGCCTTCTCGGTGGTGGCACCCGCCCTGTGGAACGCCCTCCCACCCACCCTCAAAGAGAAAAACAACTACTAGACTTTTAGAAGACATCTGAAGGCAGCCCTGTTTAGGGAAGCTTTTAATGTGTAACAGACCATTGTATTTTAATATTTTGTTGGAAGCCACCTAGAGTGGCTGGGGATACCCAGCCAGATGGGCGGGGTATAAATAATAAATTATTATACAAACCTTGACCCATTCCTCCACATCGCCGTCTTCAATGACCTCCAGCTCCTCACCCTGCGCAATGGAGAGCTCGTCCGATTGGCAGGCCTGGCAGGCAAGAACACATGTAGAGTCACAACCAAGTCCGCAGCAGCAGCAGCCTGCCTTCCAAGAGTCACAACAGAGTTCTATGCGGATGGCTGGTGTGAAAGGTCAGCTGGGCTGAACAAAGAGCAGGGCCTAGAGACCCATAACAGGCCCTCTGGAGACGCAGCCTGACTCACTCAGGCATCAGTGACCAGCCATGGTTTCTCACCATGAGAAGGAGTAGTCATGAGCCTCAGAGGAATAAGGTTCTTTTCTTCCTTTCATGGGTGAGGAAAGGAGATTAGAAGCTTCTGCTTATGGTTTGTGGCAAACCAGAAGGCTCCTCCCCATGCATGAAAGCAACAGGCTCCCAGTACATTTCTGAGCACAATTCAAAGTGTTGGTGCTGACCTTTAAAGCCCTAAATGGCCTTGGTCCAGTATACCTGAAAGAGCGTCTCCACCCCCATCATTCAGCCCGGACATTGAGATCCAGCGCTGAGGGCCTTCTCGGTAGTGGGGCCCTTCAGATGTAAAGGAAATAAGCAGCTATCTTATCTTTAAAAGACATCTGAAGGCAGCCCTGTTTAGGGAAGTTTTTAATGACTGGTGTTTTAATGTATTTTTAATCTTTGTTGGAAGCTGCCCAGAGTGGCTGGGGAAACTCAGCCAGATGGGCGGGGTATAAATAAATAAATAATTATTATTATTGTTATGTAGTGTAGTTTCACCCTGGGCCAACAGGGGGATACTGTATATAGTTTTCACTCAGGTCTGTAGATAGTTTTCACTCAGGTCCGCGCCAGTTATTTTAGGCGGGAACTCTGGGCTGTTGTGGTTACAATGTTGACAGCCGGCTGCCTATAAATACAGGCCGGCTGAGCTGTTCGCAGTCAGTTCTATTCCAGCTTGCCATAATAAAGAGCTACTTGAAGAAATCGCTGTGCCGGCTGCTATGTCAACCCACGACTTAACACTGGCGACGAGGATGGGATAGATGGACATCAGAGCACAGCCAGATGCGGCCAGCCTCTGAACTGAGCTGAATCACTGAGCTGAATCACAGAGCGAAATCACTGAGCGAAATCACTGGGCAGAACCAATTCAGAGCTGACTGTTCTGGCTAGAGCACTGTGTTCCATCCATCGCCCTTCACGCCGGCATCGGAATCATGGCTTCACTTGTGCCTCTACCGCCGTTTGCGCCAGCCTCTGAATCATGGGACTCCTACCTCGCTCGGTTCGACTGCTACCTCCAAGCCATCGAGCTGACAGCAGTATCAAAGGATCGGAAGCGGGGCCTATTCCTCAGCCTCTGTGGGCCTGAGGTGTTTGAGACGGCCCGAGCGTTGGTTGCGCCAGAAGCAGTCCAGGCAACACCATGGGACACGATCCAAGAGAAGCTCCGCAACCACTACGCACCAAAGCCGTCCAAGATTGCTGCCCGCCATGCGTTCTACCACCGGAACCAGGCAGAGGGGGAGTCAATCAACAACTACACCACCGCCCTGCGACAGGCTGCAATGCACTGTGAGTTCCGAGATTTAGACGATGCCCTGATGGATCGAATCGTCTGCGGGGTCCGGGACATCCATCTGCAACGGCGTCTCCTAGCCAAGCCAGACCTCACGCTACAGAAAGCCATTGAGGAGGCTGTGGCCTCAGAAGCTGCTGAACGCTCCGCCCAGGAGATCCGCAAGTCCAGCAGCCCGCGTCTTGCTAGGGAGCCAGTTCCGGTGCATCATGAAGAGGCCAGCAGTGAGGAGGCATCCTCCAGTAAAGACGATGACGTGCACCAGACAAAGCGGGAGCGCAGGAAGTTCCAACAGAAGTCCAAGGGCCAACCGGAATGTGCTGGCTGCGGAGGCAACCATTCCCGTGCCAAGTGTCGATTCAGAGACGCCATCTGTAGGAAGTGTTCCAGAAGGGGCCACATCGCTAAGGTCTGCCGATCGGCTCCGTCTGACACCCCCCCTTCATCGACTCGCAAGTCCAAGTCTTCACTCCAGTCTGCCAAGGAAAGTTGTTTCGCTCTCACCAACTGCCGCTGCCCGTCTGGAACCACGATTGGCCAAACCGACTCGCCTACGCGACGCAAGCTGAATGTCACGGTGCTCATTGAAGGAGCTCCATGTGACATGGAGATCGACACCGGGTCTGCCCTGTCCATCGTGTCATGGAGCACCATCAAAAGACTGGTACCCAGAGTGTCCAAAAGGCAACTCGACTCTCACCGCGTACACCTGAGAGACTACCAGGGAAACGACATTCCCGTGGTAGGCGTTGGCCGGTTCCGGATCGCCTTCAAGGATTTTTCGGGCCTGCTCCGGTTGGTGGTGGTCGAAGGTCAGCGGCCAAGCCTCCTAGGGCTAGACTGGTTTGATGCCCTCGGCCTGGAAGTCACCGGCATCAACTGCATCTCTAACGCAGAGACTGAGGGTCTGGTCAAAGACTTTGCCGAGGTTTTTGACGGCACCTTGGGCCAATATACAGGTACGCCCATCTCCTTTAGCCTTGATCCACAAGTCGCCCCCATCAAGCTAAAGCCACGCCGGGTTCCCTTTGCTCTCAAGGCTAAGGTGGACGAACAACTGGACAAACTGATCGCCCAAGGAGTTTTGGAGCCGGTTGACCACGCAAAGTGGGAAACCCCCATCGTCACGCCTGTCAAGCCAGATGGGTCGGTGAGAATCTGCGCTGACTACAAGTGCACGATCAACAAGGCACTTCAGCAGCACGCTTATCCGGTTCCTGTTGTCCAACACCTGCTGCATTCCCTGGGTGAGGGTAAGGTCTTCGCTAAGCTGGATCTTGTCCAAGCCTATCAACAACTGCCAGTCGATGATGCCACTGCTGAAGCCCAGACGATCGTCACCCACCGGGGGGCATTCCGTTGCCGCCGGTTGCAGTTCGGGGTGAGTGTGGCTCCTGGCATCTTCCAAAGCCTTATGGAGCGTCTCCTGCAAGGGCTTCCAGGCGTGGTACCATATTTTGATGACGTCTTGGTGTCTGCAGACTCACACCAGCAGCTGTTCGAGCGCCTCCGTGCCGTGCTGACCAGGTTCCAGGAGGCCGGGCTCAAGGTAAAGAGGGAGAAGTGCCAGATCGCCGTTCCACAGGTAGAGTTCCTGGGCTATCTTATCGATGCCTCCGGTCTTCATCCAACCACATCCAAGATCCGCGCTATCCAGCAGGCCCCCACTCCAAAGAACAAAACGGAGTTGCAGGCATTCCTGGGGCTGCTGAACTTTTATAACATGTTCCTGCCCCACAAAGCCACAGTGGCTGAGCCTCTTCACCGACTCCTTAGCACTAAGACGCCTTGGGCCTGGGGTCATCGGGAGACGGCGGCCTTCAACGCGGTCAAGGCTCTCCTTTCTTCAGACAGTGTGCTGGTACAGTACAGTGAATCCAGGCCGCTGGTCCTTGCCTGCGACGCCTCACCTTTTGGCATCGGTGCTGTCCTTAGTCACCGTTTTCCAGATGGAAGAGAAGCACCGCTCGCCTACTTTTCCAGGACACTATCTCCGACGGAACGGAATTACAGCCAGCTCGACAAGGAGGCATTGGCACTTGTGGCTGGAGTGAAGAGGTTCCATGAATACCTCTATGGCAGGACTTTTGACCTCATCACTGACCACAAGCCACTCCTGGGCCTCCTCGCCGGTGATCGTCCAACTCCACCGGTCCTCTCACCACGCATGCTGCGATGGACTGTTTTCCTGGCTGCCTACCACTACCGGCTCATCCATCGCCCGGGGAAATCGATGGGCCATGCCGACGCCCTCAGCCGTTGCCCTCTTCCAGCATTTGTGGAAGACCCGGCTCCAGCTTCATTGCTCCTTCTGATTGAGGATCTTCCGGCAGCGCCTGTATCGGCTGCCACTGTGGCCTCCGCATCTGCCCAGGATCGCACCATCAGCCGGGTGCTCAACTGGGTGTGGAGGGGGTGGCCACAAGGGCCCTTTGCATCGGAGTTCCAGCCCTTCGCAACCAGACAACATGAACTCTCAGCTCATCGCGGCTGTCTGCTGTGGGGAGACCGCGTCGTGATTCCCCAGGGACTCCGTCAGCGCGTCCTGGAGGCTCTGCACGTTGGCCACCCGGGAATTGTCAAAATGAAGGCGTTGGCTCGGTGTTACGTCTGGTGGCCTAATATGGACGATGCCATCACTGCCTGGGTGTCCGCCTGTCAAGCGTGCCAGGAGTCGAGGCCTGCACCACCGGCAGCTAAGGGACACACCTGGGAGACGCCAAAGACACCCTGGTCGAGGGTGCACATCGATCTGGCTGGCCCCTTTCACGGCCGGACCTTTATGGTAGTGGTGGACGCCTATTCCAAATGGCTGGAGGTCGCCCTGATGCCCTCCACCACTACCGAAGCTGTCATCCGGGTGCTGCGAGGCCTGTTTGCAACGCATGGGTGTCCTGATGTCCTTGTCTCTGACAACGGACCGCAGTTCACGTCAGGCACGTTTGAGCGGTATCTTTTGGGACTGGGCATCCGCCATGCCCTAACGGCACCCTTTCATCCATCCAGCAACGGGCAAGCGGAAAGAATGGTGCGCTCGACAAAAGAGGCACTGGCGCGCCTGGACCGGGGAGACTGGCATGAGCGGGTCGCCGAATACTTGTTCGTGCAACACATCACCCCTCATGCGGCCACAGGGAGGAGTCCTGCTGAACTGCTTATGGGCCGCCGCCTCAGGTCACCGCTCGACCGGCTACACCCAGACTTTGCCGTGGCTGAACCCCCAGGCTGTGCCAACGCACCACGGTCATTTGTCCCCGGAAACCAGGTCTTTGCCCGGAACTATGTGGGGGACATCCCTTGGGTGCCGGCCACAGTAGTGGGAGTCACTGGACCTCGCTCGTACCAGGTGGCACTCGAAGACGGACGCTTGTGGCGACGGCACATAGACCAGCTTAGGCGCAGGGTTGGGGACTTGGACACTACCGAGGTGCCCCCAACTGCGTTTGCGGCTCCAGAAGAGACACGTACAGATGGCGAGGCCCCACCCACACCTCCCTCGCAAACTGCCAGCGTGGAGCCGAACCAAGCCGTTTCAGAACAGACTCAGACCACTCCACTTGCGAAGGCTCCACTCACAGCAGCGGATCCAGGGGAGTTGGTTCCAACGCCACCTAGGGTCGCACCACAGCCTCAGCGAGAACTGTGTGGCCCTCCGGACTTGGCTACCAGCCCCCGGCGGTCTGGCAGAGTTTCCAAGCGCCCAACTCATTTAAAGGACTATGTTGTTGGACAGGTATCACTGTTGGTCTAAGTATGGGAAATGTAACCGATATGCTTTTGTGCCTAATTGAACCATTACGCGTAGTGCTGTATATAAGGAAACCATTACGATTGTAACTAACGCCTTATCTCGGTGGGGAGGGGTGTTATGTAGTGTAGTTTCACCCTGGGCCAACAGGGGGATACTGTATATAGTTTTCACTCAGGTCTGTAGATAGTTTTCACTCAGGTCCGCGCCAGTTATTTTAGGCGGGAACTCTGGGCTGTTGTGGTTACAATGTTGACAGCCGGCTGCCTATAAATACAGGCCGGCTGAGCTGTTCGCAGTCAGTTCTATTCCAGCTTGCCATAATAAAGAGCTACTTGAAGAAATCGCTGTGCCGGCTGCTATGTCAACCCACGACTTAACAATTATTATGCTCATTCCGGCATCATGAAGCCATGATTTGTTATGTCTCAAATGTGCCACTGCTTGAGATTTCCAGGTACAGTGTAAGACACGAGGAATCACTGTCAGAATCCAGGTATGTGTGGGAGTGAAGACATTTAGCAAACATCTATCCCATTTTCCCAGTTCTACTCCCTTTGTTATCGTTTACATCATTTGCTGTTAAGAAGCTCAGCTGGAGAGTCTCTTGCTTAAGGTACCCCAAAATTCTGACAGTGCCCTTGCTGAAGCCCCTGAAAAGCCACCTAGAAGTGGTTTTTGAGCTTTGTAATGATAAATTAAGGTGAAGGGCATGCTGCAAGCAGCAATTCATATTTAGGAGAAGAAAGAAGTATTACCTGGTATGGGAAAAATACTCTGCAGGATGAAGGATAAGCACGAACCATGCTTGGACTTGGCCTCGTGTCCTCAAACAGTTCTGTGTTGTCGTCATAGTCATCAAACTCAGCAAGATCAAAGTCTTCTGCCTGATGGAAGATTTATGACTGTCAACTATGGGAAGCTAAAATGACAGGCCAATCAAATATAAAGAAAAGGCAGCTCCAGGCCAAAGACACAGAATCTCAGATCATTGGGGGTGGGGGGTGGGGTTTCACTCCAAGGAAACACCACATCACAAAGAGAATGGGGAATGGGAATATTTGCCCTGAAGGAGCGTCTCCAACCCCATCATTCTGCCCGGACACTGAGGTCCAGCGCCGAGGGCCTCTGGCAGTTCCCTCCCTGCGAGAAGCCAAGTTACAGGGAACCAGGCAGAGGGCCTTCTCAGTGGTGGCGCCCGCCCTGTGGAACGCCCTCCCACCAGATGTCAAAGAGAAAAACAACTACCAGACTTTTAGAAGACATCTGAAGGCAGCCCTGTTTAGGGAAGCTTTTAATGTTTAACAGACCACTGTATTTTAATATTTTGTTGGAAGCCGCCCAGAGCAATAAATTATTATTATTATTGCCCAGATTCTCCCCAAGACAGACTTCAGTCAAGCAGGGGGAATGGTCCCAGTTTGGGCAAGAGAATGCAGACAAGTTCGAAAGCTCCTTGCAGCCCTTGGGCTGAAGAGTCTCTCTTCCCCTGAAACTAGTGTCTCAAAGATGCCCTTTTCAGATGTACCGCCAACTGCACAGAAGCCTCTTCCGTGTGTTCTTCCCATGCAGCAGAAGGACGTGTCTGAGTGATGCAGCAACCTTCACGGGGCCTGGGGTGGGGGCGCAGCTCTTTCCAAGGGTTTGGGAGCTGATCTTTGGGGAGAGGCAACGCTTACCGTCGGAGTCGAGCCTCTCTCAGACCTGCGAGCTTCGCTGAGCCGCCGCTCTTGTTCCATTTCGTCCAGCACCTGCCCCATGCTGCTTGCCAGCCAGGTATCAACATCCAAGCCAGCCTGACGCAGGAGAGCTAGCCGTGCCTCTGCCTTCACCTTGCTGATCTAAAGAGAGGGCAAGAACTGTCCTGTGATCAAGGAATGAATCAGCAATTCCATCCTCAAACAACTGTCACATCCAGCCACAAGCAGAACAAAGGAAACGACAAGCCTGGTCTTTCAAATGGAGAAAAGCAGCAGGAAGCAGATTAGGAATGCCATTCAGCACCAAGAATGCCACCCTCTGAATGAGAGCCAGAAGCCAATGCCTTGGCAGCAAAGGCAGGAGAGAAGGCTGCCCCTCCTCAGTTACCACCCAACCTTCTTTTTCTTTCTCTTTTTTAAATGCAAAGTCCCACAACACGTATACACACAGGACCAATGCCGCTGGATGGAGCTTTCCTCTCTACCCCTCTGTCTGGGGTTCTGTTTTTTTACTGTAGAGGTCTGTCCAAAAAAAGGGGGAGGGGAAAGGCAAGAATCCCACTGGGCGCTACAAGCTCTTGGTTACACCTAAAATGCACACTTTATACATGCTGGCCAGGATGTTTGCCTGCAAAACACTTAGGAACCTAATGCAATGGTGCCTCCTGATGTTCTGAACCTAGGAATCTAATTCTGCTATTGATTTTGAGCCATCTCCATGCATTCGCCCACCCTCCTTTCCACAGCATCTTATAACCTCCTTTCCCTCGATAAAAGAACAGAAATTTCCTTTGTTTGAAATCTGGTTTATCACACACAAGGCAGAGCAAGGGAGATGAGAAGCTGGCGGAAATCATTTTCCAAATGTAGATCCACCTGTGACTGGCTAACTGCATCAGAAAGGATAAAACATCAAAGTCTCAATATGATGATGCATTAACCTGTTTATTCTGGGATGCTATTATTCTGGGACATGGGTGGCACTGTGGGTTAAACCACAGAGCCTAGGACTTGCCGATCAGAAGGTCGGCGGTTCGAATCCCTGTGATGGGGTGAGTTCCCGTTGCTTGGTCCCTGCTCCTGCCAACCTAGCAGTTCGAAAGCACGTCAAAGTGCAAGTAGATAAATAGGTACTGCCCCAGTGGGAAGGTAAATGGCACTTCCGTGCGCTGCTCTGGTTCGCCAGAAGTGGCTTAGTCATGCTGGCCACATGACCCAGAAGCTGTACGCTGGCTCCCTCGGCCAGTAAAGCAAGATGAGCGTCGCAACCCCTGAGTCGGCCATGACTGGACCTAATGGTCAGGGGTCCCTTTACCTTTTTTACCTATATTTCACCTCTTCAACAAGTTAAACTTTACAGAGCATGGAGATTCTAGTCCCCCGGCTATAAAATACAGTCAAATGGGGTGATGGGCTGGCTACCTTCAGCTGGAATTTTTCTCCTGGGCAATGCAGCCTGCTCTTTTCACCCCTGCAATATTTGCCGTCAAGTCAGCAAAAGCACCAGAAAGCACACATACAGGACACAAATGCCGGGAGCCCGCAAGGGATATCAATGGCACAAAGCCGACAGCTTCAGGCAGACAAGCATTGCTGACCACTCTGGAAAATGCACAGGCAGCCTGCAGTCAGACGCACCTCAGCCTTCCGTAGGTTCTCTCTTATCTCCTCCATCCTCTTCTCCATGGTGGTCATCTCTGCCTCAGGGGCCTGCTGCCTCCTGGCTTCCATTCTCTGTAGAACCTGCTCAACCCAATATTGAATACTTAAGTGATCCTAGCAACATTTTCTGGGCAAATTCTGTTTTCTTGTCTCAGGAATACTGAAGGAAACCTAGCGTCAGTCTTTGGCCCTTGAAATTAGAATGGCCACAGGAACCTCAAAATTTGCAATAGGCCACGTCTTCTTTAATGAAATTATAGAACTTTTTTTGTGGCTGCTGAGGTGAAAACCTTAAACAGGATGAAGTCTGTTCTTCTTTTCAGAGTGAAAAAATCATTAGAACAGAATAACTGGCTGGGATCCTGTCTTGGGGAAACATCTCCTGGACTCCTAGAAGTTTGCTAGTTTCTCCTCTGCCAGCTCCAGAAATACAAAAGCTTTATCCAGTAGAGGAGGGGGGGAATTGCCTGGAAACCTCCATTTCCATTTCTGACAGCTGCTCCTCCTCTTTCAGGGAAAAAGGGCCCCAATTCTAAGGAGACTGCCCAAAGGGGAAGGGAAGGAAAGGGACTTGCTAGTGAAAGTAACCACAAGGTCCTGAAGGACTGGAGCCCCACAAAAACCCTGCTCTCTTGATCTAAGCAGGAAGAAAACTGTTTTTTTTCTTCATGGGTGAAGACAGGGGTTTATTTTACCCTGCCCCCAGACACCAATGGGTGGATTAACTCTTCACAGGATTTTATGCTATTCCCAGTTCATAACCATCCACCCAAAAAATGCAGAAGATAAAAGTACAACCAGGAAAAGGGGATTATTCTCTCTAATTTCATGGACAAGTCCTATCACATGGAAAGTGTTTCCTGGGAAATAAAGCCTGGCTGCTCACCTGCTCACTGACAGTTTTTATTTTGTAATCTCTGGCTGCTCGAGTGGCCCAGCGACGTGCTTCCTTCTCTAACCCGCTCTCCCCAAGGCTGCTGCCACTTTCATGCAGAAGAGAAGTCTGGGAAGAAATAGGCTTGTTAGCAGCCCTGTCCGAAGACACCCTTCTCCTCCTGGGCAAGGGCTAGAGGAGGACTGCTTCTTTCTTACCACCTGGTCAGCTCCCGCTGGCTGAAAGGGCTGCATAACCATCGCTGAAAATGCAGCATTATCCTGGAGGAAGAGGAGGAGATTCTGCTCCTGGCACACCTGCAAGAACAACCAGAAAGAAAAGAAAGTCTGAGAGATGCCAAGCAAGTGAGAGAGAAAGCTGCCTTCACTGCACTACCGCCAGCCTGTCCTTCCTGGAGGCAATGCTGCTGGCAGGGTCTCTGCTGTTTCTGTGTTCCAAAGAGCTGCCTTGTCCAAAGTCTCAGTGGTCCAGCATTTATTTATTTTATTTTATCAAACACAATTCTGATGAAGAACATGCTGGAACGTGTCCAGAGGAGGGTAACCAAAATGGTCAAAGGCCTGGAAACGATGCCTTATGAGGAACGGCTAAGGGAGCTGGGCATGTTTAGCCTGGAGAAGAGGAGGTTAAGGGGTGATATGATAGCCATGTTCAAATATATAAAAGGATGTCACATAGAGGAGGGAGAAAGGTTGTTTTCTGCTGCTCCAGAGAAGCGGACACGGAGCAATGGATCCAAACTACAAGAAAGAAGATTCCACCTAAACATTAGGAAGAACTTCCTGACAGTAAGAGCTGTTCGACAGTGGAATTTGCTGCCAAGGAGTGTGGTGGAGTCTCCTTCTTTGGAGGTCTTTAAGCAGAGGCTTGACAACCATATGTCAGGAGTGCTCTGATGGTGTTTCCTGCTTGGCAGGGGGTTGGACTCGATGGCCCTTGTGGTCTCTTCCAACTCTATGATTCTATGATTCTATGCATTTCAAGTGCACATTTGCAATGTTCTTCGTCAGCTAAATCTGAGGGCCCAATGCAAATCACTCAAGGGCCACTTGTAGATTTCTACATCTTTAAGAGAGCCAGACTACATCGGTCTCAGAAAAGTGTTTCTGCTGTATTTGATGCAGTATTTTCTTTTTTAAATCTGGTTATCTGTCACCACCTCTTTTATTTCTGTGCTTATAGTGTATATTCATTTTTCTCTGCATGAGTAAATGATATCTCTGTAATTATTTTATTTTTTTACTTGTTTATTAAATTTATATACCACCCTTCAATCAAAGAGCACAGGGCGATTTAAACCATAAAAATATATATAATGAGAACACAAAATACATAGCAGAAAAACAAACCAACAAGCCCTCCTCCTACAAACACATTTAAAAGGCCATAGAATGTTCTTCAGCCAAAGGCCTGGCTATAGAAAAACATTTTCGCCTGGCGCCTGAAGACATGAAGGCGCCAGGTGAGCCTCCCTAGGAGGAGCATTCTACAGACAGGGAGCCACTGCCGAAAAGGCTCGTTCTTGTGTTGCCACCCTCTGGACCTCTAGTGCAGGAGGCACATGAAGGAGGGCCTCAAATAAGGATCACAAGGTCCAGGTCGGTGGTCCTCAAGGTATTTGTAACTCCACCCATTACCCCTTACTCACCTTTCTTATGCTATATTTTCCTGCTCCCACAATCTCTCAGGTGTTCCTCCTCTCTCCACATCCCATAGTGCCATCTCCTCTTTCTCTGTTGCCTTCTCTTTATCCCATTCGTCAACCATCCCTGTCCTATAGATCTCTGTGGCCTGTCTGTTACCATCTTTTTTCTTTAATTTTGCTTGTGCTCCCTACATCCTATCCCAAATTTTACTCTTCTTGACTGAGCTCCACAACACCGCCATACCATTCTTTTGCTCCTCCAACAATTCACACACCAAGAGGGCACCAGAGGCAGATGAAGCCTTGTGCAGCTTGGTGGGCTTCAGCAGGTTGGAAAAGCTTAAGAGACAACCGTATCCCACCTGCTGGTAGGCCTCCGAGGGCTCACAGGTTATTCCCCAAAAAGGTAGAGAAGGTCTAACAAGGTGGTTATCATTTTCTTTGGATTGGTCCCAAAGAAAAGCACTTGAAGTTGCTTACAATGAAGACCTAGGGCTACCACAAGTTCATTTGGGGAATGGTTGTTCCACAGCAACACTAAACTATGACATGTAAGGTGGGGGAAGAAAGTCCAAATTGCTAGGCAAGAGACTAAGGGCCAAAACAGAAGGGACACTGGAGAGCCATGATTGTATTTCTCAACCTTTCTTCTTCTTCAGAAAGCTTTAGAATAGTCACAGAGGGATTGGATTTCTATTGGAGGAGATCTGAAAACATCAAATGTAAAAATATGCCTGTATTTTTCTCCCAACAGGAGAACAGCAGTTTTGGGGATACCCTAGAGACCCCTAGAAACACAGTCACCTATGAGCGCCTTGTTACCTGTGCAGATGTACCTAGAACACGCTGGAAAAGTTCCTGTGTGCCTTGGCAGACCTCCAGCTCTGTCTTGCTGATCAGGGTCAGCTGGTCTCTGAGCCGCTCATAAAGGTCACCATCCAGCATCTGACAAAACACAGATCCAACAGGTTGGGTGGTGCACAGTGAGAAGAGGAACAGGAAGGGAGGCTCCTCCAGGACAGAGGTACACGTAGGAGAAGAGAGATCATTCCACCCAAACTTGCTGCACTGAACGGAGTCATCCAAAATGAGGCAACTCCCTGCACTCCTTGAGAGAAAAACAGGGGCCTATTTGAGGCAAGATATTTGTGGGATTGGCAAGAAACTGGGAAATAGAATTTGGTTCAAGCTAAAATCCTGCGCAGCAAAAGAAAAGACCACAGAAGGTGGCAACCCAAGCTAAAAAACATGCAATTCTCCCCACCTTTTTTTTTTAAGGGACACAGCTGCAAGAAGGTGAAATTGGAAACTAGGGGAGTGTGGTTGGTGGAGAGGAAGCTGTGTACCACTGTCCCTTCAAATAAGAGTTTTCCTGTTCAAAGTTATGGCCTGCCACAGCTATACAAGAAGCTGCCCAGGTCTGCAAAGTTGTCCTCAGAGGAGAAGGTGTGCAGTGTAAGAAGAGAGCTCTTACCTTGAAAACAGCAGGCAGCTCCACATGGATGTAGTGCTCCAGGTGGGCTCTTGCAGCCGCCAGAGTCAAGAGGTACTCATTTCGTGCCACCACCAGCTGCTGTGAATTCTCTGCCAGCTGCACAGCGAACTGCAATGAGAGGAACAGAGGGCACTCGACATTTCAAAGACCTACCAAACCCACACCCCACATCGGGAAGCTCTCTGCCAGCCCACTGTGCAACGTGCGCATCCCTCAGGCCTCTGTAACCCACTTCAGTGTCCCAATGGGGTGGCAGGATGGGCCTCTGACCTTGGCGCTGAGCTTCTGCAAGCTGGCCTTCGTGTGAAATATGCCGTGGTCACTCTTCCTGAGCCTGTGGAGGAGAGGGAAAAGGACAGGCATCAGTTTCCACAGATCCTCTGGATGCAAACCACCAAGTGGTCTCAGCTCTGGAAAGCTCTACCTTAAGTCCCAGAGCATGCGAGACTTGCAAGAACAACATGGCGCAGCCCGCTGGGACCCCCTGGCACTCGCATTTTGGGATTCCCCTGCTTGGGGGGGGGGGTAGGGAACCGGGGGCTCACCTGGCATCCACATCGGCAGCCTTCTCTCTGGCTACCTCACTGGACCGCTCAATCTGTGTGTAATGCTTCTTGGTTTTGCTTACTTCCTTCACTGTCTCCAGCAGTTCAGTCTGGATATTCAGCAGCTGGTCCATGCCCTAGGAGAGCAGGTGGGGAAGTGGTCCGACAGTCAGCATCCTGCCCTCTGCCAGCTGCTGCTCAACCCCTTAGCGGAGTCAAGAACCCCTCCCCATCCAGAGCCAAGCACGGTTTCTCTGTCCCCAAAGGCTTGCTACTAGGACCCTCCTAGCCCACCCAAAGTGTACCTTTTTGAACAAGTGTTCTTTTGACATACGAGCGGTTTTAGCTGCCTCTGCGCTCACACTGCGATAATTATCGGAGGCAGCCAGCCTGGACTGACCAGAAGAGACGGTGCCATCGATCACACCTTTCCAGACTCCAAAGACACTCCTGCAGAAATATTAGAGGAGGTCAAGGCGTTACCAGCTTTCACCAGCCCCTGCTTCTGATTTCATGAGGTCTGAGGACTCTCTGTCCTCCAGGAACACCAGGGCTTTTCATTTCCTGACAGCCACTGCACTAAGCAGCATGGTATATGCAGTACAGGCCAGCCAGATGCATCTTTCTAAACATTTGCTGATTCGCACTCAGTCCCCATTAGACTATGTGCACAGCGATATCTATCAGCAGCCTCCTGAAGTGCTAAAACCACTTCCTGAGCTCTTTGAGTATAAAGCCCCATCCAGGCTCAGAGCTTGGGCTTCATTGCATCAGCTTCTCTCTCCACAAAACATCCTCCAAGATTCTTAGAACTTGCCTTGAGGTTAAATTTGAGGAAGCTCTATCAAATGGCTGCATTAGACCAACAACACAAGGCAACAGCATCCACTATGTCAAGGTTCAGTTGACTCATTTTTCTGCCAGGCCTGTGTGCTCCAGTTGCCAGCTTCTCCCACCTTGCTCCTCACATCCTTCCACCCATTTCCTGAGTCCAGTTGTTGTTGTGCCCACATCCTCATTTCCCTGGAAGGATGGCTTAACGCTGCTTCCTCCCACCTGCTTTCTTTGCTTTCCAGCTAAGAGAGCCTCCTTCCTCCCAAGTAATAATGAGGAAGAAAGTAATCCGGGTGGCACTTTTGCTTCCTGCACTAAAATTCAAGGGCAAGCACAGATACTGCATTGACAGATGTCTTGATTAAAGAAAGGCATAAAGCCACAATGCAATATCAAAAACCACCACACTTTCTGCTAAGAGGTTTTCAACATTATAGGTTAAGGAGCTGAAAGGAGAGAGAAAGGCTCTTTGAATTCAAAGAGCTGGGCACTTAAAGGAACAATAGCCACATTTCCCCAGGCATATACATGACCAGGGGTCAGCAAAATTTTTCAGCAGGGGGCCGGTCCACTGTCCCTCAGCCCCCCCCCGGGGGGGGAATGAATGAATTCCTATGCCCCACAAATAACCCAGAGATGCATTTTAAATAAAAGCATACATTCTACTCATGTAAAACATGCCCATTCCCGGATTGTCTGCGGGCTGGATTTAGAAGGCGATTAGGCCAGATCCGGCCCCTAGTTTGCCTACCCATGTACATGACCAAACACACATGTAATTAAACACGGTGGTATTGCTATTTGGACTACCCTTGAGAACAGCTGTAATCAGAGGTGGATTCAGATGAACACCAAGATTGGGAGATGAGTAAAGGACTACGATGTCCCCCTTCTCCTCAAACACTATCCTTTCCAGCTGCTAAGCCAGGCGAGCCCCTTCCCCAATAAGCAAGGCAGCTCAGCTCCTTTCGCCACAAAGCCCAATTCCTCACCTGGAGTCACTGGTGACGTTCCAGCCACGCTGCCCATCTCTCTTCTGGTACTGACTTGCCAGCCTTTGCAATGCCTGTAAATATATACGGTGTATTTATTTTGAAACATTTTGTGCCCCATCTTTCCACCCATGTTAAGTCTGCAAGATGGAGATGAAGAGTAGTCGAAAACAAAACAACAACACAAGCCAGCCCTCCCTCTCCCTGAAAGCTCCTGCAAATATGGCCACTGGCTCTTTTTGGGTATCCCTCCCAATTCCGCATGCAGAAAACTTAGCAGATGAATCACCCAGGGTGTTTGTTGTGGCCTCCTTGCTGAGCTGCAGGTGTAAGAGTGGCCTCCAGAGGCTGCCTCTTCCTCTCCACAGCAGTTCCAAGAAGAAGAAGAGGAGGCCGTGTGTGTGTGTGTGTGTGGAGATTCTCCAGCTCCATTAGCTATTATCAGCAACTATCTTCTTTATTATAGGCGGCCTGGGAAGCACAGCTGACGCTAAGCAGGCCTGGCCACTGCCTGCATGGGAGGCCACTGAGGAACCATGCTAATTTGCAGTGAACTTTGTAAGAGAAAAGTAAAGGTAAAGGGACCCCTGACCATTAGGTCCAGTCGTGGACGACTCTGGGGTTGTGGTGCTCATCTCGCTTTACTGGCCGAGGGAGCCGGTGTACAGCTTCCGGGTCATGTGGCCAGCATGACTAAGCCACTTCTGGCGAACCAGAGCAGGACACAGAAATGCAGTTTACCTTCCTGACGGAGCGGTACCTATTTATCTACTTGCACTTTGACGTGCTTTTGAACTGCTAGGTTGGCAGGAGCAGGGACCGACCAATGGGAGCTCACCCCGTCGAGGGGATTCGAACCGCCGACCTTCTGATCAGCAAACCCTAGGCTCTGTGGTTTAACCCACTTAAGGGAGAAGAGTATAAAAGTAACAAGCATCTGATAAAGACCCAAGAGCCAGGATTGTATTGACATGGCAGCTTCTGATATTACTGGTTTGCTGATCAGCAGGTGCTTTTGCCTCAGGGAAGATGCTCAGGGTCAAGCACATCCAGGAATGTTTTGCACCCTCCTTATCCATGGTGTAGGACTGCAGGAAGTCAGTGTGTTAATTGAGCACATCCAATTCTTAAAATAAAACCCAGACGAAGGTATGCTCAGAAACTCAAAACAGCATAAGGCAAAGTTATCACTGGTCCAAGGTTCAGAATACTGTGGTTTCCTGACAGTAACTCAGAGTCAGTTCATGCAACCAATTTCCCCCATGCATGATGGCTTTGTTGTTTTGATTGCTTGCTTGACAAGCCCCATGTGGCACTGGGAGTAGCAAAGAGGTGCACCACAGGAGCAGTGCTGAGTCAGCAGCATGCCAGCCCTTGCGTGAGAAACACTGTCAGTGGTTGTCCCATCCTGCAAGGCTCGCAAGCCAAATGCAGCCAGTCTAAATGCACACATTTTGCCCAGTCATCAGCTGTGTTACAGGGACCACACTGATCTTGAAACACCAAAGGCACAGCATTTTCAAACACCTCCACCACTGGGGCCCAACTGGCTAGGGGGGAAAACAAGAATACAGTGGTGCCCCGCAAGACGAATGCCTCGCAAGACGGAAAACCCGCTAGACGAAAGGGTTTTCCGTTTTTGAGTTGCTTCGCAGGACGAATTTCCCTATGGGCTTGCTTCGCAAGACGAAAATGTCTTGCGAGTCTAGAGATTTTTTTTTCGCTTCCCCCCCCCTTTATCTAATCTGCTAAGCCTTTAATAGCCTTTAATAGCCTTTTAGCAGCTAATCCCCTAAGCCTTTAAGCCTTTAATAGCCGCTAAACCGCTAATAGTGCTAATCCGTTAAGCCGCTAATAGGGTTGCTTCGCAAGACGAAAAAACCGCTAGACGAAGACTCTCGCGGAACGGATTAATTTCGTCTTGCGAGGCACCACTGTAAAATATAAAATACTAATAGACACGCAAAAGAGAGGAGGTTTCTCCCTGCCAAATATTAAATTATATTATGAAGCATTCTGTATGTGCTGGTTGAAGGAACGGTTGCTATTGAAGAACCTGCATATTTTAGATTTGGAAGGTCATGATAATATTTTTCGTTGCCACGCTTATTTGTAGTATGAAAAGGCGAAAGTACACAAAGGCTTCACAAACCATATAATTAGGGGGGAAATGTATAGAATATGGGATAAATATAACAACTTATTAGAGACTAAAACACCACTTTGGCTTTCACCTTTGGAAGCCATAGCGGTGAAAAAGAAAAATATGGTGGAAAGTTGGGTGACTTATAGAAATTTGCTAAGAGAGGAGAAGGGAGAATTTTAATTAAAAGAGTTTAAGGATTTATCAGGGGTATTAACAACATGGTTACAATATCATCATTTGAATGAAGTATTTAAAAAGGCTATGAAGCGGGGGTTTGGGGAACAACTATCACAACTAGAGATAAACTGTAATGTTAAAGTGATGTCTAAAATGTTATTGGAATGGGAGACAAAGGACGAACAAGTGAAATCTTCAATGATACACTGGGCAAAAGATATTGGTCATAACATAGAAATGGAAACATGGGAACAATTATGGAATACGAATATAAAATTTACAGTATGTCATGATTTAAGTGGAAATTATATGAAAATGTTATATAGATGGTACCTAACACCTAGTAGATTGGAAAAAACGTATAAATCAAAATTGAAGTGTTGGAAATGTAAAGTGAAAGAAGGTACCTTTTTCCATATATGTGGTGGTCTTGCAATAAGGTTAAAGCTAACTGGGAAATGATATACAATGAATTGAAAAAGATGTTTAAGATAACATTCGTAAAAAACCAGAAGCTTTTCTGTTGGGAATTATGGGATCAGAACTACCTAAAAAGTATAGAAATTTATTTATGTATGTGACCACAGCTGCAAGAATGCTATTTGCCCAAAAATGGAAGGAAGAAGATGTCCCAACGAGAGAAGAATGGATATAGAAACTAATACAGAAATGGCGAAACTTACCGGAAGAATAAGAAATCAAAATAACAAACTTTTTAGAAAGGAATGGAAATGGTTTATTGAGTATTTACAAATAATCTGCAAACAGATCAAGACATTGGCGGGATTATTGTAAAAACCTGCAGTTCAATATATATATGAGATATATATGAGAATAGATGAATAAAAGAATAAGTTAAGAAAGGCAAGGATGAAAATAAATGTAAAGAACCGCAGAAAGAGAGGGAAGGGAGTCGAAGCTGGAAATGTTAAAATTGTAGTTGAATCATTGTTGTAATGTATATAAATGAAAATTATAATTTTATATATATATATATATATATATATATATATATATATATATATTCACATTTGGCTTAAAAATAATGTTCACAAATTTGGAAAAGCTGTTGAAAAGCAAACTTCCTCACGATGGATTGGCACACACAGCTCCCAGCCCCTTTGCCTGTATGAGGTCTCCCATACAGAACATGCAAGTCCCAAACTGCCTATGTGAATCCATGTCGAGGGTAGCACAACAGGAGAGTAGATGCTAACAGGGTATGAACTTTAAAAGGACCAGAAGAATCATGTGGCGAAGCCTTTCCTAAAATGTACAAGTTCATGCAGCAGGGGATGGCAGTGCATGTTCAAATGTTCCCCTATTTCAGCAGACAGAAAACCAGCCTTTCCCGAGGCAGGCTAGTTTCTAGAGGCATGGAATTACTTCATACACACAAATATGCCTTATAATTAGTTTATTTTAAACCAGAAAAATTGCCGGGGGGGGGGGGGAAGAGGAGAGGAGAGAGAAGAGAGAGAAGAGGAACAGGTCATTAACAATTTCCTTGCCTGACATTTCTCTACTCCAATGACTTTTGGAGTTGCTTTTGAAATTGCATATTGGCTTCTTTTGTTTTTAAAAAAGTGTTCAAATGCAACATGAGTTATGGCTTTAGATGGAGTAATATTCAGCAGTCCAGAAAACGATCCTGCTAAATACGAGAATCAGACCTAAAAGGCATGTTTGTCCCCAAACTCATCTTCCATGTCCAGTTCTAGACAGGCAAAGTGCCCCGGAGGACCCTTCCAAGGCCAGTCCCGTTACAGTTATGTATCCCCCCAGGAGGATGGCAACGCACTTATCAACACCAGTGAATGGCTTGCAAGAATCAAATGGGGAGGAATGAAAAGGATGCTGTCCAACAAGATGGCAGAAGATCAAATGCAGACGAGTGATATGATACACCAAGGGATCACTTTCCTACTCACGTGCAATCCCAGGTTGGGACTTCAAGAGATAATGGCCCAAGCCTCAGTGGGGACAGCCAAACGAAGCCATCTATATGTGCAGTGGCCAGATGCAACCAAGAGAGAATCAGAGATTAGGCAGGAGGGCTAAAGGGTAGGATTCTGTCAGCAACACTCAGTAATGTGAGGACATAAAGCCTAGTAGCTTGTTGCAGCACCACTGCTGAGGAAGTTAGGCCTTCAAGGCATGTTGGTTTGATAGCATAGCCTGGGCATAACCCACGAGGCCTCTCCAAAACATGACCCAGGTGGGAATCAGGTCTACGGTCAGATAAGTACCACTTCTTATTTCAACTTTTTCTAGTGATTGCAAGACCCTTTGCTGTACAAGTTCCAGCTACAGCTGACTCCTTGTCTGCCCACTTCCAAGTATAAAAAGTCACAAGAAGCAGCTGCAGCCGGCTCTTTAGGTCTATCAGCTCCAAGGAAGAGCTCAAATGATCCTTGCCTGCTCACTGGGTCACTTCCTTCAGCTAGGGAAGAGTGCTGGCTTACAATGGATGGCACAAGCCAAGTCGGTATCCATCTCTTGACACGATTTGTTAGTTAGAGCTCTAAACCCTGGGGAAATGGCCGCTGCTAAGGCCAGACACTTTTTGGTTATATCCACCACCCTGCCATGATATGTCGCTGGCTACACCCAATTTAAATGGGAGCATGCAACATATTTCAAGCAAGCGGCTCAGAAGCCTTGCATTGTCTCACCTGCCCGTACTCCCTCTCAATGGCAGATCGCTGCTTGCTGTAGGACCTGCAAGCAAGGAGAAGACAAAGGCCCTGAATAACCACACAGCCCAATCTTCTTGCACAATCAGAATCTAAGGGCAAGGGAAGAATCTCACTCTCAAGATCTGCTGGGTGAAGAGCTCAGCTAACATGCACCCAACTCCCCCTTGCAACTGTAACATCAGAAATTGCATGGTGCTTTTACAAAACAAGTTCAAAGTAGTAATAATTACGAAACAACATTTAGTGTGTCATACTTCCTGACAGAAAATTCCAGAGAAGACCTCAACTGAGCAGTTTTCCAAATAACCCAGCAGCTCACATTATTTTAACTCGCATGGCCTCCAGCAAAAGGGGGGGGGGGGACTACTGAGCAGCTGTTGTTTTCGTTGGCCCTGAGATGCCTCAGTTTTGCACAGTAATGGCTCAGGTTTGAGCACATGCTACTCGGCACCACTCTGCTTTGTCCAGTAATCCCCACATTTTAAATATGAACCCCCGCACTGATCCATTGGAAGAGTCCCTGAAACATAACATGCTAACTTCAGGTACAGAATCAACACAAATGACTGCTGGATTTATGTAAGCAGGTGAACCACACTTGTAGCTTAAGGCTGATGCTCTTTACAGACTAAGCCTCTTGGATAAGGAGCAGTAGGCTCTCAGAAGTTCATGGGTCACCCACTAGCAAGAGGTCAATCTCCATCCCTTGCTTTCTGATTCAATGTCTGTAAGGAGGAAGGCTGTCTTAGGCTGTTTAACAGGGGAGGGAAAGGGTAGCCTTTAGGCCTGTGGTGGAACCTGTTCAGGAGCTTGCCCAGTTCCCAATTTCAGTTTGTTACCTGATGTCCTCTAGGAGTTCCAGCTCCCGTTGTTGCTTGTTCTGAAGGCTTGACAGCTGCTCTATGAGGCGCACTTTCACTTCCTGGGTCAACTTAACCTGCAGAAGAAAGAGAGTTTGCACCTTATCAATGGCAATAGGCCCTCCACAGGGCAAGGAGCAGACAAGCATACACACCTGGAGCAGAAGGAAAAGGAACCCCCTATTTTGCACAAGAATGGAACCTTAAGGCTAGGAACCCAGAGGCAGTGGGAAGAGGACCAGCAAGACCCCAGTAACAGCTGCCCTGAGGGACCAGCAGTGGGCAGAAGCTCCAGGAGCTCAACCCACATGCAGCAGGTGTAGCAATAGCATCTAGAAGCCCCTGGCTCAAATCTTGCTTGTCATGAACTCAGTAAGTAGCTTTGGGCAAGTCACTCCTCCTCTCAGTCTCTGCAAAAGGGTTGTTGCAAGGATGACAAGGTAGTGGATGCTAAGCGCTTTAAATACAAAGGCTAGGAATTATGATGCATGAAAGAGTCCAAGAGGTTAGGGGGCGGCCTCCATATGGCTCCTACAGGCACTGTGGCACCTTCCACCAAGACCCCCCTCCATCACCAGCCAAGCCCCTGCCCAATTTTTATATTTAACTAATATTTGTTTGCTTTCTTGTTTTTTTTTTGGGGGGGGGGTTGCCCCTTCCCCTTCCTCTATGTTTCATTTGTCCTGAGGTGTGTAGATGCTCCCCTCCCCCTCGTCCCATGTTGTCTGGGAGGAGCTTCTGCACATCTCCACGGTTTTCTCCTTCTGCGAAATGGGTCGTTTGTGGCGCCCGCAAGAGCTTATTAGATTTCCAAATGTGCCCAAAGGTTCCCCAAAGTTTGGGGGCCCCCCTAGTTTAGAGCTTGACGCGGCGCTGCCAAGGAAGCCGCCCCCTTCAAGGGCGCACGCCCTTTCAGACTAGGGGGCGGGGAGCGCGTCTCGGGGACCCCGCGGCCCCGACTGTGCCCGGGTGCCAAGGAGGGCCCTCCCCGGCTTCTCCTCCGCGAGCGCGGCACGCAGGGACTTACTTTGCGCGGCGGCGGCTGCATGGCGACGGGCTCCTGGGCGCCCCTTCGGCCGCCCTCGCGACCTCGGCAAGCGGGTCCAGAGTGCGGCTGCGGCGGCGGGGAGGCGAGTCCGGGACTGCCGCGCCGCCCGGCTGGCCTGGCTCCGCCCGGCTCCGCAGAGCGCCGCCCGCCTCTGCCCGCCTCCCCGCCGCTTCCCACGGGGCGTTTTCTCGGGGCTTCGGCGACTGGAAGGAGGAGGTGGCGGCGGGGCTGAGCGCTGCGCTTTGGGAACGGGCTGCTGTTAATGGCAGGGGCCGCGCTCTTCTTATTGCAGGCTTTTAATAGATCTTATATATATATTGTTTATATTATTTACTTTAGAGCATCAGTACCTCGCTCTCCAGCCAAAAAGGCTCCCAAAGCAACTTCCATGACTATTATACGGTTTTTAATTGTTGATGTTTAGTTGTTTTAATGATTGTTTCCCCACCCCCACCCCTAGGTTTTCAGCGGTTCTTATTTTATCTGTAAACCTCATTGAGCCCTTGTCTGGGGGGTGGGGAGCGGGGTATAAATTAATATATAATATTATAACATAGTATCATACGCCGCTGCCTCACTCCAAAGCAGGGGGACGTCATGAAAAACGGTTCTTCTCTGCGCTTCTTTCAGGATGGGGAAGAGTTGGAGCAGACAGGTGAGAGGAAGGGAATCAAGGCTGGGCTCACTGGAGCAAAGCAGGGCATCTGCCTTACAAAGGGAAAGTTACAAACAAAAACAAACAAACAAAAATCTTCCCCCCCCAAAAAATTCACCAAAAATCTTTAAACTATATTTCCTCCCCCCCCCCCATTGTACTTCTGTTTAAACTTAGAGGGGCTCCTGGAGTCATTCCTGTCAACCTGTGGCTGACCAGTTCTACACACTGCTCAGCCAACCCCAACCCCAAAATATTGCTATGGCCAAGACATTCCATTTATTTATTTTATTTATCAAATCTATATACCACCCTTGGCCTGGTAGATATTTCTGAATCATGAATCTTTGCTGTGAGTAGCAACAGCCTGGCCCTACGAGCTGTTGACCCCGGACCCTGTTCTGGCTGCTGCCACCTTGGTTTGACTTCTGGCAAGTCCCCTTGTTAGAGGGGGGAGGCACTGAGAACAGGCTGCTGGTCCACTTAATATTCCTCTATTTTATTCCACATCCTGGAAAGAAGACAGAGAAGAGGATAAGTTGGGGGGGGGGGAGAGAGAATAGTTTTGCATAGGTCTGGAATTTTTTTGGAGTCCTTTGTGAATAGTCCTGTGAAGCACATTAAAGGCTAGCTACACTTACTAAGGAGCAATGCCCAGGGAATGCAATCGGGTTTACTGCTGAGTACTTATTGTGGTATGAACCCACACTAGAAATTCTGACAGCAGCTCTGAACTGTGATAAAACTGGTGTGAACTGCAATGTTGGCTGTTCTTCATAAAGGAGGACTGTAAGGAGAGAACAGAGGCCACACAACCTTTCTTCCAGCAGAGAAGCAACTGTGACAACAGGGACTCCTGAACCAAAGGAAGATGCTTTGTGCTAAATATTTGCATTGGCCACCTCCGACCTCACTGGTCCTGCCAGTTCCAGTGTTCTCTGCCTGCTCTTTTGATCCCAACTGCAGCTCCCAAAGCTTCTTTTCTGCCATTGTAGTACTTTTTAAAAGGCACACTATGGTTTTGAAGAAGTTTCTAAATAATTTTGGGCCATATCTGGCAAACAACTAGAGACCAGTTGTCAGATTCATTGTTTCCTAAGTAACTGCCCTTACACCCACCCACCCACACCCCAGGTTGTACTGTGTGGGTTGGCAGTAATAGCCAAAATGGCATTGTCCTCCTTTTTATATGAGAAAATGATTCATGCCCAGCCTTGCCACTTGTGGCAGTTTAGCACCACCTCGTGGACAGATGTTATTTGAACAAATGCTCCTCTTTCATTTAGGTCGCTGGCAAGGGAGGAGCTTTCTAATCATAGTGCAAATCTTACATTTTGCAGTGTCTACTTGCAAGAGCTTCAGCCGAGTTATCTGCTGGCATTTTGGTAAAGTTTCCACAGGTTGCAATACATCTGAGCTGCTTTGCGTTTTGACCTAGCAAGGGCTGACCAGCTGTCAAAGGAGGTGTCAAAGGAGAAGCATTTGCCTTCAGTGACCATAAGAAAGCATTTCATAACCCAGCTGGGCAAAACCTTTATTAGAACCAAGCAAAGTGATTCAAAATTGTGGAATAATAATAATAATAATAATAATAATAATTTATTATTTATACCCCGCCCATCTGGCTGGGTTTCCCCAGCCACTCTGGGCGGCTTCCAAAAGAATATTAAAATACTATGATACATCAAACATTAAAAGCTTCCCTAAACAGGGCTGCCTTCAGATGTCTTCTAAAAGTCTGGTAGTTGTTGTTCTCTTTGACATCTGGTGGGAGGGCGTTCCACAGGGAGGGCGCCACTACCGAGAAGGCCCTCTGCCTGGTTCCCTGTAACTTGGCTTCTCGCAGTGAGGGAACCGCCAGAAGGCCCTCGGTGCTGGACCTCAGTGTCCGGGTAGAACGATGGAGGTGGAGACGCTCCTTCAGGTATACTGGACCGAGGCCGTTTAGGGCTTTAAAGGTCAGCACCAACACTTTGAATTGTGCTCGGAAACGTACTGGGAGCCAATGTAGGTCTTTCAAGACCGGTGTTATATGGTCTCGGCGGCTGTTCCCAGTCACCAGTCTGGCTGCTGCATTCTGGATTAGTTGTAGTTTCCGGGTCACCTTCAAAGGTAGCCCCACGTAGAGCGCATTGCAGTAGTCCAAGCGGGAGATAACCAGAGCATGCACCACTCTGGCGAGGCAGTCCGCGGGCAGATAGGGTCTCAACCTACGTACCAGATGGAGCTGGTACACAGCTGCCCTGGACACGGATTTAACCTGTGCCTCCATGGACAGCTGTGAGTCCAAAATGACTCCCAGGCTGCGCACCTGGTTCTTCAGGGGCACGGTTACCCCATTCAGGACCAGGGAATCCCCCACACCTGCCCGCCTCCTGTCCCCCAGAAACAGTACTTCTGTCTTGTCAGGATTCAACCTCAATCTGTTTGCCGCCATCCATCCTCCAACCGCCTCCAGACACTCACACAGGACCTTCACCGCCTTCACTGGTTCTGATTTAAAGGAGAGGTAGAGCTGGGTGTCATCTGCATACTGATGAACACCCAGTCCAAACCCCCTGATGATCTCTCCCAGCGGCTTCATATAGATATTAAAAAGCATGGGGGAGAGGACAGAACCCTGAGGCACCCCACAAGTGAGAGCCCAAGGGTCTGAACACTCATCCCCCACCACCACTTTCTGAACACGGCCCAGGAGGAAGGAGCGGAACCACTGTATGACAGTGCCCCCAGCTCCCAGCCCCTCAAGACGGTCCAGAAGGATGTTATGGTCGATGGTATCAAACGCCGCTGAGAGATCCAGCAGAACTAGGAAACAGCTCTCACCTTTGTCCCTAGCCCACCGGAGATCATCAACCAGTGCGACCAAGGCAGTTTCAGTCCCGTGATGAGGCCTGAATCCCGATTGGAAGGGATCCAAATGGTCCGCTTCTTCCAGGCATGCCTGGAGTTGTTCAGCAACTCCAGTCTTTGATTTAACAAGGCCAGGTCCACCATCCCTCAGACCATGTGGGGGGCCGGACTATATTTTGAAAAAAAAGAACAAATTCCTATGCCCACAAATAACCCAGAGATGCATTTTAAATAAAATGACACATTCTACTCACGTAAAAACATGCTGATTCCCGGACCATCCGCGGGCCAGATTGAGAAGGTGATTGGGCCGGATCCAGCCCCCGGACCCTAGGTTGCCTACCCCTGCTTTAACCTCAGCATAAGAGGACATGAGTTGTGTAAAAGGGCACATTGGAACTGAAACTGATGTGATTGGATCTCCTACCTTTTTTACCCTTTAATGCAGCTGTGGGAGCTTCACATTTGTTTGGACTAGTGGTGCTGGAGGGGTGAGGGAGAGGTTGAGCCCTCCCACAAAGCGACTATTAGCCCTGCAGCAGAAAAACACAGTGGAATTAATTGGTGTGTATGTGATTGAAAAACAGTATGAGAAAAAGTTTAACACCCCCACCTGTTCTGCTTCAGTAAAATCTGCTTTCCAATGAACTTGCTATTGCCCCCACAGTGGAAGAATGCAGTTGTACTATATTTATTTCCTGATATAGGCTAAATAGCTGCTTGCTATGGTGAATGAACTATATTGCAAAAACAGTGCTGCTGGTCTGATAAAAATCAGAGCCTTTGTGGTTGCTTCAGTTAAAAATAAAGCAAAGCTGGAAAGGTTGGCCTTCTTGCATTCTGGTTGCTTTTGAGGGGTTGCTTTTGGAGGGGGGAGAAGTGGCAGGGATTGCTTCTCTGCGCACCTAGTGGTCCATCCTCTTTGCTTGCTTGCTGCCTGCCAGTCATGTGGAGCTGGGGGTGTCCACTTGCTTCACCCCTTGAAGGGGTTCTGCGTGGAATTGGGAGAGTTGCACTTGAGCAGAGAGATGAGAAATGCATGTGTAGTGTTGTGTTTGTATGAGAGAGAACTGGAAGGGGGAGAGTCATGCGTATGGTCTGTGAGAGACAGACACGTATGTGAACAAGAAGTATGGATGAATGTGTGCTTTGAGAGAGGGAAAGATGCACTTGGGTGGAGAGGGAGAGGCATTTGTGAAGTGTGTGTGAGAGACGGTCTCTCTCTCTCTCTCTCTCTCTCTCTCTCTCTCTCTGTGTGTGTGTGTGTGTGTATGAGAGAGAGAGAGAGAGGTGTGCGTGTGTGTGGCCATCTTGTTTATTTTTCCTAATAGTATAAATAATTGCCATGTGATCTCCACAAGCAGGACATAGCTTATTTCCCACAATAAGCATGAGGTCTGGAAGGGGGAAACAGCAGTGCGTGTACTTGCTCTAATTGTGCTTTGCCCCAACAGCAGTCAATTTGTGACAGGCACTTCCCCCAAATTCAAAATGTGCCCACTGCTCCAAAAACTTTGGCGACCCCTGCAGGTGTGCCTTATAGAACTCTGTGTCACATCTTTTTTGGTCCTTGGTACTTAACAGTCTGAAACCCTCTCTCTCCCCCTCCCCATTCTGAGAATTGATTCTCATCCTGGCTCATGAGGATTTGTTTCTGATTTTCTGAGCAATAATGTAGTGTTATGTCAAACTTTGTTGATTTGGTGCTTTGTAGTAGTGATGGTATTGTTGTTCCACTTTTGTTAACATGTTTGGATCAGTTGTCCCCCTCTGTAGGCAGGTGTGTTCTATAAGGCACAAATGCACAATTATCTGCTTTCTCACAAAGACAAGATAAGCAGAGAGTTTACAGGTTTTGCTTGTTCTTTATGTTCTTTATTAATTGTGTATGCCTCCCACAGTTATACTAAGAATTACCTTGAGGTGGTACAGATGGGTTAATAGTACATACCTACCTAGGCTCTCTTTACTTGCTTTCAATCTTCACCTTTGAAGCCAATAGTGAAGATCAGTATTTAGCTCAGAATAAGTTATTGTGTGTATTTATACATAATACACATTACTCAACCTTTTCAATATTTAGGACTTTAGAGAGTTCACACTGACCCTTTGTGCTGCATATATTTTTCTGGGCTTTTGACCACAGTCTGAAATAAACCTCCCGCTTTTATCGCGCAACATAGAGCCTGTGTTGTTAGTTATTTGTAAATCTTCCAAAACCTTTTATGTAAGCAAGTTTAAGAATTCATTTCTGAATTTTATAACTTTGAATCCTAAGGAATATGTAGAATATGTAAAGAGTTTCAACATACCCCTCCTGGTGTTAGGAGGAGGTGGCTACACAGTTCGCAATGTGGCCCGGTGCTGGTGAGTCTTCTGGAAGCTTTTGTTGATAATGCGTTGGGGCTTCACCTTCCTTGGATATAAAATGGCACAGGTTTGTGTCATGTGAAGACTTCACTGTACCCTGGATTGAAATTATCTGCCTTTCATTTTAGGACTTATGAAACATCATTACTTGTAGATGAAGCAATTAGTGAGGAGCTTCCATATAGTGGTAAGTTGAGGACCTACATGTTCAAACGTCACTGATGTCACTTGTAGCATATTTAGTTTCCCCAAGTTATTAGTATCTAGATAACTTAGGGGGATAGTTCAAAAGCAATGACAAGGCTTCATGGAGTAGCCGCTGCCACCTGTAGAACTTTGTTGCATGTGCTGGCCAGGGCAGGTGTGGTGTGTGGAGGAAAATGTCAGCTCACTATATCAGTGTCCAGGTCCTGGTTGGGCCCCTTGTTATCACGTGGCAGCAGCGCGGCTGATTTGGGTTCTAGCCCACCTCTACCCTGAAACAATCCCTTTTGGGGGGTTACTATTGGCTGCTCCTAACAACGCTGCCAGTGGTAGCTTGTGCCCCTTGTTAGGGCAGATACAGTGGGGAAGCTCTTGCTGGTGGAACTGCCCTGCCAACAGAGGCAGTGTCTCTGGGTTGGGCTGGGTGCAGGGAAATATCCACCTCATCCAAATTCTTCAGCATGATTTGTTGGGGCTTGGGGTTGGTTAATCTGTAATTCACCAACAGCATCTTTCAGATTGTTTCAAAATATTAGGGTTAAGCAGATTTACGTGGTGGAGGTGGCGACCAACCTTTGGCAAACTGATGCACAGAATCCTTAAAGTCAGATCATCCTGACACCCTGGCACCAGCAAGAGCACTTTATTTGGAAATTAACACATTCCAGAGAGTCTGCATACACTCTAAGAGTAATCTTTGTTCCTTGACCTCGTTCTGTCTTGGAAGATAGACATTCCGATGTGCCTGCAAAGGTGCCTGCAAAGGGGAGGGAAGTGCCTGGCTCTATGTTCTGAGACAGGTAAACCCCCCAGGAAATGAATTCAAAGGGGCCACGTGCCTGATACTGCCTTGAGAGAGAGCGAGAGCTATTTGTCTGCGTCTTTCTCCAAGTCTCAGAGAACGGCTGGCCGGCGAGGAGAGAGAGAGAACGATAGCGCCGAAAGGATCTTGGAAGTTGTTTCTCCGAGCTCACCTGCCCCCCTCTACCCCATTTCCCTATCTCTGCGCTCTCCTGGTTCCTCCCGCTGCTGCGGGCGAGGGAGCCGAGGGGGCGTGGCTGCGTCTCACGTGCGACGTCGCCGCCGCCGCGGTGGGCGGGGCGCTGTTTCCTGGGAGGCGGGCCGGCGCGCGGAGCAGCCACTGTGACGGAGGGCGGAGCCCGGCTGAGGCGGAGCTCGGCAGGCGCGGCTGCCCGGCCGTTGAGAGGTCCCGTCGGGTGGGCGTCGAGCGCCGTGGCTGTCAGGAGCCGCTCGCCCGCCTCGCTCTGCCGCTCGCTCGCTCGCTCCTTGACTGACTGACTGACTGACTGACTGACTGCCTGCGCCGGGGGAGGAGAGCCCAGCTGCCCCCGTCCTGGTCGCGGCGGCGAGGGGCGGACTTCGCGCCCCGCCATGGAGGGCGGCAGCGGCGGCGGCGGCGGCGGGGGACCCTCGCGCGGGACCGGCCGCGAGAGGAAGAAGAGTAAGGTCCCCGCCGACGAGGCCCCCGCGACGGCCGTGCCTGGAGGAGACCCCGGAGGAGGAGGAGGAGGCGGGAACTGCCATTTCTTACTTTTTTAGAATCAGTAGGCAAACCAGAAAGTCAAGTGAAAAATGAGTGGTGCTTAAGAACACAGTGTGACTCAGCTCTGTATAGCAATTGCTCAAGAAGCCAGACCATTCTTCAGTTTGCAGTTGAGAACAGAGACAAAAGGGAAGAAAATGGAATAGGAATGATCTTAGAAGGATGTTGGATAGAAACTAAGAGGTTTTTAGCTGTAATGCCTTAAGAGACATGAAAAAAGGTTTGCAACTGAGTAAAAGCTTAATGGTAAGGATTTGCTGAACTAACAAATTGAACTGGAATACAAAAAAGGGAGGTATGAGGAGGTCCGGGGAAATAAGTATAGGGAAGATAGGTTATGGAAAATTAATGTCTTTTTAACTATTTTATTTGGTATGGTTTTTTTAATTATTATTTTTTACTTTTATGGCTATATTTTAAAAACTTTATTTTCTTCTCTTTCTGTACTCTGTATTTTTTGTATTTTTTGAAACTTTAATAAATATCATTAAAAAAAAAAAAAGGAATGGAGGTGGCTATGAGAAGTCATGGGATAAATGTTTTAATTGAGACGTGAGCAAGCCCAACGAATATATGGTGCAAGAATTTTCCAGTAGCTGGGAATAGGGGAAGAGAGATGAAAGAGAGAGAGAGCTCTCCAGATTAGAATCAAGCTGGTATTATTACTACTACTACTAATAATAATAATAATAATTTTGTTACTGTGGCGTTTGCCTGTTCGTTTGAAAATGTCTGTACAGGGGGAGAGAAAGGGTTAATATGTAGACCAGTTGGAAAGCCAGAGGCAGAGCCTACCTGTTTATAAAAGTGCTTAGCCCGAGGTTTGGGTTGTGGGTATTTGGTTGGTTTTAGTGGGTTGGTTGGTTGGGAAAGGCAGGTGGAAAAGCAGTTGGCAGACAGTTGGAAATAGACAGTGCAGTTGGTTCTTGTGTGAGGGGAGGTAGAAGAGATAGAGACAGGATAAAATAAGACTAAGAAGGTAAAGAGTAACAACGTTTGGAATGTAGTTAAAGTTTATTTGTGTCTGCAATAAACTACACTCTTCTTTGTTAACTTAAGAACCTGACTGAGACTAAGTGGTTTATCGGGGAGGACCTGGTTGGTGGCAGCGGATTAGTGGTGTATGGGACAGTAGTCCGTGAGACAACTGGGGGCTCTGTACAAACTCCACAGTTACTATACCATTTTATCCTTTTTAAAACAAATAAAACAATCCAAAATAGAACATTTGTAGAAGAAAATCAAATATAAAGTGTACTTTCAAAGCAACAATGCTAGCAGGAAACTAAAATATTATCTTAAAGATTTCAAATATAGACTGCACGATTAACAGAACAAAGTTAACAAACACACAAACAAAAAACTTAAACATTTCAAAATAAAACACTACTAAGGGAGATCAAATATAAAAGACACATTTGAAACTGCATCATTGTCAAATAAATAAAATACTACCTTAAACATTAAACATTGCTGCTGCTGTTACTGCTCAAGCTGGTTCATGGCAGGCGACTACTGCTGTGGAAGCTCAGGCTCCAAGACCTGGGTCACCACTGAGAAATCTGGTGCTGGGCAGAGAAACAGAGGGGCTCCATGGCGACACCAAGTGCCATGCCAAGTAGTGTTGCACATGGTGCTTTGCCTCTGGAAGCCTTCCCCTTCTATATACCTGATGGAAAGGCAGGTGATATTTCAGGGTCTCAGGCTGATGGCAGTCACCTGGAGCAGAGCGCAGCCACGCCTTCCTTCCAGCCAACACACAGCAGCAGCATGGAGGTTAAGAGGGGAGAAGAAAGCAATAAGAAAGTAAGAGAAGCAAGGGAGTAGAGCTATTTGAAAATAGGAAGTGTATTATATTGGAAGGAAGGTAGCAAGACGAAGCAAAGGGGAGAAGAAAAAAGGAGAAACTTGATCAGAATGAAGAGGCAGTGTAAATTAAACAAGCAACAGAATTGAAGATAAGAGGGAAATAGTGTGAGGAATCTAATCTAAAATGTATATAGGTTAAAGCACATCAAAACTTTGAGGAGAGAAGAGATGAAGTGTAAATGAACTTCTAGATTAAGAGGGAGAAACTTCTAGTGTGATTACTCTCAGTTGAGATGCTCCCCTTCTTAAATTTGTACACTTATGATATCTTCCCCACATCACTTTTGCACATGTCAGCTTGGGGGGGTCTTGGCCCTCCCCCCCTTACACCTATTTCCCAGGTTAGACAGTTGCCTTACTCTCCTCCTGTGGCATTGGCAACCTTTCTGTATGTGCATGCACTCAATGGGTGTGTCCCCCCCTTTTTTTTTTTAGTTTGGAATTAAGACGATGCTTGAAACGGAGGAGGGGATCCTGCTTTTGGCAAGAGCCGTTGACCCCAAAGTCCCATCCATGATGATTGATGCTATCACGCTACTGTCTGCCCTCTGCATTCTGCCTCAGCCTGTGGATATGTCAGTGATTATAGGTGATTTATCTTTTGGTTTAGTTGTATTTCATAGGTGGGCAGTCTAGCACTTGGGATCCTTTTCAAAATACATTAAAAACTGGAAGGCTACATCTGAATTGCAAGTTTTAATGTGCATGTAATCTGCACAACAGTCTGAAGCCTAAGAAGCAGAAGCTGAACAAAGCTTGTGTAAGGTTTGGAGTCATCCCCACTTTGAAGCCCCACATCTTACTCCATATTGCTTAGGAGGGTTTTTGGTCCCCTGGATCCAAGGCACCATTGGTTCTTAACAGTTTTTAGAAATTTTAATACACTAGATGTGCAATTTATCAAACTCTTACATAGTTTCCTGTTGTGAGTGTATGAAAGTCAGACTCCCATCTTTAAATCACCTGGGAGTGCATCTCATTGAACTCATTGGGACTAGCAAGTAGACATGGCTAGCATTGCACTGTCAGATAATCTGTTACTGATTTGTTTTCCTTACTCTTACATAGGCATGAGCACGTTCTGGTGGCACTGACACAATGAGCAGAAATGGATGAAGTGGAACGATTCAAACCCATCTTGGATGGCCTGAAGAGTGACACCTCAGTGGCATTAAAGGTAACAAGTGGGGCCTGCAGCAAAAAAGATTTTTCTGTACTTCTTCAGGCCTCAAGCTTCTGCTGATACATCTTTATTATTTCTCAGTCCTCATTTTGTCCATATAGCCACTGGTACTTATGTCTTGAATTTGCTACTTATTTTACCAGCATCTTGGGACTCTTTTGTGCTGCTTTGGTTTTTGTTTTTGTTTTTATTTAATCATTTTTTCAAGACAAACAACAACCACAAAAAACACATACAACAAAAATCACAATAACACTTATAACACAATTTAACATTTCAAATTTGGGTACTGATATACCTATGACTACACCTTTTTAACAATATTTCCCCACCTCTCATCCCCCTACTTCCCACCACCGTCCGCCTTATCGCTTAAATATTCCTTCCAGATTTCTTCATATTTATTCATTCTTAATTTGCGTTGACATGCAATTCGTTCGTATGTAGCTAGTCTGTCCATATTATCAATCCATGTGCTCAATGGAATCTTTTTGCGGCTCTTCCAATTCATCAGAACAAGTTTTTTTGCTTCTAATATGGCACGGTACATCCATTTTTTTTTACCTCTTGTAATCTCCCACATTTCCAGTATATAATTTAGAATTAAATTCAATTCCCCTAAATAACAATATTTTTTTTTAAAAAAAATTAACATATTTTTTATTAAGTACAAATTAGAAAACATACATATTCACAACAAAAGAAAATACAAAAGAAAAAGAAAATACATCTAACCAAGGAAAAAGAATTAGAGAATATTTTGTCTCTTTTCATATTTACAGTTGTTTATACCTCTATAAAATGCTATTCACAATAAAGCAGTGAAATGAAAGATAAGATATCAGAAAAAAGAAGAAAAGAATAAAGAAGTAAAAGAAAAAGATCATAAGTGAAAATTTTTAAAAGTAGATAAGTACTCACAATACATAGCCGTTTCCCATCTATATTTATATTCAATTGTAGAATTTCATCTTGTCCTTATCTACCTTAAATAAATTGTGTTTGTTTTTTTTAAAAAAAGTCTTCCACCGTTTACCTCACGCGTTTTTAATAATCCATTCGTCAGAACCTCTGTTCTTCATATTTTCCCTTTGGATTTCCTTAATGTCTCACTTTGTATTTTTTTTATATTATGCACAAGATTATTCTAAACACAACCAGATTTTTATAGTTGAGCCCTGGTTTTGTAAATAATCATTTAAGAACTCCCATTGCTTCATAACCATAGTTTTGGATTTTCTCCTTATTATATCCATCAGTTTTGCTAATTCCAGGTACTCACAAAGTTTCCCCAACCATTCTCTTTTTGATGGGATGCTGTCTTCTTTCCAATAGCTAGCAATCAAAATTCTTGCCGCTGTTGTCGCGTATAGAAATAAGTTAGTTTATCTTCTGGGATATCTTTATCTAGAATTCCTAATAGATATGCCTCTGCCTTTTTTGTGTGTGATGTCCTTATCAATTTTTTTATTTCGTCATGGATCATGCCTCAAAAGGTTTTAATCTTTGGGCAAGTCCACCACATGTGATATAACGTACCTTTTGTTCTGTTACATTTCCAACATTTGTCGTTGTTCCTTTTATTTATTTTTGACAATCTGTCAGGGGTTAGGTACCATCTGTGGTGAATTTTTCTGAAATTCTCCCTTAATAAATCACACACAGTAAAATTTATGTTTTCCTCCCAAAAAGTTTTCCATCTTTCCAGATCTATCTCATATCCCAAATCGTGCTCCCATTTTAACATCTTTTCCCCTTTCGTCTCTTGTTCTAAGCTGGTTTTCATTAATAATCTATACATTTTTGCAAGTATTTTTGATCGCTTTGCAATATTTCCTTTTCTAATTTTGAGGTTTTATTTTCTAATCCCTCCTTTTTGTCTTTTTCATATGTTGCTTTTAATTGATAATATTGTAACCAATTTATTCCAAATGTTTGTAATTGTTCGTAAGCTTCATTTTTGGGGTTTTCCACTAAATTTTTTTCTTTCTCTCTTATTTGTTTATTTATTTCCATAGTATTATTATCTTTATTTCTCCTTATCCTTCTCATTTGTTGTATTACATACCCTCTCATATAGGCTTTACTCGCTTCCCAAATCATTTTTTTATCCTGATTTTCATTTATTTCATAGAATTCTTTCAATATTTCCTTAGCCCTTTTAACTCTTTGATCATCTCTCCATACCTCCTCGTTCATTCTCCACCTTCCCTTAGTATGATTTTGAAATTTCATGTATACTGATACTGGATTGTGATCTGATATTGATCTGTTCAGTATCTCTGCTTTTTCTAAACTCAACATCAACTTTTTTGTTACTCTTGCTATATATATCTTCACCTCGCACCAAAATGATCCTATCATCAGGCAGTTAATCATCATATGTACTAAGTTCGCATTTTTACTTCCACATCTCCAGCAGTTGTCTGCATTTATTTTCTTCTGGTAAAGTTTTGCTGGAGTCTGAATATTATTTTCTGCTGAATAAGTCTTAGTCTTAGTCTTAGATCCATAGATTCTATTTCTGTTTATTTTATACTTGACTCCCATATATCATCTCTTATCTGTACCCCTGACTCTTCTCTCAATTTTTGTCTATCATATTCTAAATCATATTTCTTCCAGTTGAGTAGGGTTTTATATAGTGCGAGTGCAGAGTTTTTTGTTTTTGTTGCAGAAATTAAATCTTGTAGCAGCACTATAGCGTCAGGACCAAACTGCCTTTCCAACATATGTTTCAATAGGATGTATTGCCATTGTGTTTCACTGGTTAATCCATACTTTACTTGCAAAGTCTTATATTCCACGAATTTGTAATTTTCATCAATTAATTGATTCAATGTCAAAATACCTTTCTTCATCCAATTTTGCCAAATTATTACTTGATTTCCAATTTTTAATTTGGGTTGGCCCATATTGTTAATTTCTCATGCTGATAGGGGTCATCCTAATTATTTTTATTTATATTCATCCAAATTTTTATAGGTGCTTTAATAGTCTCCAGAATAATAGGATACTTCATAAAATTAGAGCCGAGTTTAGTCCACCCTTCAAGAGGTTCAAAGAAACTATATTTGAGAGTAGCCCAATTGGGATTCCTGCTAGCTCTCCACTCGTTAGTCTTACTCAGCAGGTAGGCCTGGTGATATAGTTCCAGATTTGGGAGACCAAAGCCACCTTCCTTAGTTGGAAGTTGCATTTTATGTAGTGATATTTTTGGTGGCTTTGTACCCCACAGGCACAATCTAAATAGTTGATTTATTTTTTGGAAGTAAAATTTGGGAATATGTATTGGTAATCCTCTAAGAATGTATAAAAGCTTTGGAACAACATTCATTTTGAGGACATTAACCTTTCCCCAAAGGGAAAGGTTTAGAGGTCCCCACCTTTCAAAATCAAAAGTAATCTCATTTATAATTTGATTCAAATTTAGTTTTACAATTTGGTTTATATCTAATGAAATCATTATACCCAAGTATTTAATAAAGTCTTTGCACATCCGAAATTGATGGTTTCTATACAATGTAGCCCTTGGCCCAGTTGGTAAAATCTCTGATTTTGTCCAATTTATAGAATATCCCGATATTCTGCCAAAGGTTTTTATTTTCTCCATAATTTTTGGAATTGTATCTTCTGGTTTTGTAATAAATAAAAGGATATCATCCACAAAATCAATACAATTTTGTAATTATCTTTGTTGTGTTTTACACCCTTGATATGCTCATCCTGAATTATTGTTCTTGTTAATGGTTCCAGGCACAGATTAAATAATAATGGAGAAAGAGGACATCCTTGTCTCATTCCTCGATTTAAACTAATCAAATTTGAAATTCTTTCGTTTGTAACAATCCGGGACGTTGGGTTTTTATAATTCATTTTAATCCAATTACAGTATTCTATGGGGAAACCAAATTTACATAACACAAACCCTATGAATTCTTCATATATTCTGTCAAAAGCCTTTTCTGCATCTAATGATAATATCATAAACTCCTCTTCATCTTTATTTAAATTTATCAAATCTATTGTTAATCTGATATTGTCTGTAGCTTGTCTTGTTTTTATAAAACCTGTTTGATTATTAGGTATCAAGTCTTGAATAACCTTTTGTAATTTTGCCACCAATATTGTATTCAAAATCTTTGCATCAACATTCATTAATGATATTGGTCTATAATTTGCACATTTAGTAGGGTCTTTGTTAGGTTTTGGTATAATAATTATTAAAGCTTCATTGAATGTTGTAGCAGATATACCTTTCTGAGCTGTTTCCTCATAGACTTCTAGAAGTCTGGGGACTAGTAGATTTTTAAATATTTTATACCATTCTATAAGAAGACCGTCTGGTCCAGGTGATTTCCCATTGTTTCTATTACATTCTCAATATCTGATATATTTAGGGGTGCTGATAGCACATCTTTTTGATATTCTTCAATAGTTGGTATTTTAATGTCTTGAAAGAAGTTTTCCACATCATTCTCTGATATATTTTCCGGCCCTTCATATAATTTTTTTGTAGAATTTAAGAAATTCATTATTGATATCTAGAGTTTGGATTTGATATCCTGCTTTATCACTACCCGAAGGAGTCTCAAAGCGGCTAACATTCTCCTTTCCCTTCCTCCCCCACAACAAACACTCTGTGAGTTGAGTGGGGCTGAGAGACTTCAGAGAAGTGTGACTGGCCCAAAGTCACCCAGCAGCTGCATGTGGAGGAGCGGAGACGCGAACCCGGTTCACCAGATTACGAGTCTACCACTCTTAACCACTACACCACACTGGCTCTATTGACCTCATCTATTGATGAGGTCACTGCGATGTTATTTTCATTTCTTATTTGGGGTATTATTTGGTTCACTTACTTTTGTTTTAGATGATTAGCTAGAATTTTTGTCCGTCTTTTACCCTGTTCCCAATATATTTGTCTTAGACTTAGTAGGCTGAACTCAATTTTTTGATCTAGTATATTATTCAGTTCTAATGTTAGTTGTTGTATTCTTTCATATGTAGCATTAGATGGGTTATTTGACATATCGCCGCATAGTGTTTTTAAATAAATTTTTAGATTGTTTTCTTTTAATCTTTGCAGCTTGGCTTTGTTGGCAGAGAAGGAGATTTTCTTCCCTCTGATGTAAGCTTTATATCCTTCCCATTCCATCAGTCTTGACGTTGAAGATTTGTAGTTATTTTTAAAATATATTTGTGTTTCTTGGGTTATATATTGAATGAAATTTCTTTCATTTAATAATGATATATTAAAATACCATCTCCTCATACCTTCCTGGGTTTTAGATAAATTATATTCTAGTATTACTGCTGAGTGATCAGCTATAATAGGAATATCAATATCACATCGGCTAGTAAAGGGATGTAATGATGCTGATATTAGAAAAAAGTCAATTCTATGCTGGGTATTATGAATTCCTGCAAAATATGTATATGATTTTTCCTTAGGATGGTGCAATCTCTATGAATCCACTAAATTCCACTCTATCATATAGTTATTAATTGTCTCTCTAACCTTTGTCCTTTTTTCCCTGGCTACTGATGTGGTATCCATCTGTGGATCTAAAATTTCATTCGTCTCCACCCATTATCAAGTGCTGATACGATAGGAAGCTTAATCTCTTAAAGCAATTGTGAATAAACTTATGGTCATCAGTGTTTGGGGCATAGACATTTACTATTGCTATTTTTGTCCTTTCTGTTTTAATTACAATTATTAAGCATCGACCATCTTCCTGTCTTATTATATCTTGTATTTCATAAGGCCAGCCTTTCCTAAATAAAATTGTGACTCCCCTAGCATTTTCATCTAAGTTTGTTGAAATAACTTCTTTTACCCATTGACATTTCAAAGTTTGAGCCCCTTGTTCTGTCAAATGTGTTTCCTGTAATAGACCTATATCAGCCTTTAATGACTGCAGATATTTGAGTGTTAAGATTTGTTTTTTCTTTTCCTTTAACCCCTTGATGTTCATACTTATAATTCTCATTGTGGCTTTAATCTGTAAGCTTTCTTGTCCTCTATTTTGTCTTTAGCAAAATTGTTTGGAAGGCCTAATATAAACCAAATATACTAAAATTATCGCACCAACCTGAGTTGTATATTAACCATACTTAGATTTAAGATATGGATTGCGAAATATATGAATAATTAACATTCTTACATATCTAAATATATATAAGGTATACTCGACCCGTTACGTCTATATACACACTGAAATTAACTTTAACTATTCCCAATCAAATAATTATTATTTGAAAATATTCAAAGAAGGAAGTACAGTACCCTCTTTTTCTTTACATTTCCAACATAGATTATCACCATTATGATACATCTTTGCTAATTTTACGGGGTTAAATGCCATCTATACATCATTTTCATAATATTTTCCTTTAACACCGTGCATGCAGTGAACTTGACCCTTTTCCTCCACAACCTTTCCCAGTCTTCAAACATTATATTATGTCCCACATCTCTTGCCCAATCAATCATCACAGATTTAACTTGTTCATCCTTTGTATGCCATTCCAACAATAAATTATACATTTTAGACAGATTTTTAACTTTAGAGTCCAACAACTCCATTTCCAACTTAGTTTTTTCTGAAGCAAAACCATTTTTCTTATCTAATTTGTACAATTCATTAATCTGGTGATATTGTAGCCAATTTATTTTATCTTTAATTTGATCAAGTGGTTTTAATTTATATCCTTCTTTATCTTCCAGTAACAGATCAGAGTATCTCAACCACTTAGTTTCCATATTTAACTTTTTCTGGGCCTTTGCCTCCATCACACATGTAACTTCCACACCATACCATCCAGAGACTAATGGATTGGTTGAGAAGTTTAATGGAAGTTTGATCCGTATGATCAAAGCCTACGTAGGAGAAAACCCTACTGACTGGGACTGCAAATTACAACTCCTCTTGTACGCATACCGAGACATTCCACAAGAGAGTATAGTCCATTTGAACTTTTACTAGGGTGCAAGGTCAAAGGACCTTTAGAACTACTCCGAATAAATTGGGAGGATCACCCAGATAGTGATTCAGAGATGGACTATCTGTACAAACTGCAAAACACTTTACGCCATTCCTTAGAAACAGCAGGAGAAAATTTAAAAGCCTCCCAGTCAAAGCAAAAAAATCTGGTATGATAAAAAGGCCAGAGAGAGAACCTTTGGGTCAGAAGATGAAGTGTTGCTGCTAAGGCCAATAAAGGGAAATAAATTGCAATTAGCCTAGGAGGGATCGTACAAGATTGTGTCCAAAATGAATAACGTGAACTACATTATCCAGCAGGGGGATGAAGGGTGCAAAGTGGTTCACGGGAACATGCTAAAACCCTACCATAGAACAGACAGCTGGGCTCTATATGCTATAAGAGAGGACTCGGAAGAAACAGATGACATACTGTGCTGGGAAGCAACGTTGTAATCAGAGAGAAGTGAATCTAGCCCCTTCATTAACCCAGTCACAGCGGGAGGAGGTAGGAAGTATCCTACAAAAATATAAATCCATCTTTAGTAACGTTCCGGGAATAGCGAAGTCCATTGCATAGACACTGGGGATGCTAAACCCATTGCAGTGACCCCTTATCTGATAACTGGGACATACATGGATAAAATCCGCAACGAGGTGCAGGAGATGCTGAAGGCAGGGATCATAAGAGAATCCCTGGGCAGCACCGGTAGTGCTGGTAGACAAACCTGATGGCTCTATAAGATTTTGTGTTGATTACCGAAAGTTAAATCACGTCACTAAGGTGGATGCCTATCTAATGCCCTGCTTAGATGACCTAATTGAGACCATAGGCAGGTGCTATTTCATTACCTGTCTAGACTTGACAGAAGACTATTATCAAGTAAGAATGTCCTGGGGACCAGGAAAAACTGCCTTTAGAAGTCCCCTAGGATTATATGAGTTTAAAGTGATGGCCTTTGGACTAAAAAATGCGCCAGCGACCTTTCAAAGGCTAGTGGATAAGATCCTGCATGGATTAAGGGAGTTTACAGTAGCTTACCTGGATGATATTGCAATTTTTAGTCAAACCTGGTCTGAACACAAAGAGCACCTAGAGTTAGTGCTACAAAGAATTAAAAAGGCGGACTTGACCATTAAGGCTAGTAAATGTCAGACTGGGGACTCAGAAATCAAGTACCTTGGACATATGGTGGGTGGAGGAATAATAAAGCCTTTAGAGACCAAGGTGGAGGCAATTACGAACTGCCCTACTCCTATGTCAAAAAAGAAAGTGAGAGCATTTTTAGATTTGGCAGGGTATTATCGAAAATTTATCCCTAAGTTCAGTGAACTAGCTGCACCACTGACCGACTTGACTCGCAAGAAAAAACCGGAGCATGTTGAGTGGACATCAGTGTGCCAGCAGTCATTTGATGCGCTAAAGAATACCTTGACTACCGGACCAGTCCTCGTCGCAACAAACTATGACATAAGAGTTCACCATCTTTACAGATGCGCTGAATGCTGGGATTGGAGCCGTGCTGTGTTAACCGGGAGAGGAAAACAACCTGCATCTGATCAGGTACCCAGAGAGAAACACCTTTCCATGATAGAAAAAGAATGTTTTGCTATCGTCTAGTCCCTACAGAAGTTGAAACCATACATCTGGGGCCAGAAATTTATACTGTGCACCGATCATTCACCCTTGCTTTGGCTAAGGATGATGAGAACTAATAGCAAACTGATGAGGTGGGCCCTGTTGCTGCAGGACTTCAATTTCACCATAAGAAGCATGAAAGGGTCCCTGAACATTGTGGCCGATGCTTTATCAAGAGACCCGATGGTGAAGGTTAACCATGGACAGTTAATTTTTTCCCCTGTAGATAACTGAGTTGTTTTAAATGTCTAATGCAGTTTGATCAGGAGTGTAACTCTGTTCAGTTATTCCCTCCTGATCAAACTTCTTTAAGGGGGGAGGGATGTGGTGTTTGCCTGTTCGTTTGAAAATGTCTGTACGGGGGAGAGAAAGGGTTAATATGTAGACCAATAGGAAAGCTGGAGGTGGAGCCTACTTGTTTATAAAAGGGTTTAGCCTGAGGTTTGGGTGTGGGTAGTTGGTTGGTTTTAGTGGGTAGTTGGTTTGTTTTAGTGTGTTGGTTGGTTGGGAAAGGCAGTTGGAAAAGCAGTTGGCAGAGAGTTGGAAATAGAGACACAGTGCAGTTGGTTCTTGTGTGAGGGGAGGTAGAAGAGATAGAGACAGGATAAAATAAGACTAAGAAGGTAAAGAGTAACAACGTTTGGAATGCAGTTAAAGTTTTTTTGTGTCTGTAATAAACTACACTCTTCTTTGTTAACTTGAGAACCTGACTTGAGACTAAGTGATTTACTGGGGAGGACCTGGTTGGTGGCAGCAGATTAGTGGTGTATGGGACAATAGTCCGTGAGACGACCGGGGGCTCCGTACGAATGCCACAGCAGCCCTTTAAAAATATGAAAACAGGGTAAACATATGCTCCCTGTGCATTTATTTATTCACCTCTGATCAATTGTTCGCTTTGGGGGATATGTATATACAGTGATACCTCGGGTTAAGTACTTAATTCCTTCCGGAGGTCTGTTCTTAACCTGAAACTGTTCTTAACCTGAAGCACCACTTTAGCTAATGGGGCCTCCTGCTGCTGCCGCGCCGCCAGAGCACGATTTCTGTTCTCATCCTGAAGCAAAGTTCTCAACCCGAGGTACTATTTCTAGGTTAGTGGAGTCTGTAACCTGAAGTGTCTGTAACCTGAAGCGTATGTAACCCGAGGTACCACTGTATATTAATTGTTAAGTGGCCAGGTCCTAAGAGCAGAGTTGAATGCCTCATAGCTCTTATCTCTTTCCTACCCATAATATGGCACCTGCTGGTCAGGATGTCCAGCTTGCCTCTTTGGAAACAAGCTCTCACCTGGCTGGATTTTGAATTTTGTGCCATGTTGACTTCAGCTGGCAGATGAGAGTCCTCCTTTTGTTGAATGTTGGAAAGGACGTGTTGAATATAAACTAAATGTAATGTTATTTTTTAACACTTGCTATATGTAGCCCATGTGTGTTTCTTTCAAACTTTGTCCTCTCTCAAATTACCCTGTTACTTCCCTTAATACACTTCTTTCCTACTTTATAATATATTGGGAATTAAATTGTTAATTGAACAGAGATTAATAGCTGGCTCTGTTTTTTGCTTCACTTTCATAAATATTTAGATTTGATTCCAATGATTTCAAGTTCGCTGCCTGGCTCATAAATGAATCTGAGAGTCAGATTTGATGTTACCATTGGGAAAGCCACAACTAAAAAAAATATAGCAGTAGGGATGGGTGGGTATTTAAAGCTCCCAGCATTTTCCTGATTTAAAAAACTTCCACGATGCTTTTTTTCCCACAGGGCAAAACCTAGAGATGCGTAGCTGCATGTTTTGCTGCCTAGGGCAAAAAGGGAAGGGGAATTTTCATCAGGAAAATGGCACATGTCCCAGTAGTGATCCAAATCATTTGAGGTTTCTACGCAGAGGTTGGATGGTCATCTGTTATAGATGCTTTAACTGAGATTCCTGCATAGCAGGGGGTTGGACTAGATGACTAATTCTATGATTCTATGAAGTTCAGATGTCCAACTGAGAAGAGTGAAGTGTGTAGTCTTGAGACATTTCCTCAGAGTTTCACCCAGTCACCATCACCACCTCAGAAGTGGTTTACTGCATTCCCTTCACCAATCTTCAAGCAGTTGTGGCTCATTTACTTGTCTCCAATACGGTATGAACAAACCTTTGGCTCCCATATCTACCATGCACATTAATCAGCTCTGTTCCAGATAACTCAGCATAAACAAACTCTTGCTCTCTGTTGTACAAAATTCATTTATTCCAAGTGGCAGTATGAATATTGCTGGAAATGCTCAGGATTTCCTTACCTTTTCAAGAACATTTATTCTCTGTGCAGGCCTGTCTAAACAGAAATATATGGCCACGCCATCCAAATTTTGCACCATGAACAGCTGAAGTCTGTGACATGTTCAGATTATCACAGGACATACTCAGCCACCTATTTGACTTCTATGATTCATTCAGGCATTGCACATAGGCAGGCAAGAGTATAATCTTAGCATGAGGGCTAGAAACTTGTAAAAATGAAAGCTGGGGTTCCCAGGAACCTGAATCCTGCACGCAGCACCACATGCTGCACGTGGATATGAGCTGGAGCTGAGGGGGGCACCACCCTTGCCTTAGTAAATATCACCCCACCTTGCTTTACACCACGCTTCCTCTCTAGAAGTGGCTGGGAACTCTAAGGATAAAATAGTTCGAGAGGAGAAGAGGATTTCTTAATGCAACACTTCCAGGCAGGGTATTTGGTTCTACCCATCACAGGCAGAGACGTGATGCAGACCAGCAGCCTCCCGCGACTCATGTCATGCTCAGGACTGCGGTGAGCCTAGTTCCAGTTTAAGGGATCTCAGTCCTCAGATCCCGTGACCCTTCCAGCTGTGCCTGTGCCCCATCCTGGGGGTTCTGCTTCCCCGCTGTGGCAGGTGCCTGGCACTCGTTCTTCCGGAGGATGGCAGAACTCAGCTCCTGCATGAGTTTGTCACTGATGGACAAGTCTGCCTGGAAGCTTTTCTTCCTGGGGGCACCAGCTTGAGGCTCCTCTCCCATTGGAAGTTCTGGAAGGGAGGCAGGTGCCTCTATTGACTGCCCCTGTTCCCAGTCTGGGGCAGGCGGCCCTTGAGGCAACTCAGTCATTCTCTCTACAGCGGCACTTGGGGCCACACTGTGTCCTGGGAGCTTGTCTGGGAGGAAGTCCTTCCCCTCCTCCAGCCTGAGGGTCCTCTCAAAGCAGCATCCTTTTGCCACGTTGATTCCAGATGTCCTGGGGGCTGGGCATGGGGGCAGTGAGCTGGATACTGCCTGCTCTGAGCATGGAACTGGCTTCTTGGTTCGGTCCACGGGAGGCAGCAGGGACTGTTGGAGCTCCAGAAAGCCCATGTCGGCAAAGTTTCCCACCTCCTCATAGACAGGCTCGGACTCAGCCGCCTCCTGCTGCTCCTCTAGTGAATCCTGATGCATTTTCATTGGCTGTGAAGAGTCAAGGCAAAAGGAGGCCATTAATGGATTTGACATTGCTTGGGCTTGAGGCAGAAAGAAACATTCCACAATTGTTCTGAGCAGGGGTTGCCTGTCCTGTTTTTCCGCCTGAGGCAAAACAGGAAGGTGCCATCTCCACCACCGCTGAGCCTCATTTACTGGGGTTGTGCAGCGGTTTCCAGCAAAATCTCACCGGAAGCCACTGTTGCTTCTGCAGTGGTAGTGGCAGCAGGAGCAGGTGGGACGCCCATGGGGACACTGCCTCATGGGATTCTGCCACTGAGGTGGCTGCCTCAGTCTGCCTCAAGGTTGGGCTGGCCCTGGTTCTGCAATTTTAGGTCTCTGCAGCTTGGACCAATAACCTAATTGCCTGAGGCTCATGCCTAGTCTAGTAAGCTACCCAGGACTATGTGTGCAATCACACAAATCCTAGAAGTCTGGCCTCCTGCCCTGGTTTGGCTCTGACACTGCAGGTGTGAGTGTCTAATAGGTCTCAACCACAAGTCAAGGCCAAGGCTGCCACCCTTCCTTCTCCTTGCCATAGCAGACGGCAGTCCTGGGTAAGGCTAGAGGCAACTAAGCTTGTCTGTGGCTCACACTTTGTTTGGCATGCATGGGCAATGTTCAAGTATTCTGAAAAGGCTCAGGGGAGACAGCTTGGCTATTCTCCATTCTGGGATGGCCCAGATCCAACCAGGTTTGAAAGAGGGAGCGCTTGCCCACTCCACAGACATTCTGCAGCACCACGGCCCGGATTCCTCCTTGGCTTGGAGCCGAGATGCATAAAACGGTGAATGAAAATGGATCAGAGGAAGATCAAACCAAAGAATGCACAGAACCTTTGAAGGAAAATAATCGATCAAGGTCTGCCAGAACGTGAGAGTGGAATAGTAAAGCGGGAGGCAACAGATGATGAAATGGAGGGGTCCTCTTTTTCATTATTGTTTGCTTCCTGCTTTTGCTCTTTCTCTTTTTCTTTTATCTACTATGCTTTTGCTTTGTTTTTTGTTTGATGTCATCTTCTCTGGGTTAATGAGGGTACACACAGGAAAGTGATGGCTGGCTGATGAAAGACCCTGTGCGAGAGGCAGAGAAGGGAAGGTCTCCCAGGCTGGGAGGCTGGGAGAAAAAGAAAGGGAAGCTCCCAGGTGAGAGCTGGGAGGGTTCACCCTGCTCTGTGTGAGGCAAGGGTTCAAGATCTACCTCTGAGAGAAAGCTTTGTATTTCCCCCCTCTATTAACAGTGTAAGGGATACAGGATAAGTATGTAATACTGTAAATGCATAGGTACTTACAAAAAACATGGACAATGTCCTTCGTGTGTGCAGGCGGTGCTGCAAACAAGAGGAATAAAAGTGGTCAGATGATGCAATTCACACCACAAGCAGACAAGAAGGAAGAGCAGATTAATCAGTCTTGGTTATGACTTGGAAAGCTTAGCAGAGATCCAGAGGTTGGGGTCGCTGGGTTTATTTTTATACCATCTTGATTTTCCTTTGGAGAAAAAGCAAGAGGGGCAAAGTATGCCTCATCCTCTTCTCAGAAGGTTCTGCTGTTGCTCTTTCTGGGCATGCAGTTTCCACCTACAATCCAGGGCACCAGAAGAATAAGTCATGAGGAGGCCCTCTAGCCCACAAGGTGAAGGGGCTGGTGGCTCCTCAACCAGCTAAGAGATCTACTCAAGGTGAACACCAATTCAGATTTATTGGCTGAGAAGAGCTTTCTTAGAAGCAATATGTTGGTTGCTTCATTGCCAATTGTTCTTCTAAGACAGAGGCCCTGGCTTCATGGACAAGGCTGGGGAGGTTTACTCATGAGCAAAAGCAGTGTCCTCAATAAAGCACATTCAGACATCATGTGGGAAATAATTCCTCTTGTAATGAGGAAGTGACTCTCCCATAACTGCGGCTAAACACAGAAATAGGTCACCCACCAATTACTCTTCCTGGGCTCTGGCACGAACTGTACCACTTCTTAGGACATGCAACCAGCAGATGGAAATGCTTTACATTTGAGCACAGGGATTTTAAAGCTGCTCATGCTTTGCAGCTTGCTCTTGTTTCATGGAAGAGCAGGGCTTCAGCAGGAGCCAGGTCATGCAGCCTTACCAGGGTCTGGTTAGCAGAGAGCATGGTGGGATTGGTGCTGTCTCCCCGTAGAGGGATCAGGGGCATGGTGCCAAACTTCTGCTTGGATAGGTCAGAAGATGAGCGCCGACGCAGGATGACCGGGCGGATGCTGTCATGCTAAAGGAAGGGAAGTCAACAACTATTTCTTTATATTACCAGTCACAACACATTCACTGACGTCATGCCACCCATGACATGCTTCAATGGGGGCATGCGTCTGGTCGTTGGGTCAGACATTCCCTACTCCTAGGTATGGGGCTCTAATGTGTGGTGTAGTGGTTAAGAGCGGTAGTCTCGTAATCTGGGGAACTGGGTTCGCGTCTCCGCTTCTCCACATGCAGCTGCTGGGTGACCTTGGGCCAGTCACACTTCTCTGAAGTCTCTCAGCCCCACTCACCTCACAGAGTGTTTGTTGTGGGGGAGGAAGGGAAAGGAGAATGTTAGCCGCTTTGAGACTCCTTTAAGGGAGTGAAAGGCGGGATATCAAATCCAAACTCTTCTAATGTACCAGTATACAACAAAAGATGTGCATGAGGGCAGCTGGTACCCTGCCTTAATCTGTGCCATTGCTTCAAATGCTTTCTCCCAGCCCAGGTCTGACATGAAGTGAGCCGAGTTGTGGAGAAAGACATCAAAACATGGCTGCGCCTTCCACATTTCATCTGGCCAGTTGCTACATTTTGAGACTGATTTTAGGAGAGAGCCATCCTTTGATATCTCTTGTTTCAGGCCTGCAAGGTTATTTTGCCCTTTTGAGTAGAAGATGCAATGGATATTTTTATTATTATTCTATAAGTGTGTTCTTAGTAATAGATACTAACCGCTTGCAGTGACTTCCTCTTGAACCAACATGCTTCCTTCACAAGAGGCAGGCAACTATTATTATTATTATTATTATTATTATTATTATTATTATTAAGTTCAGAAGTTTATTGTTCAAGCCAAAGGTCATGACCAACTTGCAGCAATAGTATGAATAAAATATTACAGAACATACATCCATAATATAAGCTGGCATCCATGATGAGAGAAGATACCAGCGACACGAACACGCTTAAATCTACAGTGGTACCTCAGTTTACAGACGCTTCAGGTTCCAGACGCTTCATGTTACAGACTCCGCTAACCCAGAAATAGTACCTTGGGTTAAGAACTTTGCTTCAGGATGAGAACAGAAATTGTGCCGTGGTGGTGTGGCGACAGCGGGAGGCCCCATTAGCTAAAGTGGTACCTCAGGTTAAGAACAGTTTCAGGTTAAGAACGGACCTCCAGAATGAATTAATTTCTTAACCCGAGGTACCACTGTACCTTGATTTCATATTAAACCACTGAATCACCAAAACAACTTAGATAAAATCGCCATATCTCCTTTTTCCTCTCTTTTTTGCAGCCAGTGCATAGAGGACCACTCTCTGTGTTACAAAGCTATTATTGTCACTTAAAAGAAACCAAACCCTTTCTGCTGGGGTGTACTTGGTTGCTTGTGTGAACAAAGGTTTCAGAAAGTGATATCTTGGGTCTCTATGTAAGGGGCAGGCTAACAGAGAATGAGTGATGTCTTCCACCATAAGTTGGTCACAAATGCAGTCTGTCTGCGTACAGGACTTGCAGCATTAACTTATGTGGAATATTTAAAATGCACAATAAGCCCAGCACCCACCACAATCACACAGGCACCTGCTGTCAGAGGCAAAGATGATGTTTGGTAGAAAGCTTAGCGTGCAAAGTTTGCAGCTCCGTTAATGGTTTTTTATTTGGAACGGAGTTCAAAGATTTTCCCTTTTATCGTTGCAGGCAGAAAATGGCTGCAAAGCAAAAACCTGTTATAAAGCAGTGGACTATTTATGGCACTTCTGATTATTTCTATCTGGGTTTCATCATTAACCCTTTAGGGAACTTCACGTTAGTAATGAAAGAGTTGCATCTGGAGGAGGCAGCGGCTGCAAAATATTTAGTAAAAGGAAGCACAGCCAATGTACCCCCCCAACACTAAAAAGGCTATGGTTGAAAAAAAAAGAATAGAAAAGGGGCAACATTATCCTCTCCTTTTCCCTTTTAATTTTCTGGCTTTTCAACAACATTATTGCTATGTTGCAAAAGAGTGTGGGTACAGACACACACAATTCGCCCCATTTCACTGTGCTTTGTAGGAAAGGAAAGTATCCTGTCTTTGCTGGGTGAAAGAGCCACAATTTTTCTTGCCCACCTTCACATTTGCAAAACAGAAGCAGCCATATAGTAAAGAAGGGAAGCATTCTTTTTCTGGCCCTCTCATGTCATAAATTAAACTTGGTATAGGGTTGCTGTGATTGAAGGACTCTTCCTCCTACCACTCTGTTGGTGGAAAGATTCACACTTGCCCAAAGGGACTTTCCCTCCTCTCTTCTCCCTGTGGCCCCCTCATATCTGTTTCAGAACTTCCCCCAAATCTCTGGAGCAAATTTGGGGAGGGTGCTAGGTATGCATGGGGGCGGGAGGAGAGAGGGAAGTCCTGTCAGAATATTGGTTAGAATATTGGATTCTAACCATTTTCTCCAACAAATGCACTGAAAATCTGAAACAACTTGTCCTTGGAGTGAAAACAGGTGAGTTTCACCTGAAGAAGGAATAGTTGAGCTTTTTCCTGAGGGTGACCCATGGCAGATCTCCCATCTGAATATATTTTCAGGTAAGACTCTCTTGGGTGTTGTCACCACAAGGGCAGGTCATTGCTAGATAAAAGGATGAACAATCCAGGAAACGTCTTTTGTGGAGATGACATCACAAATCAGAACAAAACTATCACATCAGTGTTACGGTCAGTCAGATATTTCATTAGCAAACTACTTGAAAGCAATTCCCTATGCATAACTTGGACTGAAGGGAACACTGCATGTTCCTGGCTGAGGGCTTTTCTTACACACCTGGGCTTTCAGGATGCTGGTGGTCCAGTCCCACAGATCGGATTGCCCCATGCATGCTAAATACCTGTGGAACAAACACTCCCTGTTACTGCCAACATTGGTGACTTGTCCCACCCTACTCCCTAGCTCAACAGGCAATGGTGCATTCCCTGGAGCAGCTAAAGGTGGCTGGTGAAGTTTATCCAGGGAAAGGACTCAAAAGAACATCAAAACTGCCCTGTTGGATTGGACCAAAGACCTGCATTCTATTTCCACCAATGGCCAGACAGATGCCTTCCTAAGTTCAATGATAGGGCACGGACCACCCACTGTTCTTTTGTCCCCAGAATCTCAGGGGCTTTGCTGTCTCTGACTATGGAAGTTTCATTCAGCTGTTGCAACTCACAGCCACCGAGATTAGGATTGGAGGATTTGTAATTCCCACTTGGAACGTGTGAGGGAAAGGCTTGCACCTGAATCTCTCCAAGTTTGCCCAGTTATGCTACAACAGATTCCAAAAGAAGGCAGTGAACAGGACACCGTCACCTCCTTCAATTCATGTTTCTCCTCTTCCCTAACGCTGGCTGATGGGCATGGGAGCTGTGAGCAGTAGCCAGACACTGCTGGTCTTAGCCAGTGAACTGCCCTCACGAGTGATGGAAGCAGCTCTTTGGTGTGTCCCTGAGCAACTGCACTCTCAGGCTGAACAGCACCCTGTAAGAAAGTGGGTGGTACACCACCTGCCATTTTAATATGGACGTGGGATACCATTTGTGGACATTCATGCATCAGAGGCAGTCCCATTATGACAGGCTCTTTCCACCCTGTCCCACGCAGTGCTTGAGATGAGAAAAGCCCTGGGGCAGAGGGAGGGAGGGAAAGTGGGAGGAATAGCTCATCTCCTCACACTGAAAGAACAAAGCAACATAGAAAGGATACTTACAGTTGCTGCTTTTCTAGAACCAGAGTGAAACCCCACCTGTAGCAGAGATGGATACAGAGTGAGACAATCACCTGCTGTCATTCATCTGATGTCATAATTACATCAGGCGACTGACACCTGTCAAAGTTCAAAGGGGGCAGCGCTTCCCAAGCTCCCATGTCATATAGGACAACAAGTGCAACTGCTGGCCAAAATGGCCTTGCAGGCCAGACAAGGAGGTCTGGTGGTTCAAGTCTGGCCTGCAGGCCAGGAGTCTCCCCCACAACCCCACTACTGAAAATTCAATGGGATCCCGTAGTCACTTACTGTGAAGGGGGCTTCAGCTTTTTTCGAATCCCCATGTAAACCTTGGCCATGTCTAGCATCCATTCCCGCTCTGGCTTAGCACTCTGAGGATAGAGAACCGGAAGGTGCAATCATCATTCCAAAGGCATAAGGCATTATTAGCTTTCCCAAAATATAAAGAAAGGGCAGAACTCTTATCTGCTATTTGGGGTTAATTAACTGGGCATTGGAAGGGGGAGATGCTGCCTTTTTGAGAGAGGTTTGATGGAAAGAGACAAAAAGGAAGTTGGAGGGACAAAGGGACTCTCTTCTACTAAAAGAGATCTTCAGGGCCCTATGGGTATCCTACAGTTTTGTGGTCTGGGGCAAAAGGATGGAAGGACCACTCCTTGAAATCTGTAATAACGAGAATCTACCTTTGGGATGAAGGAAGGATTAGTACAGAGGATCATTTAGTCCTTGTGAAATACATGGTGCTTTTTAGCTATTGAGATGGTACCAAGCTCTGAAACTTGGTATACCAAGATAATGGCAGCCAAAAAACCAGTAGCCCTCAATTATTATTAAATCTGTTGGTAACAAAGCAACTTACAACCAAACCTTAAGAGCGATTATTGTTGGTTTGCTTTAATGGTTGTTTTTTGGAAGTTGTATTGGGCTGCTTTTTACAAGCTAAAGCAGGATGTGACATTTTAAAATAAATGTATTAGTTGGGTTGCTATACCCGTTTCTCTTTCAGTAAAAGCAACTTGCGGTCCCTGATGACAAAGTAGCGCTCCTGAAACTTGTTGCCCAGGAGTTTGGGCAACTCCTCACGGCACTTCAGCAGACCACATTTGGGGCTCTCGCGTTTAGCACCTGCAAGGAAATGGGAACATTGGCGGAGAGGTTTACACTCAGCAAGGCACTGCTGCCTAACAATGTTCAGGGCGGTGGAATTATGGAGCCAGCACTCAGAGGCCAAATAACAGACAAGTCGTGGCTCCTTTCAGCTTTGAGATTCTGTGATGAATCTGAACGAAGCAGCCTTACACTGAATCAAACCAGTGGCCCACCAAGCACAGTGCTCCACTTTGACCGGCAGAAACTCTCCAGGGTCTTGCACAGTGATCGTACTCATCATTTGCTACCTGAGATCCTTTAACTGGAGAAAGTGAGGATTGAACCTGGGGACTCTGGGTGAAAAGCATATGCTCTACTTCTGAGCTACAGTCCCTCCATAAAATAACTTTGTACAAATATCTGACCCATTGAGACCAGCATTTTTTTCTCTGATTGGCCATAACTCTGCAGAATTTCAAGTAGAATTTCTCAGTCCTGCTACCCTGGCTAAGAGCCCCAGACTCTACCGCTATATCGCAAAAGTGAGCAGGGGCTGACTTGCTTGTTTCCAGGGCACCAACAAGCTGGGCTAAGTGAGAAGGGCATGCTCACTCACCTGTGAAGAGGCAGCTGCCTTCTCTAATGGGAACCTTCTTCACCAGCAAATAAGCAGAGCTGGGCTTGGTCAACTTACACCACTGCAGGGCCTGCTCCAAGACCTTCTCCTTGGGATGCAGGGGGCGCTCTGAAAAACAAGGGCCAGAAAGAGTCCAATGCATGTCCAGAGACCAGATTCAGGGAGCGGGAAGAGCATTCACAAAAATGATTGTTACCAGAGGGTCAAGGATTTTGTGCAAGTTTCATGTGTGTGGCATGAAAACCCTAGGAACATATTCTAAAGCTGTATTTTAATGTATTTATTGTTAAGCAAGTGGTGGGCCTTTTTAATGTAATTATTTTAATAAACAAATAAAAGAATGTCTTGGACACATCTGTGAAACTCTGAAAAACCTCTACAGCTCTCCTGGCACACGGACCCAACAGAAGGGTATCATCTGCTTACCTAGTTCCCCATTCTCTAAGACTTCAAAGGTAAGCCAGATGTCCAGGCTGGGTGCCACATTTCGCATCTCCAGCACCTGATTGGACAGCTCTTCTGCTCTCATTACGGGAGACACCTGCGAGGTGATGAGCAAGCACAATTCAGTCAGCCAACCCAGAGGCAGGAATGTCAGCATGTGGTCAAGTAAAGGTGCAGAGTCTGACATTAGAACATTATACACAAATCTTGCAATCAGTTAATGCATTTCGGCATAGAGTTGGAAATTGGCCATGAAGTACAAGGGCATTTCTATGTCTCTGTTAGAGCTGAGAGCCCCTCCATCCTGCCCAGGGGCAGCTCCGTGGTTCTGGCCACTCCAGTGGATTTCCTCACACAAGCAGCCTTTCATGGGCTGATCTCTCCACCTCTGTGAAAAAAGCCAGTGACCTGAGCCCCATATTACCCAATGACACCAAGGGACAGTGGCTGTTGAGAGGACTGTTGCTCACCTTAAGTGTGACACAGCAGTCAGGGTTCTTCTGCTCTAGGTAAACCTCAAGGATGATATCACCAGCCTGTGAGAGCTGTAGGGAGTAAGGTGAGGGGATAAATCTGTTTAGGCTACTTGCTTGGCAGGGGGTTGGACTCGATAGCCCTTGTGGTCTATTCCAACTCTATGATTCTATGATTCTAAAGGGATACCCTTGAAGATAGTGCAGAATGCAGATGTGAGGGTTCTGAGAGGTACACCCAGAGCTAACTACGCAACACAAGTCCTGCAGAAATTGCACTGGCTGCTGGTTTGCTCCCTTGCCCAATTTAAGGTGTAAACTTTGGACTAGAATTCCCTAAATGACTTGGGGCCTAAATACCTGAAGGAGTACCTTTCCCAAGATCTGCAGAGTCTGTGGAGAAGACCCTTCTGGTGGTACAGCCAATGCGTGTGGGTTGTTGTGTGAGCATGTGGAACAGGGACTTTTCTGTGACAAGATCTTAATGTTCAGCATTTCAGACCACCCACAAACATTGAAGTATTATTTTTACTAGGCTACAGTGAAGATTTGTCTGCAGGGGATGCTAACCACACAGAATCAGGAGCCTTCATGAATCCTCATGGATCCAAGCCCTCGTATAATGTCTCTTGGGCTGCTGTGGTTGCCTACATATCTGCTGGGCAACATGACAAAAGGATGGGCAAACGAAACTGCAATACCTGGACATCCCTCCAGGTAGTAATCAAACTGTTCTCCAGGTCCATCTGCAACACCTGGTCTTCCTCTATCTACAGGGCAGGAGAAGCAATGCAGTTAGCATGGATGCAAAAAAGGCAGAGGCCTACTGTGAAGTAACAGGGAGAGCAGTTGGATGAAGAGGCAGGCAACTCACATTGAAGATAGGAACATAGTTGTCAATCAGTTCCTCCATCACCTTGACTTCATGTTCCCCTGTTCCATCCGTTTGGAAGAGGCTGGGTGCAAAGAGCAGAGCCAGGTTTTTGGTGGTCATCTGGTTGAGGTCAGCACATTTCTGAACCCTGCGATATCAAATGAGAGAAGGCCGTGAGTACCTGCAGGAGTGAGCGGAGGTGCTTCCATGGCTGGCACTCTTCCAAGCAAGAAGCATTCTGGTAGCCATGTTTGCATATATCCACCAATCTGCCCCATGTGCAGACGTGGCCCCCTCTGCTGCTTCCCTTCTATCTCCTATATCTCTGATGTCCTTCCTCCACAAGTGGATCAGAAGGCTGCATGCAGTATCTTCTTTACTTTGACACTTTCCCATCTCTCCCAACATCTTCCTTGAAGTCTGGAGAGTATGAAATGGAGCATAACTTTCTCAATTTCTCCACTTCCAACATGTGAGTCAAATGGGTGGAGGAAGCAGGGGATGTTACTCAAAAGGTTAACTGCTTGATAGGACACAAACATATTTTTTTTTGGGGGGGGGGGTATTTTTCAGTCCATGCACACTCCCCCCACCCCATTATGGACTGAATGAGTATGTTGGAAGGGAGAGTGGGAAGAACTGCATGGATTTCGTTAAGCAACTTTTAGGTGGTTCTCCGTGTCCTGATATCAACAGACCAATGCCACAGCACAGCATTCACTGAAGTTGGTAAGTAGAAGCTGGGCTGTCAAAGAAGAGCAGCCTGCAGAAGAACTGTGCACTGGATTGGTTTGCTAACCCTGGAAGAGGGAACTCAACTAGAAAGAGTTTCCATGTCCGCCACTCTTCCAGCCAGGGAAACCCTAGCGGCCTCTGATCTCTCCTCATGCACATCACCATTGTGTGTTGTGTCATCCAGGTGTGCCATCTTTTCTTAGGACTTAAAAGCAACCAGAGTGGTGAAGGGGGAAGGAATTTAGACGGGGACTGTGGAACTACAGGAGGGGGACTTAATCCTTCCTGGCACCATTTCCCTGATTTTAAATCCAGGGTCTGAAAGGTGTTTTTTGTTCTAAACAGAACGCCTTCCACAGGAGCTCTGGGAAGCAAAGAGTGATATTTTTTGCAGAGGCCACTGAGGGCGAGTGTAGACTGACCGGTACAGGTGGCCAATCAGAGCAGCCAGGGTCCGGCCATTGAGGCGGGGCAAGCGGCTTATCAGCTCCTTGTATCGCTCCAATCTTTGGGACTTTTGGGAGATTGCTGAAAGGAAGCAGCATAGAATTAAACTTTGGTAAACATACACTCTAAATATTATATTATGTTCTGTTTTATTACTTTACTTACATTGATATCCCACCTTCCCTCCAAAAAGCATATGTGGTTCTATCCCTCCCTGTTTTATCCTCCAAACATCCCTAAGAGGCAGATTAGCCACAGAGGCAGAAAACTTCATGGCTGAGTGGAGATTTGAACCCTGGCCTCCCAGGTCAACATGTGCTGCTTCAGATGGTTTTTTATACATTCTTCTGCTTTAATTATATCAATAGATACTGGGCTGTATACAAGCAAGAAGAACACCAAAAAAGAAGGGAGCCTTTTCTGGCAATTGGGGAGATCTTTAGTATGCAACAGAGCTTGTCTTCCTGAGCAACCTGGTACAAGGAATGCTTGGCTGTGATTTTTTTTTTTTTAAAGTTTACTCTATTTTCCAAATCAGGTTGTCTATTTGGCCAATCTAGTTCAGTATCAACTATTCTGATTGGCACTGGCTTTCTTGGGTGACAAGCCCAACTGCCGGTGATATTAACAACGGGATTAGAATTCTGTTGTGTGGGGATTGTTATCCAGATCACAGCATGCCGGGAGGAAAGGTTTCCAGCTCTAGCCACAATCTCTGTGAAAGCCACCTGCCCAGCATGGCAAGCAGCATTAGGGGGAAAGTTCCCTTTAGAACCAAATGAAGCTTTCCCCCTAAGCTTTCTTGCTCTCTCTGTGTGTGTGTAAGAGGTGAATTTCATGGAGACTGCAGCCAGGGGCAAAGACTTAAAGCTCCCCTTCTCTCCTCTCTGCATGTTACAATCTTGACACCCCCATGCCCTGAAAAAGTTGGCATTTAATTTTTAAAAGAACATCAGTTTGTTAGGGTCACATGTAGGCAGACTCTCAGTTTTGTTTTTCTTAACATCATAGAATTCACGGGATATGGCACTGGAAGACAACTTCTTTTGTGGCTCGAATGTATCCCTGCAGTGAGCAAAGCTTTTTGTATGTAACTCCAAAAGTTGTCCCACTGCAGTTGGGATCTAAGGAGTGAAAGGAGGCTTCAGCTGCTGGCTGGCGTATAAAGGAATAGCAGCACAGGAAGGCTGGTACCTGCCGCCTCCTTCCACTGAGGGTGCAGGTATGTGGTGAAAACAGGATCCTCCAGTTCCCGGAAAAACCTCTTCAGCACGTCTGTCACATCCTCAATGAAATTGTCACTGATGCGCAGTTTGACATTTCGAGCATCCCGTCGGAACTCCTCCATCAAAGTCTTGATTCGAGACTTAGCTCCATTCTTCCGATAAATGCCTTCATGTTGTAGCCCTGATGGAGGAGAAGGAGAAATGAGAGAAAGGTAGTCCAGTGAAAAAAATGGCACCTAAGGGCTGTGTCTTTGCAGTTGTTATATGAAAAATCAGCAAGGAGATCCCAGGCAGGAAATGGGAAGGAAAAGTTGCAACTGATTTATATGCATTGTGCAAGAGTGGGACTCACATTACACACAATGCTCAGTTTTCTTTTACACAAAGCAGCCACAGATGCTGCAATATTGAGTAGAAGACCAACAAAGAGAAGATAATGCAGACTGTATGACCCTTTCACTCCTTCCTTCAACCATTTTCAGGTAAAATTCCCCATGTTGTTTTTGGTGGTGTGCGGCCACTGATGCGTTGACTCCCAGTAGAATATTGACTTTTGGCCGATGGGAAGAGCCCCTGAGGGACTCACCATACTGGGTGATGAAGGCAATGCAGCTGTTCACGATGATGGGGATGCCACTCCTGCTGAGCTGCTGGTCACGCAGAGCATTCCCTTGCCCCCCTGCTGAAGCCTGAATAGCTGCACACCATGTGGAGAAGTCCAGCCGTGATGCTCCTTGAAGACAGAATGTCCTAAAACAGAACACAGAATGAGTGCGACTGGTAGGCGAGGAGGGTGGCACTTAGCGTTTGGGCCAGAGCCCTCCTGGACCAGACCAAAGGCCCATTTCAGTCCGGCATCCTGTTCTCGCAGCAGCCAACCAGATGCCTCTAAGGAAGTCCACAGGCAGGACATGAGTGCAATAGTTCTCTCCATGTCCAGCACGACGCCACTCTTTCTTACTTGGGGTTTTCTTCCTTCAAGTCCACTGTTCTCAGAACTACATACCCATCCCCCTGCCACACTCAAGCCCAATTCATTGGTTCCATCACAACCCTCTATTTTCTGGATATTACTCCCACCCCCTTATTACTAACACTCCTTTAATACTGTCCTCTTCAGCACAATAATTTAACACTGTTTCCTCCCCACTCCCCTGCTTGCCACTAACTCTTCTTTTTGGTGCAGAGTATAGTTGTTTTAAAACCAGGCATATCCTATATCTTGCTCCTCTCTGCTTGCTGGATGCAGGGAAACTGGCAGAATAACAGGGAAAAGGGAAAAGCTATTCCCAGGCACGGATGCTGAGGTGGGGACAGCCAAGGCAGTGAGCTCTGTATCAGTTGTCAGGAACTCTGGGGACACACTTACCTTTCACCCTGCTCTTTCCAGGCACAGGTCATGCAATTTAATGCTCCATGTCCAAGCATGGGTTGTTGTTGTTTTTTTGGGGGGGGGGGCTGAGCTTTCCTTGCAAAAACCCGCTCTTTAAAGCTGAATCGGAGTGGATGTCAATTTGAGTTTTCTGCAGATTGCTGTTTGCTCCAGCTTTAAAGAGCGGGTTTTCACAGGGAAACTACTTCTGTGCAAAAAAAGGAGGGGTACTTGGACATGGAACTTTAAAGTGCAGGCCATGCCTGGACAGTGTGGAGGAAAAGTAAGTGTGGGAAAGCCCTCAGGCAATACAAGGGACCACAGGCCTTCTACCTGACCTTATGAAGGTGTTTGAACCACTCCCTGCTCAGGTGTAGCTTGAACTGGACTGGAACTGCTGCTGGATCAGCAGCGACTGTCAGCTATCTCCATTTTGTAGGAGTGGTGGATTTGTAGGAAGAGCAGGAGGAAGATGAAAGTGAGGACTCATAGCTCAGGGCCTGCTTCTTCCCCAAGAAGTGTCATGTCATCACTTACTGACGACACCAGTTACTGGTGACATTTGCTCCAGAATCAGTAGTTTTTTGGCACTTCCTTGCCTGTGGAGGTTTTGCAAGCTATCTTCCTCCTCATTGGCTCTGAAATAGGAGCCAAGCAAGGTGGGCAAAACCAAGGCAAAACTCTGGATTGTCTTGCTGCTGTCAGCACTGGAAGGTCTACCTGCAGACAGGATAACAACCCCTGAGGGTGGGTTGAAGGGAGAAGGGCACACTCTGCATCTAGAATGCAGCCAGTTGGCTTTCTCCACCAGGAAGCTGCTGAAGGGGAAGAGAACGCTGCAGACTGACTCTGCCTTTCAAGGCAGGCTCAACTCCTAACATGCTCTTTTCTTGTTTCTGTCAGCCAGTCCCTGCTGCTGCTAACCACATCTTCCCAAGGAAAGCTGGGTTTTGCTCTGTTGAGCTATCTGAGGGCCCTTCCTCCTCACACATCTCACCGCCCCATCTCCACCAGGATCAGCATCTCTTTCTTCTCTGGATCATCAGCAAGGGGAACAACACCTACAAGGGGGGAAAAAAGCAGTGGATAGGGAAATCAGAGAAGAGCTCCATGCAGAAGGGTGCAGCCCTATGCCTTCAGCTAAGCCTGAATGAGGCTTCCATTCCATGCCAGAAAAACTAAAAGCAATAAATTTATAACATTCAAAGGCTAGTGTTGGCATCTGGGCTGCTCTGAAAGTTGGGAACTGTTCTCTCGTTTCTTAGGGCAGGGACTACTCACTGAGCTCCTGAAGCTGCCGCAGGTTGATGCTGTCCTCAGCCGCCCCCTCTTCTCCTGGGCAGATGAAGAGATGAGATTTCTGGAGGATGAAGAAACCTTGCAGCCACTGATTAGGATTCAACATTGACTTGTAGCAGAGTCTGCCCACCTTCTGGAACTCGTAGCCCAGCAGGCAGTGGCAGCTGAGAGGAGTGAACCACTGCAAAGGAATAAGAAAGCAGACCTGGAGAGGCAAGCCAAAAGGATAATGCACAGGCCCTGTAAAGGTTGGCCAGAGCATGCAAGCTGGATATTGGCCCATCAACCTCCTCTTTGAGGACAGGAATGGTATATGGTCAGGTCAGAAGGATACAGCCTCACTGGAAGACGGATGGGGCACAGGGCTGTGTGCAGATGAGTCTGGCATGAAACCAGAGCAGAGGAATCTACCACATAGCAATGGTTCCTTTCTCCAATGCCATGCTTTATGCTTTTAAAACTGTGTGAGACACTTCGGGACTCCTAAGTGCCAAGTGACTAATACTGAAATAAAGAATGACGGCAACAACAACAATAAATGGGACAAAGGTAGACAAAAGAGAGACCACATTCTGGACCTGGGCTTAGAGTGCCCTAATGAAGGATAGTTTGACTGGCTGTGTTAGGAGAAGGTGGTGGCTGTGCTTCGGAGGTGCATGAATAATCCAGTGTTTTGACACTTTTCATGGGATGCTACTGCTCCACACCATTACCTTGCCAAGGGCACTGGCCCAGGACTGCAAACTGTCTGGCCCATCAGTCCCCAGCTGCTGCACTCGCTCGCTGTTCAGATACAGTTCCAGTGTGAAGTGGAACCTGTTTGAAGCAAATGATAGTGTCATGGAGAATGGCTGTCTGGGGAAGCAATTCCTACACTTTTACTCAGAGCCAGAACAGGCAAGAAACGAGGCCATAAAGCATGGGATAGCTTAGATCAGCAAGCTCTCAGAATCGTTGGTCATGGGTTCGAGCCCCATGTTGGGCAAAATATTCCTGCATTGTAGGGGGTTAGACTAGACGATCCTTGTGGTGCCTTCCAGCTCTACAGTTCTATGATTCTGTGCTAAAATAGAGACGTCTTAGTGCTTTCGCCTCTGGTCCTTTCCCCAACACAAATTCTTCCCCAGCCTCACAGAACTGCTAGTGGGGATGCATTGGACTCTCCTTCATTGGAGGTTTTTGAGCAGACGTTGGATGGCCATCTGCCATGGGTGCTTTAGCTGAGATTCCTGCCTTGCAGGGGGGTTGGAGTAGATGACCCTCAAGTTCCCTTCCAACGTTACAATTCTATGATTCTCCCCAACAAGGACAATAGCAGTTTCGAGGACAATTTAGATTGGGAAAACGGTGCAGACAGAAGTTTGAACTCCTGTCCCAGAGCATCGTGGCCTCAATCCCATTTAGGAACTTTTTAAAGGAATAAAACAGAAATTTTGAGAAATGAAGTCCTGGATCTCCTCCATCTTGCAGGAGGTTAGTGCTCGGCCACACCTCAGACATGCCTCACATGAGAAAGAGTCACAGCTGCTCACACAAGGAGGAAACTGGTGTGATTCTGCCTTCTTCAGACTCCGAGGGCCAGTTCCCAGTAGTGGCTCCTTCTCATTCACCTCACAGAAACAAGTAGTGACAGAACTGGACCAAGGCCCTCCAAAGAGCATAGCCAGGTTTTTTTTTGGGGGGGGGGGGAGGGAACAGCAGAAGAGGCACTGCCAACCTTTGTAAGGTTTTAGATATTTGCTGAAGCAACTTCATCCCAGAAGAGGTGAGTGACAGGGACGGCCAGCAGAGCTCATGGGAGGCTGTCCTGCCAAGCTACAGTCTTCTGAATCTGACTTTCCTTGACTTGTCCTCACTTTCTGATACTTTATGTGACCTTACCAGATGGGTCTTTATGCGATGTAACTTTTCTTAAATAAGCCACTCTGCTACTGCTTTCCCTGCAAACTCCTAGCCCTGGTAAAACAAGATATCAGGCAGGTGTACTGCTTTTTGACATTTCTTTTCTTTCCCATGATCTCACTTGAAAGCATTGGGTTAGACACCAATATTTCTTTCATATTTAAAAGAGAGATACCAACTGTTGCCATGTTTAAAATGCCCCCTTCCGCATTCTCTGCAATGAATAGTTAAGTCTATTTAAGGGAGTGGTGGGTTTTTTTTGGTAACCCTCTCCTGTGTATTTTCTTCAGTAAGGAGGTTACATTAGATGCTTTTTAACTTCTACAGGAGTCTATGTGAGGGGTAGGTTTAAATGGTTCCAATGCTGTACAAATGTTGTACATGGTTTCCTCTGACATATGGAGTAATTATTTGGCCATATACATCTGAGACATGAATGATAGTAACTCATTTCATTGTAGTTACTGCAAGAGCAGCCACTAGGAAGAGGGCAAAGCACTGTGAAAACCAACAGTAGCACACAGGGCTGTCTTAAGCATATCCAGTGACGTGGTGCAGATCCCTCCGGCGCCCCCCCCCAACTCCAAAACAAGGGAGAGGGCGGTGGAAAATGTCCCCTGCCTCCCCCACTGCCCCGATCCCCTGCGTGGCGGCGGCGATCAAGCAGGAAAATATGCTGGCGGACATGCTCTCCAGTGTCGGGGCACCCAAGAAGGCAGCCCGGGAAGGCTGTGCGCTGCCTTTCGCCAGGAAGCAGGAGGAAAACGACGACCGGGAGCAGGGCCGTCTTTACAGGTGCAGAGGCTTGGGAGGGCAGCTTCCACCCTAAGCCTCTGCAGGGAGCTCTCCTCCTGTGGAGGCTTGGGAAGGAAGTTGCACGTCTGCCAGCCATATAGTTGGTGGGGCGCAGCTGGCGGGTGTGCAGGTAAAGGGGAGGCTGCCAGCAAAGCCACACAGCTCCCCCACTCGCTAGGGCACCCCTGAGAGGCCGGCACCCTGGCGCAATGAACCACTAAGACCAATGGGAACGACGGCTCTGGTAGCACATGAATGACAAGAAGTAGCATGAAACATCCGGTGGCTGCCAGGGAGAGCAACTGTGTGGCATCACCACTAGCAACACACCACACAGATGTGACCTGACTTCTGTCATGATTCATTTTAGGGATAGCTTTCAGATGGAAGGGGACAAGAGCTGAATATGTCATATTCTCACATACCTTTCTGAGGAAATAGGACTAACCACCCCATCTGTTCTGTTCACACCCAGTGAAATCACATCAGCCATTTCTATCTTCCCCACGGGCTCGGAGCTCCTGTCAGTCTCATAGAAGAGGAAAAACTTCTCCAGTGAGCACCAGACTCTCTGAAAGTCTACATGAGAGAGAGAGAGAGCATTGGCCAAAGGCCTTCATTTGACCCACAGGTTGTGGGGCCTACCCTTTCCTCACACTTACCCTCTCTGCTCTTCTTGGTGGCAGCCATTTTTGTCACAACTGGGGCCTTGTACAAGTAGCCTTGGTGTACCACAGGTTGTGTAATCTCATTGTAGACTCCTTCTGAGCTCAATTCCTCCACACTGACATTGCCTATCAAATGCACAAAATTCATTTGTGTATCCTGTTTGAGGAATGCCCATACATTATCACCGAACACACATCTACAGAATATTCTGTGAATGAGGCAGGCAAGTAGGAAGTGCAAAGATCATGTTCTGTAGAACTGAGTGGAAGTTCAATAGCTGACAAACATGAAACCTTCTGTACAAATAATTTCATTTAAAAATAATAGCTTGTCTTTGCTCAAAACCAGCTTTCATGCTCCTGTTGTTTGCTTCAAATTCCAAGGAGTAGTTTTGGAAAAAGGAAACTGATGTTTTTGTAGAAGGTTGTGATGGTAAAATTAAACACACTTACCGGACTTTTTATGAGCTGATACCAAGAAACAAGTACATAGCAACAAAATTTAGGAGTGTCCGCTGGGAAAGATGTGATGCGATTAAATGGATAAAATGCTTATCCTCTTGCATAAACACACACACACAGAGAGAGACATGTCTGAGGTTACCTGCGCAGTTGCCTTGCTGGTCCTGCCCATTGTTGCCCCAGGGCTTGGCTTTAGAAACAAACCCGCAACCTCCTGCCTCAGTTTCCTTGGTGGTTGCAAAGAACTGCAACATTTTCTTCAGAAGTCCAGGCCCAGACACAGCCACACACAGAGCCTGAGAAAATAAAAGTGGTCAGTGGAGCTACTCCAGGTAGCCAACTTGCTACAGCAGCTTCAGATGCTGCAGTCTGAATCTCTGGGAAAGGCAGCTCAACAGCCCTCCGGATAACAGTAATGGCTTCCCACCTCCTGCCTGTGTGGGGCAGTGCACTGAAATTCACATGTGGGAATTGCAGCCCCTTCATAGCTCCATCGTATCCTCAGGATGGGTTTCCAAATACATAACAACTTACATCATGGCCTTACCTGCAAAATATTTTCCTGACTGCTGTATTGTGGGTGTGGCATGCGGTAGCGCCCATAGCGGTACTTGCGAGTGATGAATTCTCGCCTCTGCTCAGCACTGGCCTCAGGGTGCAAGGCCTCAGAAGGTGGGAGGTGCGCTGCCCAAAACCTGTTCACTTGCTCGTTCCCCAACATGATGAATAGCTTTAAGAAAGAGGGTTGGGGTGACATTCAGCTTGGAGGAAGAGCACACTCCAGATCCCCAGAGGGGGTCAAAGAAGAAGAGCACCTTAAGCTAGTCAAGAATCTCAAGTTAATACTAGATCTGTCCATCCTTCCTTTCCACAACTGTGCTCTGCATTTTTACAGATCTAGCCCCTTCTAGATCTGTAGATCCCTACTAGCGGGTGGCGCTGTGGGTTAAACCACTGAGCCTAGGTTTAAATTAAATAAACAGAAAACCAAGGTTTTGGGAAAAAATTTGACAGATACAGAGTCAGAACGGTTTCAGAAAGAGACAGAACTTAATGTGGTTAAAAAAGTAAAATACCTAGGGGTAAACATAACAGCAAAAAATCTTAGTCTATTTAAGGATAATTATGAAAAATGCTGGGCAGAAATTAAGAGAGACTTAGATAGTTGGTCAAAATTGAAACTTTCTTTGTTAGGCCGAATTGCTGCTATCAAGATGAATGTATTGCCAAGGATGTTGTTTTTATTTCAAACACTTCAGGTTTTGGACAAGACGGAGTGCTTTCAGAAGTGGCAGAGAGATATTTCTAAGTTTGTCTGGCAGGGCAAAAAGCCCAGAATTAAGTTTAAGATATTAACTGATGCGAAAGAAAGAGGAGGCTTTGCCCTGCCAGATTTAAAGTTGTATTATGAGGCCGCAGCGTTCTGCTGGCTAAAAGACTGGCTACTTCTTGAAGACACTGACGTGTTGGATTTGGAAGGGTTTAACAACGCTTTTGGATGGCATGCATACTTATGGTATGACAAGGTTAAAGCAAATAAGGCCTTTAAGAACCATATTGTCAGAAAATCACTGTTTAATGTCTGGACAAAATATAAAGACTTGCTGGAAAATAAAACTCCAAGGTGGCTTTCACCTTTGGAAGCTAAGGCCCGAAAAAGACCCAATATGGAGGCCAAATGGCCAAAATATTGGGAAATTCTAGAAAAAGATGGAGACAATTGGAAATTGCAGAGTTTGGAGAAAATGAAGGATAAAGTGCGAGACTGGTTACATTACGCTCAGATTAAAGAAGTTTTTAAAAATGACAAGAAATTAGGGTTCCAGGTGGAGAAATCGAAACTAGAAACAGAATTGTTAGAACCTAAGATTAAGGTACTTTCAAGGATGTATAACTTGCTGTTAAAATGGAACACACAAGATGAAATGGTTAAATCAGCTATGATAAGGTGGGCACAGGACATTGGGTATAATATTATGTTTGAAGACTGGGAAAGGTTGTGGAGTACTGGATTGAAATTTACTGCATGTAACGCTTTGAAAGAAAATGTAATGAAAATGATATATAGATGGTATATGACCCCAGTCAAACTTGCAAAAATTTACCACCTGACTGACAATAAGTGTTGGAAATGTAAAGAGTGTGAAGGAACATTCTTCCACCTCTGGTGGACTTGCCCTAAAGTGAAGGCGTTCTGGGAAATGATTTATAATGAACTGAAAAAGGTATTTAAATATACCTTCACTAAGAAACCAGAGGCCTTTCTTTTGGGTATTGTCGGCCAAGGGGTGGTAAAGAAGGACCGGACATTTTTTATGTATGCAACAACAGCAGCAAGGATACTACTTGCAAAGCACTGGAAAGCTCAAGATCTACCCACACTGGAAGAATGGCAGATGCAACTGATAGACTACATGGAACTGGCTGAGATGACCGGCAGAATTCGTGACCTGGGAGAAGAGAAGATGGAGGAGGATTGGAAGAAATTTAAGAATTATTTACAAAAGCATTGTAATTTGAGTGAATGTTAAGCAGGATGTTAGATCATAAATAATGAAGCACCACTAACCTAGATGATTTAAGATAATAAGTGAGATTGAGAAAATATAAACTTTATTGAGAATTATAAGATTATAAAGACATAAATGAGATATAAGAATGCAAATAAGATAATAAATTGCTGGTAAAAAGTTATAATGATGAAAGTGGGAGCGGGAGATGTGAGGAAGTCCAAAGAAAATGTGAAATTATGTTAAGATTTGTTATACTGTTCATTATGTTCACTTTTATTGTAAACCCCAATAAATATTTTTCAAAAAAAAAATAAACCACTGAGCCTAGGGCTTGCTGATCAGAAGGTCGGTGGTTCGAATCCCCGCGACAGGGTGAGCTCCCGTTGCTTGGTCCCTGCTCCTGCCACCCTAGCAGTTTGAAAGCATGTTAAAATGCAAGCAGAAAAATAGGTACCACTCCTGTGGGAAGGTAAACGGCGTTTCTGTGCGCTGCTCTGGTTCGCCAGAAGCGGCTTAGTCATGCTGGTCACCTTACCCGGAAGCTGTACGCCAGCTCCCTCAGCCAATAAAGTGAGATGAGCGCCACAATCCCAGAGTCGTCTGAGACTGGACCTAATGGTCAGGGGTCCTTTTACCCTTTACCTAGTCCCTACCATTATTATTTTTTTCCAGTTTCTGGACCCTCAAGGAAAGGCTTATTACCTGAACCATCTCATTGCTCCAGATGCTTGTGTCCAGCTTCAGACTCTGCACCTTTGAAATGCTCGAGCCCAGGCTCCGGTGTTGACCTGTGGAAGCAGGGAGGCTATAAAAGCATAAACTTCATATGACACACATATGATGCAGCTGCAGGTGGCACAGAGGGGCAGTCTCACATCCAAGTCCAAAGTAGCTGCATCTGCATGCGAGGCCGTGAGAGAAGCTCTTGAGCTCCAGCCTCATGCAAAGCTGCTCATTAGCTTCAGTATAAAGCACTTAAAACTCGGTTGATTGGGTGATTGGAAGCTGCTCTGGCCTCAGTCACACTGTCAGAGACACTAAATCTGTTGTAGCTTAGGTTGTGGGACTCACATTTTGGTACTGCTTCCCGTACCAGAATGCCTAGTCCCAGCCTGCCACCAAAGGTATGGAGCGGCCTTCTCCTCCATCTCTCCTCCTGCATATCCTCATAACGAAGACATCCTCATCCACTCTCTCATCCACACCATCTTACAGAGGGGAAGGTCACAACAACACACAGATCCACTTGCCTGCACACTGCTTGCAGATCACCACACACAAGTTGACGGAAGCCCAGTCCGGGCTCAAGGTGCGACAATCGGCACAGAACCTGTTGGCTTTGTTAGACCAGATCTTCTCAGCCACCTCATAGTCATAGAGTGTCTCAGCAATGGAGTTCTGCAGGGCCTCCATCCACTCCTTCTTCTCTCGCTCAGACTCTGCTCCAAAACTAAGGGAACACAGATCTAACACTGCAGGTTCTGTCTTCCCAGAAAACACCCTGCAATGCCACAAATATTCTGCTTGCAACACCCAGAGCCCAAATGGACTGCTTCTTCTGCTCCAGACACAGCCAAGGATGACATTAAATAAACTGCAGTCCCTCTGCAGTTTCTCTCAAACCCTCCCCATGTCCTGAGAGAATAATACCCTGCCCTTTTCAGATACCTGAGCAGGTGGGGTGCCGGCATCAGGTTTGGGGGAGCTCCTGGACACAGGATTGCCTACCTTCCATCATGCCTCCATCTCCAGCCACCACAAAAATTTTCAGGGCTCTGATGGAGGGAGTGAAGCATGATGGAGCTGGTACTAGCTGGGAACTTTGCAGCAAGCTCATTTTTCCAGGAAAGAGTAAAGTAGCAATGCCCTCATGCTCCTTGGAGCACAAGAAAACTGCTGCTATTATCCTTCCTTCCACGTGTCCTTGCTCTCAGTGGAAACCTTTGTGTTTGCCTGAGGCCCCTGCCAAGAGAGCTTCTGCAACAAGTTCCTATTCCTAGAGGGATATGCCCTTGGAGGAAGTGAGGCAGGAAACCTCCCCCTCTGGGAAGCCCATGAGGCTGGCTGCTGTGCTCCTTCCAGGTGTCACAAGGAAGGAAAGCTCGCCCAGATGCCCTAGCAATGTTGCCTATGGGGCAAGTTGCCATTTTCTCATGCATGGAGCACCTAGCAGCGGTGGAGCAAGACTTCCTTGTGCTCCAATGGCTAAGAAGCGTGGAAGAGTCATTGCTCAATGCCTTGTGGTGCTGCAGGGCTCTCTGGGGACAATCTTCCATTTTTCAATGGAAGGTATACATGGAGGAGGCAGTGGGGTGCACAGCTCTCTTGCACTCTTCTTTGTTCTGCTACTGCCAGGCACCTCTATGTAGAAATGAGAGACTAGCCCAGCTTCTAGGATCAGCAGTGGGTCTTGCTGGGCTGTTGGTCTGGCAGGAGCTCAGTCTTGCCGGTGCTTAATGCTGGTTCTACCCAGCATGCAATTCTTCACCACGTGGATGGCCCACTTTGTAACACCAATGTGTCTTACCTGAAGATTTTGAATGGGGTGATGAGCTCAAAGGTGCGGCCTTTGGCTTCTCGTATAGTGGCACCATGCATCTCAATGAGGCAGATGGCAATGCCCATTTTAAAGAACTGTGGGTGAAATTGGTACAATAATAATCAGACTTCAGCTTATAGCCACAGTGATGTTCCCATTACAGATTTACAGCTCTATCCCCGACAAAAGCAAAGGCCATAAAAAGTAGCCAAAACACGTTTCCTTCCATTTCTTTTGTTTAGAAATGCTGGCTGCTAACTTGTTCTTCCAACAGCTTTAAATCTTCCGTTAAATCCTCAGTGCTGACATCATCCCAATCCCATTACCAGACACAATAATATTTATTATACTAATGGAGAAGCAAGGGGCCTTCTCCTTCCAATTCTGCCCAAGGAAAGCCCTCAAAGCCACAAAGTCACCTCTTCCCCCAGTTTATCAAGTCTGAGGAGCAGAAAAAACACAGAGTGGCCCCAGGTTGCTCCTTTGAACTCCTAAGTTAGGCACAGCACCAAAAAATCTGTTTCAAAAGCATTTGGGGAGGTTCAGAAAGTTCTCTAGACTGGGCTTCTGACTGCTGAAAGGCTCTGGCGCTCACCTGTTCACTTTTGTATAACCACATCTCAGCCAGGACAAGCACCACATACAGCTTGGATTTGTAGCCTTTGAGCTCCAGGTGCCCAGATTTTTGGAGATGAGTGGTGCCACTGAGGCACGGCCGGGGACACAGCAGCCGCTGCTCAGCCACTCTCTGCTGCAAGGCGCTACACCACTCATTCCGCTGAGCTGCAGGGGCAATTGCCAAAGGCCAGAGTAAAGTTTCAGTAGGAACTGACACACGCAGCACAAACAAAAACAACAACAGCAGCAACAATAGCAGCAACAATTTCTACCCTGCCCATCTGGCTGGGTTTCCCCAGTCACTCTGGGAGGCTTTCAACAGAACATTCAGAACAGAATAAAACTTCAAACATTAAAAACTTCCCTGAACAGGGCTGCCTTCAGATGTCTTCTAAAAGTTGGATAGTTGTTTATTTCCTTGACATCTGATGGGAGGGCGTTCCACAGGGTGGGTGCCACTGTCTGGTTCCCTGTAACCTCACTTTTCACAGTGAGGGAACTACCAGAAGGCCCTCAGTGCTGGACCTCAGTGTCCGGGCAGAACGATGGGGGTGGAGATGCTCCTTCAGGTATACTGGGCTGAGGCCGTTTAGGGCTTTAAAGGTCAGCACCAACACTTTGAATTGTGCTCGGAAATGTATTGTGAGCCAATGTAGGTCTTTAAGGACCGGTGTAATATGGTCTCAACAGCCACTCCCAGTCACCGGTCTGGCTGCCGCATTCTGGATTAGTTGTACTTTCCGGGTCACCTTTAAAGGTAGCCCCACATAGAGCGCATTGAAGTAATCCAAGAGGGAGATAACTAGAGCATGCACCACTCTGGCAAGACAGTCCGCGGGCAGATAGGGTCTCAGCCTGTGTACCAGATGGAGCTGGTAGACAGCTGCCCTGGACACAGAATTGACCTGCACCTCCATGGACAGCTGTGAGTCCAAAATGACTCCCAGGCTATGCACCTGGTTCTTCAGGGGCCCAGTTATCCCATTCAGGACCAGGGAGTCCCCCACACCTGCCCGCCCCCTGTCCCCCCAAAACAATACTTCTGTCTTGTCAGGATTCAACCTCAATCTGTTAGCCACCATCCATCCTCCAACTGCCTCCAGGCACTCACACAGGACCTTCACTGCCTTCACTGATTCCGATTTGAAAGAGAGGTAGAGCTGGGTATCATCCGCATACTGATGAACACCCAGCCCAAACCCCCTGATGATCTCTCCCAGGGCTGCATGTAGATGTTGAAAAGCATGGGGGAGAGGACAGAATGCTGAGGCACCCCGCAAGTGAGAGCCCAGGGGTCTGAACGAATGAATCATGGAAAGCATCCAACCTCTGCTTAAAAACCTTCAAGGAACTAGTGTCTCCACCTCCTGAGGGAGTCGCTTCCATTGTCAGACAGCTCTTGCTACAGCTACAGGCCGCTCTCCTTCTCTCAACCAAGTCAAGTGAAAAGGGCAAAGTGTGGGCAGTGAACAGGATCACAAGGGGTGTGTGTCTGTATACAAATATTTAAAAAAGATAAAAATAAGAGAGCGGGTGCTCTCTGCTGGGGTTCAAGATGGGATTTCTCACCCTCACTTTCAGCTCTGAAGACAAAGATCCTGTGTTTCGTGACAACTTGGAATTTGTTGTCCTTGGTGGAGCGCACCACATCAATGACAGACAGGGGAACCAAACCTTTAGGATATGGCTCCTGCAAGAGAAAGGGAGCTCAGTGTTGCCATTTCCCCAATCTAGTTATATCTTATGCTGATCTGGTTTTCCCTTCCCAGCCGGAAGGCAAAAAAACAAAACAAACCAGCTTGGCAACCGGGCTCTTGAAAATAAACAGATGGGTCAAAGGCTCATGCATGGGATGTTGGGGCCCTAAATGGATGGTTGTCTCCCAATGACCCCTCCCACATGCACAGAAAGGCCCACCCTTCCTCAACTGAGCCAGGACCTCCCATTGTCTTCTCCCTTTGGTCCCCCACTCGGGTCCCCCTGAGCACCCCCCACCCAAATGTGCAGCATTTAGCAGCCAGAGATTCTCTTCTTCTGGTCCCACCTTTTCATTGTTGAAATACATGAGACTTTTCCCGTCAAATCTGACAAAGCGTCGCTGGAAGACGTAGTTCCTGATGGGAATAAAAGGAGAGCCGGCTGAGTCCAGGGCCCTTTATCAGGGGCACCTCTCTGCACTGCTAGAGCTTATGAAAGGCCTGACTCTGGTACCAGCAGGGCTCAGTCCTAGAACTGATTTTAATTGCTTAGTGCAAAAAGATTTCAGCTCTTGAGCAGAAAGCCTCTCAGCTAAGGCTGAAGAGTAAAGGCTGTTTAATGGACTAATTGTATGCCTTTCAGCTGTTCAATAAATGTGCTTATTACCAAAACCTCAATATATGTGCCTTTCAGAGATAATCTGAACACCTAAAGCCATGTTGCTTGGAAACACATGTGACACCCCCCCCATGGTCATCTTCAATGCAATTTGGAGGCAATTTGGAGTACAGAATCAGAGAAAGAGTAAGAACAACAACAACAAAAGCCTCAAATACCCCAAAACAAGTTACGTTCCTAATTGGCACTTCATTAAAAATTGCCCTTGCTGATCAATCCACCAAAGACTAAGTCGATCTGTTTACTGATTAAATACTCTGCACATGTGCAGAGTGCATTTCCTTCACAGAGTGATGCAGCCTACTCTCACACATCAGGGCTTAGAGAAGGACCTCCTGCCCTTCACTTCTGGGTGTGTATAAATCTCAGCATTTCTTCTTCCTGTCCAGGACCTTTCTCTTTACCAAAACAGAACTATCAGTTTTCTGGCAGAGATGTAATTATTGTTTTTGTGTTTGTAGTTACTTCAGCTTGCGTGATTTCTGATGCTTAAATTGTGTGCACTGCTCTAGGCAGTTTATTGGGAAAGAGGCAAATAAATGATTGCAAGTAAGCAAAGAGCCTGTTTCCACACAGGTTTTAACTTGGCCCATTTCCCTTGCCACTTACCCCTGTGGAGATAGCTTGTCCAGCCAGCCATTGAGCACAGTGACCGAGCGCTCTGACAGCGAGGTATAGCTGGCATAGGGGGAGATGGTTAGGTCCTCTGAAGTCTCATCAGGATACAGGTGGTCAGAGAGTCTGAATGGGGAGCCTTTGGCCCACAGAGCCTCCACTGAAGAGTATCCCTTGGTCTCATTCTGGGCAATGCGGACTGGCTGCATGGACTGGCTCTTTTCTTCTATCTTGGTATTTCTGCTCCTGAAAGAAAGACGTCAGATCTGTTTCTTGAAGCATGGACAGCCTTTCAGCTATAGAACCAATTCCGTTCTCTCCCACAGCAGCTGGTAGCAAGAAGGGCAACCCTGTTCCTTTCAAAATGCCCTTTAGAGGAGCAATGAAGACAGAAGATCAGGAAACAGGAACACCAGCCCCTGCCAGCCCCATTCCTCTGTCCTGCTCTCCTCACTGAAACCGACAAGCAGAGGGGGAGTTAGAGTACAGTTAGGGCTTATGCACACTTCCTTTGGTCCCACTGCTTCCCCCTGGGGAAAACCATTCTTTAGCGCTCAACTGGAGCAAATGGAAATCAGATATTCTGCAGATTGCCATTTGTTCCGATTCAAAGGTAAAGAGCAAGTTTTCCCTGGGAAAGGAGTGGGGCAAGGGGAAAACCACTCAGACTCGTACCTAGAAAGTGCAGGTCAAGCAAAAAACTGCCCAGAGCCTTGCTTTCTAGGAACAGGACAAGCGGAAATGTGGACAAGCCCTGAGTGATGGCCTGTGAGTCCCTCTCTGCTTCACGTGAAAGATGGGCAACCACTAGTAGTGCTGAACCAGATCATCACCCGGTGGAAGCCCATGCCCATACTTACTCTGCACTGCCTAGTCTGGTGAACTTCTTTGCAGACTGCACCAATGAGATGTCATCTTCTGAGATATTTCCCAGTGTGTCCCTGCCCCCCTTTCGGCTTATTTTTAACACTGGTGAAAAAGAGTTGAGAAGTAGGGAAAGAATAGTAGCTAAAACCACTTACACGGGCCTTTCTTCTCCCTGGTTTGGTGCACATTCTGGCAACTCTTCGTATTCCTGCCACTCAAGGGATCCTGCAGCCTGGAAGAAGATTCTCATAGAATGTTTAGGAGACAAAGGTAGTTCTTGTTTCCTTTTCTTTTCTTTGCCTGCTGAAAGACAAGCTCCAGAACTCTATGCCCTGTGTATAAATTGATGCACACCAAGCCGCCAGGTTGGATCAGATCAAAAGACCAATCTAACCTAGTTTTAAGTTTCCAGCAGTGGCTACCCAGACGCCTTGAGAAAGCTCACAATCAGGGCAGGAAGGTATTGGCCACCTTTGGCTGTCTGTCAGGAGTGCTAAGCTGTGCCTCCAGCTGTGCTAGACCTTATGTGCTTTTGGACATAAGCTCCATTATTACAGAACTTTGGGAGCCTCCAGAGGATCTCCTTCCACGGGAAACCAAATCCCGGTTAAGTGCTGTGTGCCTGGAGCATCTCATTGCTCAGAAAAGTGGGGGTGAACATAGAAAGTGGGGTGCCATACTAGGCCTCTGGCATCCCCCTAAGCACTTCTGAGGTGTAATGAGCAGCTGCTTCGATCATGGCTGATGTTGTTGTGCTTGTTATTAATCATCTTCTAAGCCACCATCTCAAGGCAATTTACACGTAGGATAATTAAAAACAGTTCAAAACAAAGAAGCAAATACATTTTAAACAAGACTAAAACCTTGCGGCCCATTTGTCCAGCTGAGATAACCTGTTGGAACAAAAATGTATTCAACTGCTTCTCGAAAGTGCAGATCACGGGTGCCTGTTGCATCACAACAGGAATGCTGTTCCACAGGACAGAGGCAGCCACACTAAAAGCCCCGCTTGGAGTTACTGTGGAGTGGGCTTCTGAGATCTCTGGAACTTGCAGGAGAAACTCTCCTGTGATCTACTGGGTGTATAAGGGATAAGGTGGACTCTTGAATTAGCAGAACTGAGCCTGAGCAGGAATCAATGCAAAGCATTCTCATTGGCTTTCACACTCCTTGCCCCTTACTCCATATTTGCATATCTCCTCACCTGCTCCTGGGCAGGCCACCATTGCCCAAACATGCTCTCGCAGTAGGGACTGATGGAGTCCTCAACAGGTCCTGTGGGGAAACAAAAGCTGAAACGTCAGGAGGGCTGAAGTGGCAGAAAGAAAAGCCCTCACTGGTCTCTTGTCTCTCAAGAGGGCCAAAACAGATGAGATGCAGGAGATTTTTGGATACCACATGTTTGTTTCTACCTGGGTGGAATCTACACACGTGAAAAAAAAAACGTGAAAATGCTTTTTTTAAAAACGTTTTGAAAAATACGCCATCTAGTGTCACATTTGTATAATGCACTTTACAACATACTTAAAATGTTTTTATTTGCAGCTGTATAGCTGAGTCCCCTGAATAAAAAGGGCCCTTCCCCCAATCTTAATCCACCCTCCAACTGCTATTTGTCTCACAGTGCAAAACACACACATGTAGCAGCTTTGACAATGGGGATTTATATTCTTCCTTCTTCACTGCTGCTGTTCCAAACAAATTCAGAGTCTCTTGTGTCTTGTCTGTTCTGGGCCTTGCGTCTGGCATTTCTCAGGTGGGCTCTGAACTCCTAGACTCCTGTGCCCATGCAGGGTAAACACAGCCAGTTCCCCTAGGAAGTGTGCATAGACCCTGTACAGCTTTCAGATTTAGGAGCATATGGAACCCAAACAAACATTGACTCTCACAGTGTCCATCCCCCTCATTGGCTCCTATGTCTGATGTGGTTCTAGTTCTTCCCATGTAGCAATAGCTAAGTGGACAAAAGATGCTGTTGTCACTCTCACCTGATCTGTTATCAAGTCCCTGTGGAGGATGATCTAGGCAGAGCTGTCCCAAGGACCTGCAAGAATGGAGCAGAGATATAAATCCAGGAGGGATGCCATGTTACAGACCTCCACTTTGCTCACAGGCACTCCTGGATAATTCATCCTTTTCATCCTACCACCTAGCCAAGTAGCCAGGCATCATATTCAAAACTATCACACCTGCCAACCACCTCCACAGCAACACTCCCTCTACTCTACAGCCAGCCATGTAGTTTGTGGTTTTATTCGTTTATATCAGGGATATGTCAACCATTTTGGCTCCATGTACCAGAACCTCATAAGGATTTGCCTCGCAGGACAAAAGTGACAGGGTGGATGGGTCTGCCCATCAAGTGACATCACAAATGACGTCTGGTGCTTTGAAGTCCCGGAGTCAGAACTTCAAAGCACCTTGAAGGCAGTAATGCAAGGATAATAGTTTGGTTTTCACCTCCCTTTTAGGAGTGCATTGCTGATTGTGAGGTGCTTTGAATTCTAAAGCCCAGGCAAACTGTGTATGTTTGGGTGGGTAAGAGGGCCCTGCAGGGATCTCAGCACACCTAACTCAGGCTGGATTGATCTCCATTCACACCAGCTAATTTGTGTGTGTGTGTGTGTTCTATCCTGCTTATCGCTGGACAGCGCAGGGCTGCTTCAAAGAGCAGCACTTGGAGGATGAAAACACTTCTCTCTCCAAATACTGTTCTTTGAAGCACATGCAGCCAAAGCAACCAGTAACGGAAGCTGCTTTCCCCGCCTTGAACAAGGCAGGCTATTCCCACGCGTCTTCTGACAGGCGGGTGGTAGTGAGGCTTGCTCTGATGGAGGAACCATCGGGAGACCACTTCAAGCTCCCAATTTATGTACAATGCCGGGTGCAAGGTGGGGGTGGGGGTGGGAGAGCATAGCTTCTCCAAAATGTCCTAGAGCAGGCTTCCTCAACCTTGGCCCTCCAGATGTTTTGAGACTACAATTCCCATCATCCCTGACCACTGGTCCTGCTAGCTAAGGTTCATGGGAGTTGTAGGCCAAAAACATCTGGAGGGCCGAGGTTGAGGAAGCCTATCCTAGAGGGTCAAATGGGGAAGTCTGGAGGCCAAGCTGGCCCCATGGGTCAGGGGTTCCCCACCCCTGAATTTTATGCTGCTGTAATCAGACAAAGTGTTTAACACAATATATCAGTACCTGTTTAGGGAAGTTTTTAATATTTAATGCTGTTTTGTTTTTAACACTTGATTGGAAACCACCCAGAGTGGCCGGGGAAACTCAGCCAGATGGGCGGGGTATAAATAATACATTATTATTATTATTATTATTAGTAGTAGTAGTAGTAGTAGTAATAATGTGTGTGTCTGTGTGTGCTCCATCTTTCAGAGTACACAGCAAATAAATAATAATAATAATAATAATAATAATAATAATAATAATAATTTATTTATATCTCACCCATTTGGCTAGGTTTCCCCAGCCACTCTGAGCAGCTCCCAACAGAAAATATACACATACACACACACACACACACACACACACGTGATAAAACATCAAACATTAAAAACCTCCCTAGACAGAGCTACCTTCAGCTGTCTTCTAAAAGTCAGATAGTTGTTTATTTCCTTGACATCTGTTGGGAGGGCATTCCACAGGGCAGGCACCACTACTGAGAACGTCTTCTGCCTGGTTCCCTGTAACCTCACTTCTCACAGTGAGGGAACCACCAGAAGGCCCTCAGCGTCCGGGCAGAACGATGGGGGTGGGGACGCTCCTTCAGGTATCCTGGGCCGAGGCCATTTAGGGCTTTCAAGGTCAGCACCAACACTTTGGCTCCCAGTACGTTTCCGAGCACAATTTAATGTAGGTCTTTCAGGACCGGCGTTATATGTTCTTGGCAGCCATTCCTAGTCACCAGTCTAGCTGCCGCATTCTGGATTTGTCATGGTCACTGTTAAGTTTGACCTATTTCTCTTTTTATGTATTAACTTTATTTAAGACTTTGCCTGGATCTGGCTGACAGTGTAATAGGGTTTCATTTTAGATTTTTAGGAGTGAAGCTGTCCTCAAGAGTCAGCACCCCTGAACCAGGCCTGGCAACCACATTCATGAGAAGTGTGAAGCCCTGCAGTGTGAACTTGCAAGTAAACCCCTAAAACTCTAAAACTCACTGCACCTCTTAAAGGACTCATTTGTAACAACCCCACCTGACCCTGATCCCTAGAGCTGCCCTGGCATACCTCAAACTGACTGTGGAGCAAAAGGTCAGTGTTTCTGTTTTCAGGATGCGAATTAGCCTAGGTTCCATGCCATCCTATCACCCAACATGAGGGCTATATGGGACCAGCTTCCCTTGGCATACTAGGTAGTGCAGTTGTGGGACGCTGTTCCTCAGGAATGCACAAATGCATTCTCAGAGCCATGAAAAGGCCTTTGTTCCAGCCCACATACTCCCTAGCCTTGTGCATCACTTAAGGCAGGCAGGCTGGCTGGCTGCAAGGTCCAACAGGGATCCAGTCACCAACTCCAAAGGACTGGAGTGCAGAACTAATTATCTGCAACTGCCACAACCAAATGACCCCACTCCTATTTTACCTGAGACCTTTCTGTTGGTTTCCTGAAAGAGCACTACTAGGAAAGGCATAGATACTCACTTGGCATTCTCCACGGTCACAGTCCCATTTTGCTTGACCAGGTCAGAAGGCTGACTCCTCACAGTTTCCTTTGCCTCCATGCGTTTCACTGGCAAGGGCACAGTGACATCTGACACAGACTCTTTCTGCTCCTCTGGGGAGGCTGACTTGGTGAGGGCAGAAGGAAGCAGCAAGGGCTCTTTCTGCACTTGGCCGGCAGTTGGCCTCGACTCCGTTGGACTGACGGTGTCCTCAGGCTGGCTCTTGAAGGTGGATGAGGAGGTGAGTTCATGCACACTCCTGACCTCCCCACTCATGCCACTCTCAGGAGCAAAACACTGCAGAGCATATTCCAAGTGGCCCTCCCTTGGTCTACTCTGAGGTGGCAGGGTGACCCCTTGGACTTTGTCTCCTGGCCCTGCCTGGTGCTTTGGACTGAACTCAAGCCTCTCAGCATCCGTGGTACTTTCCCCTGGATCAAATCCCTCCAGAATAATAAACGTTCTTAGAGGTTGTTCAGAGCAAGACGTGGGATTGCAGACTGGTGTTTGTGCCAGTGAGACTTTCTCTGGCTTGGCTCCTTGGTGCGCGCGAGGAAACAACGTCCTAGGTTTGGGCACTGGCTTGGTCACAGGAGGTGTCGGTTCCTTGTTCAACCGTGGATGCTGACTGTTGTCTTCACAGTCAAGATCAACCCCAAGGCTGGGAATAGTTTCCACTAAGACTTCTTTCTTTGTGCCCACTTCATTCTTCTCTGCCGCATTAGTCCCATCCAGAGAATCTACACACTTGCCAGATCTGTAACGAGCATCTCCTGCCATGTGCCCACTTCTGTCCCTCACAAGCAGTCGAGTTTGTTGCACTAAATTCAGAATCCTTTTGCGGTGCCCAGTGGCGGTGATGCCAAGCTTCTGCAGGTCCTCCTTACTGAGAGAGATCACATCTTTCACGGAGCCATATCCATGTTTCTTGAAGGTATCCCAGTATCTCTCCAGATGGATGAGGGCCAGCCAGTCTGCAATGTCAGAGTCCACAGAGCACTGGTGGTGCATGTCCCCTTGGCAAGGAAGGAGAGAGCTTTTTTCAGCCTACCACCTGAGGGAAAGGGGAAAAAAGCAATTAAAAACCTGGCACAGGAAGGCAGCAGAACATCTCTCCTGGAACTGGGAGGAATGGAGAAGAACTAAGTGTATGGGAATCCTTGGCTTGCCTCATGCACCCCCACCCTTGTGTCCCATTTGTGCAGATAAAAAGGCTCAGGAGTTCATATACCTTGAGATTAATTCAGCAGCATAAAATTGTCCTTCCTGTAGCCTGGCTTCCTTGGTGCTCATGCCTTTCATGCTAAAAGTTCGCGTAAACAAAAGCTCCCAGAGAACAGCAATGGTCTCACATGGAACCCCCCCCCCCCTTTCTCAGGAAGATGGGGCTGACAGACTTCTGTCACACAAAACTTGGCTCTGCACAGAGTCCTGACATTGGGCTGATATGCAGTCTCTGTAGGTCCTGAGAAGTCAGCCCTTGCTTGCTCTTGTGCTGTCTCTGTGAGAGTGCCAGCAGAGCATTCAGAACCCTGTCCTCTGTGCAGGAAGATGCAGGCCCATCCCAGAGTGAAACAACTGGATTGTGGCTGGAGTGAGATTCTGCCGGGGTGACCAATATGGGGAGGGGTTTGTGACTGGAAAGGCACTGCTGTAATCTGCCTGACTGCTGGCTGAGGGCATGAGAGAGGTCACCAAACTGTGAGTCACACACAGCAAGGACCTCCTTCACACAGCCCGTCTGCCAGCAACTAAGACAGCATCCAGCCTGCTAGGCAGACTCAGGATGGGAGGGTCGTCCCCCCCACTGTTTTGCAGAAGCCCTTCCTGCTATCGGCTCAGAAATCTCTCTGGTTTCTCCAAATAGATGGAGACCAATGACTTTCCTTTGCGTGTGCTGGTCTTTACAAAAATTCAGTCTAAATCTGGAACTGGCAAGTCTCACTCCTGGGCAATCCGCACTCCTGATTAATCATCGTTCTTGCAAAATGAATTAAAATAATATATTTATTACTTATTTCCCTGACTCCCAAGTCTTGTGTTCATTTGATTTCCCTTAGTTGTTTAATTCAGTTTCACATTACAGTATGGTGCTATGTAGAAGGTGGAATATGGGATCTTTGCCATGGCTTATTCTGGAAGGGCAGATGTCTCAGACCACAAGATGCACCAATAGGGGATCCTAACCAGTCAGATCCTAACCAAATGTTACATGCAAAGGGGTGCAACGAAAGCACAACAGCTGCTTTTCCCTAGGAGGGAAGCTGTGGGAAGAGAAGATTTGGAGTGGAGAAGTGGCTGACGCAGTGGGGGATGGGATGCCTATTTCTCCACTCACATTTTTTTCTGCACAAAACCATCCCCAGCTGCTCCCCCTGGGTCCCATATTCATTTCTAAAATGTTATATGCCACTATTATACCAGGTTTTTCATCCTCACCCTCATCCCAAACCTTTGAGACAGCATCTCCAAACATGTTTCAAACACTGCAAAAGGCAAAGTGGCTTGTGGTGTGCGCTCTCTCTCTCTCTGTGTGTTATATTGCTGTCAGGATTGGAGGTGGTATACCTCTGAAAACCAGTTGCAGGAGACCATGAGCAGGAGAGTTTTGTTGTACGTATTTCCTGCATGTGGGCCTTCCCATAGGCACCGGGACATTGTGAGGACAGAATCCTGGACTAGATAGGCCTTTAGTTTGATCTAGGACTCTTATGAAAGAGAGAAAGAGATGCGGAGCAGAGATATGGTGGGTAGAAAACAGTTAAATGCCATCTCCCACCCATCCTTGGCTTCTCAACTCCAAATCCCACTCAAAAACCTGCATTTCTTTTGGAAAAGCAACCATCAGACATTTGTGCAGATGCATGCAGCTGTATGTAGTTCTACCCTAATTTAGAAACTTTTAAAAAAGTTTGGGCAAATTCACGGAGGGTAGGTCTGTCAAGTGTGATTAGCTATGATGTCTAAATGGAACTTATAAGTTCAGAAACAGTGTACCCCTGAATACCAGGTAGTGGAGGGAGGCAGTGGCTGGGGCGGGGGGCAAACAGAGTCTATGTCACCTTCATGCCTTGTTTGTGAGCTTCCTGGAGGATTCTCACTGCCCACTGTTGGAAACAGAATGCTGGATTATTTGGATCTTGATCTAATCAAGCAAGAGAATCCCCATGTTCTAAAAACAGGGGTGGTCTTATTTCAGCATTTTAAAAAAACACACTGAATTTACTCAGGTATTCTCATTCCTAAATTAGGTGCCCAATTGCAAATGCTTTCTGGGCACTGTACAAAAATCTTGGAATAGGTAACAGTCCATCAACACGTGCTTAATTTACAAAGAAAGGATGCATACTTGTGATCTGTATCTAATCTGCATTAAATGATCCCAGGTACGCTCTTTTGCTTAAGAAACACAAATGTCTTACTGAACCAGACCACGTTCTACTTTGTAAGAACGGCAGCAGCTGCTGGAGGGACCACAGTCTGTCTCCTGCTCACAGCCATTCTCAGGGATGTGGCCATATCACTTGGTTGGGTGCAAATCACTTTGTGTTCAAGAAATAAATAAAAGGACTATGAAATAAATGAAATGATTTAAAAGAATTTATCAGAACTTGTATTTCTCCCCAGCATTATGTATATCAAAAATACTTGGCATGTATACCTGGTACTTCCCTTTCAAGGAGCTTCTCTTCCATTACGCTGCTGTGAAATGTCTCGTGCCTCTGGGAGGCTGCGAGTGATGGGGGTTGAGGCAGAGCTGCTAGCTTAGAGCTACCCAGCACATTCATGGTACGTGCAAGATCTGAAGCTGGGAGCTTCTGGTAGTCTCTTAGCCATGGCTGTGTATCGGCTCCACAATGTGCCTTTGGTAGCTCTCCTGACTCACTCCCATCCCCAGTTAGGAAAGTTTTCGCAACTGCTACAGAAACTGGAATTAGTCTGATACTACTCTGGATTAAACTATTGTAATTCCGGCAATGGCTTACCTGTTCTCACCCCCCTCTTCACTCATCGTGGGTGCAGCGGCTGGTGCCACAGGAGGGCTATAAGGTATCCTTAGGAGTCTTGCTTGTAAAGCATCCCAGGCTGAAGGTTTTTCCCGTAAATCTAGCTGCTGCACATTACACCACTTTGCGCTCGCTGAGCCTCCCCCCCCCCCAGTTGTCCCATTTCCTCCCATTGTTCAGTGCAGGCTTCCTTCCTGTTGCTCTCTCCAACCCGCCCCCAAACAGGAATTACTTCAGCCATGCACTAAGAGTGCATATTTGTGCATATGCCAATGGCACTGTGCATGCAGGTAGCTTGTTCATTCTACTTGGCATGAAATGTGTGCATGTACTTCTCCAGATGTCAAAGTCCGGAGGTGGTAAACCTGTGTCTGAGCTGCACTGCCTCATATTGTGTGCGTGCATGCGCATGCGGGTGAGGTGGGGGTCTCAACTGACCAAGTGTTTTATTTTGTATATGTTAAATTCCCTGCACATAGAAAACTGGATGTCAGAGAGAAGGATATTAGCCATTGACAGGCTAATTTTCGATGCGGAGAGATTTTTGTTGTTGTCAGCATCCATCTGCCTTGATGAGACAGTGGAGTGTGCCTCCAGAGGTGAAGTCAAACCACTGCATTAGCAGCAGTGAAGTGGGCTGCCCAGATGACAAGACCACACTTTTGGCCTTGCTGATGTGGTCCAAAGGAAAGCAGACCAAGACATTTGGTACCAGCTTGGCTGGCTGTAGGAGTTGCCGGATGGAGGCAGCCAAGATGCCATCCAGCTGTCTTAGGGACCCCACTCCAGATTTGTGTATGGTTTAACCTTTTCTTCTCCCAAATATGTCCTGCAAGGCAGCTGAGGTTTGGGATCAGGGGTTTCCCTCTCCTAGATGAGCTACCTTGATGGGCTCCATCTGCCCTTCACTTCCCTCTACGGCAGGCATGTCCAAAGTCTGTTTCAGGGGCCTAATCCGGCCTGCTGGTTGATTTAATTCGGCCCCTATGGCAGTTTATTTCCTGGGGTAAAATCCCAAAAAACCCTCAACAACTTCAATTGTGGTTGGCTCTTTGGTCGGCCCTCACAGCCCTTCACTTCATCAAATCTGGCCCTCTTTGAAAAGGTTACTGCCTTTGGACATCACTGCCTACGGAAAATGCAGAAACCACCTTCTGGACCATTGGACTCATTCTTGGTCCCACCCACTCAATCCGCTGGAGCTTGTCTTTGCATGCAGGGGAAGTCCTTCACTTACTGAGAGTTTGAGTTTTCGGCTACCCACACCTGGTTTAACCAGCCAGCATATACAGTGGTACCTCGGGTTACATACGCTTCAGGTTACAGACTCTGCTAACCCAGAAATAGTACCTTGGGTTAAGAACTTTGCTTCAGGATGAGAACAGAAATCGTGCGGCGGTGGCGTGGCGGCAGGAGGAGGCCCCATTAGCTAAAGTGGTACCTCAGGTTAAGAATAGTTTCAGGTTAAGAATGGACCTCCAGAACAAATTAAGTTCTTAACACGAGGTACCACTGTAGCACAAAAAAACCATCAATAAAAAGTACAAAAAGCATTGACTTAAAAAGTACATGCTTTGTATGGAGAAAGTATTTGATCATGTAAGTCCACCTGCAATTTGCTGCAGCAGAGCTAAGACACAGGTTTACGACCTTAGTAAGAACTGTGCCTGATCCTTCACACCAGGTATTATACAGGTGTACTGTCATGTGAGTCAGCACACACCATTGCGTGCAAGTCTGTATATAAGGAAATGTGAGGAAACAGGGTTTGCAGCAGTCAAAAGGCAAAAGGTTTGAGTCCTCTCAAACATAACTAGGTCTAAACAAAGATGACAGGAAAAGCTGAGTGCCCAGTTGTTCCAAGGAGTAAGGAGGAGGAGACAACATGGTGTACTTCACTGCACCCAAGTGAGGGGGTTGGGGAATCCAGGGAGCGACAGGGTCTCAAGTCATCACAATCCGCACTGTATTCATTCCGCACTTAAATCAAAACTCTGCAGCCAGTATATATCCTATTCCATTAACAAAAAGGTTTTTAATCAGTCAGCTGATTTACAACTAAGCTGGTGACTGTGTACACACACTGCTGCATACGGGTTCACTGCTAACAGTGCCATCCATGTTGGCTTCCTTGGACATAACTCGGAGGGCTCGCTCCCTGGAAACTGTCTTTAGCGGCCTCAGGTAATCAAAACCCAGCAGTCAGCCAAAAAGAACGTGTGAACTAGTAATTGAAATAACATTGGTCCCCGTCCCCCCTACGCTTACCTCTTTGGCTAAAAGAAAAGTTAGCGTCTCCCTGTGGGGCGGGGAGGGACTCTGCCGGAAACCCTGCAGAGCCGCTGCCGGCCAGTGTGGGCAGCGCTGGGCGAGATGGGCCAGTGGCGCAGGGCCGCTTCCGAAGTCCCCGCGTCCGCACCAGGAGTTGAACCTCGCGCCCCGCGCCGGGTCAGGACTGGCCGGGAGCCAAGGCTCCCTCCCTCGGTGGCGCCCGCCTGCTTTGAGCCGCGTCTCCCCTGCCCCTGCAGGCCCGCCGCCGGCAGGATCGCCCTCTCCGCGCAGCGCAGCAGAGGCGCCTCCGCCTGCCTCCTCGGGGCTGTGCAGCTCGCGGGCCGGACGCAACCCTCCCCGGCCCTGCTCTGGCCCCGCGCTCGGGCCGCCCCGCGAACCTCCGCCTTCGCTGCCCTGGTGGCCGGAGCGGCTGCGGGAGAAGCCGGCATTCGTGGCCGGGATTGGGGCGAACCAGGGGCAGCTCTGCCGGCAGCGACGGAAGAAAGGGGTCGTGCGCGGGTGGGCAGGGCGCCGCTCGCCCCGCTCAGGGATCCCCGGCCTAGGGAGGAATTGGGCCGAAAAAGAAAAAAAAAAATAAAGTACGGTACCGAGTTACGTTTAATAATGACAAAGGCTGACAATTCAGGGCACGGGCTTGAATTCTGCCGGAGGGGTCACTCTCAGGCATGCCCCCCACGTAGCTGCCCCGTACGGACTGGATAGGAGGCGTAACCTGCAAGTCAGCCCATTCCTATGTAGAGGGTGATAAGTGTGCATGCGATATTGGCATGGTCATCCAGCCTGCAAATGGATCCACGCACATGGTGCTGTGCCATCTATATGCACACTTACATACGGACAAGCCCAAGGCTGCCCTACGCCCCCTTTCAGCCCACGATTTCTTAGTGGAGTGCTTGGCATACAGGAAGATTGGCTACTCGGAGAGACAATGCCCCTGTGACTCGGGACAAATAGAAACGGTAGAGTATGTCCTTCTCCAGTGACCCTATCACAGAGGCATTCGTATTATCCTGATTTCCCCACTACTTCATAAGTACCATGGCCGCACAGGGCAATTCTATACCCCCCTGCTGCACTCAGATACCAATCCTCGCAACAACATACAATGTTGCTAGATTCTGCACAGCAGCGCTCAAACATCTTTGGAGGATGATCTGTGCCAAAACCCAGATTTAATGAACATATGAGTGCTCTGTAAATTGATAGTTAAAGTCTTTTATATATCAACCGTATTCTTTTAGCTTCTTTTAAATTCTTATAGACTTTCACATTCACCTTCTGTTTTAGTACCTTTTAGCTTTCCAAAACGCTTTCCAGATTTTAAATGACTGTATCCCACCCTTTTATGCTGGTCTAAGACCCTAATAAAGATCTGTATTGTACTGGAGTGCTCAGATCCTCTCAGAATCATGGGGATGCTCTCAGAAGCATCACCTGGTCATATCTCTAGACCAGGGGTCAGCAAACCTTTTCAGCAGGGGGCCAGTCCACTGTCCCTTGGACTCTATTTTTTTGGGGGGGGGGGAATGAACGAATTCCTATGCCCCACAAATAACCCAGAGATGCATTTTAAATAAAAGTACGCATTCTCCTCATGTAAAAACACCAGGCAGGCCCCACAAATAACCCAGAGATGCATTTGAAATACAGTGGTACCTCGGGTTACATACGCTTCAGGTTACATACGCTTCAGGTTACAGACTCCGCTAACCCAGAAATAGTGCTTCAGGTTAAGAACAGTTTCAGGTTAAGTACGGACCTCTGGAATGAATTAAGTACTTCACCAGAGGTACCACTGTAAAAGGACACATTCTATTCATGTAAAAACACGCTGATTCCTGGACTGTCCGCGGGCTGGATTTAGAAGGCGATTGGGCCGGATCCAGCCCCCGGGCCTTAGTTCGCCTACCCATGCTTTAGACCAAGCTCCAGCTGTGAAGTAGAAATCTTGTATTCTAAGGGCTGCAAGGCCACTACCTTGTTGTGCTGAAGTTACATCTGGGCCCGATTTACCTAATCCTTACGGTGAAATTGATTATGGTCCTTACGGTTTTAAATTTATGCAGGTTTATTGAGGCTGAGATAGGATAGCCCTAGCAATGCAGTCTGCTCTGTACTGTTAGGATTGCTGGGGATTAGTAAGCAACAACCCTGCAATGAGTCAAGTGTTAACACTGCAGGTCAGAGGTGGGGCTGAGGCTGGTTTGGATTCCCCAAACAAAACATCCTGTGGGTTGCAGCAAAGGCTAATCTACATAATTTGCCCCCTCAGCCACCACCCAGATCAAATTCAGTGCTAAATTGCACACAAAAGCCTTCCATGCAGCTGCACTTTAAAGTATTTCAAAACTCAGAAAAATTATTATTTTTGGAATGAAATTGGATGTGAGTTGGGGAAGAGTAGGAACTCATCTCTTTGCTGGTATGATGTCTATCAGTGGGATCTGGATCTGAACGAATGGTAGATGGGTTTAGCTAATCTCAGGCCTAGCAGCAACTTCCTATTTCCTTTCCAACCAATCTCAGGACACTGGGAGGCTCCCTGAGTCACAGGCCAAACAGGAAAGCTCCCCAGCTGTATTTAGTGGGACCCCTCCTCCAATCATGAGCCACCTCATTTCCTGGATGTCTTTGCTGGGTCTCTGAAAAAGGATTGTCTTCCCTACCCTACTCCTACTGGAAGAGTGCTGCTGTTAACCACCAACTAAACTGAACTGGGCCAAAATCCTAAATCAAGAAGTTGTCTCAAAATCTGTGCTGCTGTAGTATTCTGCATATCAGCGAGTTGGGGGGTTGGTTTCACTTCCTTAGCTTTCTATATACATCAGCTTTCTATATACAGTGAGATTTTTTTCCTAGCAGATAATGAATGTTGGACTCTGATAGGAAAGAGATGTTCCTATTCCCCTCACCCTCATACAGAAGCTGTGCCTTTAAAGAATAACTTGAAACTGATTCACACTGAATGAATATTAATTCTTCATAATTTGCTGTCTGCATCTGATCTGGGAAGGTCCCTTAAATGGGGAAGCACAGATAATTCCTTGTTTCTGAGTCTAGAAATCCAGTTCTGATTTGCTACTTACGAGACTGGTGAGTCATGACTATGATTCTGAGCCAGTGTGGGAGGAGATTGCATGAAAGCCTTCTTCACCACCACTGTTCGTGGCCCTGGTGGCGACTCTCTTCTCCAATGCTGTTCAGTCAGCAGTGCTCCCTCTCTGATCTCTTTCCCCCTTCTCTCTCTCTCTCTCTCACCCCTCTTAGGAAAGTGGTAGATCATCCACCTTGCAAGCAGGAGGTCTCTGTTTCAATTCCCAATGGCATCTGCAGGTAGGGCTGGGAGAAGCTCGTGCCTGAAACCATGGAAAGCAGCTGCCAGTCAGTGCAGACAATACTGAGCAAAATGGACCCATGGTCTGACTCACTACAAAGCAGCTCCCTATGTTCCTATGTTGTTTATGTGTCACATTCCACCTTATAGCACTTTACAGGAGCAGCAAGTTAAAATTCCTACTTTTAACACAAGCTTTGCTTATCAAGGTTGACAAAATGTTGCCTTGTGTGTGTTTTGCTGAGAGCTGTTAAACTGCACATGCTGAGAGTGTTGCTTCTTGCTGTTGTATGTTTGTATCACGGAGCGGATGGCGCTGTGGTCTAAACCACCGAGCCTCTTGGGCTTGCAGATTAGTGCTCTGCCCCAGATTCTGCCAACCTAGCAGTTCGAAAGCACACCAGTTCAAGTAGATAAATACATACCAGTGCGGTGGGAAGGTAAAAGGCATTTCCATGCACTCTGGCTTCCATCACGGTGTCCCATTGCACCAGAAGCGGTTTAGTCATGCTGGCCACACGACCTGGAAAAGCTGTCTATGGACAAATGCCGGCTCCCTTGGCCTGAAAAGTGAGATGAGCGCCACACCCCATACAGTGGTACCTCGGGTTACAAATGCTTCAGGTTACATATGCTTCAGGTTACAGACTCCACTAACCCAGAAATAGTACATCAGGTTAAGAACTTTGCTTCAGATGAGAACAGAAATTGTGCGGCGGCAGCACAGCGGCAGCAGGAGGCCCCATTAGCTAAAGTGGTGCTTCAGGTTAAGAACAGTTTCAGGTTAAGAACAGACCTCCAGAACAAATTAAGTTCTTAACCCGAGGTACCACTGTAGTCACTTTTGACTGGACTTAACTGTCCAGGGGTCCTTTACCTTTTTATCTTTTGTTTGTATCATGCTTTAACTTCTGCGATCTCAAGGAGTATAATTGTCTTCCTTTCCCCATTTTTTATCTTTACAACAGCCCTGTGAGGTGGCCTCAGCTGAGAGTTCGTAGTTCAGATAGCAAAGTTTGAAACTGCACATACTTACAATATTTTTTCCTTGTTGTTGTTTATCAATTTGTCAGGGTTGGCCAACTTTTTTATTATTATTATTGTTTTCGTATCTTGCAGTAGGTAACAGAATTATAAAATGTTGCATTTAAAACAAGGGGGGCTGCTTTTCTGGGATTGTACAGGTTTGTTTTTCTTTACACAATCTGTGAATGGCATTATGTATTTGCATGTGACTTTTCCTTCCAACAGCTCAAGGTCATGTACATCTGTCCTGCCCTTTCCGTTTGCAACAGCCCTGTGAGGTAGGCCAGGCTAAATTAATATATGTGCATAACTAGCAGTTCTTGCTAATAGATTACAGAGGGAGGAATGCAGGGGCCCCAATCCACATACAGTGGATTATCCCAAGTTATCCCATTGGCATCTGTGGCTTAGCATTATGTATGAATGTGAAGGCCACCTCCCAGCCATCTTGGGTCCTGTGCCGTCTGAGGGGAGGCTGCCACATTCCACACTTACAATACGTAATGTCAACTTTCGGTGAATAGTCCAGGACACTGCTAGTGGGATTGTCCCCCGAGTGCCACCAAACGGCTCTAAAAGGCTAGAATGCAAAGCAGCAAGTGTGAGAACCCCACCCCCACCAAGCTCTTGGCAGATCCGCAGTGATACTCTGCACTTCAGTCTGCGCAGAAAGGATACCTCAGGTCGTTGGTCCTGTGGTGTCCATTCCTGCACACTGAGATTCTGTGGACCTGGCCACCTGAAAACCATCATCCCATGCACAATTGTGGTGCTTCCCAACAAGATTCACAAACAGGGAAGGAGACAAGAGAAAACTGTGGCCACTGGTCATATATGCGCTTCTTGAAAAGTAGTGCTGAACGGCGCCCCTGGTGTGTCCATGTCTCTTGGAAAGTGGGGAGTTGGAGGGCAGGGAGCTTTGTGTTCTGTTGGGTGGGCGGGCGCTGGGTGGCTCTGTGAGAGCTGCTGTGTTCTGGATGGTGGAAGGCCTCATCCAGCCCACAGGACGGCGATGAGCTGTGCATCCAGATCCTGGCCTCAGGCCTCATCGTCACTGAGGCTCATCTTGGCTTCAGACAGACCGCTCTCGTCGATGTTCTCCAAGGAGTCAGAATGCTGCAGGGAGAGCTCAGCTAAGCTAATGCTGGGCAATGTGTTCTGTTCTGGATACAACCAAGGCTTAAAGCCAGGGTCATGCTTCCGTTTCCACTCTGGGTACTTCAGCCCTGCCTTATAGATTGTCTTCATAGCCTGTAAAAGGAGAGTAAGTTGGTAGTAGCCAAAAATCTGGTTGCTGATATGCATTGTGTTTCTGAACTGAAAGCAAAGACCCACTTTTACATGAGCAGACAGAGGCAGCAGGCTCAGGGCTGTGGCTGAGGCAGAGGTACAGTAGATGACCTCTGTGAGCATCAGATCTCTTTGGATCATTCAATAAATAATAATAATAATAATAATAATAATAATAATAATAATAATTTACCTGGAGGTCTCAGGGTGGTTCACATAAAAATATCACAGTATATAAAATCAAAATAAAATAGAATTAAGTCATGGCAGAATTTCCTGCCCTCAGAGGAGACTGACTGATAGAAGAAATCTCCATGCCCCTCCTAAGAGCTGCCACTTATTTAATTCCTTTATTGGGGCACACTAGCAGTTCTTTTGAGTCTCCCTAATGTCCCCGAGCAAACAATTTGGTTGAAGGGCTGGCATGCCCATGAGGTGCAGTAAGGAGGTGGCCTCGGGCAGCAGATCTGAGCCTGAGGAACTTCTTGCTGCCTCCTCCTCCACAGCTGTATCACATTTCCCATAAGCGCCCCCCCCTGCCGCCCCCTGCCTCTGCCTCCTCTGTGGGCATGATGCTGCCATGGGCTCCACCACACTTGCACCGCGATGGGAATGGCAGCGGGGGGTGCCTGTGGAGGAGGAGGCGGTGATGGGCCCATGGCACTGGCAGGGAGTGCCCATGGTGTGTGTGTGGGGGGGGGGGTTTGCCTTAAGTGGCAAAACATCCTGGACCACCCTTGTTTGGCAGTAGCTGCCCTAAAAACTGCAGAGGTGTCACCCAGAGCACAGCTCTTCCATATTCCAGCTGTGCAGAGCTACACTTTTTGACAGTGTGCCAACATGGACAGTTATTTCCCCCCTACCAAGCCTGCTTAGCAACTTGCTTCAGTCACAGCCATCCTGCCACGTGGATGTGCCTACACAACTCCAACTTACCTTTGGTGCCACGTACTGAGACGCTTTATTCACCACCCACTTTGGTAATGAACCTAAAAGCAAACCAGATCCACTCGTTACCAAAAGCTGTTGCACACAAGTATTTCTGCCATGATAACTGCTGTGTTTTCCCACCATTTCTACACAGAGAAGAGCCCAGTCTATTGTGCCCCATGGGACAGGTGCATCACCCATCGCTGTGGGTCCTTTGGCTATCCTTTGCTATCCTGCAAGGCTTCTCTCCCCAAAGCACACCCACCAGCCCCACACCAGAGATATGGTGCAGGTAGAGACGTGGCTGAATTGCCTGCACAATCAAGTTCAACCGATGACGGCGAGTTCAGTCCCGCAGGATTGGCTGAGTGAGCAGGTCCTCCATGTGTAATTCGATCACACAGCCAATCCCTGCAGAGAGCAGGGTTAAAGCCCCGCTTCTGCACACTGCCTCCCTGCCAGGCACTCGGGAAACATGGTGCCAAGGGCTTTGACTCACAAGTGATGTCATAACAACCTCAGATGGTTGCAATCTGGCCAAAAACGGTTCCTACCTGTGCCTTAGGAAATCTCCCCTTTATTTATCACCCTGAACCCTCAACACTGACTTGGGCACTGCCTGGAACAATTCCCCCCCCCCTCTCTCTCAGGCTTTGTCTTTTCCCAGCCACAACCTGCGTGTAAAGATGCTCACCTCGAGGGTCTACTTGGGTGAGGTAGTAAAGAATGCAGCCACTCTTGTCCGTTGCCTTGATCAAGTAGCCCGTCTGCAGGGATACGGCCCTCACGCAGTCCTTTCGGGGCGGGTACTTCTGCAGAGAGACCCCACAGTCTAAGGCTTGGTTCATACATGCAGTCACCGACATGAGTGTCCGCTTGAAGGGGAACTCGTGAAGGCACTGAATCACACAATAAGCCCTTTGTGGAAACAGATGCATATGCACTAAGGGCCCTCAGGTGTAGGAGCAGGGCCCATGGAGGGAGCAAAGGAGGGAAAGGAAGAAACTGGTAGAGAGCCAAGCTGAGAAGCAGCAGCAGCAGCAACCCCACTGAAGAGGCTGCCAGTTCCCCACAGTGGCCAACTCAGGAAGAGGTGAGTGAGATATTCTTGCTGCATGGCAGCTAGAAATGATCCCCTTGACTTGGTGTAAGGCCATGGCTCAGTGCTAGAACACATGCTTTGTATTCAGGAGGCCCCAGGTTCAACCTCCAGTTAGCTCTGGAAGAGACTTGTCTGTCTCTGAAACCCCATAGAGCTGCTGCCAGCTACTCAGCCAGATAGAGCAATGTTCTGACTCTGTAGAAGGCAACTTCCCAGGTTCCTTTGAGTAAAGGTGTGCTTTTAAGGGGGCTTAAAGGATTACAAATGAGGCAAGGGGGTTGAGAAACTGGCATGGCTGAGAGAAGGGGGTTGAGGAAGAAGGAATTCTGTGTCTCTGCATGAGCAAAGGAAGAGAAGGGATGGGGTAGGGGGAAACCCCTTGCTCTGTACCCCTTCCTCTTCCTTGCCAGCAGGGTACCAAGCCAGGGATGGCACCCATCCCTGCTTCCCATTCTGAACTGCAAGGCAGGACTGCAAGCACCACCCAAGGATCAGCTGCAAGGAGCTCACTGGATGTTTGACGCTGTAGTTGATGATCATGTAGTCGTGGCCAAGGGGCAGCCAGGAGCGCAAGGTAACAAAGTCCCTATTCTTCAGAGGACTTGGGCACCTCCCTGCAAGAGAAGAAACACAGTTAGCAAGAACATACTGAAATTAAAAACCCCAGGAGGAAATAATGCCTCACTAGAGACGTTGCCTAGAGAACATGGTTCACCCCCATTCTGTTCTGGGGACATAACACCGGCCTACAGAGATGCGTTTTGAATAGCACTATATAAATACCAAGCATTAATGAAGCAGCTCCCGTGTGTGTCCCTGGATCTATCTGTCCTTGCTAAATGTTTTCCTGACCTGAGCAGCAAAGTATTCACTGCTAGTTCTACCTCTGCCATTCATTCCCCAATGCCCATTCAGAACCCCACATTAAAAGAAAAAGGAAAGCCATGTTTGCATGCCATGTTTCGGGCAGACCTTAGTTGAGCAAATATTCATTTTATTTAATGTGCATGGCAGAATGTAGAATGTGGCGTTCTGCTCAGAAAACCATTCAGCTGGAAGGGACCTCAGGAAACCCACTGTTACAGCACCCCTGATAGGTGGTCATCCAGCTACAGCTGAGTTTTTTGTTTTGTTTTGGGGGATGCAAGAAGCTCAGGACTAAGGGTTTCAGTGCAGTGCTACCCATGGCTGCTCAGAAAGAAGTCCTGAATTACTCTCAGGTAAGTGGGTCTAGGATTGCAGCGGAGTAATCCAATGGCATTCTCAAGATACACCAGCCCCAAGCCCAGCAGCCCCTCTGGGCACAGATGGGGACGTAGTTTAGAGGCACAAGAAGTGCTTTCTTCTAGGAAGCCACATAATCTGTCAGGGGTTCCAAGCCCGTCAAGTGCAAGAAGCAAGGTTGCTCACAGGAGTAATATCCAACATCCGCGTTGACAGTCAGGCGCCCAATGTCATGGGTCTCAATCATGTTGGAGTCCCACTTCTTGCGGTAACTGGTGTCATGTAGAACATCATAGAGCGTCTCTGGAGGCACATCACGGCAGACGATACGCATCTGTGTGGCAAGGAATTTGTGTGATCATGCACTGAAAACCTGCTAGCACAGCAGCTGTGTCATCAGACTCTGAGGCAAAACATTTTACCAAGGGGTAGGGCAAAGGCTGGGCAAGTGAGAGGGAAATTGTAATAAAACAAGCTAAACTTCACATCCCGTGCTTTTTTCCAGGCACGGTCTGCGCCTTAAAGCTCCTTTATTTACTCCAGATTTTTCCTCACAAAAACTTGCTCTTTAAAGCTCTATCAGAGCAAACCACTAAAAACCTGAATGGATGTTTGTCCTGACTGGCTATTAAGGAGCGGGTTTTCACAGGAAAAGCTCCAGAGAAGTAGCAACAAACAAAAGAAACATGTTTGAATGGAGCTTTTAAGCACAAATCTGTTCCTGGAAAGAATGAGGCAAAAAGTGAGTGTGACTGAGCCTTCCTTTTACTTTACACGTTAATTTTCTGCATACAGGGAGTTGAGCGTTACCTAAGCTTCAGTCTGAGCTGGTACAAGCCAGCAAGAGCTGCATCACGTGGCTCTTCAGATTCCATCACTGTGTTATTAGTCAGATCTTCTGTAATGAGACGCCTTAACCCAAAACAAGGTCAAGTGCACTTAGACCAAGCTTTTCTATTCAGTTGGCTTAGCTCAAACAATCCATCACAAGCAAATGTGTGGAGCAGCAGTCCATTTGGAACAGAAGCAGATAACTTGGGGAGAGGTCAATTATGTGCCAAGAACACCTGGATTCTGAAACTTTAAAGATTATGCAAAATCAATAAAATGGCAGCTATGTGAATATTTTGTGTGATTTATTAATATAAGTGGATTTCGTTTACCGTATTTTTTGCTCTATAGGACACACCCGACCATAACACGCACCTAGTTTTAAAGGGGGAGAACAAGAAAAAAAATCTCTCTCCCTCTCTGTGCAGCGCCCCTCCAACGAAGCGGCAGGAGAAACAGAGCCCCTTCCATTTCTCCTCCCGCTTCGCTGAAGGGGTGCTGCGCAGAGAGGGAAAGCTGTGCAGCGCCTCTCCAGCAAAGCAAAGCCAGGAGAGCAAGAGGGATTGGTGCGCACCGACCCCTCTTGCTCTCCAGGCTTCAGCGAAAGCAACACGAAGCCTCTGGAAGCTTCGGGCAGCTATCCCTGAAGCCAGGAGAGTCTTCCTCTCCTGGCTTCAGCGGAAGCAATGCGAAGCCATGGAGCCTGCATTCGCTCCATCAGACGCACACACATTTCCCCTTAATTTATGGAGGGGGAAAAGTGTGTCTTATAGAGCGAAAAATACGGTATTTTGTTTAGCATCTGCTGGTGTTGAACATATAACCTCTCACAATCCCAAAGGTTTTACTCTCAGTTGTGAGGTGCAATGCAATAGCCCCTGCGTCCGACGTCTTTGCTTCCTGCAATTATATACCACCTTCCCCATTAGGAACCCAAGATGGTTTACCAGTTTCAAACACTAAAACAAATGAACAGTATAAACTGTAGAGCCACATAGTCCTCTCAGGTTGTTTGGTGGTGGTGCAAGTGTCCTGGCCTGGGCCTCCCTGGCTTTCTTAAGGTCTTTCTTGCATAACGCAGTTCTGAGCTTCTAGTTCCCAAGGAGACGGAGAATCCCAAAGGATGCTCCAGGAGAGAGGCAGCTGGCCTGAGAGGAAATTCCTCAGCCGCTCCTTGAGGGTCTGCATCTTGAACACATCATCCAGGCATTGGAATTTGGGGGGCATCCGTCCCCTCTCTTCATCTCCACATGTTTAAATGTTGTCGTTCAAAGAAGCCCATCTATTCCCTCCACCAATCAGGGAGCTCGAAAAGGGGCAAATTTCCATAGTCAGCACACAACACCCTCGGAAAGTGACTGGGAGTTGGGGGCAACGTCCTGACGGGGCCCCACTCCTCTGCCACCCATTAATCCTGCAGGTAGAGAATAATGTTGAGACACTTGGGAGTGCTCAAAGCATTTCATATACAGAGCAAGGACCCACGAGGGGTCAGCCCTCCTCAAAAGTGGTTCAGTTTCTGCTTCAATGGATAGGCCTTTGAATACAAGGTGACCATGACTGGATGATGGCATGGTGGTGAAACCCTGCAAAAAGGGAGTGAAAGAAACATGGAAATTCTCCACCCAATGTCTGGTGGAGGCAACCGGATACTTGCCACTGAGCATTCAACTACATTAGTAAAGAAAAAGCACTTTATATGCATTTTAACACTGTGACAACAGATGGTGCTGTGGAGTTCCATCTTTCGCCACTGTAATTTCCCTTTATGAAGTTTACAATGCGTTTTCCTGAAACACTTTTTTGATGTGTCTAAATCCAGCCTGAGAAAACAATTCCAGATCTCTTAAGTCTGCAGGTGGCTTCCGCCCTGAACTAGAGACCGAGGACTCAGCTACATTATTAAAGAAACAGCCATTTGAATGTGCTATAAACATGCAACACCAGATGGCGCCAGAGAGCAGGAAATTTTAAAACACGATTTCCCATAGAGATTTCTTTTCTTTTGTTCTGATCTGGCTTATTTATAGCGTTTACCCCCCCTATGTTTAGATCCACCTCAGATTAGTGGTAACCAAAGTCATGACGACACCTGTAACTAAAGCTGTCTGTAGGATTAAGTGCCGCAGGCAGTTGGTACTTCATGGATCTATCTATCTGCATCTATCTCAGCTCAGTTCAATGAATGCAATGGACTAAGATTAGCAAGATGGTATCTGCTGCTCATTATCCTGTTCTCATTTTTAATTAAATACTAGCCAGATGCCGAATGAAAAGAGCTATCCCTTTTTTATATTGCCTTTTCTCTTTTTTGTCCTTATTTTCATCTTGGTACTCATGTACAGAAGAGCTCATATTATTCCACCGGCAATCCACGCACACGCGGTGGGCTGGGGTGGGCTGGGGGCTTTCACTGTTTGGAAATGAGACATCCAGATGCCCAATCTCCCTTGTCTGAAGATTAAATGTCTCTACACAGGAATTATTTAGTCCAGCAGAGGAATATTTCAGAAGCATGTATACCCTCTAGAAGGGCCTTCCACCAACCGTGGCTGGTTCGAGAGCTATGGCTATTCCTGGACCGGGAGAGTTGGTGCCGGCCCACCCACATGGGGGGGGGGGAGCCTGGCCAGCTGACAGCACTTGGTGGGCACAAAGCAGGTGCCCCACACAGGCGCCCCCAAGCGCAGCGCGGCCTAGTGCTCCTCTCCGTGAGTGCTGGTTCCTCCAATGCCAGAAGAAAAGCTCTTGGCCAGGCTGGGGGCATCTGCTGGGGGCACCTGCTTCGTGATCCCTCTAAAGTCTGCACATGGGGCCAGGGCCCCTCTAGAGCACATACATGCCACTGATAGGCTGGAATTTTGATGACCATTATATCATGTGAACAGTGTGAAAACCTCCACGAATAAGCAGCACTGATTTCACCATCAATCTCCCTGCCTGCCATCTACACTCTGCCCAGCCCAGTAAGGCATGAGAAAAGAAGCCATTATCTCAGAACTTTCTCTCAGCCATACAAACATTAAAGTCACAGGAATCACTTTGAACATTCTGCTTAGAAATTCTAGACACACTTATTGAAAATAAATAAACTCCGCTAAGCACAGTGTGACTTCTTTTTTTTTTTTAGTAAACATGTAAATCACAACTAACCGTTGGTTAAATAAAGAATCTTCGTGTACACAAGTAAACCAGGTTCCATTGTATTGATCCCAGGCCTTTTAGATATGGAATAAGCAGCACCTCAATGTCAATATGTGAGCACAAGAAAACAATGTGTGGAGCCAGTGAGTGAAAACTGAATCAGCCTCTTTCTGAGGGCTAACCACAACTCAAAAGTTTGCGTCTTTATCTGCTATCAAATCCATATACAGTGTTCAATTCCCTTACGTCTGGGCAGGACACTCAAAAACACAGCCTTATCTTCCCCTAGATCTATCTCAATTCATGTCCAAGATACCTGAACAGGGATATTTCTGTCTGTAAAATGTGCTCGGAGGCTGAAACAGCAGAGATCCCTCACAGAAAAAAAGAAAGGGGAGAAGAGGGTGAGGAAAAGGGAATGTGAGAGCCCAAAGGATCTTCTGGGACCTCTAACATTCTAGCTGAATTGCAGCATTGCACATTCTGCAGCCTGGATTAATTTGAGAACTGAGCGCAGCAAGAGGGATGCTTGTTTTGGAGCAAACCTTTGTTTTGGAGTCCAGCATTCATGGGGCAGGAGCAGGAGAAGAGGCTCCTGGGCAAATCAGAGGGGGCAGAAGGGGGTGGGCAGTGCCACATCACCACCCATGATTCCCAAGCCCAGGCAGGGGCCCCTGGGTGGCATTCAAGTAAGTTTTACTCAGAGCAGAGCCTCTGGAATGAATGTTGTGTTCATTAATTCCAATGGGTCTACTCTGAGTAAGCCATAGCTGAATGCCACCCCCTTACCTTGATTTTCTGGACAGTCTTGCTCTCTTGCTGCATTTGGGTCCACACTGCCACTCCTCCCTTGTTATACCGGCTGCTCCAGCCTTCCTGGCTTTCACACTGGTCCCGGAAAGTGTTGAAGTCGGAATCATCTGGGATGTAGGCTCTCTCTCCTTCCCCAGACATAGGTGCAGCTTCCTGCAGGGCCGCCAGGCTGCCTGAGAGAAGGAGCTGTGCAAATACCCACCCAGGCAAGAGAGGTTCCTGGCTGGCTACTGGGGAAGCTACGCTGGGCTCAGCGCTGCCCTGGCCACTTCCCTCTCTTCCTTCATAACTCTCCCTCCCCAGCTCTGTCAGGGGCCTCTCTGGGCCTCCAGCCCTGACTCTGGGAGAGAAGGAATGGCGGTGGCTGCTACATTCAGTGCCTCCATCAACTGCATGGCGTGGGCTCTTCAGAGCCTAGACGCTCCTCTCCTGCAGAAGAGTCACGGCTGTTGCTGGCAGTGTGGATGCCTTCTCAGTCCTGCCAAAGGGCACCAGGCCCCCCTGGGAAGCTTCTGCTATTTATGTGAATAATCTGTAAGTGCATAAACACACACAGAGCCCATTTCGGTGTTCTATCCCCAGCATTCCCCAGTGCCTCCCCCCGTGCCTCTTTCCTATCCCTCTCCTAATTCTGCTTCTCTTAACCTGCCTCTGACTTTGCCGCACTGAGTTGCAGAACCAGCTGGTCACTTGCCAGCAGCAGCAGCAGCAGCAGCAGCAGCAGCAGCAGCCGCTGGGTTCAGTTCTGCAGATGGTTAATGGCTTTGTTAATGCAGGATGCAGTCTAGTCTACTTACCCTGCAATGGAACGGTTGTGGGGGAGCTAGAGAAAATTCTAGATTGTGGAATAGGGATTCTGGAACAGGGAGAAGGTGGTGGGGATTGCCTCACACTGGCCATTCTCCTGGCCTTACATTCTGAGGCAAAAAGGACATTCCAGATGTACTGGAGCATAAAGGGAGGGGTTTTCAGATTGTAACTCCTTCAGCTGTGACGAAGCTAGAATGTTGTGTTCAGAGCTTTCAAAATGCTGTGGCCTTGTTAGCGATAGTGTGATGGCCTGGGATTCAGACTCGGATGCTGAACCTGAGGGATCCCAGCCTGCACAGGATCCCCCAGAACCAGCTGAGCCGGGGCTGGGGCATGAGCCTGAAGGGTCCTCACCTGTGCTGGATCCTAGGTGCAGTCATCAGCTGAGTATTCTCTGGCTCCTGAGGTGATGGAGGGCCCATTGCCTGCAGGTGCTCCACTCTCAACCCCGTCAGGGAAGCTGAGGTTGCCTCTGGGTCCAGTAACCCTCCAGCCTCTCCTGAGCTGCAGAGGCTCAGGGCAGAGAGGCGGAGGGAATTACCGTAAGTTCTCGCAGGAGGAGTGCTCGCCTCCAGGCCAGGAGAAGCGAGTCACCAGAGGATTGGGGCTGCCCTGTGCCTTGGCCAGCCCCAGCCCCAAGTTGCGGGAGCAACATTGTTGGTTGTTAGTTCCTGTCTGAACCCTGTCCTGCTTTCCCGCCTGAGCTCCTGACCCACCTTGGCTCCTTGCTTGCATGCCTGTTCCTGACTTCACCCGACTCCCTGCCCTGCACCCAGCTTCAGCTACTACGGACTGCCTCCACGTTGCACCTTTGACCACGGACCGGACTTGGACCTCTCCTCTCGGTTAACCCACGGGACCAGCACAGTTAGGGATGCAACTGACCCAGGATGAGGAGCTCCCCTACTCCAGATCTGAGTGTAACAAGGCAGATGCAGCAGGAGGCAGAAAGGGACCCCCCATCTCAAAAGACCCTTGAATCAAGGTTTCCTGCTAACAGCCCAGCAAGACCAGTTTTGCTCGTCACAATATTAATCACAATATTCACAATATCACAATACTAATCACACTGAGAAATCACAACAAGCAGAAGTAGGGATATTCAATGATTAGCAAACTTGTTTAGGTGGTGATATGAGTATTTTGAGAAACGTTTCAATAGTAGTATATATATTTTTAAGGTGCATATCCACAGCAGAGCTCAGGTTTCTGGATGCTATGGTGAGCAGGGAAGCAGTGATTGAGTGGAGGGGCAGCGCAGTGCGTCATCCAGTAGCCGGGATAAACTTCAAAGCACTCACGTGTGGACAAAGATGCAGGAATGCGCACATGGAAACAGCCCAGGTATGCAATTACACCCTGCTGTGGACACAGCCTAAACTCCACCATGTTCAAGGGGGCTGATTCCCAGGCGTGTGTCCACAGGACTACATGTGAAGCCGCATATTTGCATTTCAAGGAAAGCCCGTGATTGCATCAGAGTAGAGGCTTCCTTTGCAGTGCAGCTTGGGGAGAGGGTGAACCATGGGCAGGCGGAGAAAGGGTTAAACTCTCTCAAACGCACCTGCTCAGAATCCTGAAACTGCTTGGGCTTCTCTAAGACTGCTAACTGCATCTCAAAGCAGGCATTTCCTAGGCCCTGGCAGTAGGCTCATTACTTGCTATTTTTCTTTCTTTTTTAAAAAAAGATTACTTTCAGAGAAAGGGGCTAATATGGAAGCAACTGAAGATAATAAAATATTCACTTTCTGTGCCAAAGGCTTCAGTAATGCTGTTGCTAATTCTAGGATATCTCCTGCAGGTGGCACCTGTGCTGAGAGCAGACTCCAGAGAAACACAAAAGATGCTCAATGCAGCCGCCACGAGGCACAGATTTGGTGAGGATATTGCCTGCAAGCGCTGCTTTTCTCGGGATGACAAATTGCTTAATGAATGTCCAAGCCAAGTGCTTTGCACAGATTGCTCGTAGGCTGTGGAAGAACAAAACTCACATTTCACAAAAGACTTGGAGCTCATTGCAAAAAAATAAAAATAAAAAAATCACAGCAATACACACATCCAAGATGATTAATTGGACCTGTTTTTTCAAATAATACAGCTTCCCAGCTTAAACCTGTTTTAAACCTTGTGAGAAATAGTAATACTGGAAAAATTCAAAGGAGGAGGAGAACTTTTCCATCTGCTTGTTCTGCTTCTAATTGCCACATTGTTTGCCTGGGGTTTCTGTAATTAACTAGACAGCCCTTCTAGTATACTATACAATCCACCAACCAGAAGATGAGAAACCATATGCTGCTCTATGTTTTAAGACCTGATTTTCAAAACCTAAATTAAGTATTTAAGGTTGGGGAAATCTTTTGCAGTCTGAGGGCCACATTTCTCCATGAGCTACCTTCCAAGGGCTACATGTGGTATTCTTAAAGGTAAAGATAAAGGACCCCTGACAGTTAAGTCCAGTCACGAACGACTCTGGGGTTGCGGCGCTCATCTCGCTTTACTGGCCGAGGGAGCCGACGTTTGTCCAAAGACAGTTTTTCTGGGTCATGTGGCCAAAATGACTAAGCCGCTTCTGGCGAAACCAGAGCAGCACATGGAAACACCGTTTACCTTCCCCGCTGGAGAGATACCTATTTATCTACTTGCACTTTGACATGCTTTCAAACTGCTAGGTAGGCAGGAGCTGGGACCGAACAACGGGAGCTCACCCCGTCGCAGGGATTCGAACTGCCGACCTTCTGATCGACAAGCCCAAGAGGCTCAGTGGTTTAGACAACAGCGCCATCTGCGTCCTAAGGTGGTCCTTAGGTGGCAACTGTGGACAGTCTCTCACAAAGAAACTTGCCTGATTAGCTCAACAATGGAATCCTCTATTTAGATTTTAACCCTTGCTGGATCTAGGACCCCAGAAACTAGAAGGGGCTCAGGTATCATACAGACTAACCCTGCAAACTCAGGGCAAGCCCTAGGCTCAGTGGTTTAGACCACAGCGCCATCCACGTCCCTGTGTGGTCTTCTTAGGATCATATAATTGTAGAGCTGGAAGAGAACCCGAGGGTCATCTAGTCCAACCCCCTGCAATGCAGGAAACTGAGATAAAGCATCCATGACAGGTGGCCATCTAACCTTTGCTGAAAAACCTCCAAGGAAGGAGAGTCCACAACCTCCCAAGGAAGACCGTTCCATTGTCAAACAGCTCTTACCATTAGAAAATTCTTCCTGATGTTTAGTCGGAATCTCCCTTCTTGTAACTTGAAGCCATGGGTTTGAGTCCTACCCTCTAGAGCAGGAGAAAACAAGCTTGCTCCATCTTCTATGTGGCAGCCCTGAAGATATTTGAAGATGGCTCCCATGTCTCGTTTCTGTCTCCTCTTCTCTAGGCTAAACATACCCTACTCCTTCAAGTCCTCCACCTAAGGCTTAGCTTCCAGACCCTTGATCATCTTGGTTGCCCTCCTCTGTACACATTCTAGCTCGTCAACATCCTTCTTGTAGCACCCAGAACTGGACATGGGACTCCAGGCATATTTTCCTGCCCTAGATCCTTGATAACTGCTGCCCCTTGGAGTAGACAGTTCTGGGTTAGATGGACCAATATTCTGACTTAATAGAAGGCATTATCCCTGAAACTGCATTGGATTTGAGATCATTTTTAAATATGAAATTGTTTTATATATGCTTTTATTGATAAATTGCTTTGAAATAATTCATAAATGGAATGGAATAAACACACACACACACACACACACACACACTGTATTATGAAAGGCTTAGGAGAACACTGACAGTCATAATCTTTATTGCTTAAATAAAAATGAAACCATCATCCAATTCTAGGCAAATAGCACTGCCATCTAGTGGCTAAGTCACAGTTAGTTTATGCCACAACGTTTACCAAACATTTTGGAAAGTGTCTGACAAATCTCAGCCAAGGATGAAGGCCAAACAATGGAAGCATGGGGTGTCCATGATTAAAAAAGAAATCAGGAGATCTAATGATGTTTCTCCTGCACAGCAATTTACATATGAAAAAAGCTCTGCAAGCAGCTTACAAACATCAGTAATAAGGCAGAAGAAAAGAGGTTAAGAGATCAGAGGGGGGAAAGCAAAAACATTTATATACTGCTTTTCAGCCTGATATCCCTCCGCACGCCCCACCCAAGTCTCCCCCCAATAGTAAGGAACAATAAAATCAGTTTTTAAGAAACCTAACTTTTTAAAAGCAGAATCATCATGAACAAAACTCTGGAGATAAAGGCAGTATAAAAGGATAGAATCAGAATGGGGAAAGGCCATGATGGCAATCAAGAATATACAACGGGAAAGACAGGAAGTCTACCATGTTTGTATGTATATGATTTGGGGTTTTTTTTTGTTTTTGTTTGTTCTCTTTGTTCTTTCTTTCTTTTTCTGTTTCATTTTCTTTCTAGGTATATAAAATTTGTATATAATTTTTGTATACCTGTTGGAAATTATATCATAGTAAGTCCTGTAATGTAATATGACAATGTTTACAATGTAATATAAGAATGTTAACAAATAAATAATATGCAAATTTTTTAAAAAGTCCCACCCCCTGCCCAATATAGGAGGGCAATACAGGATGCAACTTCTGAGTATCTCCAGCGAAGGTGAGGTGAGCACTTTCTAAAGCAAGTGTCTTCCACTGTTGAGCCGTAGGAAGTTTCTTCTGTTCAGTTGAAGTCTACTTCATTGTGGTTTTCCTCCATGGGCTCTGGTCCATGCCTGCTCCACCTGTTGAATGACAGCCCTTCAAGATATTTGAAGGCCACTATAAGATTAAACTGTGAGGTATAGATTTGAAAAGGGAAAGCTTGTTGGCGGGATGGAGGGAAGTCATAAGCTCGGCAGAGCGGTAGGGAATGAGATTGGTAGGCGTATATTGGAAATTATTTTTATTGTTTAAAGCGAAAGTTCAATAAAAATTATACTGGGGGGGGGGGGGGAGATATTTGAAGGCCACAATCAGAGCTCTCCTTAAAAGTCTCATCTCCTGGCTTAAGCATGCCCAATGCTTTCAATCGTTCCTCATAGCACTTCCAAAACGTTGACCATCTTGACCTCTCTCCTCTGGCCATGATCCAGTTTGTCAATGGCCTTTAAAATTCAATCCTTAAAGCTGGATGCAGTGCTCTGGATGAGGCCTGACCAACCCAGAATGAAGTTGAACAATTACTTCTCACGATCTGGAGTGGTGTGTCTGGTTTGACCTCTGAGGACTCAGTGCACCAGGTCAGGGCTCAGCAGGACAGCTATTTTCTGGGGCAGGGAAAACATTGTCCATAATTTCCAGGTAGCCCCACTTCCTGGAATGTCTTGGAAGTGACTCAATGTGATATGATTTGTCATCACGCCTGAGCTGGTAGGAAGCCTTTTAAAGTTTAAAAGGCAAAGGGGGAAAAATGGAACTCCTTTGGCCACCTCCTCTTCCAAAAAGCCCAGAGCCATTTCTCTCTTCCCCTGCACCATAATTTTTCAAAAGGGCTTCGTTTTGTCCTTCCCACCCAAACGATTGGTCAAGAGACATTTCTCCCACAGCTCGAGCTTCAAAGTGCAATTTATTCACACAGAGGCCTCAAATCACCTCCTCCTCATAACTGATGGCATGTCAGGGAATTCTCCAGCTGTTTCCCTGCCTCTCCTGGACTATGAGTCATCTGCCTAACCAAAGGTATGGCCAAGCTGGCATTCATGAGTTATGTATGTCTAGGAAGACAGCCCTGATTTACATAACTTGACATACTGCATGCATGCACTTAAAGCCTGCCACAATCTTTTCGGGAACCAAATCAGTGTTTCATAATGCCAATTAAAAACCGCAGTATTATTGCAAGAGGCAAACTCCAGCACATTCCTATACTGCACCCACCTAGGATAGCCCTGTGTAGGAGGCGAGCTGCATCGTTCCCATGAGAAACTTGCCTGGTATATGTTCACATCGTACTGAACCTGACCCATTCCCATAGCAACAATTCACCAGCTTTGGAACTGGAGACGTCTTGACTTAACAGCTCATGTGCTTAGCCATTATGTTATGTCAGCCAAGAGTACCTCCTTCTTCTCCTTCTCCTTCTCCTCCTTCCAGACCCCGCCCCCACATTGCTTCTTCATGTCTTTTCTCAGGACGTAGTGTCATGTACCAGTTTGGGGATGGAACTGGTTAGTGAACTTTAAACAACAGCCTTGCTGTGTATGCCAAATTGATCAGGCCTGAGACACACAGTTCAGGAATCTTTCTTTGCAAAAGGGAATGCAAGGACGCCAGGACAAATGCAATCCTACAATCTGGGGTCTTTCTTTGCAAGAGAATATTAAAACAAATAACCACACCAAAAATGTCTGCCTTTGCCAGAGCAGCCCACCTAACAGAGGCATGGGCCCACAGGATATCCCTCTGCCCTGGGACCCCTCAAACTTATAGCTGAGCCAGATCACTTTTACGTTTTGCAGAATTCCTAGTTAGCTCTCTAGTAGCATCAAATAAATGTTATGTTGCTTGGCTATGGCAATGGTTTGCTGATGCCTCTTTCAGTGTCACATATACCAGAACCTGAAATATCAATAAGCCTGTATAGTTTTCCCACCGATATAAAATTAGTACTTTTCTCTTGGAGAAATATTAAATATTTGGAAAGCTCTTTTTCTTCAAAGATGACAATTTTTGCAATTTATATTCGGCCACTTGGTGTCGTCCAAGTGCCATGAAGGAGAACAAAATGGAGTCTCTTTTCTGAAAACTAAAAAGACTGTGGGCTGTAAATATCAAACCTCGCAGAAAGAACACAAAACGGCCCTTCCTGGCTAGCTGGCATCCGTCATCATCTCCACCTTGTAACCCATGACTTAAGCATGTTGGTCATCTCCCTTCAAGTTTGCTTTGTGTGCTTTGCTTCTCAGACCAATTATGAATCCTTGAACTGGAAATTAAAGCTAACTGGTTGCAACAAACCTTCATTTGCTTCCACAGCACATGCCTCTCCTTCCCACTGGGTGCTTCTCAAAGCAGCAGTCTGAAAACAGGCTGTGTAGCCGTGGCTGATTCAATATTGTGAATCAATCTAATAGCTTTGCCTGAAGCACACTGTACCTCACAAGCCCACTGACAGTGTCTAGATGGGGGAAAGCCACTGTAAATATCTAGTCTTTGTAAATGAGTCTCATCGTCTTTGTTTCATGCTTCATTTCCCGCACAAGCTGAGCTCATGGTTTCTGAATCAGAGTCCAAAGCAAAATAAAAGAAAACAGGATATTGGAGTACTCTCCAGCCTCACATGTATCTCATTCAATTTATGTCCTGCTCAGTTTGTGTGGATGGCCAAAGAACAGCTCGTCATCCCTCCATCATGTTATCTCAGCTTCAGGGAGATAATTTCATCGCTTATTTCCTTTCTCAGGCCATCCCTAAAGACGCCCACATGCGCCCCTGTATTTGTTTATTTGAACCAAGAACCATTACAATCCCAACGCAGTGTAGCCAAATATCTTCCAGGGGTGGTGGTGGTGGTTACTGTAGCAGACATCTAAGCCCTCTAAGTGCAGGGTTACTTGTGTGGTCTGCAACCATGATGAAAGAGGATATGAGGATGCTCATTTAGCCCCAACCCCAAAGGCACGTTTCCAGCATGGCTTTGGGTAAGAAACATCATAGTGGCACTTGGAACAAGAGGAAAATAGACCTTAATATCCAGAACGGCACATATCCTATCTGTGTCATTCTCAGAAATACCATTTCTTGGCTCTGTACAGACAAGAAAAATACATTTGCCTACGATGGCAATGGCTTGAACTTCCCACCATCACCCCCACCACAAATTGTTGTTGTTGTTGTTTAGTCGTTTAGTCGTATCCGACTCTTCGTGACCCTATGGACCAGATCACGCCAGGCACTCCTGTCTTCCACTGCCTCCCGCAGTTTGGTCAAACTCATGCTGGTAGCTTCGAGAACACTATCCAACCATCTCGTCCTCTGTCGTCCCCTTCTCCTTGTGCCCTCCATCTTTCCCAACATCAGGGTCTTTTCCAGGGAGTCTTCTCTTCTCATGAGGTGGCCAAAGTATTGGAGCCTCAGCTTCAGGATCTGTCCTTCCAGTGAGCACTCAGGGCTGATTTCCTTAAGAATGGATAGGTTTGTTCTTCTTGCAGTCCATGGGACTCTAACAAGGACCAATTACTTACGGCTAATTTGAATTGTGCAGTTTCATTAGCTGAGACAAGGATTTCAGAGATCTGGCTGTTTGGTTCAAGCCAACGTGTGAAAGTCACTGCTCCCAAGGGTTTCTCATTTCCTGCCACCTATCTGCCTTCTTTCCCTCAGCTCCTGTCTGTTATCACATTCTCTCAGCAGCCCTGCCATCTCTGCCATCCTCCAAGCTTTCAGGCTCCTCATATTCAGCGGTTTCTCCCCTGGTCAAGGCTTTCACGCCAAGCAAGCAGAGCTTTGCTTCCCCCATAGATGCCGCTGCCTTCTTTCGCCAGAGAGGGTGGCAGACTGAAACCAGGAACCCATTTGTGAGTTTCATCAGCTAAGCACTGACTAGCGGCAAAAGGTCATTCAAAGGAGGGAACTGAACTTCAGACAGGTCATTGTGGTGGACTTACCGTACTCCCACACTACAAAAACTAGATTGGAAAAGCTGTTCATTTAAGGATTATGGCATATTGCTTATCGTTTAATAACTAATCAGTTACTTCCTTTTACTTATTAATTACAGTTCTCAGTTGCCTTTTTCAAAAATGACTCAACAGCCCCCAAAACTTTAAATATCAATTAGCTGTTGTTTTTATTACATACATTGTCAGACTGCTTTATTTCGTGCAACTGTGAAATTTCTAAGTGGCAAGACATCTAAAAATAAATGCTATTCTTACATTTTATAAATAATGCATTATTTCACGCCTGTTGATGAGTCACTGCCATGCAATCATGGAATCACAGAATTGTAGAATTGGAAGGGACCCCAGGGGTCATCTAGTTCAACCCCCGCAATGCAGGAATCTCAGCTAAAGCATCCATGGCAGATGGCCATCCAACCTCTGCTTAAAAACCTCCAAGGAAGGAGAGTCGACAACCTCCCAAGGGTTCCACTGTCAAACAGCACTTACCATCAGAAAATTATTCCTGGTGTTTAGTCAAAGTCTCCTTTCTTGCAACGGGAATCCACCGGTCTGAGTCCTACCCTCCATAATGGGAGAATACAAGCTTGCTCCATCCTCCATGTGACAGCCCTTTATATATTTGAAGATGGCTATTATATCTCTTCCCTTCTGGCTAAACAAACTCAACTCCCTCAACCATTCCTCATCAGGCTTGGTTTCCAGACCCTGGATCATCTTGGTTGCCCTCCTCTGTACACGTTCCACTTTGTCAACATCCTTCTTAAATTGTGGCGCCCTGCTCTATTCCCAGGGAAATCCCACTCTTTACTGCAATTTGCCCTTCCTCTCTGGTCTGTGTCATGGAAGATATAGAGGAAAAGCTAGTCAGGAAGCTAGGCAAGAACTTTGTTGTCTTTGTTAAACAGGAGCAGAGCAATGACCAGAAACTCCTGCCTCCACTCAGATACAAACTCTGTGTCCCTATTTTCCAGGGACAGTTCCAGATTTACAGAAGCCATCCTGGTTTCTGATTTGATCCCGGAATGTACTACTTTACCTTAGGACAGCGGTTCTCAACCTTTGGGTCCCCAGATGTTGACTACACCTCCCATCATCCCTGAGCTCTGGCCTTGCTACCTAGGGGTGATGGGAGTTGTAGTTCAACAACATCTGGGAACCCACAGGTTGAGAAAGGCTGCCTTAGGATGTCCATGTTTTTATTGGAGAAATGTCGAAGGGTATGGAGTTATGCCAAGGAGATAAGTAACTATACAACTATATAGTTGTATATACTATACTATACAACCTTTAGAAAAATTTTTATGTTAAATGTTTTGTAATGCTTTTATATATGTTGGAAGCCACCCAGAGTGGCTGGGGATACCCAGTCAGATGGGCGGGGTATAAATAATAAATTTTTTATTATTATTATTATTATTATTATTATTAGTAGTAGTAGTAGTATTGAATAGGACATCCCTATTTTCATGTGAGAAATGTTTGAGGGTATGCAGATATAACCAGGTTTAATGCCATCTAATGACTAAACCATGTCATGGCAGCATCCATACACCCTGCTGTATTAGGGACTGGTACATGTAGGGGGCTGAGGTAGTTGCATACACATTATTTTAAGATATACGTATTTTACTCTTCCTCTAAGAAGCAGCAAATATGTCCTCCCCACCACCCTGCCATTTTATCCTTGCAACAACTCTGTGAGGTACATTAGGTGGAAAAATGTTGACTTCTTGGCCAAAGACACCCAGGGAGCTGTATGGCTAAGTGGTCATTTGAATGTTGGCTTCCCAAGGCCTAGCCCTCACCCTACCATCAAAGGAAGCCCAGAGGCTCTGAAAAGCGGGGTCAGATTTCCATTAAGGCCAGCGTTGTGTCTACAATAAATTTCCTCACTGCGACAACCTTCTGTACAGCCCTATTCTGCATACGTTAAGAAAATTTGTCTCAAGCATCCATTTTCTTCCCTGGTCTGGACGAGTTGTGGAGAACTCCTACTCATCCATCTACTTGAAATTGAGGGAGTAGCATATTGAAAAGGTGCAGACATTACATGAAATGAAAACCATACTGGATCCATTTAACATACAATTAAACATTTTCTTTGAGCAATTAGCATGGCGACAACTAATAATTACCTTGGATAACTGCCTTGCGAGACACTCTACATATTTATGCAAAATTATTTCTCCCATAATATTAACATGCCATTAAGAGAAATGTGTTCATATGAAAACATCTTGGTGTAAATGTAGAGTCGGTAAATGTGTGCTTGCTCAGCTGAGAAAAGGGAATGGGGAAACCTTTCTGCTTCAGTAGGAACATGCCCATGGCCTCATGAAGTCGGCTGTGTATTAGGAGTGGCCTTCCAGATGTCATTGCATTCCAGCTCCCATAGGCCCCAGCCGCTATGGCCAGTGCTCTGGAATGATGGGAGCTGGAGTCCAGCCACATCCAGAGAGCCACAGGAAAGCCATCCTAGGTTTTCATGTGTGATTCTGTGGCTTACTTCAAACACAACAATAATCTTTGGCTTTTGTTGTGATAACTTCACTCTTTTTCTTCCCACCTCCGAAGATGAGGGGAGGAGACTACAACTTTCTACTTACACTATGCAGCACACCATAGATTGTGAAGAAATCAGGATATCAAACCAGGCCCATGGTTTATGGCTACATCATTGTTGTTGTTATTTATATCCTTCCCAGCTGGCTGGGTTTTCCCAGCCCCTCTGGGCGGCTCCCAGCAGAATAATAAAAACACGATAAAACATCTAACATTAAAAACTTCCCTACACAGGGCTGCTTTCAGATGTCTTCTAAAAGTCAGATAGTTGTTTGTTTCCTTGACATCTGCAGAGAGGATTTTCCACATCTGAATTGGGCCTACATGTCATACTCTCTTGCCATTTTCCCTGCTTCTCCTTTGCCGATTTTTTCCTACTCTCCCCTACTCTTACCTTTTCTCTCCAATCTTTCCCCCATGCCCGGGGGGGGGGGGTGTTGTGGCATAATCAAATCGCAATCTGTTGTGGGTTTGGAGCAGGACTCCTTACAATTAAGTATAATTGGTTAATTGACACTGAAATAAAAAATTCCTAAATGTTTACTGCTAATGTTGGGGAAATTCCACTGCAGTATTCTAACCAACTCTGAGCTTTAACTGAGTTGATAATTAACTGTTGCTGTTTGCTGCTAGCTAACACATGAGTGTTTAACCTTAGATCAGGTGATTAAGGTATTGGATTGCAAATCAGCACTTTGACGGGAGTTGCCCTTAGTTCTTTGTTCTCAGACTCTGTGAGGGTATGTATGTAAATGAAGCTCTCCAGGAAACCACAGCTTCAGGCTGGAATGCAGGCTGTGGGAAGAGACATTCCTTTGCTTCTAGGTCTGTTAAGAGTATTCCATATTTTCAAAGATGTTGAGCCTACTCCTTGTCTTATGGAACTGCCTAGAGATGTATATTGGGTGTTTTTGTTTTGTTTTGAAGAAAGTTCTGCAAGTAAAGTTTAAATTAAACTTATGGGCCTCGACCATGTTCTATTTCCAAAATGAGTCAGTTTTTATGCATCTAGTCACTTCAAACTGTGAAATATTAACATCTGCAATATCTACTTGAAGACTAATATTGTACAGAAATTTCAACACAAGTAGTCTAGCACAGCTCGGGTGGTTATGTTGGAATTCATTTTTAGGAACTCCCAATTTAATTTTCCTCTTCAAAATGCAGCAAGCAGCATCTTGTTACTTATTACTATAGTATTCTTTCTTTCTTTTTTTTTTTTTTAATAACCTGCCTTTTCCCCTGACAGGCCTTTGGATTAGGAGTGAGGGTTAACTCTTTGCTTCCATGACCATCCCTCAATTTAACACCTCCCCACTCTGAAACTATAAGCCACAGAGGGCAAAACATACCAGCACAACTGCAGCAGCTCAGAGGAACTAATTCAGTGTTTCCCAAAGTAGGCAATACCACCCCCTGGGGGGCACTGGAATGATGGGGGGGCGGTAGTAGCCTTGGGTGCAGCTGTGATGGGCATTGAATAAAACCAAGGGGGAGGTAGAAGCATAAAGAAAAACAAGAAGAAAAAATTAAAACACAGTTTGTACATGTTTCATCTGTTGTGTAATGATGCTTACTGCAAAAACGCTTCCCCTGGATCTGGCAGTTGTGCTGGAGGCGAGGGTTTTCCCTGGGATCGGGTGAACCCTTTTTGGCTTCACTCAGGCCAGGAAAATGGATCACAGCTTGCCTGCCTATTTGGCCAAAGGCAGGCAGACTGCAGTGCCAGCCCTGCCCCTGTGGCAGATCACACTGAGCCGGCAGGCTTCACTCTGGTCCACCCCATGGGTTTTAATAAATAATTTTATAATTTCAAGCGTCAAAGTGTCTTATTTACAACAACATATTTCCTTTCTATGTTGTAGGGCAGGGGTCAGCAACCTTTTTCAGCAGGGGGCCGGTCCACCATCCCTCAGACCATGTGGTAGGCCGGACTATTTTTGGGGGGGGGGGTGAACGAATTCCTATGCCCCACACATAACCCAGAGATGCATTCTGAATAAAAGGACACATTCTACTCATGTAAAAACACACTGATTCCCGGAATGTCTGCGGGCCAGATTGAGAAGGCGATTGGGCCATATCCAGCCCAGGGACCTTAGGTTGCCTGCCCCTGTTGTAGGGCATAGGTAGAAATATAGATACATAAAAGAAGGCAAGTCTGTCACTGCATCTTTCTGTTTGTTCACTTAAAGAAGGCAGATTTCTAAGGAAGCACTGTGGGGTTTTTTTTCTTAAAAGGAGACAGTAGGCCTCTGCACTAATGCATGCTTCAGTGGCGGTGGCTATTGACACAACACACTTGCACATACCCCTTTTCATATACTTGTAAGTGCCAGCAAGAGCCTGTACAGCAAACACACAAACCCGGGAAAGCTCAGTCAGTAGAGCATGAGACTGTTACTCTCAAGGTTGTGGGTTCGAGTCCCATGTTAGGCAAAAAGATTCCTGCATTGCAGGGGGTAAGATTAGATGACACTCGTGGTCCCTTCCAACATACAATTTTATGGTTCTATGAGATGCAATCCATTACCTTTGGAAGCAGACACTTCCAAAGTATATTCACACACAAATATATGTGCACACAACCTTATATCCTCATGTTGAGAGATGCAGACAGACACATGATACACATTTTCACCCAGCCAGCTCTGCTCTTATGAAACAGAATCTGCAAAACCTCTGACTGGGCTAAGGAAGTGCTGCTAGGTGGCACTGTGAGACCGAGAGAGAGGCCTCGGTGCCAGCTCCCATTTTTGCTTCTGGTGAGTCTTGGCCGTGGCTGCTCTGATTTGCAAGAGATTTCATTATGGTGCAATGGTGAGCTTAGAGTGGTTTCTGGCCTCGCCCAAGAGTTTATGCAGAGCTAGGAACAAAGTATGTTTGCTGGCTCTGGGAAACTGATGCCTTCTGGACCAGTTGAGAAGCTATTCCATCCGAAAGGAGTCCTTGAAGCAGGGCTGTCACCCAATGAAAGAAAGATCACAGAGCAAGCCAGTGCTCCACCATCCACCAGGGACCCTGCTACTAATGCTAGTGTGGCGTCTGTAAGGTTTATCAGACCCTGTGTACTCCCAGCGGAGAAGCAGAGGGCAACAAGCAGCAACAACCAGTCCCCTGGGGTCCATGGCAACCGAACTGGCACACACCATCACAACCTCTCCCCTGCAAAAAAAATCTAGGAATGGAAGGGGCCAACCCAGTTGTGGCACTGGGTAAATGGCACCATGGTATTGCCTTTCCTCTATACACACACAAGGTGTAACTCCAGGTAGGAATAGGGGGAGAAATTTGTTTCAGGACACATTTAATGCCAAATTCGCACTTTGCAAAACTATATGTGAACTGAAACATTGCCATCCTTCAAAAGCCACACATATCTGAATTTTGCGATGCACTTTTTCAACAAAGTAATGTTTACAAAAACGTGTGTGTTAGGAGGTGTGCATAAAAGTGAAGATAATAGCAAAAATAACATAGAAAAGTACATTATATTGGGGGAAGTTGCTTGCAAAAATGTGCACATTTGTCAAAACGGCATACAAAAATGTGTTTGTTAGAAGGAGTTTGCACTGAAATGCTGATGAATTTTCATAAGGTTTTTGTTTTTTTAAACCAGAACCTGCTGCTGTCAGAGAAACTATAGAATGAAAATTGAAGTGTGTGAGTGAATGGCTAATTTCAATATTGTATCAGGCAAAACTGCATTCTGTGAACTGCCCTGAGACCCCAGGGTATAGGGCGGTATATAAATTCACTTAATAATAGTAATAGTAATAATAATAATAACAACATGGAGAACTGAAAGTAAGACAGGAAAAATGAGAAACTGAGCATACCCCAAATGACAGATCCTTCCATCCCTAAGGTACACAAGAAGAATGCCTCAGGGACTCGGGTGTGGCAGCCTTTGTGATGGAGGCAGTCAGAGCAGGGGAACTGAGCAGTCCCAGGGCTCCCCATTTGAATCCCCCTGAGACCCCTCATACACAGGCTTCACAAAATCACTGCAGCCACAGAGCTCACAGGCAAACCAGGCCATCCAACAAGTTCTGTGACTGACTTAGCAGAAAGCACTTTTAGGGAAATGTGGGCTTCTGAGGAACAAGGATTCGTGTCTCCTTGGGGAGCAAGTGTTCGTATCAGAGAGCAGAGCTTTAGTCAAGGAGGGAAAAGGAGAAATCAGAAAATGTATCCAGAGAGGCCTTTATCAGTGCTGTTATTGAAGACTCTTTTCAGTCAGAATGCATTAAGGAAAATTATTTGGAGTGGGTTTCCCCCCCCTATATTTTTCCACATTGAGAATAATTTTTAGGAGCTTGGAGTTTACTTCTGGGTTTTGTTTGGCTTTTGTTTTCTCTCATCTGCTCATAAGAACATAGGAACTGAGTCTGGTTTGCTGCATTTCTGAACTTAAGTCCCCAAATTGCAAATGTCAGTTGGGTACACTGGTACATGTGAATGCACATACACATGGAAACAAGGACACACAGTAACACCATGCAGAGCTGAAATGGTTTTTTTTCAAATTATCTAGGGGTGCTTGCAGCCTTGCACCCTGGCATAATTGGGCCAGAAAAAGGTCTGACTGCAAGTGTAACAGAGTTGGACTACTACTGAATTTCTGTCAGAGTGTGTAAATCAATAGTGACAGTTAAGTATAAAGATTTTTAAAATGAAGCATTGCGCTGGAAAACATGGATTCATAGGATGGTTCCAGCTCCCAGACACTGAGGGTTCCTGGCAGTGGGCTGAGATCCCAAAATAAGGATGAGCTCTGTGTGGTGAGGAAGGGGAGGTCATGGAGTCGAGCTTGTGGACAAAAAGACCGAAGCTAGAAGAACAAAGTAGTTAAAGGGCAGATGAGTGACTTGCTTCACAACCCCACAGACAGCCTGACCTGATCGTATGCAGACACTGGCCCCATCCTTTCCCCATTGCATTTTCTACCATGTGACTATGCACGCAGTACAAGACAAATAGGGCAGGAGATGCACTCCTTTCTACAGTGCAGCTGTGCTTGTCCGAACTGAGAAACCTCCCTCCATGCCCCCCACTGCTCCACAGCACTCCCTCCCCCACCCCCCTCTGTGTGATCTGCAGCTTGCTGGTTCCTGGTCCAGAGCCATCTCTGTGCAGCACGCAGCATCTCTTGCTGGGAGCTAGCTGTGATTTTGCAAGGAAGCACTTGCAAATATCCTACTGCTCAGAGAGAACGCGCTATCTTGAGCTTTGCTGCCAGGGAAGGCAAACAGGCTCCAGGCTTGTGGCAAGCAGGTGCCCTAGACCCAACCTTCTCCACTCCACAACACATAGCAAGGAAGGCAGGCTGAGATGGGCCGACGTCTCTCTCGGTCAGAACAGACCATCGTTTGGTTCACACATCATGGCAAATGGTGGCTCGCCCGCCATTTGTGCTCAGGCCTTTGGTTTGCATGTTTCCCCTCCCTCTCACCTACATGCCTGCTTCGTTTTCCTCTCTCACTTTGTCTGCAGTAACCACAGATTGCTGTGGCATCTGAACCAGGCAAACTGGAATTGGAAACCACCGCCCAGACTGGGCTCCAACAACATTTGAGGGGGCTACAGTTCATCTACCCCTGGTGTAAACGTCTCGGAAGCCGTGCATATGAAATACAGAATATGAATCGCCACAAAGTGCTTTTGAAATGTTAAGTCAGTAATATCGTTCTGACCTGTGCCCACTGAAGCCTGACAGAGATGACAGAAGTCCCATCTAATGGTCCCCCGTTAATCACCCATCTGGCCTTGGAGAGCGGCATGCAGTCAGCTAAATGGGTGCTACATGGCCTAGGAACAAACAAATGGCATTTCTGCTTTTCAAGCCCTCTGACTAAATTGCCATTTAACTCCTCAGATCTTCTCCTTTCTCCAGCCTTACCCCTAGCCAATGCCTCCTGCTGATGGAGCTCAGTTTCCCCCTTTCCCTCTGGTTTTTCCTTTCTTTCTGTGTCCCCCACCCCCATTTCCCTCTCTCTGGACCCCCTCTATGTCCCTCTTGTCCTTGCCTCACCTCTGGCCTCGCTCCTGTTCCACAGAATGGCATTGGAAGGAGGTGTGCCCAGAGAGATTCTGGAGCAAAACACCCTAGGAGCCACAAAGGTCATGCATGATGTGTGAGACATCCATGCAGTCAGGCTCTCCCGTGCCTGGGGGTGCCTGTCTGCTTAGCCCTGCGGGGGTTAATTAGGAACCCCACATAGCTGCTTTGAAGCTCAGAAAAGTACAGCCCTGGGAGAAGCTGCTTAGCTCCCACCATCACTTTCCCTTTCTCTCCCCCCACATAGATCCCTCTCCCCTGAAGCCACTTTTGGCCTCACCCAGCTCATAGCAGGGTTTTTCGGGGGGTGGGGGGCGTAGGCAGGATACAGATCATGGGAAGGGCACAGGAGGAAAGAATTAAGCACTCTCTCCCACAGCAATATCTTCAAAGCAGCCATATGGTGCTGCTAATTAGTTAAAAACAAAACAAAACACCCTCACCGGTGGGAGATCCTAATCATGGGTCTCCAGCGCCACCTCTAGTTTGGTCCTTTGTCAAAAGCAGGCAAATGCAGCAAAATGAGATGGTGGGGGGCCCTGAACTAATATAATGGACTGAACTATGCAGACTGCAGGTGGGATACCACATATTTGGTTGCTCCCCTGCAGTGCACAGGAAAATGAGAATCCTTCCTAGTGGTGTGCTAGTTTCCTATTTGCAGGATTATTATTTCTTTTCTGAGAAAGCTTTGGAACAGACATTTCCCTTTCCCCACCTGCAGCTTTTAGTGGTACAGCCCACTCTTCCACTTTAGCATTCTGCCACCTCATTGTGCTGCTTGGGGAGCTCAGGCCTGGCTCCCCTCTCCTCTGTGCAACCCACACCTGGCCTTTCTTTCCCTCCCTACTCCTTCTTTTGCTCTGCTCTGCCCCTCCCTCTCCCCCTGCACCCTAAGTGAGCAACGGCCCCAAGGTCTCACCCACCCATGTTACTGACTGCAAGAAGGAAGGTGTGGCCGGCAGTGGCGTAGCGTGGGGGGTGCCAGGGGTGCCAGCCGCACCGGGCGCAACATTTGGGGGGGCGCGCGTTTGGCCGGCCCTCCTGGAGGAAGCAGGAACCCCACTGTCCTCGGACCTCCTCCGAAGGCTGGCGGTGGGGCGGAGAGACCTCCTCCCCGCGCCAGCCTTCGGAAGGCTGTCCTGAAGACTTGTGGTGGGAGCAGTGGCGTAGCGTGGGGGGTGCAGGGGGGCCTGCTGCACCTGGCGCAACATCTGGAGGGGGTGCGGAAGAGACTCGAGTGCTAAAATCCACGGGTTAGGGGGCGCAAATTACTTGCCTTGCCCCGGGTGCTGAGAACCCACGCTACGCCACTGGTGGCCGCTGCTCCCACAACACAGCTCTGGCATCTCCTATAAAGCAGGAAGAAATTGGTTTGCCTAGCTGGAAGGCGGGGTGCGAGCCAAGAGCCTGAAAAGGAGACGGTGTGTGCTATGTACTGAGTTGAATAGGATCCAAAAGGCAGCAGTCTGATTGGTCCACAGGAGCCACCCAATCCAGCTCTAGATGGAAGGGAATCTGCAACCTGATTGGCCTACAGGAGAATCCCAGAATTAGCCAATCACGTGGGGCCCATTGTGTAAATAATGTATATAAGGCAGACATTCTGGGGAAACTTCCATTCCTCCTCACCACTATGAGCTGAATAAAGAGCATGAAATCCACTCTCGACCCTGAGTATATTTCAGTTTGAAACTGGCAATTTTGAGCTGGCTTGCGGGCAGGGCCGGCCCTCCCATGAGGCAAGGTGAGGCCGTGGCCACAGGTGGCAGGCTCCACAATGGCAGCAGATTCGGCCACCAAGGGAAGCATCACCTGCAGCTGCCAGCATGGTGACAGTGTCTGCTGTGGCACACTCCTCGGAGGCCACACCTGCTGTCTCCCCAGCAGCTCGCCCCCCTGCTGCCTCTACAGTAACCTCTTAGTGAAAAGGAGGCACTGCTGGTCTCTCTCCCCACCCCTGTTCCAGATGTACATCTTCATTCACCCGTTCTTCCTTCATGGGGAGCGGGGCCACCATTTTGTGGTTTACCTCAGGTGCCAAAATATATTGGGTTGGCCCTGCTTATGGGAGCACCAGGAGGCTTACTAAAGTCTGATGACTAGCAAAGCCGGTGCTTTCTTACACACACACACACACACACACACACACACACACACACACTATTACTGTGTGCCTACAGTCATCCATGAATTGTCAAGCTCAAGGGGGAGATTACTGCAAGGTGCTTTATGTGGGGTTACTTTGAGGTTAGCCCAGAGGCTTCAGCTACTGCAGAACATGGCAGCTGGGTTGCTTGCAGGAGCCAATGGCCGACAACATGGGACACTGTATTTTCTGAATTCGCACTGGCTGCTAATCTGCTACCAGGACAAGTTTCAAAAGGGAAAGTGACACTCCTACTGGGCTGGGTGTCACATACCAATGACCAACTCTCTTGAGAGACAGCCTTACCCAGTAGGAGTAAGGAGAGCTTCTCCGTCAAGCCGCAAAGATATCAGAAGCCTGCTCAGAAGTAACTTGGAGCAGGGCTTTTAGTGTGGTGGCCCCTATTTTGAGGAGCAGTGTTCCTGCTTAGATAGTGAAGTCACAGATAGCTGCACTTTCTGGAAACATCTGAAGACATTTCTGTTCCAACAAGCTTTCTCAGGTGGATGGATACGGTGTCTCTGCCACAGGTGTCCACTTTGTATGGTTTTTAATTTTATCTGATGTTATTTTCTGTGCTGTTTTTAACTGTTCTTCAGCTGTTTTTCTTGATATATTTTTTTTGCATTGCCTTGAGAAGTGTGTGGAAGGGGATTAATTAATTAATTATAGCATATAAGGTATCAGTTAGATTCAATTCATTCATTCAAAAGTGAAACTACACAATTCACACTTTCGAAAACAATATGTGACCCCAAACACAGTCATCCTTTGAAGCTGACATTTCTCTGAATTTTGCAATGCAGTTCTGCAGCCAGGGAATGTGCACAAATGCATATAGCAGTGAAAACAACATAAAAACAAAACACATTGTGTTAGGGGAAATTACTTTGCAAAAATGTCTGTATCGGGCAAAATTGCATACGACATGTGCATGTTAGGAGAAATTCAAGCCGAAATGCTGATGAATTTTCCAAAGGGCTTTATTTTGTGGCAAACTGATATGGAAAAGTTCTGAATGGAACTGAAGACTGGAAACCTGAGAAACTGAGCGATGTAACTGACAGATTCACACGCCCCTGTGTGCAGGTGAATAAACAGTATGCTATAGAAGCTCAGTCTCCCGTGGCCTCTCACTCCCAAGGAAAGTGACACTGCTAAAGGCCGCCTTGCTATGTCATCTTGAGAGACAGCAATAAGGAGAGCTTCAAAAGCAACCAGAGCCAGCCCTCAAACCCAACGTGAGAGTGGGTGGACCTGGCAAGCACTGCTGTATTCACCCCTTGCCACCCTCTCCAGGCTGATTTGGCTTCTCTGTGCAGCTACAACTCCAGTACTGAAAGAGATGGGTGATTCTGCCCTTGTGCACAGTTCCTTGGCTACTTGAAAGAGTTGCGGAGAATAGGTCCATCAGTAACCATTACTACTAAAAGGAGACTCCATGGTCAGAGGCAGTATACCCCTAAGCACTAGGGCCATCCAATGAATCTGAAGGCTGGAAGATACAGGCTAAACAAAAGGAAGTACCTTTTTAAACATCACATAGTGGAATTTGAGACTGCAAAATGTAGTGATGGCCGCCAACTTGCATGGCTTTAAAAGGGGGTTGGAGAAATAGAAGGACGATACAGCTAGGATTGCTCTGTATGCCACCTCAATTATCAGAGACAATACAGAGAACGGGAGTAGTGGGAATGCTGTTTATGGACTTTCCAGAGCCAGTGTGGTGTAGTGGTTAAGAGCAGTAGACTCGTAATCTGGTGAACCAGGTTCACGTCCCTGCTCCTCCACATGCAGCTGCTGGGTGACCTTGGGCCAGTCACACTTCTCTGAAGTCTCTGAGCCCCACTCACCTCACAGAGTGTTTGTTGTTGGGGAGGAAGGGATATGAGATTGTTAGCCACTTTGAGACTCCTTTGGGTAGTGACATCAAATCCAAACTCTCCTCCTCCTGCTCCTCCTTCATCTAGTTGACCATGTGAAGAAGCGATGCTGGACTATCCAGCAGGGCTCTTATATTCTTATGGTGATTTGAGTTACAAGAAAAATGTTTCTGACTAAACATATAGAAGAACCTTCTGATGGTAAGAGTTGGTGAATGATCTCCTTCAGAAGGTGGTGGACTCCCCTTCATTGGAGGTTTTTTTAAACAGAGGTTGGATGGCCATCTGTCATGGCTGCTTTAGTTGAGATTTCTGCATTGCAAGGGGTTGGACTAGGTCACCGTCAGAGTCCCTTCCAACTCTGCAATTATATGATTCTATGACTGGTAACCTTTTTGCCATGCATTTCAGGGTTAATCAGGTATTACCATGTCCTGCTATGTGCTGGGCTCATTTTTGTTCTACAGTACAAGTGCACAGATAATTTTTTCAACATATTAATGAGCAAATGATGGGATTGCTGTGATTGCACAGTGGAAGGGACTAATTAAGAGGGCCAGTTCTGGGCAGGAGGGAATGAGAAATGAATAATTAAAGGGTCTGTTTTAGTCATGCTGGTGACCGAGAGAAGGAAGAACACACCAAACATGGAACTCTTTCCTGACTGAAGGCTATAGTTCTGTGAAGACTTTCTACAACCAAACGGGACTTACTCCCGGGTAAGCATACTTGTGATATTTCCTGCAAGCATGAGTATGATGGGACTGATGTGGAGAACATAGCTCTATATTAAGTGCTCCATGGAATCACAGTAGGCCATTCTGCTGCGGCAATTGTAAAATGTGCTGCTTATATTCATTCATTCATTCATCCCCCCCCCTTTTATTACTTTTTTATACTGCATAAAAATAGTTCTCTCCCTCCTTATGTAAGCTCCACAACAACCCTGTGAGGTAGGTTATGCTGAGAGCCTTGTTGATTTAGTTGTCTCTATACTAATGAACAGAGTATGGGAAATAAGCCGGATGAATTTGAGCTGTTAATACAGGATGGCAAATATCCCCTAAAGGGCATTACCAGAACCTGGTAGGATAAGACTCATGGCTGGACTGTAGAAACTGAGGGTTATAACAAGTTCAAAAGGAACAGACAAAACAGGAAGGGGGAAGAGTAGCATTATATGTAAAGGCTGTGTACGCTTGTGAAGAAATCCATAACCTGGAGCATGGAAAGCAGATTGAAAGTATATGGGTAAAAATTGTAGGAGAAAGGAAATAACCATGACTTTACTGTGGGTGTCTGCTATAGACTGCCAAGCCAGACTGAAGACTTGGGTGATGCTTTTCTACAGCCAATTATCAAATATTAGGGTTGCCATATTAAAAAAAATCCACAAAAACAACACTGCTGCCATGGGCTGCCATACATTCGGATATTCCTGGACATTTCCATCCAGACACTGCTTGCGGTTGCAGTATTCCAGATATGTCCGGGAAATTCTGGATGTATGGCAATATTCAAAAATATTCAAAATATTCAAAAAGGAGAGATATAGTAGTCGTGGGAGACTTCAACTATCCTGATATCTGTTAGAATGTATCTAACAGATATATCTCTGCCTAGAATATAAAGCAGTGACTGGCCCAAGGTCACCCAGTGAGCTTCCTGGCTGAGTGGGGGGTTTGAACCTTGGTCTTCCAGGGCCTAGTCTGACATGAAGGAGACTTGTGGAATCACCCTGTTAAATACAAACAGGTTCATCATTGGTGGGGCATTTACCTTTCATTTCTGAGGCTCACAGATCCTCATCAGGTTGACCCTGCCCAAGTATGTGAGGACAAATCCAGGAGGAGCCACAACTCCACACACTAACTTGGGAAGTCCTGCTTGATCAGCAGCACCCTAACCATGCCATGGCAAGAGAGGACATGCGCTGGTTTTGTCCACCGAAAGGTGAGGCACTCCAGTTATTCAGCTGGACTGTGAGAAATGTAGTTATTTTTCTGTGTTCATCTGGAAGTCAATACTCAAGGAAGGGAGCTTTAATTATGTCTCTGGCCCTCCTAAATCTCTTTATGAGAGGCCTTGACTGCAAATCTCTACATCATTGCAAAGCTATTGGCTGCTGCAGTGTGTGGCAGCACCATAAATTAGAGACAACTGGGCTTTCTCAGACCCCACAGTTCTGCCTGCATGTCTGCCTGCCCACAATACATTGGACCACCCGCTCCTTAAGGGGGTGTGGGTGTGTGGAGGAGAGATTGTCTCTCCTGAGGAGCAGATAAATCAGGGAATAAATGGAGTTGCTGGTAGCATGGGCTAGAGAGATGTCAGCAGTTTACAGGCTGGGCTTGGGGGAGTGGAGTCACCCGGCACGGAGAGAGGAGATGGCTCTGATGACTATGTGCATCTCTCTCTCACTAGGAACCTTCCTGGGTGTTCAGCAAGTAGAAAGGAAAGGTGCCAGTGCCTACAAGCAAAGCTATTTGCTTTCTTCTCCTCCATGTCTGTCCACTATGGCAAAAAACAAACAACCCACCACTCATCAGTTTCTGGCATAGCTCCAGAGGCCCCTTTTGGTAGCACTCCCAGAGCAAGAGAAGCCTGAAGCTGGATTTTTTTTTTTTAAAGGGCAGCTCCACCGACACCCAGGCCCAGCCACACTTTTATTTGTCCTGTGATTTCAAGTGCATAGCTGTCAAGTGTCCCTTATTTGGCGGGACAGTCCCTTATCCCAGCGCCATGTCCCGCTGCTGTCCCTTATTGATGATGTCCCTTAAATAAGCTACTGAAGGTAATGGGGCCCTTTCTATGTCCAGCTGTCTTTTGTCAACAACAAATTGTTGCTTTTTGTGTTGAATATATGCTATATGGTAATTTATGGACCTAATAGGTATCTAAAGCCATTTGCACGCAACAAAAGATGTATTTTATCAAAGTAATTGTTGATCGCTTATTTTGGCTGCTGATCCCTTATTTTCGAGGCTGCTGGTCCCTTATTTTCAAATCTGTAAGTTGACAGCTATGTTCAAGTGATTTCAAGTCATTGGTCTGAGAGGGGTTTAGTTTTGGTTTCTTTTTGGTCCGGCCGTTTGCCTGGGAAAACTACTGTTTACTGCTGAATCTGAACCAAGACCAATCTGCAGAAACCTGACTGGCGTTTGTACCGATTCAGCAGTAAACAGCCCAACTTTGGGGAAGGGTTTGGGAGGGCAGATGACTCCCATTAACACGGGAGGTGTGTTGTGTGCTTCTCTCCATGGGATCCCCAGGGGGAAACCATGCTCTATGTTCCAGGGAAGGATGTCCCAGGGATCTCTCCTCTATTGGTGATTTTCCTCTGCTGCCTGCTGCACCCTAGACCAAGGAAAGGTCCTTTATGCTGGGGGAGCCTTCTACCATTCTACCATTGCTGGAGCACCAACACTGAGAAGGCCCTTTCTCTGGTAGCTTCCTGGACCTTGAATGGCACAGGAAACTCTGAGAAAATCTTAGTGTACAGACAGGCACATGTGGGGAACGAGGATTATCAAGGTACAGGAAAACATAGTTCCAGTTCCAGAAAATTGGGTGGTAGTAAGTAGGCCCTAATATGGATAACGAAGCACACCTCCCTCCCTCCCTCTCCCTGCTCTGGTCTCTGCAGCTTCCCCAGGTGAGGCTCATGGCTTGATCTGCTTGAACTTTAGAGTGGTGATTTTGGAATAGGCTTTACATAATTTGCTGCAGTGGGTTTCACACTGCTGTGTGCTAGCTGTTGCTGAAGACAAGGAGATTTGCAAGCCAAAAGCAACTGCTACAACATCTGCTGTGTGTGTGATAAGGACAATAAAGTATCCATGTTTGAACTTGAGTTTTGCTTGTCAAAATCTTTCTTCCATTGATGTCTAAAGATTCCCAACTGGGGTCCAGAGAGGAATTTGGATTTCTAGCACTCTGGCAATTAACCTGGGATTTTTGAGTGCTCATATCAAACACTCAAAAAAGCCTCTCAAGGCTTTGGTAGTGATCAGTTGGGACACCCAAACGTCTTAATTTATCTTTAGGCAAATAACACCTCTAGTTCAGTCTCTGGGTATGATCTCTCACTAGAATTGGCTGGGAGGCACATGTGAGAGAGTGTGACTCCAGAACCAATCAGAAGGAGTGCTGCATAAGCCAATTGCCTGGCTCTCTGAGGTTGCCTTTTGGATTACCCAATCTTTGCCAATTTCAGCATCCCCCGACATGTGATTTAGCAGGTTATCACTACCTGCTTGTTATTCTTCCAGAAGCCATTTCTCTATCCAGGCACCATCACCCTCCCCTTCCAGCTATATAGTGTTATGAGTTGATGGGGGAGGGAAGAAGGCTGTATCAAGACTCTTCTAGCCCCTGGATCCATCAAGTGTTGGAATATAAGCCAGGCTGGTTTTCTGGTGAGGTGATAACTTGGGTGATAGGCCATTCAGGGAACAAAGGAAGGGGCAAATGGGTGGGGGGCCCTCCCTTAACTCACAGGTAATTCAAAGGACTAAGGCAGAGTTGAGAGCAGACAGTGTTGAGTGAGGAGAGCTAAAAGCTAGAAGTGGGGGAGCTAGAGAGTCAGAGCGATGCTCGATTTCTGTTTGAATTCAAGACTTCATCTATGAGGGAAGCAAAGCCCTCTTGGGGTGGATAAGTTAATGCTGTAAACCCCTCCATAGTAGGCTCAGGTTGTAGATAAGCCATATATCATAAATATGCCACAGTCTCCACTGTCCCTAATTCCAAGGGGAATGCAAACCCTGAGTATGTGCCTGGAACTCCTGGAATCTTGCCCTGCTTGGAGGTTGGGATGGTGTGTGTCCATTATGCCTGCAGTGTGAGGGAGGCTGACATCTGCCCTTGCGGAAGCTCAGAGGGGCTGAGAGCAGACCCTGAGCCCTGCTGGGATGAGGTAGTGGACAAGTCATTCATGGAGAAGCCTACCTGGAAGATGGCTGAGATGAGCTACAGAGAGAGTGAATCGGAAAGCAAGCAAAATGTTAGTTGATTTGCACCCTGCAGCTTAAAAAAGGTACAGGAGACCAGCAGAACAAGCGGCATGGCGCGGAGGACACAGTCATGGTGCTTTTGGTATTGCAGGAAGACAGTCTGAGCAGCACAAACCACCACTGCACAGGGAGTGCCATAGCAACTTCCCACACAGTTGTCTCCATTGCTCTATGTTCTCCCCCAACAGGGAAAGGAGTCTGAGGGGAGGATGCTAGGAGAGCCCTTCTCTCACACGCGCTCTCATAGTCACTTGTGCTCACATACATATCAAGCACTAACATTCAGGGCTTGTCTCTTGCAGCTGCTGACCATTGCTTATTCCAGGGGTCAGCAACCTTTTTCAGCCATGGGCCAGTCCACCGTCCCTCAGACCATGTGGTGGGCTGGACTATATTTTTTGGAGGGAAATGAATGAATTCCTATGCCCCACAAATAACCCAGAGATGCATTTTAAATAAAAGGACACATTATACTCCTGTAAAAACATGCTGAATCCTGGATCATCCATGGGCCGGACAGAGAAGGCGATTGGGCCGCATCTGGCCCCCGGGCCTTAGGTTACCTACCCCTGGTATTCTCTCCCCCCACCCCCTGCACATCTGCACTAGCTTCTCAGCTGGGGAACCCCAGTCCCAGTGCAGCACAAACCACAAGATTAGCAGCTGTGATGAGTGCGATCCCTGCTGTTCCCCTGCGGGGCTGCCAGCCTTCCCTTGCCAATGTTGTTATACCCTTGCAAGTGCTGGGCAGATAGTTATGTACTGCCTGGTGAAGCCATCCTGAGACTGGGGAGGGAGTGCACCTGACCCTCTGCTGTGTGTCCTGCAGGAAAGGCACATGAGACCTGATGGGACATGTTGCACACTCTTCATCCACCTCTGCCTTCCAGAAGCCACTCCATCTGATGCTACTCAGTGCAAGTGTTCACTTTGCAAGTGCTGTTGCTTCTTTGCTGATAGGGCCTATCAGATAAGGATCCCTGCCTTTCCCCACAGGTTTTGACTCACGGAAGCTGGTGCTAAGATGGGATTGTGACTGGGGGGGGGGTCAGGTACTTCTCTAATACCAGGGCTCAGGACCCCTGCAGCTTCTCCTCCTCTGGATATTTGAGGGGCAGCAGGGGCAAGGGGGGCTGTCCTCTAACCCAGGGTTCCCCAAACTTCGGGTTCCAGCTGCTGTTGAACTACAGCTCCCATCATCCCTGACCACTGGAGAGCAAGCCTGGCCCCACGATTGTGGGTGCCCAGGGCCATGGGTGCCATGCAGTGTGCATGGCCCTGGCACTGAAATTTGTGGGTGCCTGGCCCCTTCATGGGGAATTTTGTGGGTGCTCAGGCACCCAGGGCCTCAGGGAGTTGGCACCTATGACTGGTCTTGCTAGCTAGGGATGATGGGAGTTGTAGTCCAACCACAGCTGGAGACCTAAGTTTGGGAAACTCTGCTCTAGCCGGTGCACAGTCTCCTGCTTATTGCTTGCGTGCTGAACTAACAACCACCTGCAACTGACCCATGTGCACGGAGAACAAGTTCTTCTGGGGCAATTGGCAATCAAGCAAGGAGCAGCTAATGAGCTAGCCTAGAGTACCTGATGCCTGGGAGCCAGACCATTGGCTTATGCTGTACTCCTTCCAATGGACTCTGGGCATAGGATCCTCTCAGGCTTGCCTAACTCTGCCCAACCTCTGCTAGTGAGAGATCACATCCAAGGTTTGAACCTTGCAGCTTCTGCTTGTGAAACGTGTGCTGTTCCACAGGCCTAGGGTTCCTCATATGACCTTCTCAGACCCTCCAGGTGTCCCTATTTTCCGGGGACGTCCCTGATTTAGAGAATCATTCCATTTTCTAATTTGATCCTGGAAAGTCCCACTTTTCCTTAGGATGTCCTTATTTTCATTGGAGAAATGTTGGAGGGGGTGGAATTATCTAACCCCCTAAGCCGTTGAAGGCAACCCTGTACAGTATAGGGAAGGTTTTTTTAAAAAAAATGTTTAATGTTTTCTTATTTTTTATATATGTTGGAAGCTGCCCAGAGTGCTGGGGCAATCCAATAAGATGTGTGGTGTATAAATAGCAAAATTATTGGCATGGAATGGGACATCCCTATTTTTCATCAGATAAATGTTGGAGGGTATGCTTCCTTGGTCCAGAGCTGGCTCTGTAGGCTGGTGGGTGAGAAATGCCCCATCATGTGCTCTCCTTCTGTCTCCTGTGGAGGCAGCATAGCTGGAGAGCCTTCCTACTCCTTCTCTTGAGTCTCTGACATAACTGAACAGGCATGCAGAAGGTGAGTTGGGCCTTAATTCTACCATTCCCCTGGTGGGGCTCAAACCTGCTGTTTTTGTTTCCCATCCTGTTGCTCAACAGCGCTCAACTAATCTTGAGCTCTCTTGTTGCTTGCCAGAGTGCCATCCCTTCCCTGCCTGCCAAAAGGGTCCTTCATTCCCCCAAATGGGGTTTGCTCCCTATTGTCAGGGTGTGTGTGCGCACGTCTTGAAAGCTTGTCCCAGTGAGACACTTTAGCGGTTGTTCTGCAGGCTTCCTCTCCAAATTGCTATTTGGACTTCCTCCCTTCCTCCTTCCCTGAGTGGCTAGTAGCAGACTGTGGTGGCTGCATGCACACCATATATTTAAAGCACACCGCCCTTCCTAAATTCTGCAAACTGTACTTAGTTAAGAGTTCTGGAAGCTGTAGTTCTTTGAGGGAACCACAGTTCCCAGGATTCTTGGGAAGGGATGTGCTTTAAATGTACAGTATGTGCACAGCCCTTGTGTGAGTGGCGTAAGGTGATTTAAACCTCTGTGTATAGATGGTTAGGAGCATTTGCTTGCAGCGTTTTGGGTGCCTTTGCTGCAGTAGCACATGCAGAGGAACGTGCTGAGGTGTCCCCACGCCTGGCGGGTTGTGCCTTAAGTGCATGCAAAGTGATGCTACAGAGGCATCTCCCTGTCGCCATGTGTGGATTCGCTTAATCCCTACATGGCAACAATGGGCGGGCCATCAGCTGGCTGTGCTCTGATTGGTGTGTGCAGATGGTGTTGCCATGGTCACCGTGGTTGTCAGAGTTGCTAGGCTCTCTGTAATTTGTGCCGCTTCCCTGACGCCCTTCCTCTTTCGGATCCCTGGGAGTGCAAAGGATCCTAACTCGCCTTCACGGATGCTACACTGGGGGAACTGCTCATTCGTGTGCCTTGGATGATAACACTATCATCATTTACATGGAAGTGCACTAAAGACAAGATGCAGTAAACACAAGGCGCAGACAATTTAAACACAAGGTGTTAGCAATTTAACTTGCAGAGTTCCTGGGGAGAAAGCTGAACCCAAAAGAGCAACAAATCTAACAGCTAACACCACATCATTTTAACCAGGTGTCCCCCAAAATCAGGTACCGGGGCTTTAAAAATAGGGAGGGGGGGCACTCATAAATAGGAACAGTTGAGAGGGCATTGTTTGCAACTTTATGAAAACGAGGTTTCTGTCTCTGTGGTCATTTTTCTGCTTGTTAATGGCCAAGCCCAAGGGACCCCTGACCCATTAGCATGGCTTCCTCAGTTATTTTCTCAGTATTTGGGGAAGTTGTTTGTATACTTGCCCTCCCCAGAAAGCCTGTTTGGGAAAACAGAAGCAGAGGAGGACTTAAGTATGGGAAGAGTATACCCAAGTGGGAAGGCTTATTCTCTGACTGCTCGAACTTTACCAGCTGACGTCTTCCGAGATAGCAGGAGGAGCAAGCTACACCTTTGTGGCCTGATCAGTTGGCAACTGTGGAAAACCCACCCTGTTACTAACTGACAGTTTTGCTTGTCCTCGGCACTGAGCCATGCGCCGAGTGTGCCTATGTGGCGCTCCCGCAGTTCAGAGTGTGGGCTGCATGTGTACGGCACAGAGAGCCCGCGGAGGGAGCTGGGTCGCTGCTGTGCTAATGAGGCTGAATGGGACCAGCACACTCTGCCTCCTGTGCAGGAGAAGACGGATGGGGGCCTCAGCTCTGCAATTGAATTTCCAGTTGACTCATGGAGTGGGGGGGAGGGTGCCACCCCACTTTCTGGGCTCTGTCCAATTGCAAATAATGGATGGGTCTCCTGGCTAATGGGATATTGACGCGGCAGTACCAGGGGCTCTGCTTTTGCAGCTGCCGCTTAATTGCTGGCTCTGACTGATTGCATGCACTTTGGCTGCTAACCACACTCCCGAGGAGGATAGAAGAGGGACATATTAAAATCACATGAGAATAGGAAGCAAAAGGAGCTGGGGGAAACGGGAGACAGTTGTCACATCACCCACTGTAGGAATATGGGAGCGCACAGCAGCCTCCCACCTCCATCCACCCAGTTCTGGCTTGTAGCCTTCGTGAGAATTTCAAGCCCCTGGCTTGGCCGCCCCCTCCCTCTGAAGGGAGCGGCGGTGGGGAAGAGGACGGGGGGGGGGGGGAGCGCTTTCAATCCCTCGGCTGCGCGCTGCTTCGGATTAATGGCAGTGGCTCGTGCCACATGCATTGTGAAACACATTCATGGATAAAGCCGGCAGAACAATGGGGATCTGGAAGCGGCTTAGGCAAGCGGCTTTGGCTGGGTGTGCAGCTGGCTGCCTTCTTGCTATATAATTACAGGCAGATCTGAAGGCGGAGAGAATCAGGTAAAAGGCACAGATGGAACGACCCCAAATCGAACAATGCAGGAGCTCGCTGGCCAGGGGGAAGCTCACCCGACAGGGCTGCATGGGGCTGGGAGGCAGGGTTTGTAAGGATTTCATTTAGTATTTATCAAATCATCTTTATATGCATATATCTATTTTTTAAAAATAAAATCTGACAAATTGGATGCAATCTGGGCTAAATCTCTTCACAGAACCACTTGGCTGTTTTAGGGCCTGAAGATTCTTAGGTGATTAGAGTGGATGTATTGAGAAAGCAATTATTTTGGATGCAGGAGCTTCGAGGGAACGTTGTGCTGTGGTTTGCATAGAGATTAAGAAGGGGGCATTTCCGGACTCCTGTTGGTTTAGCTCGAAATGCGAAAAGGTCCTCTGCACTGACACGCTTGGTCTGTTTTTGCATTTGGCTTTCCTTTCCTTTTGCTGCTCGAGCCCTTTCCTACTGAACAATGTGTGAGGTCAGAGCCCTAATGCCATGCTAGGTTTTGCCCTGAGCCACATAGAGGTGTGGGTGAAAAATCAGCACCTGCAACAGGACTGAATATACACCCCCCCATCACAAGCATGTGCTCCCCCCTGCAGCCCACTCAACAGAGCATCTACAGTGCACCATGGTCCTAAGCTTGTTTACTCAAGAGTAAGGGCCACTGTGTTTGCATTTTAAAAATATTTTCGACTCCAGTGGTGGACAGCTCAGTGTCTCTCTCCCTAGTTATTGTTGTGTATCTCAAACTGTCCAAGAGCAGCTATTAGTGTGTGAGAGAAGTGAGTAGGAAGTGGCAACATCCATCCATCAATGCTCAGCAAGTCTGAGCCTTTTGCACTCTTCTTCTTGTTGAATGATCCTTTCAGGAATATGGTACTTTAGGATATTGGAGCAAAATTTCATGCATGTCGATGGTGGATGGGATCACTGGCATAGCATGGCAGGGTACAAGGGCAGTTGCCAGAGGTGAAAATAGTTAGGGGGCGTAATTTCGACACTCTCAATACAGCTGTGCACTTCCATCGCTGGCCTCCATTGAAAATGGCTTTTCCATGTGAACCAGGAAGTGACTTCTCCAGACAAAGGAATGACTCTTCTTTTATGACCTCCTGGGTGACACAGGTGCCGTGAGGCACTTGAATGCACATGTGTTCTCCGTCTGTTTCCCTCCTACCCACCCCCACCCCTCCATGTGGCCCCGAGCACTGGCAACCCATGCTACACCACTGGATGATATTAAAATTAGGGTCAAACTAGATGTGATGTTAAATGCATCATTAGAAACTACACCGTGCTCTTTGAAAATGGAGGGTGCCCAAGTTTATTATTTTTTAATTTTTTTGAAAAAACTGATATCGTTTCTAATGATGCATTTAGAATTATTTAACCTTGGTAGTCACACATTGGTCTAGGTGGACTTGTGGAATTCAGGGCTCATGCCCTAAATTCTTTTACTCTGTACTTTCCAGGCACAGGTCTGCACTTTAAAGCTCTATATCTGAACACTCTTTCTCCCCCCCCCTTTTTTTTTTGCCCTGGAGCTTTCCCAGCGAAAGTCTGCTCTTTAAAGCTGAAGCACAAGAATGGCAATTTACCTTTTCGTGGACTGCTGTTTGCTCCGATTCAGCTTTAAAGGATGGGTTTTCATGGGGAAAGCTCTGGAGCAGAAAAAAGAGCGCTTGGACATGGAACATTAAAGTGCGGAATGTGCCTTGAAAGCATGGAGGAAAGGTAAGTGTGGATAAGCCCTTAATCGGAACAAATGGCAATTTGGGTTTTCTGTGGATTGTCGTTTGCTCCAATTCAGGGGTAAGAAGCAGGTCTTTGCAAGGAAAGCACCAGGGCAAAAAGGGGAAAGTGCTCAGACACGCTGCTTTAAAGTGTGAAGCTGTGCCTAGAAGCACAAAAGGAAGTCTGGATGAGCCCCCAGGGTAGCTTTTCTGGACCAAATAATATGCACCGTCCAATAATGCTCTGAGCAGGAGCCACAGTGATGTCCTCCGAAATTTAACTGTTGAGTCATGCTGGAGATAGTTTGATAGAGGCATTATTGTCCATGCTGTGCAGTAGACATTCATCATTCCACTTCTGCGTCTGATCAAACAGATCTTGCCGGGGTTTTGTAGTCCTGTGAAATACTAGGACAAACAAAATGATTGTGGCCATTATGGAACACAATGGTTCTGTTGCCATTCCTTTATCACCACCATGGGAACAATGCCCTTATCTGTGATTCTGCCTCTCAACTCCCCCCCCCCCTGTGTGTGTGTGTGTGTGTGTGTGTGTGATGAAAAGCAGCTGAGGAAGCGAGGAGCTAGAAAAACCTTGTTCTTTCCTATTGTTTGGTCTACTCAAGCTCACTCCCAACCTGCTTTTCCCCCAACAGAGCAAAGGAATACAGGGTTTATGTGTCAGAAAAGCACCTTTGGGTATAATTTGAAGCAGACAAATGGCAGGAAGTGAGTGTTAAGCTGGGCCAGCCTTCGGGGCGAGAGAGCTGGGCAGTGTCTGAACTCACAGTCTGTGGGGCTCCCCCTTGCGCCCCTTTTCTTTTGAATGTACCGTCTGCAGTGTGGTAGCATTGGAAAAATAAAATGTCTGCAACCTTTTCCCACAAGTTGTTTCTGGCTACAAAAAATGATCCTCCTTCAGTTAGCTTTAAAGTACATGTTTTCCCCCTCAGTTTTCACTTTGATGTCATTTGTGGTGGATAAATAGGAGTGCAACACAGCTTTCCTTTGAGGCAATGTTACCAAACATTTAGCACTTGAAATACTATAAGCACTATATAAATAAAATAAATCTCTAACAGGTCAACTGGATGCCTTTTTTATTTAGAAAGTTTCTTTATTATTTTTAAATCCATTTTAAAAATGGATATTCTAAAATAATAATAATCAATGCTTAGCAAAAGATAGAAACTGCTACAGACAAAAAAAGTCAAGGAAGGCAGTTGCTAGGCTCGACCATATGGTAACTACAGCTCTGTATTTTGGAGAAATTGTGATTTTCAAAGTTAAAACAAAAGCAACAAGGGAAAGTGACTGAAGAAGAGCCTGCTGTTAGTTATATGTGAGTGGTATCTCCTGATCTGGACCATATGCAGGATATGAATCAATAAACTCTCACACCAAGAAAGGAGTTCCAAAATTTTACTGCAAACTGTCTTTCAACTTACCACATACACACACAAAACCCAAATTCAAATGTAAATACAAATTAACGCTTCACTCTTGAACAGCTAGCAATGCCATCCAGTTTTCTTTTCTGGTTCCAGAGAGAGGCTCAGATAAGCAATTTGCTTCTCCAATATGCTGGCAGCTTCTGCAAGAGACCCAGACTCTCAGGGATGAGTCACCAATTCACAGAAACATGGAAGCAAAGGCTCGAACCCCCTTGTTGCAGCTTTAGCTGTAAAAGCACCCCCTTTTCACGCTTGCTGCAGTTCTCTGCAAAACAGACACTGCGCAAATGCAAACCTCCACTAAGTTTCCTACACAGTGCACATGAACATAGCATTTCCCACTGGCCATCTGTGGTGAGTGGCTGCCACCCAAAAGTACCATTGGAGAGACAGTTTCTGCGGCAGTTGTGAGTCGAGGACCCGCCACCCACATAGGATTATAGTAAGACACAAAGACACAATATTTTAGGTTAATGGGCAGAATTAGGCCACAACTTTTATTGGTTACAGCATGTGAGTAGTATTGGCTTAGGCATTGGATGAAACAGCAATACAAGACTCCACCCTGCACAGCCGGGAGTCATATCAGGGTTAACAACCAATGGGAGGAGCTTGTTGATGCAAATACAACTGGAACCTCCCCCATGATGTCGCCATGGCCCTAGCCACCAGCAGGATTTCTTTAACGGAATACCCAAAAGAGGAGGGGTAGATGATGGCCTATACCCCATCCTCTAACACAGCACACATATTCCAGTGCCTAACCGCCAATACCAGAATGTTGTGACGAATTGCTACGAGGTAGGTGAAAAAACCAAGAGGCTGGTGCCAATTTGCCAAATGGATAAAAAAAGTCCTACCAGGCCCCTTGGGCAACCAAGGCAACCAACTGAAGTCCATAGCAAGGTCAATATGCAAAAGAAGCTGACCTAAAAGGGAGAGAGGATGGGAGATCTAAAGCAAGCAGGAACAGACTGGGAACTGAGCGCTGCCATGGCTGTTTAAATGGGGCTAGCCCCACCCACCAGCCAACCCTATCGGTTGGCTGGAAGGCTTGGCCACGGCAGCAGAGGCAGTCAGGAGCAGGGAGCTGAGCACGCCTCCCTGCCCCTGCGGGAAGCTGCTCCCGCTCACAACCCCTCCCCTCTGGGAGGAGGAGAGGCCTTCCCAAAGGAAAAGGTGCAGGTGTTGGGTAGGAGGCCAGCCCTTGAGGGAGGGAGGCTTCCTTTCTGCAGGAGAAGGTGCCAAGCAGCCAAAACCTGCAAGGCTGAATCCCAGGAAGCAGAAATCAATTCTGAAGCTGGAGGAGGTGATCAGGAGAAGAACAGCCTGGTCCCTATTGCCATTCCCCATGAAAGAAGAAATGAAACGTATCCATTGATCTGCTTGCTCCCAGGGCAAGGAGGCGCTGTGGGTGAGGATTTGTAGTGTGTGGGTGCAGAGATCCGCATATGTGGGATAAGTTTTGTACACACATGTCGGCGGCCTCGTAAGGAGCAGCGCGTTGGCTCTGGGGTTGAGCATCCCTTTTGAACCCCTCTTGCTTCCAGCCTCTCTTTCTTTTTTAAAGTAATTTTTTTGGGGGGGGGGTTGAGATGCCTGCTCTTTATTGTGCAGCTCTCAATACTTTACATGGAGAGAAGATGCAGGTTAATGATAAATTGTAAGCAGAAACCACAGAAGCCCCAAAACAAACAGCAATCCTGTCCCTGACTGTGGCTCGGGGGAGCAAAGGGCACTCTGCACATGCTCAGCAGCACTCTTCAGCAATGCACAAAAGATTCAGGGCCATCAAACGTTCAGGGCCAAACAGAAGCTTCTGCCTTCAGGCTTCACACTGAACAGTGGGGCTGGTTTGCTTCTTCTAGTAGTGAAAGTGATCCAGCCACATTGGTGGGGTATAACAGGAGGGCCTGTTACAGCCACTTGGATCTGGGATCATAGTGCAAATTCAAATTTGTTTTCTTTTACATTCCTGTAGATTGGAATGAATTGATGTGTTAGTGTCTGGGGCTGGGATATCATTTGGGAGAGATGTCTGTCCAAATACATTGGTGTTTTTTTTTAACAAGTCCCAAGGCTGATCCCTGGTAGGTCTTCTTCTAAGCAGCACCCGCAGTGCTGAATTTCATCCCTCACTGAGATGTGTGACCATGCAGTGTCCACATAGCTGAGCACTGAGGTGCAAAATTTGCAGTTGCGTGGGCTGAGCAGTGTGCCACTGCACAAACACACACACACTCCCAGCACACTGAGTTATATTTAACTTCCTCACTCATTGTGGCTGATTCTCATCTTTTTCAAGCTGTTGACAGAGATAGGAAGTGCAGAGAGATGCAGTTTCAGTAAGGCAGGAGACAAACTCCAGGAATGTGGTCCGGATTCTTGTCTTCTAAAGAAGACTCCAGAAGAGAGCTGTTGCACTCTGTGTTACAAATGAGCAACTGTTAGAATTGTGCCCGTATCTTCACGACACATGATATGATCTTTGCAAGCCCAGGGGCATCTGCGCATCAAACTTGTTGCTGGCACTCTGCGCTATCACCATTCATGTGCTGTCCTCACTCTGGACTGCCTCCCACAAAGCTTGTTTATATGGCCAAGAAGAAGGGAAACGGTCTGCGGCACCTGACATTTTCCATCTCAAATCACTCACAGTCAGTACCAGTAATTAAACACCGAGCTGCTGCCCGTGGCCTGTGCCAGCCAGCTGAGGAGAAGCAAAATGGCTCACTTTCTAGAGTCCCATCACCTGCCAGTGGGAGCTACCTCTGGCTTCGTGGCCAGAGACTTAGCTAGTCCCCTCTTCCTAACAACGGCATCCGCACCAGTGTTGTCGGTGCAATCCAAAGCAGAGCCTGTGAAGAAATGAATACCGATTTCCACATATGTATGTATGTATGTATGTATGTATGTATGTATGTATTTACCTACCAACCAACCAACCAACCAACCAACCAACCACCCAACCACCTGTCCACAGGGTGGCTTACAATATAAATTCATAAAATACATGACATAACAACAGCAGCAACAAAAACATTCCCTGACACATTTAAAGGGCCACAGATTGTTTAATCAGTCAAAGGCCTAGGATAAGATGCATAGGTAGGCAAACTAAGGCCCGTGGGCCGGATCCGGCCCAATTGCCTTCTAAATCTGGCCCACGGACAGTCCAGGAATCAGCATGTTTTTACATGAGTAGAATGTGTCCTTTTATTTAAAATGCAGCTCTGGGTTATTTGTGGGGCATAGGAATTTGTTCACCCCCCCAAAAAAAATATATAGTCCAGCCCCCCACGAAGTCTGAGGGACAGTGGACCGGCCCCCTGCTGAGAAAGTTTGCTAACACCACCATATGAAGAGGTTAAAGAATATGTAAATTATTGGTTGCACTATCGTCAAGTCAATGAAATATATAAAGAGGATTTAAAGGAAAAAGGATTTGATGATAAAAAAATCAAAATTTGAAATAGAAATATTAAACAATGAATGTAAAATAATGCCTAAAATGTATAAAATATTGTTGGAATGGCATTTGAAAGACGAGGATGTGAAATCGGTAATGATACACTGGGCAAAAGACTTTGGATATAATATACAGCTTGAAGAATGGGAAAGATTGTGGAAGGAAAGGATAAAATTTACAGCCTGTAATGCTTTGAAAGAGAATATGACGAAAATGATGTATAGATGGTATATTACACCAGTGAAATTAGCTAAAACGTATAAGACAAACAATAAATGTTGGAAATGTAAAGAAAAAGAAGGAACATTTTATCATATGTGGTGGGAATGTAAAAAAGTAAAGAACTTCTGGGAAATGATATATAATGAGATGAAAAAGATGTTGAAATATACATTCTTAAAAAAACCAGAAGCATTTTTACTTGGTATTATAGGTCAGGACATTAATAAGCAAGATGTTAAATTATTTTTATATGCAACAACTGCGGCAAGAGTATTATTAGCTCAGAAATAGAAACAAGAAGAAATTCTGATGAAAGAAGAATGGCAGACGAAATTAATGGACTATGCAGAATTGGACAAAATGACAAGAAGGATTCGAAATAAAAATAACACTTCCCAGAGTACAGTAGTGGCAGCAGAGGCAAGTGATTCCATGATGTCCCACTCAAAGTGAGATTGTTGGGTGGTATGGAAATCTGGCAACCAAAATGATCAAGGGTCTGGAAACCAAGCCTTACAAGGAACGGTTGAAGGAACTGGGGTGTGTTTAGTCTGGAAAAGAGGAGACTGAGAGGAAATAGGATAGCCATCTTCAAATATCTCAAGAGCTGTCCCATGGAAGATGGAGCAGGATTGTTTTCTCCCGCTCTGGAGGGTAGGACTCAAACCAATGGCTTCAAATTCCAAGTAAACATCAGGAAGAACTTTCTGACAGTAAGAGCTGTTCAAGAGCGGCATGGACTTCCTTGGAAGGTGGAGTACTCACCTTCCTTCGTGGTTTTTAAGCAGAGATTGGATGGCCATCTGTCAAGGATGCTTTAGTTGAGATTATTACATTGCAGGGTGTTGGACCAGATAACCCCTGGGGTTCCTTTAACTCTATGATTCTATGATTCCTATGTACAGTGGTACCTTGGGTTACATACGCTTCAGGTTACAGACTCCGCTAACCCAGAAATAGTGCTTCAGGTTAAGAACTTTGCTTCAGGATGAGAACAGAAATCATGCTCCAGCGGCGCGGCGGCAGCAGGAGGCCCCATTAGCTAAAGTGGTGCTTCAGGTTAAGAACAGTTTCAGGTTAAGAACGGACCTTCGGAACGAATTAAGTACTTAACCCAAGGTACCACTGTATACCACAGATCAGGAAGGTACCACCAGGGTTAAGGTGATGTAGGTTTTTGTTTAGCTAATAGCTAAAATGATTTAGCTTGTGGTGATTGGTGGGGCAGCTTGGGTAAGAGTAAAATAAAAATGAAGACAACTCAGTAGATGGACTGTAGCAGCAAGGCAGAAGAGGCCGGGCCTGGATCTCCCAAGAAATGCTGTTTGCTTTTGAGGAAGTTGTTGCTGAATTAAAGATCAGCGCTCTGTGCTTGCCTCCTTCCCCCAGGCTCAACTTGTACCTTTATAAATAAGCATATGTCTCTGGTCCTGTCTCCTCACAAGGGAAATGATCCTGAAAAAGGCTGACCCTGGAGCTTCCAGTAGCAGTAGCAATACTGAGGAGGATGTAAAGGAATTCATTCTCTCTCCCATACTATTGGTATCCTTCTTTCCCAGCCCTGTCTGTATTTTGGAAAAGTTGGTTTTGCTGAATTTCCCATATTCAGAATGAACGGGACTAACAAGCATATTCTGAAGCAAGAAAGATATTGTAAAGCAAGAGTCTCCCTTTGGAGGAGTTGATGCCTTTGCCCTGTTGATGAATGCTAAAGGCAGCCCTGCAGCCCACCTAAGCATGTTGGTCACTGACCTCCCCTCCCCTCTCTCCTGTTGTGACTCTTGTTTCCTTGGCAGCCGAGGCTGGTATTATGGGCAGTGACATTGTTCCTGTGCCTGGGTTTACCTGAGCACATCACGAGGCACAGTGAAGTCCATAACTACCTACCACAAGGTCAAAAGGAGCCCATTATAGAGATACTGTGTCCAGCAGCACAAGGCTACAGGAAGGAGCAGCTGGCTAGGCAGCTTGCACAAACACTTTAACAAGATGTTAGAAAATCAATTCCAATAACTGAGACCTTAAACCTGGAGAGTATTAGAGCTTTATTGGCTGCCCTAACATATTCATAGCCGCAGCCTCACACAGGCACACAACACCTGCCCTCCCTTTCTCCCTTGGCGCTAAGGCCAGGCAACAATTTCTTCTTTTGAGACTATGTTGGAGCTGAGCAGAATTAGTATAGCCAGTCTGTGGTTTGGAAACCCCCAGAATGTTGAATTTGGTGGTGGCCCTTTTCCATCAGTAGAAGGTCTGCTCCCTAATCCCTTGTCTGCTAACATTGAGGCAGAAAGCCCAGGGGAGAGAAAGTGTTCTTGCTTTGGTGGGAAAAGCTGGCTGCTCTTTGTTGCATTCGAATCTGCATTATTAAAGCCCTCATATGGCCTGGAGGCTTCAGGACATGGAAAGAAGATACCTGCTGCTTGCAGTTATTGCGCCCTGCCTCATCCCGCCCAGGTGCTCACCAGCATTTTCAGTCTGGAAGAAGAGCACAGATGGGGTAAGAGCTAGTCTACTGGGACGGCGAGTGGGTGGTGCTGATGACAAGCAGAACGAGGATAGCCAAGGAAAGCCAAGCGCCTAAGCACCTACTAAATACCAAAGCATTAATGCCAATGTGCCATCCAGTCTGCAGCTAGCCCAGCATGTCCAACTTAGGTGCAGCATCTCTGAGAGTTTTATATTTTCAGGATGCTTTGGTGCACAGACTGAAGGTACGGTGCTAAATCCACCCAGACTCATCTTGGATGTACAGCTGAAGTTGGGCTGATCTGTGCGTGGAGGCCAGTATCAAGCTCTGACCTGTAATGGCCTTTCGAGGGGAGAGAAGGAGCTCTTCTGTGTCTTTCTTGGGACCTTCTCAGTCTCCTCTTCTGAAAGGCTTCTCCAGGGCTCTCTCTGTGTGTGGATGACATGATTCAGATCCATTCAACATGGCATGGCCATGGCCAAATCCCTTTCAGTGCTTTTGAATACATAATAGATGCATTATGACATATGTGGTGCTTTGCTTTTTGGCCTTGGGTGCAATTATTAGTCAACTCCCTGGTAAAGCTGTACGTTGGGAGAATAATCGAGTGAAGTAGCTACAGCCTTTTGTGTCTTCTTGCATAGGTGAAGAATGTGTCACACCTAGATTATGGGCCTTCCCAGTGGACAGAAGTGGTGTCCTGGGGCTATTGGTCGTCAGGTTATTGCAAAGGCTCCAAGTCATCTTCCCAAAGCAAGGGCTTAAATTTCTGGGAACCTGAATTAGTATTGTTACCTGTTCCATCTTGAAAAGAAAAATACCCCATCACTTCAGAGTGCATTTCCCCCACTTGGTTTGTTTGCTTTTTGCTAGTTCACATTACGTTTCCCAAGCACTCAAAAGCATAACCCAAGGTTGCAGTTTAAATACAGTTCCTTCAGCAGTTAGCTCCTCCATTGCCATGTTGGGGGGGGGGTTAGTTGCTTGTGTGACCCACTAATGATGATGAATGTTCTCCCCCCCCCCAATAACTGTGCAATTGGCACGGGAGGCATTTTAAAAGGGTGAGCACTTCCCAACTGCATTGTCTGAGCTTCACTTTTTAAAGTGGAAAACTCAGGAAAGATTGTCTCCTTCCTCCCAGCCTTAAGGATGTGTTCTCAAGTGCATCATCAGGCTTTTAAAAGAGAGAGAGAAACAAATTGATTCCCCTTAACCTGCTCTTGCCACCCTAAATTAGACAACTGCTTTCTGTAATATTTTGCTTGTTTTCCTAGATACTGAAATCCCTTTTGATGCATCCACAGCTCACAGCCACACGGGTTTTATATTTTTGGATAGGTGGGATCAATTCTTATATGGTTGTTCTTTCTTCCCAGCAGTGCTAGGTGCAACCTGAAACCTTCAGAGCCCCTATCAGAGCCTTGCTTGAATGTCTGCTACCTTCTCCCATGTTCCATCTTGAGACTGAGACCAAATGAAGATCTTGTGGCTTCACTATCAAACAACTTCCCTCCCTCCGACTTGGCTTCCTATGTAGCCTGATGAAAAATCTGGAGAATTCAAAATCTTGCAGACAATTTTGTGACATTCTGGTTGGCCTAAATAAAGATATTGCTCTGGTATGGATTTTGAAATCAATATTCATGTTGCTTGGAAAAAAGCATTCTATGACTGAATACAGTGTCGTAGCTGGGTGGGTGGGTGTCCAGTCAGGGTTTCTGGCCCGGGTGAAGCCTCCAGAGGGGCGCCATTGAGGCTCCCAGCCTCCCAGCATGTCTGGGCTTCAGCTGGAGAGAAAGATGAAAAAGTGAACGGCAGCCGCAAGCTCCATCCTTCCCCTTTCCCCTTTCCCCTTTCCCCTTTCCCCATGAAGCATTTACAATGCGATGCAGGGAGAGGGGGAGTTGGAAAATCTGGAGAGGCTGTGTGGCTCTCACAGTGAAGCAGAAGATGGGATCCCCTGTGGGTTTGCTACTGTGTGAGAAAGAAATTCTGGAGGGATGGAGGGAGGGGCAGGAAGCTGAGGAAGAGAATCAGTTGGACTAGATGACCCTTGGGGTCCCTTCCAACTCTACAATTCTACGATCCCTTGAATGTGTTTAAATAGCTACAGTTAAGTCTTTTTACAGACTATACATGATCTACACACAGGAAAGTAAGGGGTGTGTGAGCATTTTTCCTGCCAGAGGCAGTTCCCGGGCAAGCTGTGGTCAGTCTGGCTGCATTAGGATTGCAATGGAAGGGCACTTTCTACTTTAGACTGGAAGAGATGCTCATTTTCCATTTGGTCATAAAGTCGTAATACTTCTTAGGATTCCTATGTTTTCAAATGATATATTGCCTAATTTTTATGCTCTTGACCCAGGTGACAGTAAGCCTAGTTTCGGCTCTGCTGAATATACTAGCTCAACTCCTGTCCCTGGGAGTTGTGTGTTAAGCAGGCATATAGGGATGGGGATAATTTCTATTAATTTCACTTTTAAAGGCAAACCTATCTAATTTGCACTTTCTGAAACTATACAGTACATGAACCAAAGCAAAGCTGTCCTTCAAAATGTGCACTTCTCTGAATTTTGCAGTGCAGTCCTCCTGCCAAGTAATTCACACAAAAATGCATATACTGGGGTGAAGTGTGCCTAAAAATGCATATATTAGTGAAAATGGAATTCAGATAAGCTTTGCATTAGATAAAACTGGTTTGTGAAAATGTGTGTATTAGACAAAATTGCATACAGAAATGTGCGTATTAGGAGAAATTTGCACTCAATGATGAATTTGCAAGAGGGCTTTAAAAATAATAATAATCACAAACTCATATACAAATACAGACAACTGAATTTATGAGTGGAAAAATAGAGAAATCAAAATGGACAGATTTGCCCATCCCTGCACACACACATGCACATAAACACACACACACACACACGCTGGTAGAGCTCCCGCATGAAATGGCAAGGGTGTCAGACCTCAGTCAGCCTTTGCTTTGTAATATTATGACCATTCTGTCTCCTGCTTTGCTCTTTCTATGCAGCCTGCTAAACATTCTTGCAAAGCAAAAGCCGTCCCATGAACCTAGTGGTCTTCCACCTGCTATAAGCCTCATGTTCTCATGCAAAGCCAGCAGAGATGGCACCAGGCTGGAGGCCTGAGATATGCCACCTTCCTGATAATGCCTTTTATTGGACTAAGTGACACATAGGTTTTAGGGGATAGAGAATCCTCTTCTCGGCTCATCCTCATGCAGGATTTCCACACCCCTCCAGGCTCCTTGTCAGTGTTCTCCGCCCCCCTCCCCGTATCCTCCGAGGCTTACTACCTCCCTACAAGGAACTGCGTGGTGGGGATTGAACAGAGAGCCTACCCCCTGTTTGCTGCTAAGGAAGATTAGGCAGCCTTTGAATAAGCTGCATGGAAGACTGGCTGCAAATGCCTCAGACAGGGGCTAATCAGAAAATTAGCAAGCAGGCAAAGCAATCTCATTGTTGGGGACACATTTCCCAACCTCCTATTTGCTTTGCTCCATCTGAGCCTATTCTGCAGGCCACATTGGTCAAGCGTTCCATCCACTTTTACCTGGGAGAACGTCTTTCCCCTGGGCTCAGCCCAGACCACATAAATGCAGCAGCAGTGGCAGAAGTGCCCAGCGCTTGTGCGGCACGCAGAGTCCTCTCCCTGTGGCTGCTTTTGGGGGTCCTCACCCACTCACCCCAGGGACACAGGGGCTCAAGAGCCACAGCAACATGTGCTTCCTCAACGCCGTGCTGCAGTGCCTGAGCTACACAGAACTGCTCGTCTTTCTTTCTCTTTCTTTTGAAATTTTGCACCGCCACTCAAATTTGCACCCGGAGCAGCAGCCCCTCAAGAGTCTCTTTTAGGTTGGGAAAAGGTGCCAGGGGTAGGGAGAGAGGAAAAGACTTATTCATTTATTTCATAATATTGATATTCCTCTTGATTGGAAAGCAGTTTACTAAAAGGTAAAACAAGAAATCTGAGGAAAAAAATCACCACCAAACTTTACAGAATAATAATGTAACAACAACAACAACAACAACAACTTATTACTTATACCCCACACGTCTGGCCAGGCCTCCCCAATCAGAGCTTGCAGGGCAGCAGTTGAAGAAGGAGCAAAAAGGGTTTTCTTGTGTGTGTGTGTGTGTGTGTGTGTTTCTTTGTGGCTGATTGGCTGCTCTCCCTGTGCAAAGGTCAGAGGGGGCAGGGTTTCTGTTGAGGCAGGTGATTAGCTGTGGGAGGAGCTTATCAGAGCTTGCAGGGCAGCAGCTGAAGAAGGAGCAAAAAGGGTTTTCTTGTGTGTGTGTGTGTTTCTTTGTGGCTGATTGGCTGCTCTCCCTGTGCAAAGGTCAGAGGGGGCAGGGTTTCTGTTGAGGCAGGTGATTAGCTATGGGAGGAGCTTATCAGAGGTTGCAGGGCAGTTTGATCCATCTTTTAGATTTAGGGGAGCTAGTCTCAAACGTTTGTTGGGGGAGACCTAGGGTTTTTTTTGTGGGGGGAGTTATTTGTCCTGTCTTCACGCTTTTTATGATGGAGGACCGCTGTAGCCACCCCCAATGACACGTTCTCAAGATGGAGGGGGAGGGAACAGCTGCAGTCGCCTGTGGTTCCTGCGCAATGTTTGCCATCTTGCCAAAGGTTGCAGGCAGCTTTACCTGCAGCAATTGCATGTTGATTGCCCTCTTAAAAGACGAAGTCCAGCAACTGGAGGAACGTGTAGCTACGCTCCAAAGAATTAGAGAGCTGGAGCTCTTCTTGGAAGCAACAGAGCACACCGTCTCCACCAAGGAGGAGACAGGGGACTCCCCTGAGAAGGACGCTAGTTCACCAACACAGGAGCCAGATATATGGAGAAACGTGACTCAAAGAAGTAGGAGGCCCAGGGTTCGCTCTGATCGTTTAGAAATACACAATCGCTTTGAGGTCCTCTCCCCTAGCATGGAAGACGAAGAGCAGACTCCATTTGAGGATCTCTCCCTCATTACAGTCGATCAGGTATATGAAGACGAGCAGCAAAGTCAGTCCTCAGGGAATGTGCAGGCGACCTTGGAACGGACAGCTCACGGAAGAACCCCGACCAAACCTAAGAGGAGGCGTGTAGTGGTGATAGGGGATTCCCTACTGAGGGGAACAGAAGCAGTGATTTGTGGGCCTGACAAGATGTCTCGGGAAGTGTGCTGTCTCCCCGGGGCTAAGATCCAAGATGTAACTGAATGACTGCAAGGAATCATAAAACCCACTGACAAATACCCCTTCCTCTTGGTTCATGTGGGAACCAATGACACTGCAAGCAATAGCCTCCAGAAGATCAAAAGAGACTACGAGGCTCTGGGCAGGAAATTGAAGCAATTAAATGCACAAATTGTCATCTCATCTGTCCTCCCAGTTGAACGACGTGGCCCAGGGAGAGAGGGGAAAATAGTGGAAGTGAACAGCTGGCTTCGCAAATGGTGTAAACAGGAACGGTTTGGATTCTTAGATCACGGACTGCAGTTTCTTGAAGATGGACTTCTGGCAAGCGATGGGCTGCACCTCACAACGGTTGGGAGAAATGTTTTTGCCAAAAATCTCAGAAACCTCATCAGGAGGGCTTTAAACTGACTAATGTGGGGGAGGGAGACAGTGCTCCTGAAGGTAGGAGTCTATCAATTGATGAAGATGATCATCCAAATGTCATAGACCAAATGGAGCAAACAGCACACAGACCTAGTGGTGGGAGGAAAAAATCCTTAAATAAGAGTCACAGTGGAATGATTAATGGACTTCAATGTCTGTACACTAATGCGCAAAGCATGGGAAATAAACAAGATGAGCTTGAGCTCTTGGTACAGCAAACTAAATATGACATAATAGGCATCACTGAAACCTGGTGGGATAAGTCCCACGATTGGAATGTAATAATGGGGGGATACAATCTATTTCAGAGAAACAGACCAGACAAGAAAGGAGGAGGAGTGGCGTTATATGTCAGGGATGTGTATACCTGTGAAGAGATCCAAGATTTAGAACCTCAAAGCCAAAGTGAGAGCATTTGGGTCAAAATTAAGGGAGAGAAGAATAACAGTGACCTCATTGTGGGAGTTTACTATAGATCCCCAAGCCAAACGGAGGACATAGATGATGCCTTCCTGGAACAGATGGCCAAGCATGCAAAAGGAAGGGAGATAGTAGTAATGGGGACTTCAATTACCCGGATATTTGTTGGATGTCAAACTCAGCCAAGAGCATAAGGTCAAACAGATTCCTCACTGGCCTTGCAGACAACTTCATTGTCCAGAAAGTGGGAGAAGCAACAAGAGGAACAGCCATTTTAGATCTGGTCCTAACCAATGTTGATGACCTGGTTAGTGGGGTAGAAGTGGAAGGATCATTAGGCGCGAGTGATCATGCTCTTCTGAAGTTTACTATACAGCGGAAAGGAGCAGCCAAGCATACTAGGACTCAATTTCTTGACTTTAAGAAAGCTGACTTCATAAAACTTAGGGAAGTGCTGGGTGAGATCCCATGGACAGTAATACTAAAAGGAAAGGGAGTTCATGATGGCTGGGAGTTTGTTAAGAGGGAGATACTAAAAGCACAACGTCAGGCAATACCAATGAGACATAAACATGGAAGGTGCCTAAAGAAGCCAGGGTGGCTATCTAAAGAACTTTTAACTGAGTTAAGATTAAAAAAGGATGTGTACAAAAAATGGAAAAGGGGGGAAACCACCAAAGAGGAATTCAAACAAATAGCCAGCACGTGTAGACACAAAGTCAGAAAAGCTAAAGCACAGAATGAACTCAGGCTTGCTAGAGAGGTTAAAAGCAACAAAAAAGGCTTTTATGGGTATGTCCGTAGCAAAAGGAAGAACAAAGAAACAGTGGGGTCACTCAGAGGAGAAGATGGTGAAATGCAAACAGGGGACATAGAAAGAGCTGAACTCCTCAATGCCTTCTTTGCCTCAGTCTTCTCCGATAAAGAAAACAATGCCCGACCTGAAGAATTTGGAGCAAACGATTCAGCAAAGGAAACACAGCCCAGAATAACTAAGGAGATAGTACAAGAATACTTGGCTAGTTTAGATGTATTCAAGTCTCCAGGGCCAGATGAACTGCATCCAAGAGTATTAAAAGAACTGGCAGATGTGATCTCAGAACCACTGGCAGTCATCTTTGAGAATTCCTGGAAAACAGGCGAAGTCCTGGCAGACTGGAGGAGGGCAAATGTTGTCCCTATTTTCAAAAAGGGGAAAAGAGAGGACCCAAATAATTACCGCCCAGTCAGTCTGACATCAATACCAGGGAAGATTCTGGAGCAGATCATTAAGCAAACAGTCTGTGAGCACCTAGAAAGGAATGCTGTGATCACCAATAGTCAGCATGGATTTCTGAAAAATAAGTCATGTCAGACTAACCTGATCTCGTTTTTTGACAGAATTACAAGCCTGGTAGATGAAGGGAACACAGTGGATGTAGCCTACCTTGATTTCAGCAAGGCATTTGACAAGGTGCCTCATGATATTCTTGTAAAGAAGCTGGTAAAATGTGGTCTTGACTATGCTACCACTCAGTGGATTTGTAACTGGCTGACTGACCGAACCCAAAGGGTGCTCATCAATGGTTCCTCTTCATCCTGGAGAAAAGTGACTAGTGGGGTGCCACAGGGTTCTGTCTTGGGCCCGGTCTTATTCAACATCTTTATCAACGACTTGGATGATGGACTCAAGGGCATCCTGATCAAATTTGCAGATGACACCAAATTGGGAGGGGTGGCTAACACCCCAGAGGACAGGATCACACTTCAAAAAGACCTTGACAGATTAGAGAACTGGGCCAAAACAAACAAGATGAATTTTAACAGGGAGAAATGTAAAGTATTGCACTTGGGCAAAAAAAATGAGAGGCACAAATACAAGATGGGGGACACCTGGCTTGAGAGCAGTACATGTGAAAAGGATCTAGGAGTCTTGGTTGACCACAAACTTGACATGAGCCAACAGTGTGACGTGGCAGCTAAAAAAGCCAATGCAATTCTGGGCTGCATCAATAGGAGTATAGCATCTAGATCAAGGGAAGTAATAGTGCCACTGTATTCTGCTCTGGTCAGACCTCACCTGGAGTACTGTGTCCAGTTCTGGGCACCACAGTTCAAGAAGGACACTGACAAACTGGAACGTGTCCAGAGGAGGGCAACCAAAATGGTCAAAGGCCTGGAAACGATGCCTTATGAGGAACGGCTAAGAGAGCTGGGCATGTTTAGCCTGGAGAAGAGGAGGTTAAGGGGTGATATGATAGCCATGTTCAAATATATAAAAGGATGTCACATAGAGGAGGGAGAAAGGTTGTTTTCTGCTGCTCCAGAGAAGCGGACACGGAGCAATGGATCCAAACTACAAGAAAGAAGATTCCACCTAAACATTAGGAAGAACTTCCTGACAGTAAGAGCTGTTTGACAGTGGAATTTGCTGCCAAGGAGTGTGGTGGAGTCTCCTTCTTTGGAGGTCTTTAAGCAGAGGCTTGACAACCATATGTCAGGAGTGCTCTGATGGTGTTTCCTGCTTGGCAGGGGGTTGGACTCGATGGCCCTTGTGGTCTCTTCCAACTCTATGATTCTAACCACTCTGGGTGGCTCCCAACAAAATGTTGAAAACACGATAAAACACTAAACATTAAAAACTTCCCTAAATAGGGTTGCCTTCAGATGTCTTCTAAAAGTGAGGTAGTTGCTTATTTCCTTGCCATCTGATGGAAGGACACTCCACAGGGCAGGCACTACCACCAAGAAGGCCCTCTGCCTGGTTCCCTGTAGCTTCACTTATCGCAGGGAGGGAACGGCCAGAAGGCCATCAGAGCTGGACATCAATGTCCAGGCTGAACAATGGGTGTGGAGATGCTCCTTCAGGTCTACTGGACTGAGGCTGTTTAGGGCTTTAAAGGTCAGCACCAACACTTTGAATTGTGCTCAGAAATGTACTGGGAGCCAATGTAGGTCTTTCAGGACCGGTGTTAAATGGTCTCAGTAGCCATTCCCAGTCACCAGTCTAGCATTTAACAAAAGTTAAAATACTAAAACGGATTGAAATGATCTCAGCCTTTCTAAGCATCTGAGAAAGTAAGCACTGTCTGTTCCCCGCTTCCTGCCATTGTTAGTTTCCTTCCCCACAGGCTGGGAAGAAGGGGGAGGAGGGGAGACCGTGTGGTGAGGGGCTGGGGGGCACCCTGGTGGCATCTTGCCTCCCAGATTTGGCTCAGGAGCGGATGGCAGGAGGTGTACCATTCCCACTGAGATCTCTCTGCCACTTACTCACCCCTGTCTGATTGATTTGCAGCAAGTCCTCTGTGCCACTTAATCCTGGCAGCACCAGTGGGTTCATATACACTCCTCTCCTGCTGTCAGGCAGGAAGGGAGGCGGTCCTTTCTGGCATCCTGTCAGAAATGGAGGGGCCTGTGTGAATAAGGAGGCATCAGGACGGAAAGGAAAAGCCTTGCAGAAGGCAATTTCCCCCTTGATGGCACCACGCCCTTGTGCAGGCACCAAGGAAGGTCTCTGATGGGCACACAGGTACCATGTTGCTTATAATGGCAGGGCAGTCCCTGCTCCAGTGCCAACTCTGCAGGGTATCTTACCAGCACCAGGGTCCCGTCCTCTCTCTGCTGCTGCTTCGGTGTCACCCAGGGCAAGGGGCATGGGAGTCCCATGGCCTTTCGGTGCTCTCTTTGGATGCCAAGTCTTGCCAACTCTCCCAGCACTTTAACAACCAGTAGCAGAGTCCTAGCAGCCTAAGCCCCAAGGGAGGTTAACCAGCCCTTGAGCATGTGCAGAAACCCACACAGCCCAGAGAAACAATCAAGTGGATTATTCAAAAGGACAGAGTTTATGTAAAAAGGGAGGGAGGGAGAGAAATAGCAAGTAAACAGCTAAAAATTGAAACTAAGCACCGCACAAAAATATTGGTCTGACTAAATGTGTACTGATTCAAACTAACATTGCAAGTCTCGGAACCGTCACCTCTGATGCTGGCAGCTTCAGGCATCAGTTGCAGGCTGGGGAAATCAAGAGGAGCAAAGGACAGCATGAGACTATCTTAATTTCAGGGCCATGGGTTTGAGTCCCACGGTGGGCAAAAGGATTCCTACATTGCAGGGGGTTGGACTAGATGACCCTTGTAGTCCCTATGATTCTATGAAAAGGCCATTTTGCAGCAGCCCACTTTTAAGGTTTTGGATGCACACTGCCTTAAGAGACTGCGGTTCGTTTCCTGCCAATCATGTCTCCTTTGGGGCAAAGGGGAAGGTGGTTGACACCTCCTGGGGAGCTATTGCTGGTGGAAATTGCCACTGGGATGCCTCTAACTCCTTACAAGACAGGATTTTACTAGGAACATGTGTAAGGAGTGTCTCTTCTTGACTAAAGCATAATGGAGGGCAGGGTAATCTTAAAATAACAGACTGGGGATAGTATAACTGTGCCACATTGGTGATCCCTGCGCTAGAGCAATCTAACCAGTTTCAGGCCCAAAACTGGGCTCAAAACTTGTCATGGTCCTGAGCAGCAGTCAGGATTTGGACATAGGAAGGGACAAGCCAGTTGAGTCTGTCTTGCCCACATCACCAACAGAGCTGCCCTTGACCTTGATCCTGAGACTGGCACAGAGCATGAGAGATGTCCCTTTAAGGATCTCCACCCCTCAGCCTTTATGCAAAGGACGAAAACGAACATATGGCTTCTAGCCAACTACAAGGAGTGCTTTCCACAATTTGTGGCTCAACTAAAATGTCGTTTCAGAAAACCACATGTTCCTTTCAGTAGTATCTACCAGAGCCAGGTGAAGAGCTGGCTTCTTGATTTCCACTTCAGGCACAGATTTGGCATTTTATGGAGCTGTGGGGGGAGATGTGGTGTGTCCCATTTGGTCATCACCTCTAAGCAAAGCCCTCAAAGGAGGCAAGGCGTTCCCTGTCTTCCCCAATAGAGCAAGGAGACTCAGGGCCAGTTCAGTTGCTGGAACACGGCTAAGTGGTTGGGCTGAGCACCTCCCCACTAGCAGTGCTCACTGGTTCTGCTGGTGGCAACCAGGAATAATTTCTATTTTTAAAAAAGTTATTTTGATCCCCCTGTGCCCTCCCTTGTAGACTGTTTTGAGCATGGCTGAGGAATCTGTTACACAAATCTCTCCAAGTGGTAATGGGGCTTGCGCCCTTATGTCTCTCTCAGACACAGAGCTTGCATCTGGGGAAATCCTTCATTTCCCACAGTGCCAAATAACACACTGCTCTGAAGGTGTGTGTGTGTGTGTGTGTGTGTGTGTAGCTGGCTCAGAAAGAGGGACGGAAAGAAGTCTGCCTCCTTTACTGCCGTCTTCATAATCAAATTGTCTGATGAGCAACGAAGGAGCCCAGTGCAGTCCAGAAGCAACAAATTGCATTGCAATCGCAAATTGAGTTAGGCTTTATCAAAGGCTCCCTTTCCCTTGGCCAGGAAGGAAGAGCTTTTCCATCAGCCTCTCGGCTTCTGTTTCTTGTCATGTATGGTCAGGAGGCAGGGGCAGCTTGGAGGCAGCTGGTGAGAGACAGCGAGCACCTGGGGGGACAGTTCCTTCGCTAATAGGAGGCGGCCAACAATGCCAATAGTACCCCAAGGTCAGAACCTGTGGGTGACCCCGTCTAGAAGGATGCCAGAAACAGCAGGAAGTGTGACTTGGGATGAGTGGGGAAGCCTGCTTGGGCCAAAACCAATATAATCATGCAAGGCCAGAGTCTCATTCCCACTCGTGTTTCTTTCCTTAAAAAATACAAATTAAGAAAGTGCCTGATACTTTTTGCCAAACTCTCAGAATTGCTGGTGTCTGTAAAGTGAGGCTGCACTCTCTCTGGAAGACCAAGTTTACAATTTGGGGTCCTCTTGGACTTGGTGCTTTTCCTGGAAGTGCTGGTCCCAAGAACCCTTCAACAGCTTAGGCTATTATGACTCTAGATGGAAACAGCAGCCCTTGCTTCATGCCCCAGTTACACCCAAGTTAGATTACTGCAATGTACTTCATTTGGAGCTGTTTTTTCTTTAGTGCTGTTGGGAGACTAGCACCTTTTAGTCCCCCCTCCTCCCTAAACTGCTTAAATCCCAGCTGATTAGAAGAACTTGGTTATATCAGTGCCTGAATTGGCTTGTTTCCCCTTTCTTTTTGTTTAAATGAAGATTGTTTGGAAGCTTCCAGTCAGTTCAAAATGTAGCCACATGGATGCGGTGGTGGTGGGGGGGGGCAGATGTTCAGAGCACATTGCACTAATTTTATATCAGTTGCATTGGTTACCAATCTGCTTGTACTGGCCTTTCAAGCCCCAAATTATTTGAGGGCAGGTTATCTGAACATGCCTGAGCCTTTGTTAAGGAAATGCTCACTTCAGCTGGAACTCTGTATGAGAGAAAGATTTCTTGTGTTTCTGAACCACACTTGAAGGGTTAAGAGGTATTGAAGGATAGACTAAAAGGAAACTCTTGGAAAGAGGAATTCACTTGTCTCCTTGGCATACCAGCAGATGGCTTAGGTTTCACAAATGACAGGAGACATGGTGCTCCTGAATCAGTCTCCAGCAACCCCCTTATAAGTTACAGTGAAGAAATTCAGAAAGTTTCCCCTGTGCTTTCAGGTAATATTTGCACTCTCACTCTTCTGATGTTCTCCCATTTCCTGTGTTTTCTTTTCCACTCCAGTCTGGTTTTTTGCAAGACAGAACAACAGATTTGTATCCAACTTCACAGAATCATCATAGAATTGTAGAGTTGGGTCTTCTAATACAACCCTCTGAAAGGCAACTTCTTCCCCTTCCTGGCTCTTTCACTTTCCCCCACAGCAAAGCTGTGCCTTTCAGTTGCAGCCTCACAGCTCCTTATTTGGCGATTCTCTGCCTTTAGTCTCTTTCCTCTGTCTCAGTAACAGCAATTAGTACTGTAAATGGTTCAGGAAATGCATTATTAACCCATTCTTCACTATATTTTTTCTCTAGTGGGCATTTCGAGCTGCAGAGAATTGAATTGATGCTGGAGGAGACTCTTGAGAGTCCTATGGACTGCAAGAAGATCAAACGTATCCATTCTGAAGGAAATCAGCCCTGAGTGCTCACTGGAAGGACAGATCCTGAAGCTGAGGCTCCAATACTTTGGCCACCTCATGAGAAGAGAAGACTCCCTGGAAAAGCCCCTGATGTTGGGAAAGATGGAGGGCACAAGGAGAAGGGGACGACAGAGGACGAGATGGTGGGACAGTGTTCTCGAAGCTACCAGCATGAGTTTGACCAAACTGCGGGAGGCAGTGGAAGACAGGAGTGCCTGGCGTGCTCTGGTCCATGGGGTCACGAAGAGGCGGACGTGACTAAACAACAACATCTAAGCCTTTGCAATTCTCTCTGTGCTTGTATGCGTGCACAGTGGTCTTCGGTAAAGGAGATGCTAATTTCCCCAAATTAGCCTCTTGGTAAATGCATGTGGAATATACCTGTAGGTGCCGATGTTTGCAGTGGTCTCCTAGCAAGTCTGGTAACATCTTAAGATAGGCTGTGCCTGAGGCTCTGCTCACAGGCTCACCATTAAGGCCAAGCAGTTTAAGAAATAATAAGAGTTTGGCTGATTAACATTAACATGTTTGTGGAAGGGAGATTATAATAATTATTATAATAATTAAAGTTTGGTGGACACAAGAGATGGCCTGGATCTATGGAACTTTGCCCCCAACTCCAAAGAAGGTACTTACTTGTAGGCTAGTTTACTTTTGAGTGGGTCTTCAATACCTTTTTAGTTCAATTGGCCTTTGTGTTTTAAACAATAACTGCTTTAAACTAAAATACTGCCGTATTGGTCTGGACTGAGATCTGCTTTACACTATCCTTAGTGTGGAAAAAATAGATGGTGTATGTGTGTACACACAATTATAAGCTGCTTTGGGGAAATGTCTGTTTGAAAGATGAAGTGGAATCCTTAAATAAGTGTATTCATGAGCTGCATCAGTTGTATGCTGGTGAGAGAACTATGGCAATGACCCAACAAACGGGGTGAGTTGTGTACTCAGTGTTATCTCTCTTTGAGCTTAGACCCAGCGACCATGGAGCCTCCTTGCTGCATTAACCAAATCGCACTCTCATGTCCTCTGCTTCCGCCTTCACTCTCCCTACTTCCATAGCTGGCTCTGGGCAGAGCAGTGGGGAGCGGGGATGTGCAAAGATCCTGGTTAGGTGAGTGTAGGCAATTTCCAGAGAGCATCCTCACCCCAACCCTCACATGAGCCACTGAGCAGAGGATGGGAGCCCAGCACAGCTTATTGACCCAGGACTTTTCATTTTAATCTGACTGCACTGCTTGATAAATCCATAAACCACACCTAAAAATAGAGCTAGATCTCTCTGCAGCCCCTTGTAAATCTTACTAAATGTATTTACCACAAAGCCGGGTAGAAGTAGGGAAAGAGTCCAAGTTGGGAGTATAATCTGATGCTATGGAGGAAGGGGTTGAGAGGAAGAGGGGAAGGGTCAGAACTGGGAGCATGTTTACATGCGCAGGAGCAGTGGTTGGCAATATGCAAAAGTTGTGTTTTCCTTTCACAGTAGGTGTGGCATTTCTCTAGTTTTGTGTTTCTGCATAGGATTTTTCAATTTTTTATTTGGCAGCTCATAAACATTCATTTGGTGCATTCTGTAGAGCTTTTCCAGGATCATCCTAAACTCATTTTATTTAGCAAAAGAAATTACCAACGGCATTGTCAGACACTTTCTCTGTCACTTTTATCCTGCCTTGTGTCAAGTCGTGTCCACGCCACACATTTAAAGCACACTCAGACCTCTTTCAAAGCCATTGCTTTCCTCAAGGAATCCTGGGACTTGTGGTTTGTTCAAGGGTCTTCTAACAACTCTCCGTGCCCTTAACAAATATAGTTGCACCTGCAGCCAATTGGAAGCCGCGCCTTGTTTTTGAACGGTTCTGGGACTCCCGGACTCCCGGAACGCATTCTGTTCGAGAACCAAGGTACAACTGTATTGTTAGAATAAATTAACAGTGGTTACTGTGGATTTTTCAGAACTATTGTTAAAGGATATGCAAACCTGCAAGATGAAGGCTGGATTGTCTCCATCCCATGTGCATCAGGCTGAGATTTTATTTTAAATAAATCGTAAGATGGCAACACACAGCTTCCGTAACTGGGGGAGGTGTGTTACTGGGGGTACAAGCACAGGCCAAAGGAATCCACCACAGCCAGATGGTGGTACCTGCACGACTTTTAATGATGTGATTGGCATCCCTCTAAGATAGTAAATCCATTTAACAGGGATCTGCCATTTCTGTGTCACCTTCAGCACAATGGGTACATGCCATACACTCAAGGCATGCATGCATGCACACCTGAATCCTGGGAACTGTAGTTTGCTAAGGGTGCTGGGAATTACGGCTTTATGAAGGGTAAATGACCATTCCCAGGATTACTGTGTTTGCACGTGTGCTTTAAATGTATGGTCTGCGCACAGCCCACTGTTGAATGTAACAGCTGTGAAGAACAAATGACGCTGCCTGTCCCGGGTCTCCGCAGGGGTCTTTCCTCCCAGCGTTGCTGCTGGAGTCACGTTAAACTGTTGACAGAGCTTGGGATCGTCTGCGTGCTAGGCATGGGCTCTGTACCACTGAGCTTACGTTACGGCCCCTGGAACTGTCAGGCAATTAAATGGAGACCTTCTGCACGAAAAGCCGAAAATGTGCGGTGGTCTCTGCGCGTAAATGTGTGGGGCACGAACGGGCGAGGTGCGCAGGGGCGTGTGTGGGAAGGTGAATGACAGGCCCTTGCCAAGACTGCCACACGTGGGTTTAATCGTCTGGCAAGTTCACCGACAGCCGCCCTAGGAATCGAGTAGCTTTAGCTCCCTGCAATCCTGCGCCCGGGGTAGACTTCATTCTGGCAGCAGCGAGAGAGATTTCAATCCATTTTGTTGCCTTTGGGCAGAGGCAGCTGCCTGTAGATTCCCCCTCCCCGCTGTCAAAACCCATAATCGGCGTGTCCCCCTTCCCCGCCTCAAAGGTGCCTTGAAAGCGAGGAGTGGGGAGGCTGGTGCTTTCCGGGTGCAGCCCCGGCGTGGAGGGGGAGTTGCAGCTGCGAATGGGAAGGTGAGTTAAGTGTCTCTAAGCTGCCTTGTGCATGTGATTAAAATGCACTGTTTGTTTTACTTAAGCACAACAGTCGGAGAGAGTTACAGGGCAGTGAGCTAGAAAATAACATTTACAGAAACAACGCTGCCTCCGCCAAGTTCCCTGACCTTTCCAAACCTCATTATTTCACACTTTGCACACACTTCCCTGGCGGGGGGGGGGGGGGAGGAGGGGTGCTGGATGGAAGACATGTGAGCGAGCGGCAGGAGAGGGAGAAGACAGTGCGCAGAGCCCCGGACAGACTTATTTCGCACGGCCCCTTCCCTCCCGCCACTATCGCGCGGACAGGCTGGCTGCTGCTGCTGCTGCAGATCGATGCTTGGTGGCGCTGCAATGCTATATGACGCAAGGCAATCCGACTCTGCAGCCTGCTGGCACCCCGCCCTGTGCTCACTCCAGCCCGGAGCAGCAGCCTGAGAAAGGATGCAGAGCGGCCTGGGAAAAGAGCTGATCCCAGGATAAGTGAGCGCGGACAGGGAAGCAAAGCTCTTGGCCTGAAGCCGGGCAGAAAGGCCGCATTCCTGGGAGATGCCTCTCGCTCTGTGTGGGAGAGGGTGTTACACGCAGGGCCCCCGGGATTCACACAGCCCGTTCCCGCAAAGTGCTCTTCCCCTGAAGCCCCTCTGCGGACATCTCTCAGTCGCAGGACCTAAGCAAGTGTGTGTGTGTGTGTGTGCAGCCATTGAATTTTTTTAAAAAAGCAGATAACCCCAAATCAATTCTGTTAGTATAACTAGAGCTGCACATTTTAAACATTTAAAATTCTGGACCCCACGGTGGAGCCCAGGTAGAACCAGCGGGGTGGAGCCTGGCAGAACATAGATCCTGATTGGAGTTAGTTGGCAGAAGCCATTGACATAAGAAAAGGATGCTCACAGCAGCTCAAGTCATTTCCCCAATGCAGGAATCCCTGGTTAAAAAAAAAGAGAAAAGGTCTGGTCACTGGTGGAGGAACTGGAGTGCGGAGGGAGAGGACCGCCCCTGGCACCACTATTCCGGTAGAGTGCCATCGCAGCGCCCTCTGGACACGTGCTGTGCACCCTCCTGTGTGCTGGGCGCCACGCCCTGGGGGGCACCAGCCATGCCCCTGTCTGCCCTCCGCCCCTGGTAGCAGAGCATGCAGCTTTGCCACTGCTCCTGGTATCAGTAGCATAGTTCCCTAAGCTCTCCTTAACCCTGCAGAGGGGCAAGCGCTTAACCCTGCTGCCCATCTTACTTACCCCTTTGCCCGGCATCTTGCTATGGAAAGCCTTTCCCTCATGGTAGATTTCCAACAAGACGCTTGAGCACAATTGTCCAGAATGGCCCCCTCCAGGATGAATCCACTGTGGATGGTACCTTTGTGTAGTAAAGGAAGCAGGGAGTGCCATGGGTGCCATGCAAGGACCAGAGGAGGTCTGTGGCATTTCTGGGGGACAGGGCCCCAGCCTCTGGGTCAGCTCTGCTTAGCAAGATCCTTTTAGGCAGAGAACAATTCAGCCATAGCAACAGTTGCTAAGCTCTTGCTTGAACTCTCAAGTTTCAATTCCCACCAAACCTTCACAGCTGGGAACATGTTTACACACAATTACTGCACCATAATTAGTGTGCGGCAACAGAATCCCCATAAGAGAATAGAGGTGGCTATTTGGCTGGGTGGGGTACAGGGGTGGGATGGAAGGGGGCAGTTTCATAATGAGATGAACCCATTACTGGTAAAAGGCACAGAAGTCAAAACCGGCACATAATTTCTGAGAGCAGATGCCAAACTCCAGCCTCTCTGGAAGTCACAGGATACCGTCCCCCATCACAGATATGTGTGCTTATTCGGGTTGTGGTAGGTGGAGAAAGAGCCCAGAAAAGTAATGTTACAGATTTGGTGGGGGTGGGGGAACCACCCTAAACCGTAGAAATTGATAAGATGGTCAGATTTTCATTGATTGGGATATGGATGAAAGTACAAGCTGCAGAACTGTGCCGGACAAGGAATCCCTGGACTGGCTTATGCAAAGAGCAAATCTGTTAACATGACAGAAGAAGAAGAAGAAGAAGAGGAGGAGGAGGAGGAGGAGGAGGAGGAGGAGGAGGAGGAGTTTGGATTTGATATCCAGCTTTATCACTACCAAAAGGAGTCTAAAAGCAGCTAACAACCTCCTTTCCCTTCCTCCCCCACAACAAACACTCTGTGAGGTGAGTGAGGCTGAGAGACTTCAGAGAAGTGTGACTAGCCCAAGGTCACCCAGCAGCTGCATGTGGAGGAGCAGGGAAGCAAACCCAGTTCCCCAGATTATGAGACTACTGCTCTTAACCACTATACCACACTGGGGGATCCATCAACCACAAAAGGGGTAAGAATCATTTGGCCTGGGGAGACAGATGTTGCCAAGGTGATGGGGGGGGGTGTTTGAGGTGACAGGAAAAGAGAGTTTTTGAGCAAGGGGTTCTGGGAATAAGAAGGAAGAAGACTTGGATCCATCTAGGGAAGGCTGGCTGGGAGAGATGCCTTGGACTCCATGGCTGCACAAGCCCCTCTTGAAATGACCATGCTGTGAGATCTGGGCTCCCTGCATGCAGACTGAAGGTGTAAATAGGTGAATAAATCACATTTCTTAAAGCTACAACATGTCTCAATTCTCCAAAGGAGTACAGAGCCTGCTTAAGTGCCTGGAACCCCATGGACTCTTGCTGCTGCTTGGCAGAGAGAGTGGGAGACACCCAACTTTTGTAACAGTAACAATTGTTAGATGATAGTGACATTTGTCCTGGTACAGCTTGGAGGGAGAGGCACACAATGAGCATCAAATATCATATGTTGCATTCCGAGCTGTTTATGTTAAGTTGAGTATCTTTTTTCAGTATGGAAAAATTATGCGTGCTTTCAAGAGTGAAAAGCTTGGTGAGGGCATCAGGCCAGGGAGAGGGGAACCCCCGTAGCTTCTCCTGAGCCTGCAGCCTCAGCCTTTTGGGGCCTGGAGCTGTGAGCTGAAGGGCACAGCTAGCAAAAGTGGGTGGGCTGCTTGACCTAGGTCACCCCTCTGTTGACACGTATGCGCCACGGTGGAAGGTCTCCACTTTCTGACAGTATTTCTGGGAGATGCACCTGGTTTTTCCCCCTAGATATGCAGCCAGTGTTATGAGATCCAGGAAAGTCCTGGAAGCCATTCTGGGAATTGCTATGAGTGTATATGCAGACTGAAAAACTGAAAGCACTAATGGCATGGGCTTGGATGTAGCATCAACCATAAGAGCTTAGGTCAGTATTTGTACCAGTGCAACTGTCAGACCAGAAAAGTGCTTTCGTGATTTTAAAAAGGTTGTGTGGTCAAGACCTAATATGTCAGGCTTTGGCAAAAATGCACTCTCCTCTCCAGCAGCAGAATGCATATGCCATTTGAAAGCCCAGCTCGGCTCCTCTTCCTGCCCTATGATTTATGCCTGTTTAGACTGTGCCAAGCCTTCCTTGATCACAAAGGCAGTGCGCTCCTGGGCTGCTGCATGTTAAACTGACCTCAGGCAGCCCATGGTGGACATTCTGCCTCCTTCCTGCACTCAGCTATCAGTCCTTGGAGCTACCTTACAGGGCAGCAAAAGTGTCTGCTAAGTGTCTGCCTTTGTCTCTTTGCTGTGCTCAGCAGGAGACTTCCATTCCCATTCCTAGAAATCCTCAAACACTCCAGATGCTTTGTCATTTAAATGTAATCAGCTCCATTCTCCTGCAGCAAGGAAATGAGCTGGGTTTGCTTGTGGGTTTGCCCACAAGTGTTTAAGTGGAGCTGGTGCCGGCACATAGTCACTTAGCAGCCATTCTTGATGGCTGCTGCTCCTTGCAAAAAGGAGGGGGGAAAACAATGGCATTTGCTAGCAGGAGAAGGAAAACGTCCTCACTGAATTGATTTAAATTACACTTTGATTGGGAACAGATGTAAGAGATAATGGTAGTGAGACAGGTACCTGTGAGGAGGCGGTGATGCAGGCAGGGCCCAGCAAGCCTGATGTCTCATTTATTCGGTGCAGAGAGGAATGGAGCCTAGCAAGAGTGCAAGGACAGCTTGCTAAGCTGGCTTCCTCTCCACAACCAGGCTGGCTTTTTTGCTCACGGCTTCCAGAATCTGGTGCAGGAGGCAAGAGCTATTTCCAATGAACGCTCAAGTTCCTCCAAAGCCAGAAGGCGCAGAGAGGATAACAAAGCAATCATAACTTAGGCCAGGCAGCAGCAGGATGTGCCAGAACTGCATAGTTCCCACTGCAACCCTCTTGCTCTTGCCAGGTGGAGAGCGGGCACCCCCTGTGCCAGCCTGGAGCTGGCATGGTATTTGGGCCTGGTGGCTGTGGGACCAGATGAGCCAGTCTCTGTAACCCCCAAGTGCCCCTGTTTTTCAGGGACATCCCTGATTTATAGAAGCCAACCTGGTTTCTGATTTGATCTGGGACTGTCCCACTTTTCCTTGGAATGTCCCTATTTTCATTGGAGAAATATTGGAGGGTATGGAGTTATCTAACCCCCGAGCTGTCTGAAGGCAATCCTATACAGTGGTACCTCTGGATGTGAATAGGATCCGTTGCGGAGCCCTGTTCGCATCCTGAAGCAAATGCAACCCGTGTCTGAGGGTCGCGATTCGCCGCTTCTGCACATGCGCATGACGTCATTTTGAGTGTCTGCGCATGCGTGAGCAGCGAAACCCAGAAGTAACGCACTCCATTACTTCCAGGTCGCCGTGGAGCATAACCTGAAAATGCTCAACCTGAAGCACATTTAACCCGAGGTATGACTGTATAGGGAAGTTTTTTTAATGCTTAATGTTTTATTATGTTTTTATATATGTTGGAAGCTGCCCAGAGTGGTTGGGGCAACCCAGTAAGACGTGTGGGGTATAAATAGTAGAATTATCATTATGGAATGGGATGTCCCTATTTTCATTGTGGAAATGCTGGAAGGTATGCCAGAATGCCCCAGAGTGTGCTTTCGACAGGCTTGGTGGGTCACTGCTGTGTGGGAATGTTCTGGGGTGCAGGAGAGGATATATTGACTAATTATATCCTTATCCAACTTGTGCTAACAAGTTCCCAAAATATCAGCAGAGTTTATAAACATTCCCCTTTAAGTTCGCAACGGTAACGTGTGCACAGGTTCGCTAGAACCTCTATAATAATTACTCTGGTAATTTCCCCTTTTGTTCCCTCTTAAAATACAAGACACGACACAGTCTTTATAAAAGTATAAAAGAGTTTACTCACGTTCTGTTCACAATATGATCCCAGAAGGCAGACAGCTTAAAAAGGTTACATACATTCAGAATCTATCTTGTAGCAAGATAGACCTTATCTCCTCTCTTGGCTGGGAGCCAAGAGAGCACCCTTAGATGTTTCCTCATCAAAGGAAGATGGCAGAGAGAGAGAGTGGCTGCCTGCCCTGTGCTTTTGTCATTACCTGCACAGGTGAGGCCACACCCACCTCTGGTCACATGCGGAGGAAGTCCGTCCCCAGGAAGTTTACCTGCTTGCTGGACAGACATCCCTCCCCATGTTCTAACATGTACACTCTAGGAATGTTGTCATTAACTGCTCCTGTGTTTACATCCCACATGCTGTGTGCCAGAAGAGTGACGCTGGCATCACTCCATAGGCAGAGGCAGGTAGAACTGTTTTGGGCTGGGGGGAAGAGAGACCCCTGCCCCACCCACCTCCCCCACATCTGCACATTGCAGCAGGTGGAGGACTGTTAGTGGCAGAATGGGAAATGATGATGATGAGACATGCCTGATCTGTAATTGACGCCCCGTCCCTTTTTTGGGTGTGGTTCCCTTCACAGCTCAGTAGAAGCTATGTTATACGAAGTCACACCAATGGCCTGCCTGGCTGATTTTTTTCTACCCCGACTGGCCGTGGCTCTCCAGGAGACATTCTGTGGATTGAACCTGGCTTCTGTCATGCATTTGGAGGTGGGGAAGAGAGGGTTGGGATAGGATGGTTCTCCAAGGGAACTAGCAGAATGAGATAATGCAAGATGAACACACCCTTGCTCTTAAGCCAAATGAATATGTATTTGGCTCCACTGAGAAGCTTTTTTGAGAGATGCTAGCTAAATTCCCTGACTCCTGCACTTTGATGGCTTGGGCTGGGATAGCTCTCTAGGAGGCACAGCCCTTTTAACTGGTTTTGTGTCCTTCCTCTCTGGCCGCCAGGATGATTTGCAGCTTGCTAAATACCTGCATGGCTGATCATCTGCTGCAGATAGAGCAGAAAGCAATCACTGGGGATATGCTGTCGAGCTGCACTTTTCTTCCCTAATCTTCTTATTTCATTTTAGCATTTACAATAACCCAGCCAGTAATCCTGACATCAAACACACAACATGCTCTTCCAAGCCGCACCCGACGTCAGGATGCGCTGGTGCAGGCAGGATCTGCCGGCTCAAAGTCTCCAGATAACGCAGGGAAGAAAGACGGGAGGGAGAGGGAGAGAGCGCCTCTCGTAATCAGCTGACAGCGCACAGGCCCATTGTGTCTTGATGTTCTATTGTCCGCTGGAAGGCAAAGCTGCTACAACCCAGCTGCATTCCGAGACTCAGAATCCTGGAGTTGGAAAGGACCTCAGAAGTCATCTAGTCCAGCCTCCTACGAAGGAACCCCACAGCATCAAAAAAGTTGTTGAGTTTTTGTTGTTGTTGTTATGTGAGGCTGACAAATGTGCCAAGCACTCACTTATTTGGGGAAGATGAAGCTGAGAAGACACAATCCCGTTTGGTCAAGATAGTTTCCACTGCACGGCTTCAAAAGCCACTTGGGTCTGTCTGTGCTCAGGGGCCAAATACAGAAGGATCTCCCTGCAAGTGTGTGTGTGTGTGTGTGTGTGTGTGGGTGGGTGGGTGGAGGTTAATAACAGGGATGTGCATCAACCACAAGATTTTGTCCGAAACTCAGATTGGGTTTTATGGTTTGGATGGATTCAGAGGCTAGGCAGTTCAGTTCAAGTGCAACTCCTAATCTTGCTTCAAAAATCTGAAGCTTTGTGTCCTCTTGTTCACTGTTGTGGGGAAATCGACAAATAACATTCTTGTTATTGAAATAATTGAATGCAATTTGCAGGCATAGTAGCAATTGGCAGGCCTGCTAAATTGCAGACAAATAGTTCAAGGGTAGTTTTTTTGTGTGTGATGGGAACCTGTAAATATGATTTTTTTAAAAATAAGAAAAGGACCATCTCTTACTGTTTTATTTTTTGGCATAATTGGAAGAAACTTCAGACATGGAAGCCTCTCTTTCCATACACCACCATTTGATAACATGTTATGACAGTGTATAATGATAAAACATAAACCCCTGTTAAAAGCCATGAGGATACCTGCCAAATCTCTGGCAGGTATCTCAGTGTGGGACCAGCAATGTTAAATGCCCAACATTTAGTTGAGGCCAGACGGGCCTCTGTAATGAAGGAGACAGCTAAGAGAGCTCCTTTGGATGACCTCAGTGACTGACCTGGCATCTAAGGACTCAGAGAGTCTTTAAGGTATCCTGGGTCTCAGTTGCTCAGGGCTTTGTATACCAACACAAGAGTAATACTGGCAAGCCAGTGCAGACATGCTGCCAGCCTAGTTGCTGCATTCTGCCCAGTTCAGCTTCTAGGTCCCTAGAAGCTGCAATGCTTTCCAGAGTTCTAGCTCTGAGGGGAATCTCCTGCACTCACTTTTGACTTTTTGCTCAAAATTCAGGTCTTTGTCCCCTTTTGAAGGGGAGTCAGACCCCAAATTCATGACAGGGTGTGAACACTGGAGCAGATCTTTAATGGTGAGGAGAAACAGTTCTTTAATTTATTCTATAATATCCCAATTATGGGTTTATGTCTGTAGAGATGGGTCACACCTACAGGTGGGAGAGGGGTGCTGCTAAACTGGAAGAGTTTGAGGAGGAGAGGTGGACTTTTTTCAACATGCTTCTGAGAGTAGCGGATGTCTTCATGAAACAGGGCCTTGCTGAACTAAGATCATGGCATTTTTGTGACCGCTAAATCTAAATGGTCCCCCGTTCCCTTAATCCATTCATGGCACAATCCACCAGTGTGAACCCAGCTGAAAATCCAGCTTTCAAGATCAGCGTGAGGAAACTGCCTGGTGTCATGGATCGGCCCCGTCTGTTACTGCCCAAAATCTGCTTCCTGAGGCAGATGCTGCTCATCTCCTGGATCATAAGCTGCTTCTGGATTTCTTTGACAGCGTTCTCTGTCATGAGAGCAGCCCTGCTGGATTAAGAGCAGAGGTCCATGTCACTTTGTGTTCTGTTTCTAATAGTAGCCAACCAGATGCCACAAGGAAAGCCAGTCCTCCCTTGTGGTTTGTCCCTAGAATCTGGCCTTCAGAGATAAACTGCCTCTGAAAATGGAGGTTCCACTTAGTGCCATAGTTGGTAGCTGATCATAGGCCCAATCTTCTGTGAATTTGTCTAATCCCCATTTCATGGTGTGACTACAAGCCATGTTTGCTGTTTTTTGTCCGCTCGCCTCCTCCCTCCTAGCGGAGGAGTGTTTGCTGGCTGATTTCACACCCAGGTTCCCATGCACTGGCCTCAGGCAGCGGGGACTGTGCAAGCAGCCTGGATGAAATATCAACAAATACCTGTGCAAGATTATATTAAACAATGGCAGCACAAAGCTATTAGCAGGAGCGGGAGGCGGGGGACCCTCTTACTAAAACACAAACCAAAGGAGGCTAAATTGTGGGGTTGGAAGCATTTGTCTAATAGCAGTATTCTGCAGAAATTCAGCCAAAGGGAATAAATTCCTGCTGCAATGGGAAAAAGGGGCCAGGCACAATAAGAATAAAATCACATATATGCAGAGTCAGGAGGGGTCTGAAGAGCAATATAGTAGAATCCTTAGCTGCCTTGGGGGGCCTTTTTGGCTGAAAGGTGGCATAGAAAGGAACACCAACTCCAGGGCTAATACTTGGGAGTAGAACACAGAGGGGTGTTTTAAAGCAGGCCTGTATTTAGTAAATAATGGAAATCAATGCAAATTATAAATATCCTGCATTCACTAAATAAACTCACCTGTGACATAAACAAATGAATCATTTGCAGGCAGATATAAGACAAAACAGTTAGCTTTCCTTATTTGGTGCTAGCTACATATATATTTCCTTATTTGGTGCTAGCTATATATATATGCTATCAGGGACGCGGGTGGCGCTGTGGGTAAAACCTCAGTGCCTAGGACTTGCCGACTGTATGGTCGGCGGTTCGAATCCCCGTGGCGGGGTTTGCTCCCGTCTTTCGGTCCCAGCTCCTGCCCACCTAGCAGTTCGAAAGCACCCCTAAGTGCAAGTAGATAAATAGGTACCGCTTTATAGCGGGAAGGTAAACGGCGTTTCCATGTGCTGTGCTGGTGCTGGCTCGCCAGAGCAGCTTTGTCACGCTGGCCACGTGACAAGGAAGTGTCTCCGGACAGTGCTGGCCCCCGGCCTCTTAAGTGAGATGGGCGCACAACCCTAGAGTCGGACACGACTGGCCCGTACGGGCAGGGGTACCTTTAACCTTTACCTTTATATATATATGCTAGATATATATATATATATATATATATATATATATATATATATATATGGAGGGATGTGGGTGGCGCTGTGGGTTAAACCACAGAGCCTAGGACTTGCTGATCAGATGGTCGGCGGTTCGAATCCCCGTGACAGGGTGAGCTCCTGTTGCTCGGTCCCTGCTCCTGCCAACCTAGCAGTTCGAAAGCACGTCAAAGTGCAATTAGATAAATAGGTACCACTCCGGTGGGAAGGTAAACAGTGTTTCCATGTGCTGCTCTGTTTCTCCAGAAGCGGCTTAGTCATGCTGGCCACATGACCCGGAAGCTGTATGCCAGCTTCCTCAGCCAATAAAGCGAGATGAGCGCTGCAACCCCAGAGTTGGCCACGACTGGACCTAATGGTCAGGGGTCCCTTTACCTTTACTTTTTTATATGAGGAAAGCTCTTGAGCTGCCCACCATTTCTTTAAGTCAAGTTGTCACATACCTCCCGCCAGTCTTCTTCTTCTGCAAAGAGGGTCTTTAAAGGGGCTGACCCAGGGCCAGATTTAGGTGTGATGAGGCCCTAAGCTACTGAAGGTAATGGGGCCCTTTATATGTCCAACTTTGTCAGCAACAAATTGCTACTTTTTGTGTTGAATATATGCTATATGGTGATTTATGAACCTAATAGGTATCTAAAGCCATTTGCAAATACAAAATATGTATTTTATCAAAGTAATTGTTGAACTGAAACACAATTAAGAAAAAGTATATTAATAGTGAAATACAATTAAGAAGTAGTATATTTTTTGGGGTGCCCCAAGAGAGTGGGGCCGTAAGCTATAGCTTGTTTAGCTTATACATAAATCCTGCACTGGGCCTACCTGAGGAAGGTACGTGAGGAAGAAATAGCCAAGGCTTTCCCCCTCCCATGAGCCAGGAAAGTGCCTTTGAAAACCTTGAGTTGCTGCTTGCAATTTGTTCCCCTCCCAAGATCAGAGGATCCAGTTCCCTTTGCAGCTCCAGGGATCCAAGACAGGATCTTCTATGAAGCTGCCAAACCTTGTGAGTAAATTTGAACAACAAATGTCAAGACCGGATCTTCTGTGAAGCTGCCCAGTCTTGCTGATTCTTGAATGAGTGTTGTGCTTAGGCTACAAATAGTTCAGTTTTAGAATATTTTGTATTCTGTTTCACCTTCGGCCTGCTTCCCCCTACCTTTATTCCTAATAAAGTTTCTTAATTTGACTGTTGAAGTGTGTATGTTTGCCAGCCTCAGGGTTTCAGAATCCCCATGTGCCCAGACACTTGGCATTTGGGCTCCTGGGAGTTTGGGATTAGAGTTGTAAGTGACCAGCACACTCTTCTGAGGTCTGGGAGAGATGCAGGGAGAGGGAGAGGGAGAGAGGGTTGCTGCTACACTCCTGAAGCCTTATTTACCTAGGGATCCATCAGCCACGCCATCCCCGGACCTTGGAGGGAACAAAAGTACCAGGAAAGCAAAATCTTCTTTGGAGAAAAAGTTTATTGAAATCTGTGCACAGAGACAATATCTGTACACAGAGACAACCAGCTGGATAGCTCCTGAAAATATACTGGCTGTAAAGCAAGACACTTCAGCAAACTTTCTTATACTCTCTGAGCACTCTCCCCCCTCCCATACCTTCTCAAATTATTCCCTTACATGGCACATCTATATTGCTTGCTAAACACATTTTATTGCTTGCTAAACATTCCTCCCCTCTCCTTTGTACACGTGTCTTTTCTCATCTTTGCATTAGTAAGCATAAGACAGGAAAAGGGGGCCTCTTTAGCAGGCCTGGTTAAATCTGCACTTTTGACCTGCCAGCCAAATTTAGCAGGTCTGGTTAGTTATTGCTAACAGCAGCGGTTTCTTGCTAGCTGGCTAGGCAGGAAACGAACTTTTGACCTGCCAGCCAAATTTTGCAAGCAGTCACTGGCGGTGTGCTAACTGTCTGGCCAAAATTTGCAGAAGTAAGATTAGCACAGGATTAGCACAGGAATTTACTGCAGATAGTATTTGAGAGCAACCTTTCTTAGGTACAGAGTTCTAAGCACAGAAAATATTGAGAGAAACCTTTTCCCATCTCCCTTTACTCCCTCCTCTTCTTTTGAACAATCTATTACTTAGATTCGTTCTGGGGTAGGGGTCTATATTCTCTCATTACAGCAATCACGCGAGGTCCCATCATGCGAGACATCATCTTTCCCATCATATTCTGCAAGCATTGCATCAAGCAGGGAATACAAAAGCAAAAAAGCAATAGAAGCATTATTGGGCCTATCACCATACTAACCCTGTTGGGTGGATTGAACTCTCGTGCTGCCTCCCTACTGACCAGAGCATATGGAAGCTGAAATCCTGGGGTGGCAATTCTTACTGGCACTTGTTTAGCAATTTCAATGCACACCTGGTTAAGGCTCCCACCCCTGCAATACTTGCATTAAGATAGGTTCCGTCCCATCTAACGCCTGGATTAAGATTAGAACCTGGTCCATCAGATGAGGTTGGTATAGTAACTTCATCAAACCCCTGTTTCCAGTAGTCAATGAGCACGCCATCTCTTACCACCGGCAAGACGAACCAGTCGTAGCAGAGGCCAGCAGGCCAGTAAGGGCGGTATGGCTCGGTAGGGTCAGGGCTGTGGGGCATAGAGCAAATCAATACAGAATATAACAGGAAAAAAAGGAAAAGAGAAAGTCCTTATGAAAGTATTAAATGTCCTGGTGGACTTCCTGGATCAGTCCCGGCACGGGTTTTCACGTTGGGGACGCTGCCCGCGGGCGTCCCTCCCATCCATTTCTTCAGCTGTGCGTTGAGATATCAGCTTCCGGTGTGATATCAGCAGAGCGGTCATCAGCGGAGGGTCTGGAGATGGTCAGCCGAAGGGGTTAATCAGGATTTAACTGCACAGTTCAATCTATAGTGGTCACTCTGGTGTGGTGGACCCAAGGGGTGATGCCGGCGAGTTTCACGGCGGTGGGTGTGGAGAGCAGGACGGTATAAGGTTCCAGCACGGTTGTAGCTGCGTCCGTGCCCAATCGTTTACCCACACTTCATCACCTGGCTCGAACTGATGCAGCCAACACACAGGGGTTGCGAGCCTGGGTCCACCTGTCGAGACAAAAGAAAACTCGGAAGAATATCTGGACTTAATTATTCAATTGCATATCCTGACCAGCATGTGGGGACAACATTCTGACATATGGGACCGGTCTCCCAAGCACAATTTCAAAGGGTGACAGGTGGGTTCGCTTTGACGGGAGACTGCGGACCCTGAGTAATGCCAAGGGCAACATGGTCACCCAATTAGACCCGGTTTCCTGTGTCAGCTTGGACAGCTGATTCTTTAGAGTCCTGTTCATTCTCTCTACCTTTCCAGAACTCTGGGGTCTATAAGCAGTATGCAGCTTCCAGTTGATCTGGAGCGCTTTTGCCAGTCCCTGTAGGACTGCATGAACAAATGCTGGTCCATTGTCAGATCCTATGGACCTTGGCAATCCATAGCGAGGGATGATTTCCCTAAGCAGGCACCTGGTTACTTCAAATGCCTTTTCAGTCTTTGTTGGCCATGCTTCGGCCCATCCGGTGTAGGTGCACACTGCCACCAGCAGGTAGCGGTGTAGTCCACAACGGGGTAATTCAGTAAAGTCCACGACAAGATCTTCCATAGGTGCAGTTCCACTGCGCTGAACTCCTGGGGGAGCTAGTGGTCCGGTTCTGGGATTATTCTTTTGACACAGCAGGCATTTCCTGGAAATCTGGGCTGCCAGTTGGTAGAGGTGGGCTATATAGAAGCATTTCTCCAGCTGCTTGGTTGTAGCATCTGGTCCTATGTGGGTTGAATCATGGTATCTCTGAGTAACCTGCCGAGAAAGGGACTCTGGAATCCATATCCTGTCATCAGGGGTAAGGTACCATCCTTCTTTGGACAATGTCAGCTCCTGAGCGTCTGCAGTGTCCCTTTCCTGCTTCGTATAAGCTGGCTTGTCAGTGGTGCTTAAAATCTCTTCTGGGACCAGTGCTCCAATAACCGAGGCGGGGGCCAGTTCTTGGGCTGCTTCCTTGGCCACTCTGTCTGCCAATCGGTTTCCTCTGGCCACTTCTCCTGATCCAGTCTTGTGTCCATAACAATGGATAACTGCCACTGCCTCGGGCTCCCATACAGCATCCAGAAGGTTCAACAAGGCTTGTGGGTGGGCCACCTGGCTTCCTCTGGAGGTAAGCAAACCTCTTTCTTTCCATAAGGCTCCATGGGCATGTAAAGTCAGGAATGCATACTTAGAATCTGTATAAATGTTTATCTTCTGTCCCTTTGCCAGGCTCAGGGCTCTGGTAAGCGCAGTTAGCTCTGCCAGCTGGGCCGATGTTCCAGGCGGGAGTGACTTTGCTTCGATCACCTGGTCTTCCAGGGCTACCACTGCATAACCTGCCTTCCAGTGTCCAGCCTCAATGAAGCTGCTTCCATCCATAAACCATGATGGCCATTGGGTATCTGCTTCATCTTTAAGGTCAGGCCTGCTAGAATACACTTCATCCATTACTTCAATGCAATCATGCGTGGGCTCCTCACCTACTCCTACCGGTAATAGGGCAGCTGGGTTGAGGGTTGTGGTGACTTGGAATTTCTAACGCGGATGTAGTAGCATCTGACATTTCCTCATTTTAGCCTGGGAGAGGAAATAGGTGCCTTTCGGCAGATGGCACACTGACTCTTTCCTAAGCGGCCTCGCCCTCCTCTTCTTCTTCTAACGGTGGACCTCCCGTCTTCAGGGCCATCAACTTCTTTGCCTGGTACTTCTCCTTTTTTCTTCTGGGCCTCTTCCTCTCTCTGATTATAAGTGGTTTGGGCTATTTTCTAACATCCATTTCAGGGTGTGGCCCATCTGGATTTTTCGGCAAATATCGGGCGCTGCTTGGGCTACAAAGGCAGTTTTTATGATAGGGGCATGGATATACTGGCGGTAGGCTTCCTTCAGCTTCTTTAAGTAGGCTCCAGGGGCCTCCTCTGTTCCTTGCACTATTTCTCTGGCCTCCACAAAGTTGGTGAGTTTTCTGGCTGCCCTCCTCATGCCATTTAAGACATTCTGGCGATAAGTGGTGAGGGTATTTTGCCCTTCAATGGTCTGATAATCCCAATTCAGTGTAGTTTCAGGATATCCTGTTGCAACAGCTTGATCTCCTGCCCCCTGCGCTCTCATGTGTGCTCGGGCTTCAGCATGAATTCGCCTATCCTCCTCTGTAGCTAGCAGGGCATCCATCAAATATTGCACATCATAAAAAGTGGGGTTGTATGTTTTAAAAAAATTCCCTCAAACAGCTTAATGATTTTGGCAGGGTTTTCTTCAAATGAAGGGTTTTGGTTCTTCCAATTACAAACATCTGCACTAGAGAAGGGGACATGTTGAACTGTATAAGTTCTATTGGGCACCACCCCGTTAGGTCCCGTGGGAGCCGGAGGGTCATACACTCTATGGAGAGGCATCACTCTGGCCGCGCCCTCCTCCTGTGTTTTATGTGCCCTATGGAGGGTCACTCTTTTCACTGCCTTCCCCACTCTTTCTGCCACTTTCTTCTCTGTTCCCCTACACATCCCGCTGTTTTTAACATATGGGGACTGACGTCCACTTCTCCTGCATAAGGTTCCACATACTTTCTCAAACGTTCTGCCTGTTCTTATTATCACCTATCAACTTAACTAATCTTTTTACAAATTCCTCATCCTCACCATCCTCTTCTCGTTCCTCCCTTTCTCCATCCTCGCCCAGGTCTACCAATGCATTGTCCACGGGATTGGGGGCTGGGCCATCTGTTCCCTGTGGCGGGGGTGGTGCCAGGGCTGTTGCCGGGGCATGAGGCGGTGGGGCATCAAAACTTTTATCTTCTTCCCTCTCTGAATCCTGGAGGACTGGGGGGTTGTCCTCCTGTCTTCCTGACTGAGCAGATACGGCTGCCTGAGACTTTTTGGCAGCATGACTTCAGCCAGGGGGGGGGGGTTCTGTTCCACATTGGTCTTCCATGTGGAAATGTAGGGGATTTGATCAGGGTGGACATTCAAAATGTTCTGATATAATGGATTAATGAGTTGCAAATCAAGGGTCCTGATGGACGGCCAATTTGTTATTTTGGGGTGGGCCAATCTAATTTACACAATGTCCTCATCCTCCCCTCTCATCAGCTTGAATCCCCAAAAGCATTTCAAAGGGGTACTTTTACTTTGGCCAGAACTTATTTCTTCCAGATACTTCACACACAACAGACCTACAATCGCTCGGCCAAGGGGACACTAAGCCCTGGCCCACACTTGACAATTCAGCCACTAGAGTATCTTGACATGCAACATACAACATACAAAACACACCAATATAATTTCAACATGCAACACACAAAACACACCAAAATAATTTCAGCATGCAATACTCAAAACACACCAAAATAATTTTCCCTCCTTCTTCTGTTCCAAATTTTTGCTGGTGGCACTCTCCTGCACAACCAGTCCCCTTTATTCCTGGTGGCTGGCACTCTACTGCACAACCAATCCCCTTATTCCTGGTGGCTGGCACTCTACTGCACAACCAATCCCCTTATTCCTGGTGGCTGGCACTCTACTGCACAACCAATCCCCTTATTCCTGGTGGCTGGCACTCTACTGCCCAACCAGGTGAGGCTGATCAGACCTCGCCCCCCTTTTCCTTGGGGGCCCACGCCCTTTCCCTTGGGCTTACCTTTTTCCGCTGCGGACCTGTCCCCTCGGCGCCGTCCTCTTTGTTTTTCTCCCTCAACAAGATGTCTCCACTGCAGGACAGTGTGGCTGGCTCCCCCCACGAAACAGGTGGGGTGCGCACGGGAGCCTGCAAACGCTGCTGAGCTGTTCACCTTGGTTGAGCCTGGCCCTCCGGTCCGTATTGGGGAGAGGGCTTATCCCGGACGAGCCCCCAAAGAAATGAAGCCTTATTTACCTAGGGATCCATCAGCCACGCCATCCCCGGACCTTGGAGGGAACAAAAGTACCAGGAAAGCAAAATCTTCTTTGGAGAAAAAGTTTATTGAAATCTGTGCACAGAGACAATATCTGTACACAGAGACAACCAGCTGGATAGCTCCTGAAAATATACTGGCTGTAAAGCAAGACACTTCAGCAAACTTTCTTATACTCTCTGAGCACTCTCCCCCCTCCCATACCTTCTCAAATTATTCCCTTACATGGCACATCTATATTGCTTGCTAAACACATTTTATTGCTTGCTAAACATTCCTCCCCTCTCCTTTGTACACGTGTCTTTTCTCATCTTTGCATTAGTAAGCATAAGACAGGAAAAGGGGGCCTCTTTAGCAGGCCTGGTTAAATCTGCACTTTTGACCTGCCAGCCAAATTTAGCAGGTCTGGTTAGTTATTGCTAACAGCAGCGGTTTCTTGCTAGCTGGCTAGGCAGGAAACGAACTTTTGACCTGCCAGCCAAATTTTGCAAGCAGTCACTGGCGGTGTGCTAACTGTCTGGCCAAAATTTGCAGAAGTAAGATTAGCACAGGATTAGCACAGGAATTTACTGCAGATAGTATTTGAGAGCAACCTTTCTTAGGTACAGAGTTCTAAGCACAGAAAATATTGAGAGAAACCTTTTCCCATCTCCCTTTACTCCGAAATAAAAAAATTCCTTCCTGTAGCACCTTAAAGACCAACTAAGTTAGTTCTTGGTATAAGCTTTCGTGTGCATGCACACTTCTTCAGATACACTGAAACAGAAGTTACCAGATCCTTCTATATATTGAGAAGGTGGGGAGGGGTATTACTTAGAAGGGTGGTGGGAATCGGAGATTGGCAGATAGCTGAGATGAGCCTGTTGACGACTCTTAACGACTGTAATAGGTCTTACAGGAAAAGGCAAGGGGTGAGAAGGTGAGAAATGGCTTAGTCATGTATAATGAGATAAGAATCCGATGTCTCTGTTCAGACCAGGTTTCTCCATTGTTTTAAGTTTGGTAATGAGTTGTAATTCAGCAGCTTCTCTTTCCAGTCTATTTCTGAAATTCCTTTGTAGTAAAACAGCTACTTTGAGATCTTTTATAGAATGTCCTGGGAGATTGAAGTGTTCTCCTACTGGTTTCTCTGTTTTGTGATTCTTGATGTCAGATTTATGTCCGTTTATTCTTTGGCGTAAGGTTTGGCCTGTTTGTCCAATATAGAGAGCTGAAGGACCCCTCCCCACCTTCTCAATATATAGAAGGATCTGGTAAATTCTGTTTCAGTGTATCTGAAGAAGTGTGCATGCACACGAAAGCTTATACCAAGAACTAACTTAGTTGGTCTTTAAGGTGCTACAGGAAGGAATTTTTTTATTTCGACTATGGCAGACCAACACGGCTACCCATCTGTAACTGCTACACTCCGAGTAAACCACAAAGGTGCAGGTTGAACATTGCTGACAAAAGGGAGTTGGAGCCCTCAAGTGAGGCTGTGGAGTGAAGCATCCCTCCTTGTCAACTGTGCAGCTCATCCCAGAGCATCAAAATATTCCACACGTTTCATTTTGTTGCAATAAATCTGTTTCTATTCTTGAAACCCAGGACTTGTGCATTAGATGTGTATCGGCAGGATTATATCGTTCTCAACCTATGTCTCCCTTTTTTTCTTTTTTGCTTCCGTGGCCTGAATGCTTGTCTCCTCAGAAGTAAACCCTGTGAAGTGCAAGGGAATTTGCTCACAGGAAAGTGGGAGATGTGTGTAGGATTTCTTCTGTCCCAGGTCAAGTTCTGGGGAGGTGAAAGCAGCTGCTTGGCCCCTTGATGCAGATTGTGGTCCTGATCCAGATTGGGGCTCTACTCTGGTTTCGTATTGGAAACAATACTTGGCATTTATAGAACATGTTTAAATGCTCAAAGCAGCGACCTCTCCCACTCACGAAAAGAATGGGTGACTGGGGTTGTGGGGACTGTCTACCAAAATTGGTTGTGGTTTTGTTTTTTTTGAAGTTTGTTATCTATTTTTCTATTTTTATTCTTTGTTTTGTTTCTTATATCTTTTTATAGTCTTTACTTTTCTTTTTGGTTTTATTTATGTATATTTGATGTGGGTATGTGTTTGCAATTTAATAAAAATAAAACAAAAAACAAAAAACAAAAATGAGCTGCTCCCGATCATCCGCACCTTTGGCCAGAGCAGGAAGGGGAAGAATTCATGTGATGATGTGTATTCTGGCAGCAGGGGCTGGGGCTGACCCTCAAGACCCTACAACTGTGTCCTTTCAGAGCAGACTGTTTTTCTGAACTCTCCTGCAGTCTCTTGAAGGGCTTGCAATATTCATTTATATTTTTAAAAACCATTAGTATACTTGTTTTTTGTATTCAATACACTTCATTTTGTTATTTATTTGTTAAAGTCACATTTGCTTTATTGCTTGTTCATTAAACTCACATTTGCTTCTGTTCCTATATTAGCTTTTGTTGTTATAAGCTACATTCCATTCTTATATTAATTTCTATAGTTGTTGCATTCTTTTTTCCTTTCCTTTCCTTTCCTTTCCTTTCCTTTCCTTTCCTTTCCTTTCCTTTCCTTTCCTTTCCTTTCCTTTCCTTTTCATTTCTGCACCCCCCACTTGCTAATGGTATCAGCAGGAAAGCTGCTGCCTGTGACATGATAGAAAAATAAAATGGCAAATAACTGTGGGGCCTGTTGAAATTAGTCCTCCTGCCACCAGCATCCCACCCCAAGTGCAATTAATGAAGAATTATTTAATTTTTAAAATTTTTATTCAATTTTCTGTTTTATTCATTACATACATCTTATATCCATAACATTTACTATGCATTCCTTCCTCACTCCCCTCCTAGGCTTCCCCCAACTTCCGCTTCTGGTTTGTTTCCCTTTTCACCCAACTTGCTACCTCCTAAAAGAAATATACTAATAACATATTTATACAATAACATCAAACCTAGAAACATAAAGATGAAAAAGTACACCATATTATTTCTCTGTCTTCTACAGATTTTCTAATACGAATGATGTGAATGATTATTTAATCCATGAATGAAGAATTAATGGGTTCAAATGGGAACAGTGAAAAAGCAAGTCATGAATCTCATTTCTTTTTTTGATGGCGTTACAAGCTTGGTGGATCAAGGGAAAGCTGTGGATGTAGTGTATCTTGATCTCAGTAAGGCTTTTGACAAAGTCCCCCATGATATTATTGTGAAGAAGCTGCTAAAATGTGGGCTGGACGAGGTAACTGATAGCTGGATTTGTAGCTGATTGACCAAACTCAAAGAGTGCTTACTAATGGTTCCTTGTCAACCTAGAAAATAATAACAAGTGTCCCGGGCCCATTGTTGTTCACGTCTTTATAAATGGCTTGGAAGAAGGAATGTAGCAGATGTTCATCAAATTTTCAGATGACACCAAACTAGGGGTGGGTGGGTTAGCTAATGCTGCAGAAGACAGAATCGGAATTCAAAATGACCTTAATAGATTGGAGAACTGGGCCCAAACTAACATAATGAAATTCAATAGGGACAAATGTAAGATTCTGCACTTAGGCAGGAAAAACCAGATGCACAAATATAAGACGGGGGACACCTGGCTTGCCAGTATTACATGTGAAAAGGATCATGGGGTCTTAGTAGACCACAAACTTGACGTGAGCAATGGTATGATGCAGCAGCAGCAAAAAGAAAAAAGAAGAAGAAAAGGTCAGTGTTATTCTAGGCAGCACAAAGAAAAATCTAGTGTCTTCATCAAGGGAAGTAAGAGTAGTGCTCTAATCTGCCTTGGTCAGACCACACCTGGAATACTGTGTCCAGTCCTGGGTGCCACAATTTAAGAAGGATATTGACAAGCTGGAACGTGTGCAGAGTAGGGCAACCTAGATGATCAAGGGTCTGGAATCTAAGCCTCATCAGGAACAGTTCAAGAAGTTGGGTATGTTTAGCCTTGAAAAGAGGACACAGAGGAGATATGATAGCTATCTTCAAATATCTAAAGAGTTGTCTCATGGAAGATGGAGCAGGTTTTCTTTTTCCTGCTTTGGAGGGGAAGACCCAAACCAATGGCTTCAGGAGATTCTGGCTAAATGACAGGAATAACTTTCTAAGGGTACGAGTTGTTTGACTGTGGAATAGACTGCCTCAGAAGGTGGACTCTCCTTTCTTGGAGGTTTTTAAGCAGAGGTTGGATGTCCATCTGTCATGGATGCTTTAGTTGAGATCACAGTATTTCAGGGGGTTGGATTAGATGATCCTTGGGGTCCCTTCCAAAGCTACAATTCTATATAATTCTGTATAGGGCTTTTGTCTTACTGTCAGCTTTCAAGTCTAGTTGTGTGGCAGGGCTGCCGCTGGGATTTCCTTCTGGCAAGGGTGAAATGGACTAGCCTGGCTCCTAGAGGCAGAACACATGGCAGCGGACAAGATGAAGCAATATCCTTCTCTTGCTCAGACCCGGTCCTGCATCTAGTGGCCTATAAGTGACCCATGTCTCACACTGGTGTTTAATCTACCGATTTACCGCATGCTGATCCACTTGTGCAAGCCGAGCCTTATGGAAAAGAATACGAGCTGAGCAAGAAAATTTAATCGTGAATTTTGACACGATGAAGAGCGTTCTAGTTTCTGTAGCCCAGAGACAAAACTTGTCTCCGGAGAGAATAGAGGATTTAGGACCCTCATATCAGGCAGGGAGCGGCCTCTGCTTGTGTGGGTTGAGCTGCTTCCCCACGGAGGGCAGCAGCGCTGATTTCAGAGTGTCAGGGCCTCCCCTTGAAAAGCACTTTCTTTACTTTAATCCTCCCCTGCTATTTGGGATTTTGCCGGCACTGGAATAAGCAGCTTTCCCTAAGGCAGTGAAGAGTTTTGGCTCAATAGGAATTAATTTGCCTAATTACTGTCTTTGGGAAAAGACTGCAAAATGGCCCAGGTGCCAGCAAAAAGAATTTTCTGCAAAGACTTGCTCACGGGGTTGCTTTGGCCTCTGTGGTCCATGTTTGCCCTGCTGGCTCTGTAGCAAAACCTCCACACCAATTGAATCTGATGGGTAGTGGGTGTTTTGCTGTGAAATCCAGGCTGAAATGAGAACAGCCATGGATGGGTGAAGACCTTTTCTTACACAGCCAGGATGTCACCTGCCCAGTCCCACCTGCCTCAGAAGACAATGTTGCCTGAGGCCACGGGAGCGGCTCTTCTTTTCTGGCTTCAGTCGCCTGCAGTCACTGAAAGGAACCAGGAAGGCACTACTGCTAGGCTGGTCCACAGCTTCTGCTAGGGGCTCTTTCGCTGAACTTCAAGCCTGCTTGCTAAATCTTTTATTTGCCTTTGGTCTTGCACTGCTCTGACACTTCTGGAACGCTTTGGAGGATTACAGTAAATTTGAGTGTGTGGAACTTTTATATCCAAAACTTGTGATTTGCCACCCCTCTCCCTCACCTGCCCCTCCCTCGCTGCCAACCACCCCCTTGCCCCTCGTCCCTTTGTCCTCCTCCTCTTCTTCCGCCGGCACTGCAGACATACTTCCAGAAGTGCCATGACAGAAGGATTGGTGTCGCACGGGTGGAAAGGACAAGTACAAGCCGTTTTATTATGGTCAATGACCAGCATCAAGACAAAAACACCACTTGCGGAATTTAAAAGCTCTGGTTTATCTTTGGGGGTCGGTAACTTTTCCTTCTGCTTTTTCGTCCCATGCTCTGGGCAGAAGTCCACTGACTCACACCACAGGGCAGGATGGAAAAATGCCCGTCTTTTAGTCCCATGTTCTGGTGTGGCCAGAGCATGGGAGCCAAAATGGGACATCCGGAATTGGGACCAGAAACTGTGTGTGTGTGTGTGTGTGTGTGTGTGTGTGTGTGGCTTCTGTTAGCCCAGGACATCCCACTTAAAATGGGACAGTTGTGCGTTATGTACAGTGGTACCTCGGGTTACATACGCTTCAAGTTACATACGCTTCAGGTTACAGACTCCGCTAACCCAGAAATATTACCTTGGGTTAAGAACTTTGCTTCAGGATGAGAACAGAAATCGTGCAGCAGCGGCGCAGTGGCAGCAGGAGGCCCCATTAGCTAAAGTGGTGCTTCAGGTTAAGAACAGTTTCAGGTTAAGAACAGACCTCCAGAATGAATTAAGTTCTTAACCTGAGGTACCACTGTATTTGCATTGTATGAACTGGCCTGGGATTCTGTCTCCATGATTCCTGCTCGATGTCTGTGCTCCCCTTCAGCTTGTTTGCCTTTTAAGCTTTTGTCCTGCTCTGGCCATCCCACCCATGTGCTGCTGGCTTGGTGTGGTGACACAGTCCATGTCCCCAGGATGGCTGGCAAAGTGATGGGGGGTAACATCACAGGCTGTGGGTGGAGTGCTGCTTCATTCCTTCTAGGGCATGCTCCTCCCCATATAGCTTGGCTGTGGTCATGCATGCTCTATGAGACTCCGTGATTTCTCAGTAAAGTGGCTGGGCTCCGTTCCAAGGCAGGTGTGAGGAACTGGAACATGGGCAAAGTGGAGCTGCTCTATTTTGAGATAAACATGAATAATATGGTGGAAAAAAGAATAATCTGGGACGCAAGCAAAGCTGTAATGAGGGGATTCTTGATACAACAGAACGCAGTAAAGAAAAGAACACAAAATGAGAAAAAAGATAAGATCTTGGATAAAATAAAAGAATTAGAGAAGAAATTAAGAGTGAATCCGAAGTCACAGCCAACTCTGAGAGAAATTAAATTTTATCAAACACAATATTCTAAATTGATAAATCAGGAAATTGAATGGAAGGTTAAATTAATGAAACAAAAAACGTTTGAGTCGGCGAATAAATGTGGAAAACTGCTAGCTTGGCAGTTGAAGAGAAGACAAAGATTAAATACTGTTACAAACTTAGAGGTTGATGGAAAAAACATCCAGAATCCAGTGGATATCAGAAAGTGTTTCCAGAGATACTTCAAAAAATTATACACCCAAGGGCCGCAAGACGATGTTGAGATTAAACAATTTTTGGCAAAAAACGGACTATCTAAATTGTCACAAGAAAATAGGACAATCCTGAATTCTAAAATAACACGACAGGAGATCGAACAAGCCATTCAGAACATGCAACTTGGCAAATCTCCAGGACCAGATGGGCTGACCTCCAAGTACTATAAGACATTAAAAGACTATTTGATACAACCTTTGATGGAGGTCAGCAATGAAATAATGGAGGGGAAGAGGGCACCGGAGTCGTGGAAGGAAGCGTTCATCACATTAATACCAAAGTCGGAAGCTGAAAAGACACAACTTAAGAACTACCGTCCCATCTCTCTTTTAAATGTGGATTACAAAATATTTGCAGACATTTTGGCAAATAGATTTAAAAAAGTTTTAAATGAAGTAATTCACAAGGACCAGGCCGGCTTTCTCCCAGGTAGACATCTGTTTGCTAATACAAGGAACATTATTGACATTTTGGAACTTTTGCAAACAGATATAAATACAAAAGCAGTTTTAATTTTTATAGACGCGGAGAAGGCCTTTGACAATATCTCCTGGAAATTTATGATGGGAAATTTAAAAGAGATGGGAGTGGGACGGGGTTTTGAGAATGGGATTGAGGCGATATATTCAGAACAGAAAGCTAAACTGATAGTTAATAATGTGGTTACAGAAGAGTTTAAAATTGAAAAAGGGACACGACAAGGTTGCCCTATTTCCCCTTTGTTATTTATTTCGGTTCTGGAAGTGCTATTGAACATGATTAGAGGGGATCGGTTGGTGGAAGGAATTCAGGTCGGTCAGAAACAATATAAATTAAAAGCTTTCGCAGATGACCTGGTTTTGACCTTGCAGAAGCCAGAGCCCAGTACGAAAAGAGTATTACAACTGATTAATGACTTTGGTCGGGTGGCTGGATTTAAACTAAATAAACAGAAAACTAAGGTTTTGGGGAAAAATTTGACTGATACAGAGTCAGAACGGTTTCAGAATGAGACGGAACTTAATGTGGTTAAAAAAGTAAAATACCTAGGGGTAAACATAACAGTAAAAAATCTAAGTCTATTTAAGGACAATTATGAAAAATGCTGGACAGAAATTAAGAGAGACTTAGATAGTTGGTCAAAATTGAAACTTTCTTTGTTAGGCCGAATTGCTGCTATCAAGATGAATGTATTGCCAAGGATGTTGTTTTTATTTCAAACACTTCAGGTTTTGGACAAAACGGAGTGCTTTCAGAAGTGGCAGAGAGACATTTCTAAGTTTGTCTGGCAGGGCAAAAAGCCCAGAATTAAGTTTAAGATATTAACCGATGCAAAACAAAGAGGGGGCTTCGCCCTGCCAGACTTAAAGTTGTATTATGAAGCCGCAGCGTTCTGCTGGCTAAAAGATTGGCTACTTCTTGAAGACACTGATGTGTTAGATTTGGAAGGGTTTAACAATGCCTTTGGATGGCATGCATATTTATGGTATGACAAGGTTAAAGCAAATAAGGCCTTTAAGAACCATATTGTCAGAAAATCATTGTTTAATGTCTGGACAAAATATAAAGACTTGCTGGAAAATAAAACACCAAGGTGGCTTTCACCTCTGGAAGCCAAGGCCCGAAAAAGACCCAATATGGAGGCTAAATGGCCAAAATATTGGGAAATACTAGAAAAGGATGGAGACAATTGGAAATTGCAGAGTTTGGAGAAAATGAAAGACAAAGTGCGAGATTGGTTACATTACGCTCAGATTAAAGAAGTTTTTAAAAATGATAAGAAACTAGGGTTCCAGGTGGAGAAATCGAAATTAGAAACAGAATTGTTAGAACCAAAGATTAAGGTACTTTCAAGGATGTATAACTTGCTGTTGAAATGGAATACACAAGATGAAACGGTTAAATCGGCTATGATAAGGTGGGCACAGGACATTGGGCATAATATCATGTTTGAGGACTGGGAGAGGTTGTGGAGTAATGGATTGAAATTTACTGCATGTAACGCTCTGAAAGAAAATGTAATGAAAATGATTTATAGATGGTATATGACCCCAGTCAAACTTGCCAAAATTTACCACCTGTCTGATAATAAGTGTTGGAAATGTAAAGAGTGTGAGGGAACGTTCTTCCACCTCTGGTGGACTTGCCCTAAAGTGAAGGCGTTCTGGGAAATGATTTATAATGAATTGAAAAAGGTATTTAAATATACCTTCACTAAGAAACCAGAGGCTTTCCTTTTGGGTATTGTCGGCCAAGGGGTGGCAAAGAAGGACCAGACATTTTTTATGTATGCAACAACAGCAGCAAGGATACTTCTCGCAAAACATTGGAAAACTCAAGATCTACCCACACTGGAAGAATGGCAGATACAACTGATAGACTACATGGAACTGGCTGAAATGACCGGCAGAATCCGTGACCTGGGAGAAGAGAGGATTGAGGAGGATTGGAAGAAATTTAAGAACTATTTACAAAAGCATTGTAATTTGAGTGAATGCTAAATAAGATGCTAGATTAAAATAACTGAGCACCACTAAATTTAGAAGTTTTTAAGAAAATAAGTAAGATTGTGAAAATTTAGCTCCTTTCGAGAATTATAAGATTATGAAATATAGAAGGGATATAAGAATTTAAATAAGATGATAAATTGCTGACAAAACGTTACAACGATGAAAGTGGGAGCGGGAGATGTGAGGAAGTCCAAAGAAAATGTGAAACTATGTTAAGACAAATGTTATATTGTTTATTATGTTTACTTTTATTGTAAAACCCAATAAATTGCTTTAAAAAAAAAAAAAAAAAGTGGAGCTGCTCTAGTGATTAATTCAGCCCCTGCTGAAACGCTGTTCTGGATAACCAACTATGTAGTGCAGGTAGCAGAGGAATTGCCCCGGGCCAGGCATGTCAGGATCAGTAAGGGCTGATCTAGCAGCAGGCTGCAATAGCTTAATCCATGCTTTCCTGATAGCATCCAATTTAGCAAGCTATATTCCTGCCTCCACAGAGTATGTGCTTGCTATAACCCTCCCTCCCTCTCTTATATATACACCCCACCCCCACCCCGGTCCCCTCCCCTCCCCTGGCATAGACTTCCTTGCTTCCATAGGTGGAGGCGGTTAAGAGGTGATTTCAGGCTCCCTCCGGCCTGAATGGAGCCTGAGCAGCCCAGTCCCGGTGAGAAAGCCCCTCTGTGAAATACCCAGAGTGGGTGGCTGACAGCAAAGATGAATGGATTTAATCACACTGCTTACAGGGCACCATCTGAAGTTTCGTGTAAGTTATGATAGCGACAGTTTGCATGAAAATTGTATTTCCAGGCTTCATTGACTGGCTTAATGAGAATCTTTACGTGTCAGATATTAAATTAAGAAATTAAAGAGCTGTTTCAGTGTATATAGACTCCTTCTCTTGCACTGGCCAGCGCAGCTCCCTACACATCCATCAGCAGCAAGCTTGCAAAAGGATGGGAGAAGGCTTTGATTTTCTGTCACAGGAGAAGTTAATCTAATGTATGCTGGCACCTAATTCATGTTTTATTAAAAGGCATGAGGAGGAAGCTGCTAGCCTGGTCCTCACCCTCCTGAGAACCTGGGAGGAGAGCTGACGCTGCCAGGTAGACAGGAAACAAGGAGAACCAGGGCAGTCTAGTGTGGTCGTCTAGATTCTAGAGTGTCCAGTTAGACCAGGGTTCAAATCCCCACCTGGCCATGGAGCTCACTGGATGACCTTGGGCCAGGCACTGCCTCTCAGCCTAGCCTCCCTCACAGGGTTGTTGGGGGGATTAAATGAGGAGGGGGAGAACCATGTACTTCACCTTAAGTTCCTTGGACTGAAAGGTGATATATAAATGCAATACATAAAAATAAATGATGAGGTGCCAGAAAAACTATCAGGGCCACTTATCTCCCCCCCCCAAAAAATGTCATGAGTATCCTCTGGGTGTGGGTGTGCAGAAAAATGAATATATAAGAGGCAGAATAAAGTTATAGAAAGATCCATACATTTTCCTGGGAGTATTTGGAGCATGACGTTGTAGTCCTGCATGACGGACAGATAAAAATTGGCCCATCTTTTACAACGTTGTGAAAGTTCAGGCTGGCGACTTGGGGTGCTTCCAAAAAAGATGATTATTGTGGAATTCGTGCTTCTCGTGCACATTTTGCACCATCCACATGACATCATCACCAATCCAGATGTCCTCTTTCTGTGGAGAAATCTGTTTAGTAAAAAATAGCCAATTATACACCCCCAGCGACTGCTGGTGTGGAGCTCATTAGCACTTCTTCTTCTTCTTGGTGGATGCTTTGTTATGTGTCGGGAGATGTTTTGGTGGGTGGTCTCTATCACCACTCAGGAGGTGATGCTACAAGGTGTCTGAGCCCACATGTGGCCAAGCATTCCCACGTACAACTCCCAATACGCTTAGGCTGTTTTGCTGGAGTTTTTAATACATGTTTAGGTAAAGGTAAAGGGACCCCTGACTGTTAGGTCCAGTCACAGACGACTCTGGGGTTGGGGCGCTCATCTCGCTTTATTGGCCAAGGGAGCTGGCGTGCAGCTTCCGGTCATGTGGCCAGCATGACTAAGCTGCTTCTGGCGAACCAGAGCAGCGCACGGAAACGTCATTTACCTATTTATCTACTTGCACCAGAGCAGTACCTATTTATCTACTTGCACTTGGACGTGCTTTCGAACTGCTAGGTGGGCAGGAGCAGGGACAGAGCAACGGGAGCTCACCCTGTCGCGGGGATTCGAACCGCCAACCTTCCGATCGGCAAGCCGTAGGCTCTGTGGTTTAACCCACAGCACTACCCACGTCCCATGTTTACCCTTAACCTAATTCTCACAAGAAGTTCCACACCGGAGGAATAAATAAAGATTGGCTTATTACAAGAAACGAAAGGGACAGATTATGCGAGGGTGCTGCCTTCACACAGCAAAGTTACAATATTAATGGGCCGCAAATCCTTTGGCATGCATGCCTTGATCTAAAAGAGTCAAAAGGACCCCTTTCTAGCCCAAAAAGCCTTGACAGTGGGAGCATGACATTTGCCACAGACCCATGCTAACAGGTAAAGTGTGAAAGAGAGGAGATGAGCATATCTGTCCTGCAACAGGCAGACCATAAACTGGATCTTAAGAGGGTCATGCCTTTGGTTGAAGGATTAGATTTTCCCCACCAATAACCTGCACCAGAGAGACTCAGCCATTCCTTGGTCTGTGATCCCGTGAAGCATAGAGTTGGTCCTGGAGATCATTAAGGAGCAAAGAGGGGGGTCCTGCTGGAGCTCAGAGAGCTACCCAACCATTGAATACCTGGAGTTTTTAGATTACCTTGAGCCAGTGTGTTCTAATGGAACAGGGAAAGGGGTCTTTTGGATTATTTTATTTATTTAATATATTTCTATACCGTCCTTCATCTGAGGATCACAGGGCATTTTTCAATACTAGCAATGCCATGACAACTTTATTTCTTTATTTCTTTGTTTCTTTCCTACAAATTCCTGTCTGTTTGCTATTCTGCTTTGCTTGACCACTTTGGAATAAAGGGGACATGACCTTAGTGAGAAAGGACTGCTTGCTTATCTACATATGGTTTAGACCAGGGGTCGGAAACCTAAGACCCACGGGCCACAAGCAGCCCATGGGGGTCATTTAACCAGCCCATGGACCCCTCCTACCTGCTCGGTTGGCTCCTGTGCACTGCACTAAACCAGCGCAGAGTGGGGACCGCCTTCTGCAATGCTGGCCGGCTTCCCATTGGCTGCAGGAAGCTCCTGCAGCCAATGGGAAGCTGAGCATGCCTCCTCCGCACCAGAAGGAGCACCGGAAATAGTGTTTGCGCATGCATGCGTGCAACGTGCATGCACACACTCCGGCCCACCGCGGCGTCTGCGGGACCGTGAACCGGCCCAAGCCACAAAAATTTTGCCGACCCCTGGTTTAGACTGTATTCCCTCATACAAACCAGATTGGGTTGGGAGGTCTTTGGGGAGGCCCTTCTCTCACTCCCTCCACCCTTACCGGCAGGCTGGGTGGGGATGTGGGACAGGGCCTTCTTGGTGGCTGCTCTCAATGATAATCAAACTTTGCTGGTGATACAAGATTGGCACACACCAGACTGGGGCTTACCATTGCAGCGGTCCCTTGCTCCATTGGCTCCTCCCTTGAGCCCAGCCCAGCTCAAACAATGCAAGCCTACCTATTTCCACCCGTTGCTGTCTGCTTAAAGCATGCTGGCATTTCAACAGCCGAGTTCAGAGGAAGTATTGTCTCCAAGATCTCAGCTGATATGGGAGATTACATTGGAGACTGTGCTGATTTGGAGACACTTTAGAAAACCATTTTTTTAATGCAAAGATCTGGCTCAAGACCTCTTCACTGGAATTTGGTATAGGTAAATATCAGTTTTGTGTAAGGCCTCTGTATTAAAAATTGAAAGGAAGACCCAAAACTGCAAGCCTTTGTGCACTTTTGGGAGGTGGGGGGTGTTTTGAAAAGTGGCTGTGGACAGGTGCAGAGGTACCTGCACCTGTCCACAGCCTGCATGCCCCAAACAGGAAACAGGAGTGGAGGGGGGGTGAATAGTAACTGAAGAGAAGGCCAGAAACCCATCACAGAAACATTCTGTCAAGGACTGTCCTCTGGATGGGAAACAGTGGGATACCTAACACTAAACTACAGTATGGGTGGATAGTTGCATGCCCTTTGCGTACACAATAGAACAAGACCTGAGCAACATAAAGCCCCCATCTGGAAGCATTGTTGCATTTGAGAATCATTGCGTTTATTTGGAAGCAATTTTGTTGTGTCAGATCTTTGATAGGTTACACTTATGGAGCCAAAACAACAGCACTTATAGGTGAGATGGAGGTACCAGTGGACTTGGAGTAATTCTGAGGTTTGCAACAACTCAAAAATATTTTTAAAACATCCTAAGGTGATGGAACAAAGGCAATAAAATAAAATAAAATGTTGAGGACTGAGTGTGTTCAGGAAATAGTGACTGACTGTTGGGAGCGGAATGGAAAACTAGGACAAGGTATCATGGAAGAGATATTGTGTTGTAGGCCTCATGTGTATGTTCGTGTGCCTGTGAGGCTGCAATTTGAAGTAGAAATCAGCACCAGGAAGTGGGATTTTAAACCTTTCCTCCTTAAAATAGTTTCCCTACCCTTTTTACCCACACCAGAGCCCCATGTGCACTGTGCATCTAAAGCAATATCATACCATTTTAAACAGTTGTTCCTTTACCCAAAGAATCCTGGGAACTCTGAGCTTGTTCTCCAGAGTGGCTTAATGTAGGGTTACCAGACATCCCTGGTTCCCGGGGACAGCCCCGGATTTGCAAATCTGTCCCCGGACAAATTCCGCCCCCAGAATGTCCCCAGATTTGCAAATCTGTCCCCGGGAAAGGTGGCAGCGGCAGCCTCAGAAGCCCGGAGCCAGCCTGGTAGCGCAGTTGGCTCTGGCTGGCTTCAGGAGCTGCTTGCTGCCGGGATGCCTGCCGTTTTTCCTCGCTGGAAGTCCCCATATGATGTGTCTTGTGTGCAATACATCATATGGGGGACTTCCGGCAAGGAAGAATGGTGGGCACCACAGCAGCAGCTCCTGAAGGGAAACCAGGGACGTCCGGCAGTACAGATCTCCTGCCCCCTTCCCCCTTTGTTTTGACTGAGGGGGGGAGGCTCAGGAGTCACGGGCAGGCGGGCATTGCCCAGTTTTAAAAAAACTCTGCGCATTTATGTTTCTCAGGGTGCAAAAGAAGGGTTTTGCACCTTTATACAATATGCATGTGTGCTTGGGCCCAGGGTCTTTTGCCTCACCATCCCCGCTACT